>NC_068573.1:4449449-5098273 GCF_025698545.1 Gossypium raimondii
GGGACTATGCTTTGCATTTTGGTCAAACTAGGAGACAAATAGAGAGTGATGTCGCAATGAGGAGGAGCTCCTCATCCCAATAAGCTGTCGACATGACGACGTGAAGAAGACCGTTGTCCTGACAATGTGACACCACCTTGTCCTGATGATGCAAACTCCACGTCATGATGTGGTGACATGTGATGCAATTTTTTCGATTTTCTTCCATCTTATGTACTCTCTGTTTTTTTTTGTTATAGTGAAATTATTTTTTCCTATGGTTTTTTATCCTCTTCGGATGGTTTTCCCACGTAAAATATTTGTATTCGATCTTTTCAATTTCTTTATTAGTTTACTTGTTCATGGCTTAATCGGGTTTATCCCTAACAAACTGGTATTAGAGCTTGGTTGATTTTTGCATTCAACTTGTTTAGAGATGAAAACCACAAGGTTCGACATTGAGAAGTTCAATGGCATCACATATTTCAATTTGTGGCAAGTTTAGATGACAACAATTCTGAACCAGGGCAATCTTGAGAAGGTCTTTACAAAGATAAAGCCTACAAACATGTAAAAATCAGAATGAGATAGATTAGATAAAAAAGACTTTATCCTTAATTCAATTGTGCCACACAAATAAAATATTACAAGAGGTGTTGATGGAGAAAATGACATACACCCTATGGAAAAGGTTAGAAACCCTTTACGCGACAAAGTCACTAGCTAATTGATTAGTGATGAAACAACAATTGTACATGTTTAGCATGAATGAAGGTAAGTACCTTAGATATCACATTAGTCAACTTATTATTCTTTTAAATGATTCAAACAATGTTGAGGTTTAGATTGACAATGAAGATCAGACAATTCTATTATTGTGCTCTTTACCCCCTTCATACAAGTTTTTCATGGAAACCCTAATTTATAGTAGAGATAATCTCTCATTCGAGGATGTGAAGCGTCATTTGTTAAACAAACACAAACTCGAAAATTAGTTTGGTTCGGATAGCAAGTCAGAAAGGCAAGCGTCGGTATTCATAGCATCAAGGAAGCGATACAAGATATGTCATTATTGTAAAAGGTTAGCTCATGCCAAGGCAAATTGTTATAAACTGCGAAACAAAAGGGCTACTGAGAGCAACGTGGAAGATTTAGCTGGTGTTAATTTGGCCGATGATATGGGTGATGATTTTTTGTTGGCGTCAACGAGCAAAAACTATGAGCTTATGTCTAACTTGATCTTGGATTCACTGTGTTCTTTTCACATGTGTCCCAACAAGGACTGGTTCTTCACATACAATTCAATTGTAGTTGGAGTTGTGCACTTGGGGAATGGTTCACCCAGTAAGGTAACCGGTATTGGTACTATTTAGATTAAGATACATGACAAGAGAATTAGGACATTGTCAGATATCAGACACGTGTCTGACTTAAAGAAAAATATCATCTCCTTAGGAAATTTAGACTTGAAGGGTTGTAGAATGAACATCGAGTCAAGCGACATCAAAGTATCTCGTGGGGCTCACGTTTTGATAAAAGGTAAAAAGGTTGGCAGTCTTTATGGTTTGGAGAGATCAACGGTGACCGGTAAAATTGGACGTCCCTCGTATGGGAGTCGAAGTCGACTTGTTTAAAGCAGATTCAACTTGGTCATGGGAGGGAAAATGTATGATTATTTCGTAGAAGAGAGATTCTCTTTTGTATGCAAGTTTTGAGAAGATAAGGCACCGCGTTTGTGTAAATCAGACCCGAGCCAATTTTGATTTGGTAGTGCACAACCCATAACGCATAACCTACAAATAGGCCTTTTACAACCTTAGAAAGAACAACCCATAACGCATTTAGGTATTAGCTTTTATAAGCTTTCAGAGAATTTTGTGTTTACGTTTTGAGGGTTCTTATTTTGGGTTTCGTGGTTTAGTTTTATCTCTATCTTTTGTATTCTTCGCTTTTGCCGTTATAGTGAAATTATCTTTACTCTTTTTTATCCTCTTTGGAAGGGTTTTTCTACATAAAATATTTGTGTTTGATCTTTTCAATTTCTTCATTAGTTTACTTGTTCGTTTTTTAATTGTGTTTATCCCCAACAAATCCTAATTGAAATTTTTTTTGCAACTATTTGTTCAATTCCAATCTGATGAAGTTACTATTAGAAGAAAAATAGATGACACCAAAAAATTATTTTAGTAGTTCAAAAACTTCCTACTTTGCAAGGCCTTATCCAAAGAGTTAATTTAACTATAACCAACAAGTACAAGCATGATTTAAGTTCTATCCACTCTCCTGGTAGTAACCTCAATCTTATACTTTGAGCTAGATAACTCTCCCTCTAATACATTTATGAAAGCATAGCTGTAAACTAATTAACTCAATTGAACAATGGTTCTACCTCCTCTCCTTTAAAATAAATGACACCGAAAGAGGTATTTATAGAACTTGAAAATATTGTTACTCTATCCGAAAATAGAGAGAATTAATTCTCAACTATTGAATCTTTTTTCTGAAATAACAATTCTGTCGTTTTCTATTTAAGAAGAGAATTTTTGTTTTCACAATTAAAAAAAAATATTTATAGTTTTGTGTTTTTATTTGAATCGTTCGAGCCCACAGTCAGAGCAGTTTGTGGTACGAGAATAGCAGAGATGACTATGCGATTGAAAGTAAGGAGAGATAATGATCCATCTATCCAAAAACACAGGTGCAAATTCAATTTAGGTTTTACTACTATAAATATCACAAACTAGTTAGGTTTTCAAAATTTTAATTTTTCATTGCGCAAGAAAATTGTTTTCGAACTGGATTTTTTCCAACACTTTCTATAACAGCCCGTTTTTCACTAGTGTCAGAAACAGTGGTTTTGGGACCATAAATCCGACGAGTAAATCAATAATAATTAGTATTTAATTCATATGAGACATTTATAATTCATAATAGATTTTGATTTGATGAACTTTAATTAATTGGTTAATAACTAAGTGTAAGTTGTTCTTCTGAAAGTTAAGTGGTTTCAAAAAATGGGGTATCGGGACCTTGTTTCTATAAACCGAGTTTGTAAATATTTTTTTTAAATATTTATAGAGTTAATGTTTAGGTACATGAAGGTTTGGTTTAGAAATTTTAATGTTTGAATACCTAATTAATTAAAAAACTAATTTGTAAAGGATGTAGAATCTATTAATTATTGAATTACAATGATTAGATGGTTTAATTGAATGAAAATTATTATTTAGATAAAGAAACGAACCAAACAGATCTAAATCAAGGAAAACTTGATGTGTCGGATTAGTCGTCAGCTTCGTTTTTACACCTGTTTTTGTCTAGGTTAGTTCATATAATGGTTAATTCATTATTTGTAGATTTGTTTAAATGTTAATGAATAATTATATTAGTTATATCTGAAATCATTATTATGAGTTATATGTTTAATATGATTAAATGATTATGGTGATCAATTTTTGAATTGTGCAAAATGTAAATTTCATGAATAAGCATATGAAACGTTATATCGAAAATGAAATCAAAGGATGTAATGTGTCCCATTTGAACATTGTGAATACCTAGGATACAAATGACATGTCATTAGAGGTTATACGGTTTTGGGTGTTGGTCTTAGATGCCCTACTGATGGCTCATTGAGCAGCATCATGTAGCTAACATCCTGACGCGTAGCTCGTGTGAGCATTACAGAAAAGGTTTCAATTACATGTACAAGCACACTTTGTGTGAGCATGATTCTCATGTATCCGATGTTGTTTCATTTGGTTCAACGGGTAATAAAGACTTAAATGAATGAACTTAATTATATAAAATGTTATAAAACTATAATAGATGGAATGGAAAGTTTTAACATAAGAGCTTTAAGGGTATGAATGTTACGTGTTAGAGATGTAATGAATGCTATGTATATGGATTTGCTTCCATTATATGTTCCTTGATATGGATGAATGTTTGATTTTCATTATTGAACTCCCTAACTTGTAAGGTTGGTTTTGTAATAGGAAATGGATAATCTCTTAAGCATGTCAAAGGAATTATTTATGAATTACATAAATTGAACCTATTCAGTAAGTTTACGTTAAGATTTATACGAGTTTGCTAAGCATTATTTGCTTACATTAGTTGTTTTCTTTTCCCGTAGATCATCGAAAAGCTCGATCGGTTGGAATCTCGTTGGAGCACAATCACACTATCCATCCATCATTTTTATAGACATTGGTTATTTTTTATTGTTATAAATGGCATGTAATAGGTTTTCTATGCTATTTGGCCAATGTGATGTGATTAGAGAGTTCTTGTTCATATGTTTTGACTTTGGCTTGTTGATGTATATGTAAATATGTGATTTGGTCACTTGTGAATGTCTTTTAAAGTAGGTGACTTATGGTAGAAAGAAATGGTCAAATAGTATATGAGATGTATGTGAAAGAAATGGTCAAATAGTATGTGAGATGTATGTTTAAGGTTAGTCGTTTAGCATTGAGTTCGAATATGCTATTGGGTCAACTTGATATGGTTGTGCCTTTTGTGTACGTGTTGTTTGGTCTTGTAATGCTTTGGCAAGTTTCTGTTTTTTTATCACTTTTAAGTGCATTGTAAATACATGGCTTGAGACATGTTCATGTGTGATTGAAATGGTTTAATATTGTCTGGGTGTGGTAATGTATGTTAGGGTATAAGGTGGTTTACAAATGAATTGAATTGATGTATGAATTGTGGTGCCTTTGAATGGCATATTGGTTAGAACTTATAGGATGGTTCATTTGGTATGTTCGAGTGTTTGGTGTGTGTTTTGGTCAATAAAGGTATGTGGAATTGGTGTATCTTGTCGTGCAATAATAGGTGTTGTAATGGCTTATTTTACGGGCTAAATTTGGAGCACACAGGCTGTTACACGGTCGTGTGCCATGCACGGTCACCCCATAGAGTCGTATGTCATTATCATTTTAGGTGCAAGTTTTACATGGTTTTGGGACACGGTTTGTAATACGGTCGTGTGTCTCAAAACAGTTTGTAGCACGTCTGCGACACAGCCGTGTTACCCAACTTTGAATATACACACAGTTTGGCATACGACCTGCGACATGACCATGTGACTGTATTTTGAATACTCACACGGGCGGACACACAGGCTAGGACACGGCCGTGTGTCTATACTTCGAGTTTCCACACAGTCTAAGCTATGTCACACAGCCGTGCGACCCCTATTTTCCAAATTTTCATGTTTTCCCAAATTTTTCTATTTTGTTTCAAATTGATTATTGATTGTTCCTAAGTTATTTTTAGGGCCTCGAAGGCTCGGTTTAAGGTCTGAATGTCTATGTTTACCATGATTATATTTAGCTATTAATTAATGATATTAAGATGTATAATTATTATGTTTTAATGATAAATGTTCTGATTTGTATAGTAATGCTCCGTAACCCTAATTCGGTGAGGGAGACAGGTTAGGGTGCTGCACTTTCTTTACCAATTGTACATATGATGTGCAAAAAAGATGATGTGTTTTTTTATTGGTAGGGACCACGGGTGATGTGGTAAGGCGGGTTCATAAAATAAATTTTCCTTTGTCGGGTAGTTCCACCCTACAAAACCTTTGCCTCAGCTTCCGCCGTCACTTAACTCTAACCATTTCTATAACACCCCACACCCTACCCGATCAATGGACCCTAAGCTGTGAGATGCTACTCCAATCACCAGAACAATTAAATACATTTTATGTCAATTAATTCAATATAAAATCAACAAATCATTTTTCACTTACAAGTACAATAGTATTTACAAATAGAAACGGAACTTATTCGGGTTCATAAATATGAATAAATTGATTCAAACATGAAAATGAACTAAATTACAAACTTTCCAAAATGAGGGTATAAGTGTCGAAACCCAAGATAAGTATCGATACCAATTTAGCTTAGTAATGATAAAAATCAAGTTAAAATCAAAGGATATTGATACATAGCATCAAGGTCCGATACTTTTATATAAGTAACGATGCCATTATTTGGTATTGATACAAAATTGGCATTTCGTTTATGTTGCAAAAAACATTTCAAAACCATGAGCATCGATGATTGGTACTGATACTTCTTTCACTAGTATCGATACTAAAATCATACATCAATACCAATTTTGACATTCTACCAATTTAAAACACTTTTCATTTGGCCATGTACCAATGCTTCCACACAAAGTATCGATACCTTTTGACAAAAAGCTAAAATCATTCTTTTTAAACCATTTCATACCGACAACTAAAACCAAAACCAATGGTGCTTATTGAGACACCCATTCAACTTGCATATAGATAAACCAACCACAATTAAAAACAAATAACTAAAAATAATTAGAACAAATAATAATTCCTTAATCAGTTTATAAAATTTTAAAAAAAATCATTATCAATGGAAGGAAATATATTAGAGAAATTATATATAATAATTATATAAATAGTTTAATGTACTAGAAAACTTATACAAATAAATACAAGTAATCATGGATTCAGAAAGCTTTCGTGCATGTGGAGCTACTCAAGGCTGCAGTCATTATAAATTACAGTCGTCAATTTTTTGTTGTTAATTTGTGTTGTGTTTTTTTAAGTGAAATTTCACTTTCAATCTTAAAAATAAATTTATTTTAAATTTAAAATTTTAAAAATAGTTAAATTGTTATTTTTTAATGAAAAATCAATTAAAACACTAAATTGTTAAACATGACGCATGCATGATAATTCATATGTATTTTAAAATTTTTGAATTTTTATGACTTTTTATATATTTTTGAATTTTGAATTTATTTATTTATTTAATATATTTATAAATTTAAATTTTTATTGATATGACATATAGGACAAATAATGACATGTCAGCATGAAGTATATATGGACTACCACGTGAGATACCACACCAACATCATTATAAAATTAATGTTCTAGTCAATTTTTCCGTTAAAAAAAAGTAATTTGACTCTTTTTAAAATATTAACAGTCAAATTTAGTTTAAAAAAGAATTAGAGCCAAATTGACAAAAAAAATGTAAATGTTGATAGCTAAATCTAACATTATGACTTAAAATGAGCTACCCTTGATTAAATGGGCCATTGTCAGATCTAATCCCTTTCATTTATCGACCATTTAATATAAACCAATTGTCAACATAATTTTTACCTTTAACCCCAAAAATTATTAAATTTTATTTGTTACCCATATCAAATTCCTGGCTAGGTCCTTGCCTATATAATAAAAACTTATTGATTTGTCTTTTACTACTCTTAACATGTTTATATAATAAAATGTTTCACGTCAAATCTTACTCTTCAACCCTGTTAATTTTCTTTCCTCCATCACATATTTTTCAAACAGACCATATAAAAGACTAGAAGATTTTCGATGTTAAGACTTAAGCCACCCCATAGCACCTTAGTTATTATCTTGACCATCACATTGGATAAACTGGAAGTAACCTTTAATTTAAAAGATCAAAGTCCTCACGCTTTTTTTTTTTCAAATGAGATGACCATGATGATTACGTTTTCATAGTTTGATTTTTTCATTGTTTTAATGTAATGCTATTTTATAAATAGTTTTGATTTTTTAAACGTATAATTATTTTTAAATAAAGTAACAACTCTTTAATAGTTAATCTGCATATTTTTAGATTTAAAATTAAATATATATTTGTATATAAATAGTTTATTTTGTAAACATCGAGTAACGATTTAAAATAAAATTGTGTACTCATATTTTGCAATTTACCAGTACTATGATTTTATTTCTTTTGAAAGAAATATTATGAAAAGTAATTTCAATGAAATTTGAGAGAAAAATTGAAAAGGCACAAAAAAGAAGAGAAATGAATGAACTTTGAGAATTAACTGAAATGATAAATTTAGCCTTGACCACAACCTTTGCCACTACTTTTGTTGCAAATACCTTCTTAAGAGTGGTAACAGCCCCTATGGACAAGGCCTGAGTCCATGATTATTTTTATAAAAATATTTTGATAGATTAACTTATCTATATAATCATATATGAAAAAAATTATATGTTAAAAAATTATTTTTACTTTTTCATTAAGTTCTAATTTCAAAATTTTCTTTAATCACCAATATTATAAAGTATAATCTTTATTAACTAGTGGTAAGGATAGCACACTTTAAATCCTTTTGAGCTCTTGTGCACTAACTCCAAAATAAAATAAAATAAAATAAAATAAAGCATCAAGAGCTTTTTGAGTTGCCACTCACAGGCTTTTCTTCCTTTGTTTTGATAGCCTTTACACTTGAAACATTAGTAGAAGGAGGTTTCGAACTTGTGAAGATCAAACGCCAAGCTTTATCGTTCATGGGGTATGGTTACTAAATCACCTTCCATCTCGCACAAAATCAACAACAGGATCAAACATTATTTTTGTTTGGAAGCTATTCGTTCAATTCCAATCTAGATGAAGCTACTAGTAGAGGAAAAATAGATAACACCAAAAAATTAGTTTAGTAGTTCAAAACTTCCTACTTTGCGAGGCCTTATCCAAAGAGTTAATTCAACTATAATCAATAAGTACAAATGTGATTTAAGTTCTATTCACTCTCCTCATAGTAGCCTCACTCTTATACTTTGAGCTATATAACTCTCCCTCTAATACAACAAGGGTTCTATCTCCTCTCCCTATAAATATATGGCCTCGGTAGAACTATTTACACAACTTGAAAATATTGTTACTCTGCCAGAAAATAGAGAGAATTAATTCTCAACTATTGAATCTATTTTCTGGAATAACAATACTGTCGATTTCTATTTAAGAAGAGATTTTTTATTTTCACACTTAAACAAAGAAAGTTATTTCTAGTTCGGTGTTTTGGTTCAAATTGTTCTAGCCCATACTCAAAGTAGTTTGTGGTATGAGAATAATAAAGACAACCGTTCGATTGAAAGCTGAGAACGAAAATGTGGTGCCCCAAACCGGGTCGAGAGGGTCCGACCCAAATTTCGAACGCGACATTAACCACGCCGTGGAAGGACTTCAGCCTGTGGTGTGGTTCAACCCATGGGCGGAGTCGCCCTCACCCCCCCCATTGTTCAGTGCTCCCTGCTGCTTCGCTGGGCTTTACCCGTCCCCGGCGTGGACGCGGGCTTCTAAAATATAAGAAAATGAGAAGCTCTCAACACAAGAAAACGCGAACCGCGCGGAGCCCGCCCGAGTTCGTTTTCTGCCGCCACTGGCCGGCCGCGGGGAACTACTGCTCGGTCGGGGGGAAGGGAAAGGCTTGGGCCTACCTATCCCGATAGGACCTCATAAAAGAACGGGAGCTGTTGAGAGGTTCCATAGGCAGCACTTTTGTACGTGATCGTAGTATGTCACGTCGTCTCGTCCCCGCTGCATTGAAGAGTACCTATGCACTATGTTCCGGTTCACTGATAAGGAAGATAGAGTTGGGGTGGGGGTCTACGATGTGATACTCAAGTATGACCCGGGGAGATACATGCTAACTATGGGTAGGAAGCAGGAACCATTATGTAAATAACTTCGGGGGGGTTAAAGATCTCTTATACTACCATCGATCGACAGAGCGGAACGACCAGAAAAAGAAGTGAAGTTAGAAAGCCGTATGATAGGTGGTAACTATCTTGTACGGTTCGGGGGGTAATCGGCGTACTCCGATCAGTGGGGGGGATCTTTGGCTCTATCGAACATACAGGGAATTGGAGGTAGCATTCCACCGATGTTAAGTCATGGACTGGTTTCTTCAGCCCTTTTTCTATGTGTTGGTGTTCTATATGACCGACATAAGACTCGACTTGTTAGATATTACGGAGGTTTAGTGAGCACCATGCCGAATCTCTCTACCATTTTCTTTTCTTTTACTTTGGCCAATATGAGTTCACCTGGTACTAGCAGCTTTATCGGGGAATTTCTCATCTTAGTAGGAGCTTTCCAAAGAAATAGCTTAGTAGCCACATTAGCCGCGCTTGGGATGATTTTAGGCGCGGCGTATTCCCTTTGGCTATATAATCGTGTGGTTTCTGGAAATTTAAAACCCGATTTCCTCCATAAATTCTCCGATTCAAATGGCAGAGAAGTTTCTATATTTATACCTTTTCTTGAGAGGATAAAGTTTGTGATTCAAAAACCAAACCAGTTGTTAGAGCTGGGTCGGATAGGCAATCAACATGATTGGTCCCGTCCCAGTTTAAGTAGTTGGATGTGAGTGCATCGGATAAGCAAAAGCTAGCAGTAGATCGATAAAAGAAATCATACGGATTTCAACCTACAGATGAAGAATCAGCTTCATTATTCCCACCATCTATATTATATCATCCAAGAAAGAATAAGAATATTATATAATAAGAGTAGGAATCAATCGTTCAGTGATCGCTACGCTTGATTGATTAGGGCTACTCACACTGTTTTGGCTAAAAACCCATTTCCTTGCTATTCCTCACGGTTTACCTACTCCAAACACGAAAGTAAAGACCACAAAATCTGTCTACATAGCTCCCTTTGAAGGTGGAGCTTCACAAAGATCGTACGTCAGCCAAGGCCTTAGACCGGAGTGTGCTCCTGCGGGTGCAGGTGAATCTCTCAGCTTCTGTTAGTTCTGTCCCTCCTCGGTGCCTCTTCCTTTTCCGGGTAAAAGATAGGGCTATTCAAAGCAAAGTTCTGTCCCTCCTCGGTGCCTCTTCCTTTTCCGGGTAAAAGATAGGGCTATTCAAAGCAATCTAACCAAGCCACCCAAGCCAAAGAAGGCTAGCTAGTCTAATGCTAGGGGATTCAATTCATCTCTATCAATGACTTAACCACCTTCCCAAATTCAACTCATTAAAGCCAAAATCAAATCCCCATACCATTGTGTTTGCGGTACGGAGCCAGCGTCAGTCGAGTATGACATGTGCTTTTTAGGGCATGCCACTTTAACACAGGTAGGCTACACCATTGCCAAGAGGGTGCCGTACCCTTCACTATGCCCGATATTCGAAGAAAAGTCCCCTTTTAATAGAAGAGGTCGGCCTAACATAGGGCTTACTTGCTAAAGCAACAACCAATGCCTTTTTGGCATCTAGCTTTTCTTTTTCATCGGAGCGAAAGCTAAAGTAGTACTCTATAACCAATAGGGTAGAACTATAGGCGTTTAGTAACGTCTTCCAAGTCTATTGAATTATAGTACTTTATCTCCCAAGTAGATGACTCTCCATTAAAACCACCACTAAGCACACCAACCACCAAACACACCTCATACAATTAATCATGGAATATTTGATAACCTAAAGTCATGCTTCCGTTGCGCTTCTTTGATCATCAAGTCATCAACATAATTCATAAATTGAAATTTTAACTAGCAAATATTCTAAAAGCTTCAATTGAACATTCATGCAGGTGATAGAGTATTTAAAATGTTATATTTGAAAGGATTTTAGAAACTGTTTTATTTAAAAATAAATGATTAGATCTAAATCATAATGTAGTAAAATGTTGGAAAACACCATTTCGTAAGGTTGTAAATAGCTTAGTAGAGTAATGCATATAAATCTTGTATAGGAAGTTTCATTAAAACATCATGCGTCTTTTCATAAAATCATCATCATTTAATTCGTTCATAGGCCACCTATTATTTACGTAATTTGTCCAATTTTATATTTCATGCATACTAAAATCATGACTAATTTCCAAATCACACTTAAAACAAATAAGATTTACCTTAATAACCAACAACTCTTCAACCTACACTTACAAGTTAGTCGAACAATTACTCATCCCGTTCATCAAGTATTCATAATCTACCATTCAATCATCTATCTCAAGCAGTAATAAAGGTCCAAATCAAACCAATTAAAGAGACCATAACGTCCAATTACAAACCACTAACAGTTCAAAGTCTAAAACCCTCTAAAATTTAGTCCCACATTGCCTTCCTTATTGAGTTGGAAACACATCAAACATACTCAAGGTAAATTGTCTTGCTTTGGATCACTTGGTAGCTCACTTTTCCTCCTTGTTTCAGCTATATCCTTGCATTGTTAAATATAAAAGAGTGTGAGCTTTTTCAAGCTCAATGAGTGCTCAAAGATTGCCACAAGTAATCAAAATATCCAAAGTAAGAAGAAAGCATGCTATCACAATTAATCATGGTAAGCAATCAAGCATAATTCATAGCATTCACATTGATATGTTGGCACAATGTGATTATGAAACATATATATAAAATATATTACATTGGATAATCGAATTTCCAAATACGACTAATATAATGTGTAGCATAAAGCTATCGCCCATCGAACACAATCAATCACCCACTGAACACAACCAAACATAGCCTCCAAACACAACCAAATATACCCTCCAAACACAACCAAATATAGCCTCTAATACAACCAAATATACCTTCCAAACACAACCAAATATAGCTTCCCAACATAACCAAATATACAACCAAATATATCCTCTAAACACAACCACTTAAATATGTATTCGTACTATTTTATGCATACTTTCACATATTACAAACTCATGTTCATATAACATATTCAAGTCTCATATCATATTCAACCATAAACATATAACATTTTCATATAACATTTTCATTGTCATCTCAATATACATCACATAACATATCACATTTAAGCACCATTTGCACATCATCATTAGTTTAAGTAGAAACACCTACTCATGGAACTTAGTATAGGTGATTAAGCTAACTAAGCTCCCCTTTAACAATTTGGTTTGTGCATAACTATAGCACACCAAACCACTCACCTTGCAACCTTGACTTTAACGGCAAAAGCTCAATTAAGTATTTGTTTGCCTTTGTCCTTTCTTGTAGAACCTCCCAACGAGTCTGACACTTTGCCTTAACATTAAATACATTACAAACACATTATAAACAACCTGAAACATATTTAAATAATATAAAAGTACAAACCATAGCTCATCTATCATACTTACTGAAAACTAGCTAGTTTTGCCAAAATGTGATTTCACCACTCAAATTTAGTTTCTAAACCTTAATTTTGATTCCAAACATCCTTAATATCATCTAATTACATATTTAAACATTAAATTTAGGCAAATTACATAGATCTCATTTTTCCAAAACAATCAAGTTAAACATGTTTACTAAAAAGGTCCAAATCATTTGAATTCCTTAAAGATCTTTAAATTTGACTTTAAAAACCTTTTTAATAGGACCAAAATAAGTTGAAAATAGCTTTGAAATTGCAACTTACCTTAGTAAAATGAGATCCAACATTTTCAAGCTTAAAATCAACTTAAAATCATATGATGTATTGAGATGTTGATTTAATCAATTAAAACTCAATTTGAAAAGCTAACACACTTAGTTTGATCATGAAAAGTCAGAATGTTACCTCAATTTTGCAAAATCGATGACTAAGAAGCTAATTCGAGTATTGAACGTGTGAAGAACTTTAGAGAAATTGAGGTTGAAAACATGCGTGATCTACAAAATTGAAGAGAGATTTCGTGTTTGGAGAGCTTGAAAATCAAAGAAGGTGAACTAATCTAAGGAGAAAACTTTGATTTGGTATTTGGCAAAATTTTGGAAAGGATGATAAATGAGAGGGAAGAAGAAGACGTAGGGTTGTTAGGGTAGTTAAACAGGCAACCATTTTTTAAAAATTGGGTCATTGTCTATTCAACCACCTCCAGTTTTCTCCCTTTTCCAAATTGGTTCTTAATTTTCAATTAAATCCATTTTCAAAATTATTTTCAAATCCAATCTCATTTTTAAAATTCTTTTTAACCAAATTAGTTCTTGGACACTCAATTTTAATTTCTTAACCTAAAATTATTAATTCTATTTATTTTAATATTTTATTTAATAATTATTTTAATTATCTATCCCAATTACGATTTCAAATATACTAACCCCCGATTTACTATCCTAATTCTACTAGCTCGATTGTGGGGATGTGCGAAACAAGGATCCGTCTATCCTAAAAGACAAGTTCAAATTCAGTTTAGGGTTTAGTGCTATAAATATCTCAAACCAACTAAGTTTTCCAAATTTTAATTTTTCGCTGTGCAAAAAAATCGTTATCGAATCGAATTTTTTCCAGTACTTTCCTTAGCAACTGTACATATCTTTCAAACATACCATATAAAAGATTAGATGATTTTCGATGTTATTATCTTGATCGAGACATTAGATAGAATTGAAGTAACTTTTAATTTTTAATTTCAAAGATCAAAATCCTCATGCTTAATTTTATTTTTACTTTTTCAAATGACATGATCACATTTGATCTTTTTATTGTTTTAATATAATGCTATTTTATAAACAGTTTTATTTTTTAAGCGTAAATTTTTTAAATTACGTAACAAATATTTAATCGTTAATCTGAATATTTTAAGATTTAAAATTAAATATATATTTGTATATAAATAATTTATTTTTTAAATATAGAGTAATAACCTAAAATAAAATTGTGTGCTTATATGTTGCAATTTACCAATACTATGATTTTATTTCTTTTGAAAGAAATATTATGAAAATTAATTTCAATGAAATTTGAAGAGAAAAACTAAAAAAGCACAAAAAAGAAGAAGAAGAAGAGAAATGAATTAAATTTGAGAATTAACCGAACTGATAAATTTAGCCATGGCCACAACCTTTGCCCCACTACTTTTGTTGCAAATACCTCGTTCAGAGTGGTAACAACTCTTATGTACAAGGCCTTAGTCCATGATTATTTTTATAAAAATATTTTGATACATTAACCTGTCTATATAATCATATATGAAACAAATTATTTGATATATATTATAAACATCCGAGTATATTTTAAGAGTGTAATATAAAATGATTTTTTGTTTTTCATTGAGTTCTAATTTCAAAATTTTCATTAATCACCAATATTATAAAGTATAATCTTTATTGACTGTCGGTAAGGATAACAAACTTTAAAAATCCTTTTGAGCTCTTTTGCATCAACTTGAAAGAGAAAAAAGCATCAAGAGCTTTTTGAGTTGCCACTCCAAAGCTTTTCTTCCTTTGGTTTGATAGCCTTTACACATGAAACATTAGTAGGAGGTTCCCAACTTGTGAAGACCAGATGCCAAGATTTCATGTCCATGGGGTGTGGTTACTAAATCACCTTCTATCTCGTACAAATTCAACAACAGGATCATCGCTTAGTGTATTAAGTTTTGTGTCTAATACTCTGGAGTATGCTTTGCATTTTTGTCAAATGAGGAGACAAATGAGAGTGACGTCACAATGACGAGGAGCTCCTCGTCCCAACGAGCTGCTGACATTATGATAAGAAGAAGACCGTCATCCCGACGATGCAACACCACCTCGTCTTGATGATGCGAACTCCATGTCACGACGTGGTGACATGTCATTCAATTTTCTCGATTTTCTTCCATCTTTTTTACTTATTGTTTTTTCCGTTATAGTGAAATTATCTTTTCACGTGGTTTTTATCCTCTTCGGAGGGTTTTCCATGCAAAATATTTGTGTTCGATATTTTCAATTTCTTTATTAGTTTACTTATTCTTGGCTTAATTAGGTTTATCCATGAGAAATTGGTATTAGAGCTTGGTCAATTTTCGCATTCAACCTGTTCATAGATGATAGCAACAAGGTTCGACATTGAGAAGTTCGATGGCATAACAAATTTCAATCTATGACAATTTTAGATGACAACAATTCTGAATTAGGGCGATCTTGAGAAGGTATTTACAAAAAAGAAGCCTGCAAACATGTAAAAATCAGAATGAGGTAGATTAAATAAAAAGGCTCTATTCTTAATTCAATTGTGCCACACGAATAATGTATTGCAAGAGGTGTTTATGGAGAAAATGGCATACACATTGTGGAAAAGGTTAGAAAACCTCTACGCAAAAAAGTCTCTGGCTAATCGATTAGTGATGAAACAACAGTTGTACATATTCTGCATGAATGAAGGTAAGTACCTTATATCACATCAGTCAACTTATTACTCTTTTGAATGATTTAAAGAATGTTGAGGTTCAGATTAACAATAAAGATAAGACAATTTCATTATTGTGCTCTTTACCCCCTTCATAAAGTTTTTCATGGAAACCTTAATTTATGGCAGAGATAATCTCTTATTCGAGGATGTGAAGCGTCATCTATTAAGCAAAGACAAACTCAACAATTAGTTTGGTTCGGATAGCAAGTCAGAAAGGCAGGCCTCGATATTGGTAGCATCAAGGAAGCGGGACAAGATATGTCGCTATTGTAAAATGTTAGGTTACGTCAAGATAAATTGTTATAAACTACGAAATAAAAAGGCTACTGAGAGCAACGAGGAAGATTTAGCTGGTCCTAATTTGGCCAATGAAAAGTTTTTTTGTTGGCGTCAATGAGTGAAAACTCTAAGCTTACATCTGACTTGATCTTGGATTCGTGGTGTTCTTTCCACATTTGTCCCAACAAGGACTTGTTCTTCACATACAGTTCAGTTAAAGGTGGAGTTATGCCCATGGGGAATGGTTCACCCAGTAAGGTAACCAGGATTGGTACTATTCAAATTAAGATGCACGATAGGATAATTACGATATTGTTAGATATCTGGCATGTACCTGGCTTAAAGAAAAATTTCATCTCCTTGGGAAATCTGGACTCGAAGGGTTGTAGAATTAACATCGAGTCAAGCGACATTAAAGTATCTCGTGGGGCTCTCGTTTTAATGAAAGCTAAAAAGATTGGCAGTGTTTTTGTTCTAGAGGGATCAAGGTGATCGGTGAAATTAGACATCACTCGTCTATTAAAGAGTCGAAGTTGACTCATTTAAAGTAGGTTTAACTTGTTTCTAACACCCTGAACCCGTCTCTATCACCAGATTAGTGTTATGGAGTATTTCCGAATAATCAGAATAACATTAACATAATAACATTAAAAAAATTAATCTCAATTAGAAACCTATCAAACCTATGCATTTGGTCCCTAAATTGAGCCTTCGAGACCCTAAAAATAGTTTAAAAGTAGTTCAAGACTAATATCCAAAGTAATAAAGCTTAGTGAGTGCTCAAAGATTGCCACAAGTAATCATAATACCCAAAGTAAGAAGAAAGCATACTATCACAATTAATCATGGTAAGAAATCAAGCATAATTCATAGCATTCACATTGATATGTGCACAATGTGATTATGAAACATATATACAAAATATATTACATTGGATAATCGAATTTCCAAATACAACAAATATAATGTGAAGCATAAAGCTATCACCCACTGAACAGAACCAAACATAGCCTCCAAACACAACCAATTTACACTCAAAACACAACCAAACATACCTTCCAACACAACCAAATATACCCTTCAAACACAACCAAATATAGTCTCCCAACACAACCAAAAATATCAACCAAACACAACCAAATATAGCCTCCCAACACAACAAATATACAACCAAATATATCCTCCAAAAACAACCACTTAAACATGTATTCTTAGTGTTTTATGCACACTTTCATATATCACACAATTAATGTTTGTAAAACCTCAAACCTAGACTAGACGTCATGGTCGAATCTGGCGATGTCACATGGAAAGGCATTTCAAGACAAGATTGTCGAGTTTAAAATCCGTTACAATAAGTTAGCTTTTATTTAATTCAAAAAACTAGTTGATTTGCTTTAAAACTTGTCTCTTAGTAGAAGCTTTTGTAACCAATTAATTTAGGGAAAATCGTTTCTATTTACGAAAACCTTAGTTTTTAGAAAAAAATCGTGTTTTGTGGAGTTGCATTTTTTTTAAAAATCCATAAAAAACAGTATAAAGTCCCAAATTTAGAGCCAACCAGTCAATAGTCCAGAAGATACATAAAAAACCCCAAATGAGTAATAAATTCTAGGCATTAACGGAAAACAGTCTAAAATTTATGTGTGGCCACCGTCGAGTCCTCCGCTGCACCGACCCGTCAAGTCTGGGGATTTCTTATACAGATTAAACAGAGAAAGGGTGAGTTTTCGCAAACTCAGTGTGTAATTACCACGAAAACATGCATACAGATAATCAACAAAATTCAGTTAGATACAGTCTGGGGCCCGTGCCCACCACAGAATCAGTTTGGGCCTTAGCCCATTCAGATACAGTCTTAGAAATACATTAGGGCCTTGGCCTATATCAAATACAGAATGTAGATACAGTAAATCAAAATCTTACCCACCAGCCTCTACACACCATCTCCGTCCAACCGTACACACCATATGAGGATTAAATCAACCCACCCATCCCTACACACCATGTTGTACCTAAATGCGGCACATAATCAGAAGGTTGCAGCTAAGCTGCCAGATAACAGACTTAATAGCCTTTTAGACACTTCCTCCAAATATCATCAACCCACCCTGATGCAATGCAACAAACAAAATATTTCATGCCATTATGCAATTAAAAGTAAATACATTTAGATATCATAAGTCATGCTCGGTATAGAAATCAGACAGACAGATCACACATATAGCGGTCTAAGTAAAGCTTACCAACCCTACAGTAGGTCCATAGTCGACTTGGGCAACCCGTGCAACCTTACAAAACTTTTCAGAAAAATAGGCTCATATGCCCATGTGGCCCACTTGGCCTAAATTGGCCTTGGCCATGTGATCCATTTTTAATGTAACCCGTGCTAGTTAATTATTCATATATATTTTCACTATTTACTTATATGTTCCTTCAAAGTTGTCTACTTGCGTTATTGTTACTAAATTATTTATATATTGAGCTACAAAATTCTGAATTAAGATCCGCTTAATGTATTTGAAACTAGACTCAAATATCTTTCTACCATAAAATTTTAAGAATTTTTGGTTTAGCCAATAAGGACAGTAAAATCTTCAAACTTACCCTTGTTCTGCTGTCTAATAGCTTCGTCCCTTCTTTGCTAAAAATTAATTATCTCTTAGTACAAAATTTGGATGATGTTTCCATTAATTGTATTGAAAATAGACTCATTAATAATTTAAACATGTAAATTTTAACCCCTAATTATTTTTCTCCAATTTTTGATGATTTTCCAAAGTCAGAACAGGAGAAGCCAAATTCATTCTGACCTTGTCTTAAAAAGTTTTTTATAACTCACGATTTACAATTCCATTACTTACACCGTTTCTTCTATGAGAAACTAGACTCAATAAAATTTAATTCCATATTTTATTCATCCTCTAATTCAATTTTCACAATTTATTACGATTTTTCAAATTTAGCCTACTGCTGCTGTCCAATTAGCAAGAAATTTTGACTTTTCGCCGAATCCATTTTTTTTTTTCCTTTTGCGTTTCGGGTAGACAGCTGGTTTTGTTTTCTACTAACACAATTCTCAAGCACTCCAAATCCTATAATCAAGACACTCAACAATAATTTAATGGATTTACAAGTGAATTGACAACCAAGAACGAATAGAAACCCAACCTACAACCAACGATAACCCTCCGTTTAACTATTGTTAAGACGAGAACATTGAATTCACCAGTCTGAGCCTCCATTTACGCCCAAATCATAGAGAAAAAACATTACCACTTCAGTCATTAAGAGATTCATGACAAAAACAAAGAGAAACACTTATCGAAACTTAGCGACCACTAACCATATGCGAAAACGAAGGAAAATATATGGATTAGGGAAAATCAAAAAGAAGAAAAAGAAGAGAAAGATGGAAAAACTTAGAGAATTTTGGCAAGAGGAAAGGGAGAAGAATAGACGGCAAAATTTTTTTTGGAAAAGAGAGTCAATTCGGTTATGGGAAAAAAAAATCCCGATAACCCCCAAAATCCTTTAATCTTCTCCCCTAATTCCCACTACACATCCACTACTCAGAATTCCCCTATTACACAACTCTATCCCAAAATCTGAGCAAAAAAATAATACCCTTGCCTGCATAGGGATTTGAACATAAGACCTCTACCATAATAACACACCATTTAACCACTAGACTAGCAAGCCCATTCTGATGTAATTTACCCAACAATCAAATAAAAGCCTACTAAACAACAATAAGGCCCAATTCATTCAAAATACCAAAATTTACCCAAACAAAGGCTTGAAGTTGGGACCTTCCAAACACTCCCATAACACATAACCACTAAAGCTGACAGATATTTGTGTCATATTTTTACAATAACGAAATTAGAAATTTTGGGCGTTACAACTCTACCCCCTAATGGAAAATTTTGTCCTCAAAATTTTACTTGATTAGAACAGATGAGGATATTGCTAATGCATCGCATCCTCAGGCTCCCACGTGGCCTCCTCAATGCTATGATTATGCCACAAAACATTCATTAAGGGATAGACTTTTTCAAATAAACTTTACATCAAGCTCCAAAATTGAATCGGCTCCTCCTCTAACGTCAAGTCTGGTCTAACCTCAATCTCCTTAACAGAAACAACATGCATGGGATCAGAGCGGTAGCGCCTCAACATCGAGACATGAAAAACATCATGAATACGGTCTAACTCCAGAGGTAACTCAAACTCATAAGTGATAGTCCCACACGTTTCAGAATGCGATACGGTCTAATAAACCGAGGGCTCAACTTGCCCTTGCCACTAAACCTTAGAATTTTTTTCCAAGGCGAGACCACGAGAAAAGTAAGTCCCCTATAGAATACTCGATCTCACGCCTCTTCAAATTATTTGCATGGGAAGGGAATTGAAGTTAGGACCACAAGGATAAATTTACTATTGTTGAACCATCAAACCAATAACTCATTCTCGATATAATTTGATATATTTATTTTAAAAAGCAAGGTATGTCACATACTAGGGTTTAAGGTAAAATTTACAAAATAATAAAAGTGATGCGAGAGAAGGGATTTGAACTTGGGTTTCAAGAAACGTTACACTAACACTTAACCAACAAACAAATACATCATTTATTTCCTAAAAATTCATAGATAATTTTAAAAAATTAAGGCATGATCACTCTCTCAATTCACAAACCCGATTCTACAAACCCTCATTTTTGGAATGCTACACTATTAGTTTTGGTTTGTAATTTCTTTTAATTATTTCAGGTTTGTGGCTTGGTAACTTTTCATTTGGGGATTTTTGCATGCATGGATTACCGAAGCATAATACTCGGAAATGCATGATATCTTACTTAAGTAAAATTTGACATTGTTCCCTAATTTCTGCTGAATTGCAAATGAACCGTTTTTGATAAATAAATCGATAAGGCAACTAAGTTTCCAAAATGACTTGAAAATGGTTTTCCACTACATTAGTTTAACATTGAGTTTTTACAAAGAAGAGGGACAAGCAAACAATTTTTTTTCTTAAACAACGTTATCAATAATAAAATGAGTCTTAAGTTTAAATTATCTAATAAATGAACTCTGTTAAAGTAACTGAAAGCGTAAATACAATTTTTCTCTAAAATGATTTTATTTAAAGTCTTGAAAAGTAATGTAAGTTAGCTTAGCCATTTTGGTGACTAATGTAGCTTTCTCAATCTAGCCATAACGTCGAGGCTGGGTTAGGGAGGTTACATTTAGTGGTATCAGAGCCTTAGTTCTAAACTTAAGAATGAGTTTTTTATGTAGATTTGTTACCATTTGTCTTTCGTATATAAATATTTAGAGAGAGGTTGATGCGTTGAAATTTTTTTCCTCAATTTAGAATTATTTATTCATTTTGAATCACCAAACAATTATTTGTAATCACCAAAAAAATGCTTAATGTAACCTCTTTAACCCAACATAGACGTGAAGTTTGAATTCAAAAGATTACATTTGTAACGCCCCAAAATTCAAGTCTTTAATTTTTGCATGATTTGTCACAAATTGCTTGTTTGCTTCATGGTTAAGTAATTTGGGTGTGTTTGAGGAGCCTCGGTTCAAGTCTTAGCCTTGGCACGATTTTTGGTTTTTCTCTTAAATGAATCTGGACACTGGCACTTAGGCCTTATATATATTAATACTTGTTTTATGACACAAAGAGCTTATTGGTCCAGTGTTAGGTGGCGTGTGAAGTATCCTTGAGGTCTGAGGTTCAAGTCCTGGGTTGTGCAAGGTAGTAATTACTTTGCTGCTTGAGTTGTGTAGGTAGTGGTGTTGGACTGAAACAAGTTGTGGAGAGTTTGAATAAATTTTGAATGGAGTGGTTAGGGAAGTTGAGGAGGAAGTGGTGGAGAAAATCAATGGGGATAATGGGAGAGTTTTTAGGAGGAAATCAAGGAATTTGATTAGGAGGGGGAAGTTGTGCCGTTTGGGGAGTTTTAAGTTTGGGGAATTCGGTTGGGGTAAGGTTGTGTCGAAATTAATCTTAGGCATTTTTGGGTTATTGGTGTTTTGTGTTGCTTTTCTGCTTGTCTTTATTTTTGGCAGTTTCGTGGATTTTCAACTATTGATGTTTGGTGTCGAATTGTGGCAAGCTTCTTATCGAGATTGTTCACATTGCTATTTTCTTTTCTCTTTTCTTTTCTCCCTGCTTGCCGAATGTTCCCCCTCATTTTGGTCTGCTGAATCTTCTTTTCTCTTTTCCCCTTTTCATCTCTCTCTTGGCCAAATCTCTTTCTTCTCCACCTCTTACTCTTTGACTGAATATTCTCCTATTCTCTTTCCCTCTTTTCTTCTTTGCTAGTGAACTTTCCCACTCGTCTCCTATTTTTTGTTGATCGGATAATCTTCTTTTACTGCTTGGGATTTCTGTCTTCCATTATTTTTCTTTTTGACTGAGAGCAACCTCTCTATTTTCGGTGTGGTTCATCGATTATCACCCTTCTGGTCTATTTCTCTGCGCCGATCTTTTTCGCGTTGTTTTGCTGTTTTAGTGCTGAAAGTATTGTTGATTATTGGTAAAGTATGAATACTCTTCACTTTTTGTTTAAAACCAGTTCTCTTCCTTTCTTTTTCATTAAAATTGAATACCCCTCTTAGCCACTGTGATGGCCTAATTCAGTTTATGAAGATCTGCATTATGGTGTAGGTAATCGATAAGTGGGTGATCATTTTTGGTTGGGGTTTTGGAGGAGTTAAGCCACCCTCTATAAATCAAGGTAAGGAGGGTGTTTGGTTTAATTGCTATTAAGAGGGAGTTTTACCCTAGCAGTAATGAACTAACTTTGGGTCAGTTTGATTGTAGGTGGGCGTTCGTGGAGATTTGCACTCTTCTCGTAAACAGGTGTGTAATCACACCCTCTCTCATCCGCGAATCGGTACAAGCCAAAAAGTCAAAAAAGGCGGCATTGTGACTATATAGGAATGCGCGCGGACCTAGATCAAGTTGTCAAGTCACGAGAAACTCCTACGAAAGCTCTAACGAACAGATCTGAAATCAACACAAAGAATGAGATTAAATCTGGAAATTTAAGATCTGCAATAAAAACCCTAAAACCAGCAAGAGATAATCAAGAATTGAAACACTTATAAAAAGGGGGTTTCTTTGAAGCCAAGAACACGAATTAGCAATCAAGAAAGATCCAATCTGCCAAATCTGAGAAAACAAACACAACAGCAAATTAATCTTAAGATTTTAGCAAATCAATGGGATAAAATTAGGGTTTTGGATGGCAAGAAGAAAAGAAATAGAATCGAAGAATCAAACGAAATTGAAAGCAAAGAAAGGATGCGAATCTGCCAATAAGTTGATTCGACCAAGAATGCCCAATTTCCAGCAATCAATTGTTCCCCAAATTGAATATGACCTAATCGACCAAACCCTAGAAATTGGGGATTTTGAGAACAACTCTTTGCTGCCAATAAGGGAAGAATTTATCGATTCTTGGAGTTGGAATGTAGCTGGGAAAAACCAAGAATAACAGCAAACAAGAGAGATAAAGAATCGACACAAGAGAAATAAAGAAATAAATCGAAACAGCAAGAAATAAAGAAAAGTCCTTAGAATCCTTGAATTCCCGAAAGAATTCACAAATCCCTTCAAACGGCTCTAATCTCCCCTCCAATGAATATCAATGGCAAGAAGAAGGTTGAAGATGGCTCCCACAATCCAAAGATTGTTAAAACAGCTTCTAAAGAAAACTCAAGATAGAATTCTTGGAGAAAAACCCCAAAGAAAATTCTGCTCTCAACAAATCTGAAAATTTAATAAAGTATATGTTGTGTTTTACAAAAGGTGGCTGGCCATCTCTTATATAGGCCTCAAACTAATCCTAATCTCATTAGGAAACTTAAAAATTAAACCTAATTAAGAAAAATAATAGGGAAAATTCGGCTGGCCACTTAAATGGGCTGTTTTGGGTCGAATTTTAACATTTAATTTCCTAGGGCCTAAAAAATTAAATTAACAATTAAAATGTTTAAAAATTGGGCCCTTTGACATTTTGGCCTGATTTTCAACTAAGTATGTATGAATTTCTTGATTGGGCTGGAATTTGCTTATTGGGCCTCGCCTTCAAGAATTTGGGCTCGTGATCCATCTTCTACCAAAATTGGGTCGTTGACGCTCGTAACGGAGATCCAATGCGCGTTGGCTGCAAGATTCGGTTTCTTGGACCAAGATTTCCAGGATTTGAAATCATGATTTTCTTGATTCTTGAAATCGCTCCAAACAGCAAAATTGGGCCAAGATTCGGTTTCTTGATTTTCTTGATTTGAGCCCATCACATTCTTGAGCTTGGTTTGGGCCTTTGTGTCTCGTATCATTCCCCCTTCCTCAAAAAGATTCGTGCTCGAATCTGAAAAATCAAATGGACTCGACTTTCCTCGATCAAACGGGACTAATGGGAATTGAGTCCACTGAAAAGAATAGCCATGAGTTAGTAAATAGCAATGCACACAAACTTGTAGTCCAATCATAAGTATAACAAAACAAGTATAACGTATGCGAATGGACAGATTCAGATTACCATTCATTAATCGAAGGTGTATAGATTCACTCACATATGCATTATCAAAAACAAGAATCTTTTTGTCAACCATCAAAACAAATAGATCATCAATAAATAAAATAGGATAGTCAAGCACGTTTCGATCTAAGTGTTTTACAAAAATTAAATCATAAACACGATCTTTTTCACTATCCGAGGAGTACAAAGGTGTTTCAAAAGTTTCAAGCATCTTACCTTTAGAAGAATAAGGGTCGATTTTACCTTTTTCATTGAATACAAACCTTCGCTCATCGGAGGCATAGTGTAGTCGAAGCTTCGTTGTTGAGTTAACCTTTGTCAAATGGCACTCAAACTTTATGTATAACCACAGAAATTGTTTAAGCCACGAATATAAATTGAAAACAAACTTGGCAAAGTTCGTTACCTTATTCAAAAACCAAGTATCAAAATAATAGAAAGTATTTGCCAAAACAGATTTGCACAAATTCGAGGATTTTACACAAGGCAAATTAAGAGAATAACAACTCACGCTTTCTTTCGTAATGACTTTATCAACCACAATCGAAGAATAACAATTAATCAGATCAAAATGAGGGGATCTTTTAAGAACTAAATCACCAATAATTTTCAAATCTGCACGGGACTCTGTTGCTAAAAATTCCTTACCTCGCTTACCTTTGGGTTCATGTAGTGTGATTTCATCTTCAACCTTACCTATGTTGATCGTATGAAAGCGTCTTTCATCAGAAAGGTATTGAAGTTGAAAGTTATCTTTCGTATGTGGCCAATGGAAGTGTTCTATCCCACGTAGAGGTGGTAAACCTTTAGGGGCCTCACTAAAAACATCCTTATAATCCTGCAAAAAATATTGAAACACACTATGCAAATTTTCGTTAATGTCAGAAAAAGATAAATAGTTTTGCCTAAACCTCACAAGGATACAAGACTGTTTATTGAGTAGGGCTCTCCGCACATCTTTTTTTGTTTCCATCAAATTTTTCACTCTCATTTTACCACTTGTGGATTCACTCACCTTTGGGCAATTTAGATTTTGACTTTTTTCACTACTAGCCTCTTTTCTCTCTGTCTTTTGTATTTGTCCTTTCTCCCTTACCCCCTCACAAAATTTCATCATTTTTAATTGATCCTTATGTACATCATTGGGATCTAAAGGAGCAAAAGTGAATTTTCGGCCTTTAAACACAAGAGAGTACCTATTGAGCTTGCCTTGGTGTGTAACATCACAATCAAATTGCCAAGGTCATCCAAGGAGCAAGTGTGTCGCATGCATTGGGACCACGTCACACCATACCTCATCCTCGTAATTCCCGAGCTTAAAAGTGATCAAGGACTGTTTTGTAACTTTAACTTCTGAGCATTCATTAAGCCACTGAAGGTGATACGGCTTAGGGTGCTCGATACACGGTAACTTTAAGGAATCCACCAAATAACTGCTAACTAGATTCGAACAACTCCCACCATCAATAATAAGTGAACATAAGTTACCTTTTATAAAACACCTACAATGGAAAATATTGGTCCTTTGGTTATCAAAATCATCTCCCATTTGGCTGTTAAGGGTTCGGCGGACTACCATCTTATTTTTTTTCCTCTTTTTTTTTTTTTTTGAAATACTTGCAAACAAACACTCAACACTCAAAATAAAAGTTAGCAAACGTCACCGTTAATCACTCAAACAGAAAAACCAAATTCTCAATGAGGTCGAATTCAGTCTTGTGAGTTCTTTTGTAGAGTCTATATCAATCAATTAGAAAGTGTATGAACCGAACTACCAAAGAATCCTAATTTGCACTAGGATGCCAAAAACTGACGAGACACCAAATGATTTGTGTTGCACCGAGGAAGGATTGTGCACACTTTAAAAATCCTACTAACACAAGAAACAAGAAGGTGTTAGATAACGTAAAGGAAAAATACAAGGCAAACAAATGAAAACCTATAGCTAAGAATCAATACAAAATTGCTGAAAACAGAAAACCTGAAAAACTACGGAGTAACTTGACAACTTCGTTCGAGGTGTTCCTGATCTCCAAAAATCACGAAATTAAATTTGGAGTGTCCTTAAATATTGAATTCTTGATCCGGAAATTTTCGGCACCCAATTCAACCCGCTGAATATTTTTAAAAATTTTTATTGGATTTCATATTTTTTCAATTTTCTGACTTTTCAACTGATTTTTGTGCGGCAAATATTTTTTATATTCAATAACACTGCCACAAATATGTATGTAAAATTTCAGATCAATCCGAAAACGTTTACCCACTCAAATGAATTTTTTTTCAAAAATTATTTCTGGGTAAAACTGCTGTTTGTGCTTTAAAAAATTGAGATCAGTTTAGAAATCAACCAAGAACACCCAAAACGCCAAAAATCTGATACCAAATGATATAGGAATGCGCACAGACCAAGATCGAGTTGCCAAGCCACGGGAAACTCCTACGAAAGCTCTAACGAACAGATCTGAAATCAACACAAAGAATGAGATTAAATCTAGAAATTTAAGATCTGCAATAAAAACCCTAAAACCAGCAAGAGATAATCAAGAATTGAAACACTTATAAAAAGGGGGTTTCTTTGAAGCCAAGAACACGAATTAGCAATCAAGAAAGATCCAATCTGCCGAATCTGAGAAAACAAACACAACAGCAAATTAATCTTAAGATTTCAGCAAATCAATGGGATAAAATTAGGGTTTTGGACGGCAAGAAGGAAAGAAATAGAATCGAAGAATCAAACGAAATTGAAAGGAAAGAAAGGATGCGAATCTTCCAATAAGTTGATTCGGCCAAGAATGCCCAATTTCCAGCAATCAATTGTTCCCCAAATTGAATATGACCTAATCGGCCAAACCCTAGAAATTGGGGATTTTCAGAACAACTCTTTGCTGCCAATGAGGGAAGAATTTATCGATTCTTGGAGTTGGAATGTAGCTGGGAAAAACCAAGAATAACAGCAAACAAGTGAGATAAAGAATCGACACAAGAGAAATAAAGAAATAAATCGAAACAGCAAGAAATAAAGAAAAGTCCTTAGAATCCTTGAATTCCCAAAAGAATTCACAAATCCCTTCAAATGGCTCTAATCTCCCCTCCAATAAATATCAATGGCATGAAGAAGGTTGAAGATGGCTCCCACAATCCAAAGATTGTTAAAACAGCTTCTAAAGAAAACTCAAGATAGAATTCTTGGAGAAAAACCCCAAAGAAAATTCTGCTCTCAACAAATCTGAAAATTTAATAAAGTATATGTTGTGTTTTACAAAGAGTGGCTGGCCATCTCTTAATAGGCCTCAAACTAATCCTAATCTCATTAGGAAACTTAAAAATTAAACCTAATTAAGAAAAATAATAGGGAAAATTCGGCTGGCCACTTAAATGGGCTGTTTTGGGTCGAATTTTAACATTTAATTTCCTAGGGCCTAAAAAATTAAATTAACAATTAAAATGTTTACAAATTGGGCCCTTTGACATTTTGGCCTGATTTTCAACTAAGTATATATGAATTTCTTGATTGGGTTGGAATTTGCTTATTGGGCCTCGCCTTAAAGAATTTGGGCTCGTGATCCATCTTCTATCAAAATTGGGTCGTTGACGCTCGTAACGGAGATCCAATGCGCGTTGGCTGCAAGATTCGGTTTCTTGGACCAAGATTTCCAAGATTTGAAATCATGATTTTCTTGATTCTTGAAATCGCTCCAAACAGCAAAATTGGGCCAAGATTCGGTTTCTTGATTTTCTTGAAAATAAGAAAGTGAATCTTGATTTTCTTGATTTGAGTCCATCACATTGTTGAGCTTGGTTTGGGCCTTTGTAACTCGTATCAGTGACCATATGGGTGTGTGAACACTCGTGTGGTAAACCGAGCCACGAAACACAGTGTTGGATTGTAGAGGCCTCCATGAGCATTTTTCATGGGCTTAGGTCGTAATGGGACTAAAATGATGAAATACCCCAAAGGGTAAAATGACCAACATGCTCTCGAAGGGTGAAATACCCTCAAAGGCTAAAATGACTGAAATACCCTGAAGGGTAAAATGACTGAAATACCCTTGAAGGGTAAAATGATCGAAATACCCCGAAGGGTAAAATGACTAAAATACCCCAAAAAAGGGTAAAATGACTGAAATATCCCAAAATGGTAAAATGACCGAAATACCCTCGAAAGGTAAAATGACCGAAATACCCCCAAAATGTAAAATGACTGAAATACCCCGAAGGGTAAAATAATTGTTATACCCCTAGGAGTTGAAATATGTGTATGACCGATATGCTCTATGATACATATACATGACTGTTATTGAGTATGACATACTGCATACACGTATGATTTATGAAATGACATATTGCATGGGGTTGGGATTCTGATATAGGGAAAGTATACTGTACTGGTGGCCTTACCACATACACTGTTGCTGGCAGCTTTGCTACGTTACTGTTATTGGCAGCTTTACTGCGATATTGGTGTGTTGGCTGGGTGGGTCAATTTTATCCCCATATGGTGTGTTGGTGGTACGGAGTGGTGTATTGGCTGGATTAAGATGGGTTGTATTACTACATTGTACTAATTACTATATTGGGCTAAGGTCCACTCACTTTACTGTACTGGGCTAAGGCCTACACTGTACTGAATAGGGCTTAAGCCTAGACTATTACTGCATGTTGTACGCTGACAGTTTGGTAAGGGATTACACATTGAGTTTCGTAAACTCACCCTCTCATTTTAACTGTGCAGGTAATCCTCAGCCATAGACGATTCGGGGCAACGAGGGACTCGAAGGTGGCCACACAACTACTGCTGATGTTTACATTTTCTTTTATTTAAATTTTATCAATTTGTTGGGTTTTCTTTTTGCAATAAAACCTTTAAGTTGGTTTTAAATTCTTAATTGGGCTTTTGATTACATATTTTATACTGCTAGTTAGGTGAAAACGAATTTTCAAAATATTATTGTTTTCAAAGACACGGACTTTAAACATTAATATAACAATAGCGGTTAACAAGGCAAACGTTTCGACTAGTGATTTGTTAATTAATAATAAAGGGGTTTATTTAAAACTTAGAAACAAATTTTTACCAACGAGTCTGATTTTCGAAAGACATTTCAATGTGATACGCTAGATCTGACCATAACATCTAGGCCGGGTTTAGGGTTTTACAACATTGATCATCGAAATGGCCTAATAGAACTATCGGAGTTTAAAAACATTTCCTTTAATTTCAGAAGAAAGCTTAATGTGTTTAAAAAATAAAAATTAATTTCGAAAATTGATTGGTATTAATGATTGTTTTGCAAAAGTTAAAATCCAGATTTATATTTTCTTTATTTCTTTTATTTGCACTATGAGTTATTTTCTAAACACCAAGGGATTTCAAGATTTGTATTTTATACAATACTCGAAATGTACCTAAAATATACATAATCAAACTAGATCAATATGGTACCTTATCATACAACCAATATGCCAAAAGGCACCTCAATTCACATCATATCATATATACTTAAACATAAGCATAACCTAGCCATTTATCAACTCAACCTTTTCAACCTAATTTCATACCAAATCCTACCATAATAGCCACATACCAAGAGCACATTCAAGCTTACCAAAAGAGCCATTCAATTCGTATCATCACCAACCATTTCAATATTAACTAACAATCACCAAAATTCTAAAATCACATCAATCAAAGTAGCTTATTTACAAACCAAACATATTGGTTAATCCATCAAGTACAAAACATGTATACATGCCATTATAACCATGACTTAAAAACATGAAAATCTATTGATATAGCCGATGGATAGTGTGATAGGTCTTCACGGTTTTCCAACCTAAGCGAGCTTTCGATTAACTATAAAACATAGAAAAAGAACACAAAGTAAGCATATAATGCTTAGCAAGTTCGTAATTCATAAACGATGCTTACCATTTAAATGCATAAGCTTAAAAATAAATATGTATCAATCGAACACAAGTTTGACACAAGCCTAAGCATCACCAACAATACAAATTAGTGCTTAATCACAAAACTTAACAATATCATCACATGATAAGATAGATTTCATAAACATAATTCATATAAACTCATACTTTCCATAAATATGAATATACATACTTCATACCATTTCCATAATATTAAAGTGAATTTCATCAAACCCTTACTGAAGCTTACACAAAGTGTGCTAAATGATGGTTGAAACCATCCCTTTTCATATTCAATGGTTGTCACCATCCCTTTTCATATTCGATGGTTGAAACCATCCATTTTCATAGTTGACACCATCCTTTTTCATATTCATTGGGCATCGATACGTTGTTGGATTTTTCTCCATCGAGACATGATATGATAATGTAACATGATAGCATTTAAAATAACAATGTAAAATGCTATTTAAACATACGAACTTACCTTGACGATAAAACGTGAATACAAAATTGATTAATTTGAAACTTTATTTTTGGCCCGATCTAAAGCTGTTCGAGATCTATCTTGATCTAAATGAAAAAATTCAATCCATTCAATAATCATTCTATTCAATTCAATACAAAAATAATATTTTTGCAAAATTATGCTTTTGCCCCTAATGTTTTGATTTCATTACAATTTAGTCCCTAAGCTCGTAAAATGAAATTCATGTAAATTCATCCCTACCCAAGTCTAGTCGAATTTCATATAGACTCATAGCAGCTCATAGCAGTTCATTATTTCACAATTTCCACCACACATTTTACAAAGTTTACAAATAAATCCCTAATTGACGTTTTCAACCAAAATCACTTTACAAAAGTTATTTATCTAACAAAAAGATTCATTTTCTACCATCAACCTTCAAAAATAACATGAATTCATTCATGGAAAAACTTTAATCATTTAAAATGTTTGCAAATTAGTCCTTGGGCTAGCTAGGTTAAGCTACAACGACTCTAAAAACATAGAAATCATTGAAAACGATATGAAAATACACTTACGTGCAAGGTTAATACATAGCGGAACCTTCAAGCTCAATTAATGGCTTTCTCTTAGGTTAATTTTGGTGAATATGAAGTGAAAATGATGATATCCATGTGTTTTCTTTATTTTACTTTATTTATTTAACAATTTACTTAATTAACCTTGGTATATAACATTTAAAATCATTTAAATGATGTCCATAAAAGTCCACTCATATTATAAATGGTTTAATTACAACATAAATGCTCTAACCATTTAATATCATAGCTATTAGGTTCCTTTAGCTTATAGAACTCAAGTTTTGAACTTTTTGTAGTTTAGTCCTTTTCATAGAATTAAGCATGCAAATGGTAAAATTTATTAACAATTTTTTTATACTAGACTACTAACATGCTGTAGACATTAAAATAATAATGAAATAAATATTCTCACATCAAATTTGTGGTCCCAAAACCACTGTTCTGATTTCACTAAAAACGGACTGTTACAAATCAAGGTCTTTACAAGGTTGTAACGGGCTTAGGTTAAGGGTATGGAACATGTTAGAAGAGTTGGTTTCAATTGAGATCAGATTTGATAAGTTACCAAACCGAAAAAATTTGTTTTTGAATAAAAATAATTTACATCAATAAGAAATAAAAAGTGAATATGAGCTTTTATACAAAATATGAGAATAATAATTCAAGCTAGTTTTTTTCTTTTTATTTACTTTTTTCGTGTATTATTATTTTTTCAATCTCTTCTTCTTTTAGAATAAAGAGAGAATTCAACAATGCAAATGATGAAATATAGTCAGACAACTAACAAATCGAATCTTGACAAAAAGTGAGTTAATAAAAATATGATTTACAACAGTAATATGGGTTACGAGTTAACACAAATAGATGATAAGAAAAAAAATGTGTTTGGATTAATTAGGTTAACTAGGGGTTAATTCAACGAGTAAGTTGTTTACAGGTTAAGCGGGTTAAACCCTAAGTGCCTCTATCATCTCAGTATATCAAATCAATAATGTGGTCTCGACATGGATAACCAAAGCAAGTTCTAGTATAATAAATCAAGTTGACATACTTAAAAAAATGAGCATGAAATAAAATTTATGCTCTATAAGCTTAAAAGATCACAAAAAAATTATGGTTTTGATGTTAAACTTGTAAATTTAAAAATTTCAAGATAATGCTTCATTTAGGATACAACCTAAAATAATAATTTCAAAAAAACATAACATGCTTGACTCTCTCGTTTCTTAAAATATAAATCACATAATGCATAAAAATTCACAAATTAATCCCAAACAAAATTTAAAAAAACTACAAATTAAAAAAATAACTTCAATGTTAGGTTTGAGAAAATTACTTAAACAAAAAAAAGAACTCAGTACTATATTGTATAAACATATAAAATCATCCCCACACTTAAGATATACATTGCCCTTAATGTACAAACAAATATAAATATAATAAGCAAAATATCATAAGTGAGTAAAAGAATTAAAACAGTCGTGAATTTGGATGATTTTGTTCAAATAGTGAAATTTAGAATTGTAGGAGATCCTAAATTTATTACATGGTTTCGAGCAAACTAATAAGAAGATTGACAAAACAAAATAAGATAAAGAGATAACAAAATAGAAAAACAGTAAATAATAATAATAATAATAAAGTGCATAATAAAATAAAATAAAACATATAAGTTCAACAAATAAAAAAACTAACAATAAAAGTAAAAGATAGTTTGGGGGACTTTTAGGTGCCTGATGACGTTGAAGATAGAGTAGCTGTTAGGGTTTGGATTTGGTGAAATAGGGTAGGAAGGAAAAAAACTAGCTTTAAAAAAAAAGGTTACATGGTCGTGTGTCCAGGCTGTGTATCTCTCAAAGTTCTATGGGCTATTAAAAACTTTTAAAAATTACTCCAGTGTTCACATGGCCTAGGACACACCCATGTGTCTAGGCTATGTACAACACACAACCATGTCACTAGGCTATGTACACCACACAACCATGTCGCCAGGCCGTGTGAATCCACTCAGTCCATGACACGTCCATGTGTACCACACAACCTTGTGGATTCATTCAAGTCGTGTGGGGTTAATTGTTCGCTTCTCCTACGGCCTTGTCAAGGGTGTGTGGGTCATACGGTGTGTCTCCAGGTCGTGTGTCTACCCCAGACTGTGTGGCACTTTATTTTTTTTTGGTTTTTTAATTAATAAAAACAAAAGTTAGGTAAATAAGAAACTAAGCATGCAAAAAATTTAAATGAAAATAAAATAATAATAACACTCGAGTTGCCTCCCGTGAAGCACTTGTTAAAAGTCTAAGCTCAACTTCCCTTTTCAAGTTTACGGTTAAGTTGGACTTTTGAGTCGGGCTCCTCTCTCTCGTTATCAATATCACCAATAAAATAAAGTTTGAGATGATGATAGTTTACCTTGAATGTGTCGTAATCAAGGTGTGTTACCTCAGTGGTTTCATATGGGAATACGTTTCATACCACAAATGAATTTGACCATCTTGATTTTAGCTCTTCAGGGAACATTCGTGGATCTAGATTGTCCAGCAATACTTTGTCTCCAACTTTGAATTGGCTCGTCATCTTTACATGCACACCATGATGTTTCTTTGTTACTTTTTTTGTGTTCTCTAGTTCTCATCAGCCTTTGATCACTAGTCATGTAATTCATCGAACTGCACCATTCTCTCTTCACTTGTCCCTTGATTTTATTACCTTGAAAATGATATGGTTCTAACACGTCTTAATGATTGATTTCCTACAAATACTATTGAGTTGTATGATTACTAACATAAACAAAATGATAAGTATCATCTCGCTCACTAGAAACTCTCACAACATCATGTGCTTGAAGAGTAACCTCTTCATCACCTACTCTTAGCACAAGTTCACCATTACTCACATCAATAACAGTTCTAGCAATGGCCAAAATGGGTCGACCTAAGATCATGGGTACCTCAATATCCTCGTCCATGTCCAATATAACGAAATCAATAGGGAATATGAATTTATCTACTTTAACAAGCTCATCCTTAATAATACCCCTAGGATACTTAATTGATCTGTTAGCTAATTGAACATTTTATAAGATATTAGATTTATATAAGACATTAGATTTATACTAGGACACAAATCAGCCAAAATTTTTTCAACATTTAAGCTACCAATAAAACAAGGGATAGTAAAACTCCCGGATCTTTAAGCTTGGTAGGTAGTTTGTTTTGGAGAATGGTCGAGAACTCCTTATTGAGCTCTACAGTGGATAGTTTGTCTAACTTCCTTTTATTTGTTAACAACTCTTTTAAAATTTTTATATACTTCATCATTTAAGAAAGGGCTTTAAAAAGGGTAAGTTAGTATAAAATTTCTTATAAGTTCAAGAAATTTACCATATTGTTCATTCATGGAGTTTTTCTTCAACTTTGCCGAATATGAAATTGGTGGTTTGTATTCTCTAACCACTGACTTATGCTCTTTCTTGCATTCCTTAACCCTATCATTTTTATGCAAGTCTCAAGGGCCAATTTCAGACCCATGGATGTGATGGGCTCACATTATCTCAAGGCCCAACAAAAATGTCAAAGGTTAAGCAAATCAAATGGTGATTCAATCAAATAAAATATTTGAGGATAAATCTTTTTTAGGAAAGGGAGAATGATACATGCACGGATGGGGTGAAATTTATTAAATTATGTTCACAGAACCTACCAATTTCCAAGCTTAGGAAATCAAAATATATTCGATGACTTTTGGATAGGATCCTAACATTTCTAGATTGATATGTCTGCATGGAGTTTAAATATATATCTCTTAGCTTCAAAATGCACTTTGAATCATTCGATTTCAATTCTAGAGCTCAAGTTATGACTATTTTAGTAAACATTGCGTAAGCAGAATTTCTAGACGGGACTATGACGAAAATTACGAGTTTCGAGCTTTTAATTCAAGTTTAAATCATATTGGGTTCAGGTTTTGGGCCTAATTTTTATTATATATGAGCCCAATATTGTATTTATCAGCTCTTATTACTTTATTATTTTATTATTCCAAATTTTTAATATTTATTAAGTAGTTTAAGTTATTTAAGAGTTTTATGTTAACAAGAAAGTTTAGTTTAAAACTACTTCTTGTTTAGATTAATTAGAGTTCTAGTATACTTAAGAGTTCTATTTATTTTTATTTGGATAGTTTATATATAAGCTTTTACATTGTAAACAAATCAATCAATTTATTATTATTCAAATTCTCTTTGTGCCTTTCTTTTCCAGAATTGTTCTTGAGTTTCTTTTAGAAGAGTTTTAACAATCTTTTATATTATGGGGTCATCTTCAAACATTTTCTTGCAAAGGTTTCTATCTTGGAGGGGAAATTAGAACCACTTGAAGGGGGTTGTGGATTTTTCATGTTTCGTTCCAGTTCTTGAGTTTCTTTTAGAAGAGTTTTAAAAATCTTTTAGATTATGGGGTCATCTTCAAAAATTTTCTTGCCAAAGTTTCTATCTTGGAGGGGAAATTAAAACCACTTGAAGGGGGTTGTGGATTCTTCGCGTTTCCAAGGCTTCTTAGGACTTCTACATATCACGTTCTATCTTTTTCATCTATCTCCTTTATTTTCTTCTTTATTGTTCCAATCTTTGATTTATTATTTTATTTATATGTCTTAGTTATTTATTTATTTTTATTTGTCTTGTTTGACATGGCTTTGATTGTGTTTCAGGTTGTGTCAAAATCCAAATTTCTTTCCGAATGTCTAAAGCCCTATGTCAAAACCGTGACTTGAACAAACTGTACGATCTACTTTTGCGTCAATCTGCACTCATTCGTAGCATTTAGTATCAGATTTGGGTGTTTTAGGTGTTCTTTGAGTTCTTATAAAATTAATTTCTAGCAAATAGCATCAAAACATTTTTTTACCTAGACAGCTTTTGAAAAAATATATTTTTTAGTAGGTAAACATTTTTCAAATTATCTAAAATTTTACATACTATTTCTTGGCACTATTTTAGAATATAAAAATATATTTTTGACAAAAAAAGTGATCGAAAAAGTATAGAAAAAGAAAATATGAAAAAAATAAAAAAATATTAAAAATATTCTGTGGGGTGAATTTGGTGCCAAAGCTTTCCAGATTAGATCTACATTATTTGAAGAGGCTCCAATTTAGATTTCATGATTTTTGGAAATCAGGAACACCCCGAACAAAATTTGTCAAAATGCTTCACAATTTTTTGGGTTTTCGGGTTTCAACAATTTTCATTGACTCTTAGCCTTAGATTTTCCTTTGTTTTTCATTTTTATTATTTCTTTGTGCATTCTAAAACTTTATTGTTTCTTGTATTAGTAGGTTAAAGCACATTGCACATTCCTTCCTCCGCGCAATACAAGTCTTTGGTGTCTAGCCAATTTTAGATTCCTAGTACCAATAGGTTTGCTTTGTTAGTTTGATTCTAATACATTCTAATTAGTTGATATAAACACTTTAAAAAGACTCACCAGATTAATTCTTACCTCATTGAGAATTTAATTTTTATTTCTGAGTGCATAACGGTGAAGTTTGCTTAATTTTTCTTTTCTTGAGTTTTGTGTTCTTTTCGTGCTTTTGTAATGATTCACAATACTATGATTAAGAAGTTGAAAAGGGATAAAAAGGTTCAAAATGCTCAAGATCAACAACGTGACACTATTCTAGACACGATCAGTAAAAATTTGGAATCACTAAGTACCAAAATTCAGCGTCGAAATCATACTTGGGGAGATAAGGTTGATCAAACTTGTCCTCGTGCAAATAATGCTCGGCGTGTCTCTTTTGCAAATGATGATACTTTGGTTAATAATGACCGTGGGTAACATTTTTAGCTAAACCAAATTTCAAGATTCCAGCATTTTGAGGGAAGTATGATCCCAAGGCATATTGTGAGTGGGAATAAAAATTGAACTTATGTTTCATTACTATAAATGTCGAGAAGAGGAAAAAGCCCCATTGGTGACCCTTGGATTTTCAGATTATGGGTTGAATTGGTGGATTTAACTTGGAATTGATCATCAAAGAAACTATGAAAGAGTAATTGAAACATGAGACTAGTTGAAGCAAGTGATGCAAAAGTGTTACGTTTCTTCTCATTACTACAGAGAGGTCAAAATGAAACTTTGACACCTTGTTGAGAGTAATCAATCAGTTGATGAGTACCTTAAGCAGATGGAGATGCTTATGCAAAGAGAAAACACGCGAGAAGATGAAGAGACTACCATGGTGTGATTTGTAGATGGCTTGAACGTTTCAAAAGCTAATGCTTTTAATCTTCAAACCTAAATTCATCTTAAGGAGGTAGTACACAAGGCAATTAAGATTGAGCGGCAATTGAGATTGAGCAGCAATTTCAACAACATCAATCTCATCCATTTGGTGCATCACAATATTATAGAGGTATGAGTTCTAATTCTACTTTCAAGAATTTGAAACCTCATTATGCTACTAATAAATTGCTGCCAAAACATGATGAGACTAAACCTTTTGAGTGGAAAAGTGGGGCTCCTACAAAACCTTCTTCTACAACTTCTAAGCAGTCCCCTTCTACTAATTTTTCACCAAAACCACAAAGAGCTCATGACATTAAATGTTTTACGTGCAAAGGGCGTGGGCATTATAGTCGTGATTGTGCCAACACGAGATTTGTGTTGATAAAACTCGAATCTATGGAGTTAGATGAGATTGAAACGTCATGTTCTCTTACTGAGATATATTTTCTTGAATTTAATATTCATAGTAATTGTGAGGGGGATATTGGAAGTAAGGAAGAAAAAATTGAAAAGATAGTGAGAAAAGAGACATTGAGTGATAAAAGTCTACTTGATGGTCAACTTTTGGTGAGTGAAAATACATATGAGGTGAAATTGGAGAGTTCTCAAGTAGGAAAAGAAAATGAAAAACAAGAAAATATTCATGCAAAAGTGAGGAATGATTATATTTTAACTAACCATAACTCAAATTTTTTTAGTGGTGTTTCCTTGTTACAAGATTTTAAGGATCCATTGACGGACTTCCAATTATATTACTTTACCATCAATCGACACTTTCACTTGTGGGAAAGAGGTAAGTTGAACATTAATAATTCTCCACAAGTTCTACAAGGTAAGAAATGTAAGGAAACATTAGAAATTGATTTAAGAATGCATACAATAAATGTTTTTCATAAGCATGCTACTTTTTTTCCTTACAACATGCTTTCTCATTGGTAAAATTTTATTAAACCTTTGTCTAAAAGTTCAATTGATTTTATGGGTTTATCTAGATTTGTAAAGGTTAAAAATAGTAATTTTGTTGCAATAGATAGGTTTTTATAGGTTTATTTCCTCTTGCAACAAATTATTTTATCTTGCAACAAAATTTTCTATCTTGACCTTTAACGATGAATTTTTACATAATCTTAACATTCTTGATTTTTATAATTATGTGAAATTCTTGACTCATCGTTCGAAATTCTTAAGGATGACCATGTATATTCAAAGAAAGTTATAGGTTATTTTTTACTTGAACACTCATGTGCCTAATATTTCTTTGTTTAGTGTTGATGGTTTGTTTTTTAACGAGAGATACTTGATCCATACTCATTTAGGAGATCAAAATCATATCTTTGATCCTGGAGATAGTTTTGCTGCATAAGAAAGTTTAGGTAAATATTTTTTTCATTTTATTGTTATTTGTTCTAATCCCTTTTCTTTGTGTGCAGCTAAAGTTTCGGGGATGAATCTTCTTAAGGATGGGGGGACTGATGCGAGTCTAAAGGACCAATTTCAGACCTATGGGCGTGATGGGCTCACATTACCTCAAGGCCCAACGACAATGTTAAAGGCTAAGTTCAAACCAAGATTCAAACAAATACAAGATTCAAGGATGAACCCTTTCGACGAAAGGGGAATGATACATGCACGGATGGGGTGAAATTTATTAAATTCCATTCACCAAAGCTACCGATTTCAAAGCTTGGGAAATAATCAAACTTGTGATGACTTTTTGGATGGGTCCTGGCATTTCTGGATTGAGATGTCTTCATGGGGTTCGAAACTCTATCTCTTAGCTTCAAAAACACTTTGAATTGCTTGATTTTGAGTCTGGGACCTCATGTTATGACCGTTTTAGTGAAGACTACGTGAGCAAAATTTCTGGATGAGATTAGGATGGAAATTACGAGTTTCAGGCTTTTAATTCAAGATTAAATCATATATGGTAATTTTCATTATATATGAGCCCAATATTGTATTTATCAGCTTTTGTTATTTTATTATTTTATTATTTCAAATTTTAATAATTATTAAGTAGTTTAAGTTATTTAGGAGTTTTATGTCAACAAGAAAGTTTAGTTTAAAACTACTTCTTGTTTAGATTAATTAGAGTTCTAGTATACTGAAGAATTTTATTTATATTTATTTAGCTAGCTTATATATAAGCCTTTACATTGTACACAAATCATTCAATTTATTATTATTCAAACTCTCTTCGAGTTTTCCTTTTCCAAAATTGTTTTTGAGTTTCTTTTAGAAGAGTTTGAACAATCTTTTAGATTGTGGGGATCATCTTCAAACTTTTTCTTGCCAAGGTTTCTATCTTGGAGGGAAATTCAAGCCACTTGAAGGGGGTTGTGGATTCTTCATTTTTCCAAGGCTTCTTAGGACTTTTACATATCACATTCTATCTTTTCCATCTATCTTCTTTGTTTTCTTCTTTATTGTTTCAATCTTTGATTTATTATTCTATTTATTTATTTTTATTTGTTTTGTTTGTCTTGGCTTTGATTGTGTTTCAGGTTGTGTGAAAACTCAAATTTCTTTTCGAATGTTTAAAGCCCTAAGTCAAATCCGTGACTTGAACAAACTTTACGATCTGCTTCAGCGTCCATCCACACTCATCTATATCATTTGGTATCATATTTAGGTGTTTTTGGTGTTCTTTGAGTTCTTATAAAATGATTTCTAGCAGAGAGCCTCAAAATAATTTTTTTACCTAAACAGATTTCGAAAAAAAATTTCAATGGGTAAACATTTTTCAAATGATCTAAAATTTTACATACTATTTCTTGGCACTATTTTAGAATATAAAAAGATATTTTCCACAAAAAATGATCAAAAAATTACAGAAAAAAAAAACAAAAAATAATAAAAAAATTTGGTGGGTTGAATTTTGTGCCAAAACTCTCCAGATGAGATCTACATTATTTGAGGAGGCTCCACTTTAAAATTCATGATTTCTGGAAATTGGGAACACATCAAACAAAGTTTGTCAAATTGCTTCGCAATTTTTTGGGTTTCAATCATTTTAATTGAATCGTAGCCTTAAGTTTTAAAATTTTTTGCAAATTGAAAGAAGTGCTAAGTAGAAATGGTTGTCCCTAGAGTCAAGTGGTTTTAGAAAATGATGTATTGGGACCAGCTTTCTATAAACCGACTTAGTAAATATTTTTATTAATATTTACGAAGTGATTATATAGGTGTATTGAATTTCGGTCCAGAAATTTTGACACTTGGATCGTTAATTAAAGAAAAAGGACTTAATCGTAAAAACTATAAAAGTTAATCACTGTTAGTTTATTTATATTAAATGGTTATGAAATTATAAATTGTGGGCCTTAATAGGTAATTAAACCATATATAAAGATAGTGGACGGTTTGGATTGGTATATTAAGGAATTTTTGTTAAGCTAAAAGGGTAAAAAGGTAATTTAATTATTAATTTATCTAAACAAAAGATTATAATGGTTATCATCTTCCTTAATTCATTTGGCCAAAATCAATTCCTCCATGAAAATAAACTTAAAGCTTTCGGCCAAGTTAAACTACCTTGCATGGTACATATTTTTCATATTTTTTAATGATTTTTATGTTTTTGACATTGTTGTAGCTTAATCTAGCTTACCCGATGGTTAATTTGTAAAACTATTTTAAATTATGCCATTGATGAAACTGAAGTGTTTTTGAAATTTAATGATAGATTATTAAGTTTGGTTGTTAAATAGGAGTAATTTGTAAAGTGATTTATAGAAATTTTAATGTTTAAGAATTTAATTGTTAAAATAGTGAAATTAGATGGAATTATTGTGAAACTTTGATAACTGTGGGTTGATTAGGGACTCTATAGAAATCGACTAGCATGGGTGTTGCTTAAATGTAATTAAATTGTAAGTTTTGGTATTAGGGCCTAAATTGCAAAAAGTGTAAAGTTTAAGGGTAATTTTGTAAATTAATATTAAAAGGGCTTATAAGCTTAAGTTCAATTATTTGAGATGTTTGAATGGATTAATTGAACAAAAAAAATATTATTTAGATTAAGGAACGAAACAATCGGACTCAATCGTGGAAAAGCTAAATTAACGAATTAGTTGTCAGCCTTGTTTTCACAATCGTTTTTGTCTAGGTAAGTTTCTACAGTTATTTCAGTTATAATTCATTATTAAATACTGTTATTTCTTTTTATATATGTATATTCAAAACTACTGAAACAAATAGATCTATGTTAATTGTATTGAATGTTTTGAAATAATTTTGATGGATCGAGTAAAAGTTTTATACATGAGATTTTTGTCTGAAATTCTGATCTAAACCGATGTACCTGCATGTGTTGGGGACTCGGATATTACATGTGGCTTGGATTTAGCCTGGACTGGTAATCCGTTGTCGTGTTACATGTATACTAGCCCTGGCCAAGCTAGTTTATCGACATTGTCAATGGTTTAGCCCAGACGGATAACCTGACACATTCATTTTGTATTTGATTAGCTCTTATTTGTGTGTCATTTGTAACATTAAATTCAATAAAGTATTTTCTTATTAATATGGTTACCTTGAATTTGATGTCATTCAATATTTTAATTAAAAATACTTGCCCTTCAAAAACCTCTAAGGTACAAGTTTCTTACCTAAAACCTTTTAGGTATTAATTTAAGTTTTGAAATACAAAAGTTTTACCTATAAGTTTTCTTTCCTAAAACTTTTAGGTATAAATATTTGTAAAAGGAAAACATTAATATACAAAATGCATGATTCTAGAGATAACTTTTAGGCTAATTTACTAATAAATGTCAAAATTTTTAAAACAATTACGTGAATAAGTTGATTTTTGGAAAACGTTTTCAATTGAAAGCATTTTCAAGTGATTTGTAGAAAATATTTCTAACTAGAAGCATTTTCATCATATTGATGAAAAATGCTTCCAACTAGAAGCACTTTTGTCACATCAACATTAAAAGTGATAGCACCAATATTTTTTATTTCCTAGAGTCACCTATTAATGTGGAAATAAAACTTAAAAATAGGTTTTATATAAACCCAAAGTCTTATTTTACTTATTTTATTAAGTGGTGTGGATGTTTGATATGAGTATATATAAGCTCATAATTTATTTGTCTGTATGTTCCTAGATAATATGAGATTGCTTACTCTTTTAACTAACAACATAAGATTATACCCATGTTTGTTTGGTTTCTTTTATTATTATTATTATTATTATTATTATTATTATTATTATCTTTTAAATTATATTTTTATACCATTGTTGTATAAAATAAAAGTTGGAATAAGCAACCTTCAAATTATATATTTTTGGTTGGATATTTAAAATTTTTTATCAAAAATGATCTAAACTATAATTTCATAACTATTATGTCCTATACTATTATATTTGTTAGAAAAATTCTTTTAACTAATTAAGAGTTTATACATGACATTTTAATAATATTAAAAAATAAATTCAATTGAAGCATTATTTAATAATATCTCATACACATATATCTGTACATTTCTCTCTCTTTTATTTATAGCACCAAACATGAGAAAAAATGTCACCAAACATGAGAAAAAATGTTGGTATAAGAGTAAGTAATCTCGCATTATCTAAGAACAAATTGCAAATGAATTATAAGTCTATGTAAACTCATATCCTACATCATTTAATAAAACAAGTGAGATGAAACTTTGGGTCTATATAAAGACCTGTTTTGTAAATTTTGTATTCACATTAATAAGTGGCTTCAAAAAATAAATAAAATAAATATTAGCTTTGCAACTATTAGTATTGATGTGACAGAAAGGGGCAAATAACCAATAAAAGCCCATTTATTTTTAAAATTACCAAAATGGGCCAGGTTCTGAATTAATTATCGAAATGGACCATTTCCCCAAAAACGCGTCCACGTCAGCGCGTTGTCAGGGGATAAAGCAGAAAAACAATTCCTCAAGGAAGCTCTTTGTCCATGTGGACAAGGAAGCGTTTTTTGTCCACGTGGACAAAGTGCTTCCTCAAGGAAGCACTTTCCCCTAGGGTTTTTTGCAATTAGAGTTAGGGTTTTGGGGTTTTTAAGTTTTAAAATTTTAGAGTTTTAAGGAAAAAATTAAATAAATAAGGGTTTAGAGTTTAGAGTTTCTTAATTAAATTAATTATAAATTTAAAAAAATTAGATTAGGGTTTAGTGTTTATGGTTTTAAGGAAAATTAAATAAATTAGGGTTTAAGGTTACTTGAGTAAATTAATTATAAATTTAAAAAAATTAGATTAGAGTTTAGTGTTTAAGGTTTTAAGGAAAAATCAAATAAATTAGGGTTTAAAGTTACTTGAGTAAATTAATTATAAATTTTAAAAAATTAGATTAGGGTTTAGTATTTAGGGTTTTAAGGAAAAATCAAATAAAACTAGTTGTTATTCGTTATATATTTTAAACTCTAGCCCATTTCAAACTTGACCTATTTCGTAATTTTAAAATAAATGGGCTTTTATTGGTTATTTGCCCACAAAATAAACTAATAAAATTAAATGTTTTAGTAAAAATTAAATTTATTAAAAGAATTTTTAATAATAAATTAAAAATAAAATATATAATGAATTTTTTATTTTCAAATTTTAAAATAGAAAAGAGTTTTTTATTAAAAATAAAAAAGATTTAAAAGTTTATATATATATTAAATTTATCTTTTGCTGTAATTTTAAATTTATAATAAATTAAAAATATTAATATAATATAATATGCAAAAAAAATACATGAAATTTAATATAATACAATCATATTAATAATAGAATATTTTAGGATAATAATTCCTTAATTAAGGTCTTAAGATCATGGGTAAATATTTTATTGATTGTTAGTGAATGATTTATAAAAAAGTATTAATAACTTTATTTAATAGAATTTTAACATAAATTTTAATATTTTAATATTTAATATATATTTTAAACTGTAGAAGTTTAAATTCAAAATTCGAGAAAAATATAATAATTGTAATTAATATTTAACTATATTTAAATAAAGTTAGACTTAACAAATAATTTATAATTAATTTCTAACTTTTAAAATTTATAATTAATTTAATTAAAAAACCTAAATCTTAAACCCTTATTTATTTAATTTTTCCTTAAAACCCTAAAATCTAAAACTCAAAAAGCCCAAAACCCTAACTCTAATTGTAAAAACCCTAAATCCTAAAAAACGGGGAAAGCGCTTCCTTAAGGAAGCGCTTTGTGTCCACGTGGACAAAGCGCTTCCTTGAGGAAGCGTTTTCCTGCTTTATCCCCTGACAGCGTACTGACATGGATGCGTTTTTGGGGGAAATGGTCCATTTCGGTAATTTTAAAAATAAAGGAGCTTTTATTGGTTATTTGCCCAACAGAAAGCACTTTCAGTTGGAAGTATTTTTTTGTCAGTATATTAAAAAACCCCAATTTTTTGTCAATATATTGAAAATGCTTATAAAATTAATCTATTTCCCCCCCAAAAAAAAACTTAAAAATCAACCTATTCACCTAATTTTTTTAATTTTCCGCATTTATTAGTAAATTATTATTGATTTTAAACAATTAGCAAAATCTATACATTAACTGAATTAGAAGGAAAAATGAAAGCTAAGCAACTGAAGTGATGGTGCGTAACTGACCTCTGTCACCGCAATAGGTGGAATTCCAGCTGAGCACGGCAGGAACATGCGAGGTTCGAATACTGATGCTAATGGGTAATGAGTAACCTGTACTGAAAGAGTAAAGGCTAAAGATGAAAGCAGATCCTCATCTTTTGCTGTCAGGATACATGGCTCTCATGTTTACACTATAGGAAGTGAAATTTGCAGTAATTAGAGTAATGCAACCATATTCAGAAGCACCATCGTCAGAACTTAGTTGAAGCAGCCACCAAGTGAATTACCTTCGTTACTGAAAATAGTAGCCAAATTTCCAAAACCTACTGACCCGAAATAATTCGTGTCACTTGGGAAGAAAAATGGAGTGCCTGAGAGATCCACACTCACACTAGCCTTATCACAACTAATACAAGTAACTTGATTACTGATAAGAATGGTGTCTGAATACATGGAATCAAGTACCTCCAGATCGATTTACGTTTGTGAAAGGCTTGTCCTCATTGAGGGTTTATGTTAGAGTATAAGCATACGGTAGGTTGTTAGTAATCAATTTTACAATCTAGTATGTTGTTAGTAGATTGGTTAGCAGCAGTTAATCACACACACTCCTGTATATAAGTCGTATTCCTATACTAATCCAAGTAAGGCAATAATACAAGATATTCAGTCATTCATTCAATACTCCAAGGTTGTTCTTTGTTATTCAATTTTTTGTATAGTTACTAACATGGTATCAGTCACCTGATTTCCTGGAGGTTCTTCCAACTCCGATCCATGGCCGATTCTACCGCTGCTGACCGTGGTAGTCTCGCATTCTCCAGTTCTCGTTTGGTTCACACGTTTCCTCGTCATGATACGGTGAAATTGGATGAAGGAAATTTTGTGTAATGGCAACAACATATTTAATTAATAATTGAAGGATATGAACTGCTCGGATATTTAAAAGGGACGTTACCTGCTCCACCTCAATTTGTCTCTTCTCCAGATGGTGTTTTAACTCTGAATCCCGATGCCTCTCTATTCATTCAGCAAGTTAAGCTTCTTGCTTCTTGGTTACTTTTTACCATTAGCTCTTCCTTGTTATCTTATTTTATAGCTGCAAAATCAGCGTGTGATGTTTGGAGCACAGCCAATCTCTTCTTCGCCGCTGCCACTGGAGCAAAGTTATCACGAATAAGGCACGAACTCCACTCCAACAAGAAAGGAGTAATGTCTGTCAAAGAATATGTTGCTAAAATACAGAATACTTGTGTGTTGCTCGAGGCATCTAGATCTGCGTACCAGAGGTGGAGAAGGTGAAGATCATCCTTGCCAGACTCTCGTCGGACTATGATGTTGTTTTAACCTTGGCCACATTCTCGACTGAAACTCTCCCTCTACAAAAGCTTATCGATGCGCTTATGGAGTTTGAGAGTCGTCAAAATTGCTCGGTGACCGACATGTCTTTTCATGTGCATCTAGTTGAGGCTGCTCCGATGACACCAGTGGCAGACTCTGTGCATGGTGGCCGTTCGTCTTGCTCTGCTCATGGGTGGGGTTTTCATCCTCAGCTCTAATTCCAAATTTGCGGTAGATATGGCCATATGGCACAGCGATGTTATTACCAATTTGATCGCAAATACGGTGGCTCCTCTGTTTCCAACATGGCACCTATGCCATCTGGACGTGCTGTTTAAGGACTACATGAAGGCACCTTTGGCGAGCTTGAATGGTGGTCGTCGGCTCACGATGGTTTGATCTCCTTCGGTGGACCTAGGCAATACATCAGTCCTTTAATGGTGGCCCTGATGGAGTTTCCGTCTGGCCCTTTATGGCACAAGTTGCAAAATAACTTCTCTGTGCCTACTCAGCCACCTGCTAGGGTTTCTAACCCTTTTATCTCTACTCATGTTGCTGATGCAGGCCACATGGTTGGGGCCGTTGCTGGATCCAGCCCGTCCTATGGTGCTCATTCCTTGCCGCCAACCTTGGGTCTCCAATATGGGCAGAATGCGTTTGGCTATTTTGGTACTACTAGGCCACATGGTTCAAGCCATAGGTTTGGGTTGTATGGTAAGTCAGCTAGTGTGGACTTTAATGCTGGACAAAATAATGGGTCGAATGCCAACCTTGTTAGGCTTGAGGCCACTGGTAATAATTCCCTACAAAATCATGGTGTGCCGTAGCGGACTAAACTGAGGGCATGTGCTCATGATTTTAGCGCCTTGCTTTGTGTTGGGTTACCTCGTATTCCTAATTTTCATGCATTTAATTTTTTGACCACCTCGGGGTCCAATGCCAATAGAACTCAATATGGGTCTAACTTTGATAATGACAATTTATATATTCTTATGCCTATAGGGACCACATCTTAGTATTTTGGTTCAGGGGCTACACATCATATCTGTCAAGAGGCCACCTCTTTGCATGAATCCACGCCATACTCAGGTACATCTTCTCTTCTCATGAGTGATTGGTCTCCTACAAAAATATCGTGTGTTGGGAATTTTATTTTACCTACAACGAGTAAGATGTTTCATATGTCTAATGTTTTGTGCGTTCCAAACATACGAAAGAATCTGTTATCTCTCTCTCAGTTTGCTAAGGACAATAACATGTTTTCTAAATTTTATCCATCTTATTGTGTTGTTAAGGACATTCTGACTCAGGAAATTTTATTGCGGGGACACACTCGTGGGGGCTCTATTATTTTTTTTCAGTTACTACTGCTTCATCTTTTGATGCTTCTTTTGTCCACAACACTAGACTATAGCCTCGTAATGATGGTGATGATGTTTTTGCGTTATGGCATTGCATACTAGGTCATCTATCTACTTTTATTGTTAAAATTGTTCTTGATAAGTGAAATTGTCTCTAATAAAATGCACCTTGATAATATTTGTATTGCATGTCAAAAGGGAAAATCTCATAAACTGCCGTTTTCAAATTCTTCTACTGAATATAGGGATTTTTTTGATTTGGTTGTCTCCAACTTATAGGGATCGGTATCGGTTGTATGTGGCACTAATCTGCATTATGTTTCATTCATCAACATGTATGTTCAGTTTACGTGGATTTATCTCATTAAACGTAAGTCTCAGAAAGTTGAGCGTTTTCTTCAGTTTTAGAAGATGGTCAAAACTCATTTTGGGAAAAATATTAAGAGCTTTCAAAGTGATTAGGGTGGTGAGTATCGTGAATTCACATCAGTGCTGGCTAATCTTGGGATACTTCATCGCCTATCCTGCCCGAATACATCTGAGCAAAATAGTGTTGCTGAGTATAAATATAGACACGTTGTTGAGATTAGTCTTACTCTCTTAGCCCAAGCCAATCTGCCCATGGATTACTAGGGTTATGCTTTTTGCAGTGCCGTTCATCTCATAAATATTCTCCCTACTTTAGTCTTGAAAGGGCAGTATCCATATCAGATTCTTCATGGTCGTGAGCCTACGTATGATCATTTAAGGGTGTTTGGGTGCTGTTGTTTCCCGTATCTACGACTGTTTGCACATCACAAGTTGGATTTTTGTTCTCAGCCATGTACATTTTTGGGGCACAGTTCCCAACATAAAGGTTAACACTGTCTCGCACCAGATGGTAAGGTCATTATTTCTCGTCATGTTTTTGATGAACGACGGTTCTTATTTTCTTCATCTAACATGGATAGTGTTAAACCTAGTCCGTGTGTCTCGACATATGTTCCTCTTGTTCATTCTACTCCCTCTCGCCCTGCTGCAACAATCGAGGGTCCCACTGGTATTTCATCTTCTCCTCTTCACTGCAATTCCATGCATTTTCCATCAAGTGGTTCATCGAATGAGTTAGGGTCTACTTATAAAGAATTTTAGCCCTCAACTTCGACAGATACAGGTGGTTTGTCTGCTCTAGGCATAGTTCCTTTGGCTCCACTGACTGTTCCGCTGGGGAATACTCATACTATGATTACTAGGTCTAAGGCCGAAATTTTTAGACTCAAGGCTCTGTCTATTGAAGCTGTTGAGTATGAGCCACGCACGGTTGAGGAAGCTCTTGCTAACCTAGAATGGAGACTAGCAATCCAAGTTGAAATTGATGCTTTCTAGGCTAACTCCACTTGGGAACTTGTTTCTCTATCTCATGGACAGAAGGTGATAGGGTGTAAGTGGTTTTTCAAAGTAAAGAAAAATCCTTATGGGACTATTGCTCGATGTAAGGCTCGATTGGTAGGAAAGGGGTGTTCGCAGGTTCCCAGGTGTGATTTCAAGGAAATGTTCAGTCCAGTGGTCAAACCTACTACTATTCTAACCATGCTCTCGGTTGCAATCTCTCGAGGTTGGCAACTTCATCAGGTCGATGTCAACAATGCCTTTTTAAATGGTGATCTCGTCGATGAAGTGTTCATGCAACAACCTTAAGGTTATGTTCAGTCTGGTCCAACTGGTGAGCACTCAGTGTGTAGTCTGATAAAGGCATTATACGGGCCGCGTCAAGCTCCACGGGCCTTGTTTGATTAATTGAAAAGATTTCTTGTTTCTACCAGGTTTCTCGTGTCCAAATCTGATGCGTCTCTATTTGTTCGAGTAATGACTGAGTCTATCATCTATGTTCTGGTTTATGTGGATGATATTATTATTACGGGGAGTACGACTTACAGTATAAATAGCATTATTCAGCAGTTACATAATGAGCTTTCCCTTAAGGATATGGGAGACCTTCACTACTTTTTAGGTATTAAAGTCACTCGATCCTCCACTGGAAGTCTTCATTTATGCCAGCGCAAGTACATCAGGGATCTACTTGACAAAAGTTCTTTGACTAATGCAAAAATGTCCATAGACCAATGGTCAGTTCGTCCATGTTATCTAAAGATGAGGACGATCGTCTTGCTGATCCTACAAAATATCGAAGCCTTGCCGATGCACTTCAATATGTGGTCCTAACCCGACCTGATATTGCTTATGCCGTAAATCATGTATGTCAGTTTATGCATGCACCTACTTCAGTTCATTTGGTGACATTAAAAAGAATCTTACGGTATTTATGTGGGACTATTGATCATGGGTTGGTTTTTCGTCCATCCGATAGACTATCTCTCGTTGGTTATGTTGATGCCAACTGGGGATTGGATTTTGATGATCAGCAGTCTACGACAGGATATTTTATGTACTTTGGTGATACACCCGTTTCGTGACGTTTGAAAAGGCAACAAGTTGTTTGTCGGTCAACAGCGGAGGCTGAATATCAAAGTCTGGCTGCAACCACTAGTGATATTACATGGTTAGTTTCTCTACTAACAGAGTTACAAATTTATTCTACTCATTCACCTGCTATTTGGTGTGACAATTCTAGTGCAATAGCAGTTGCTGCCAATCCAGTCTTACACTCTAAATTCAAACATGTTGAGCTTGATTTATTTTTTGTCCACGAAAAGATAGCTGAAGGCTCGCCCTTGTCAGTTACGTACCAGCCTATGACCAGGTTGTTGACATTTTCACAAAGCTCTTCTCTGTCTCCATGTTTACTCAGTTTCGTAGTTTATTTCAGGTCTTATCTATTGAGAAGTTGGGTGAATGTTAGAGTATGAGCATATGGTAGGTTGTTAGTAATCAGTTATACAGTTTGGTATGTTGTTAGTAGATTGATTAGCAACAATTAATCACACTCACTCATGTATATAAGTCTTATTCCTATCTAATCCAAGTAAGGCAATAATACAAGATATTCAATCATTCATTCAATACTCCAAGGTTGTTCTTTGTTATTTAATTTTTGTATAGTTACTAATAGTTTGGCTGCAAGTTACTCTAAACCAAGGATGAGTATAGCATCTGTTATGGATTCAAAAAAGGGATGGAATTGTAATATTTCCACAGACTTCTTTACCACAGGTAGTTTCTTGAAATTCTGCTGCTTGTAAAATTGGGCATAACAGGAAGAGGAAGTAAAGCGGTAAGTGAAAACCCATTTGCGTTGTTATTTTGTTTGAGGGAAATGAATGAAGATTTAGATAGGGTTACTGTAGAAGTCAAGTTTTAAAGAAACAAAAGTAGGGTTAAGTAGCGCCATGAGATTGTAAATTATATTTCATAAAATAGCCCCACTACTTGTTTTTTTCTTTTTAAAATTAGCACTACTAAATGTAAATTATTTTTCTTAAAGTAGCAACACAACTCTTTTTCTTTTTCTTTTAAATTACCACGACTACATGTCAAAATAAATTATAATTTTTTACATCTAAATTTAGTAATATGATAAAAATCTTTATTTATTTAATTGTTTTTTTAAATTAGTGCTTTTATATATGCTATGTGTTTCATTTTATCTAGCGTTCCCTCCCATAAATATATTCATTCCTACCCAGTCACGTCAATCCCACTAACCTCTTATCCATTTTTATTCGATCATGATAAAGGTAAGAGAAAATAAAAATACTCATATTTAATTTAGAAATAATCAAATTCGAATTGATGACTTCCACATATAATATTCTGCTGCTAAATTAATCTCTTTCCTGCTCTAATCAAGAAATAGAACCAACTACTGGACAAATGTGTAGCAAAACAAAATTTTCTTCCTTAGATGTGCGTCTTATTTTGTATCCATCCAATCATTTAGGGGGTATAAATACCATCTTTTAAAGTCCTACAATATTTAAGAGAGTATTTTCAAACAAAAATCATCAATCAAACCACTTTAGAGCTTAAATTTTCATATTTCTCATACATACACTTGTGAGCTTTATCTTTATTCCTTTGCTAAAGTGTATCTCATTATATTTGTGCTTCAATTTGCAAACAATTTTATATTGTAATGATTGTTTCTTTATTTTCTCATTTGTATCTCTTTGACAGGGCTTGAAACTTTATATTTAGGGTAGAAATCTTAAGGAGTTGTAAGGTTAAACATTATCCTCAAAGGTTGAACAAATTAATGAATTTTGGAAAATCCTTAGTGGTGGAAAGCTAAGGTAGTGGAGTAGGTTATTGGGGCCGAACCACTCTAAATTCTTTATGTTCTTTATTTATTCTTACCTTTGTTTTCACCAAATTTTTCAAAGGCCAATTCATCCCCCTCTTGGCATTTTTGGTTTGCTTCATCGAGCTATCAATTGGTATCAGAGCTAAAACTGCAGAGACGATTTTACCACTAAGAGAGAAGATCCTCAAGGTATTCAAGATAAAAGCTACAAGTCAAGAAATTTCCTTCATTGCATTAGAGCAAAATTTCACTATATTGGGAGAAGGGCATTCCACTATGAGGCCTCCACTATTCAATGGCACCAACTACTTATATTGGAGAACAAGAATGAAACTATTCATCCAAGCCAATGACTATGAAGTTTGGAGGATAGTTACTAATGGGTTATCTATTCCAATACTGAGGGTCGAAGATGTTGTTATCCCAAAGGAAGAATGTGAATGGGATGAAAATGATATCAAGAAGGTGCAATTAAATTTGAAGGTTATGCACACTCTATTTTATGCTCTTGGTCCAAATGAGTACAATAGAGTCTCCTTTTGTGACAATGCAAAAGAAATATGGGACTAACTTGAAGTCACTCATGAAATGACAAGTAGAGTTAAGGCGTCTAAAATAAGTCTTCTCACCCTTCATTATGAATTATTTAAGACAAAATCAAAAGAAGGAATCAATGACATGTCCGATCGCTTCACTCATATAATCAATGGTCTTAAATCTATTAGGAAGACATATCCCCTCAAGGAGATGGGAAAAAAGATGTTTGATAGTCTTCCAACATCATGGGAACCTAAAGTGACGACATGAGAAGGGTAAAAGGTTCTCAACTCACTCTTTTTTAATGAGCTCATTGGTTCTTTATTAACGTATGGAATGCAGATCAACTACAACACAAAGGAAATCAAAGAAGTTCCAAAAAAGTTAATGGTGTTAAAAAGTTAATGACATATTCTGCCACCATTCTCAAACTTAATGGCGTTAAAAAGTTCAGGTACCAATCGAGGACAAAAAAAACCATAAGTATCAATCTAGGAGAAGTGGAAAAGTTCGAGTACCAATTTTATATTTAACCCTTTATTGCATTTGAAGAGACAATGAAATCTCAATACTCCACTTTTTGGAATGAAGCTATAAATGATGAGATAAATTCAAGAATGAGAAATCAAACTTGGACCTTAGTTGATCTTCCACCAAGGTTGTAAATGGATTTCAAAAAGAAAATGAAGGTTGATAAAACCATTGATAAATTTATAGTAAGGGATTTAGGTTCATGGTAATTAAATTATACTAACCCGATTTCCAGTTGTGTCAAAAAATGAGGTTTCAGAACCCCATTTCTGTAAACTATATTTTGTGTTATATATGATGGAATGAATTATAATTTGATCTAAATCTTCATACCTCATTCTTGGTTTCTTCCATTCATTTTTTTGCTTTTTCCAAACAACAAATATAAATATAACAAAAGTAATAATAAAAATAAATTTTGGAGAAGAAAGTATTTGATATATCTTTTTGCAAATTCAAATTATGATATTTCACTTAGAAAAGAAATCGTGATTGCAGTTGTTTTATGACCTCAAAAATGATGTTATTATGATCGAGCACACGCCCAGCTTTCATGATCCTCACTATTGCTACCTCAATCTACGATTTTCGATATTCCTTCACGCTACATCTGGTTTCTTGAGTTTCAAGTTCCGACTCCCTTTGCTCAACTAGTGTAACACCCTAAAAATTGGCTTGATTGGATCGGGAGCGTCACCATGGTCACCAAAACGACCCATTCGATCATTTAATCATTAAAAATTATAACATAAATTTTAAAATTTAACGATGCTTAATCAATCAATAAGTTCTAAAATAAAACCAAAGTAAACAAGTTAACCAATTTAACAAATCCTATGTACATGTCAAACTATACTATTTCAAGGGTTTTTATTTTTTGGCGATGCTACTCTATCACAAACTCACAAAGTATCCATTACATGTGCATAGAATAAAAGAACTTGAGCATTGTGCTTTACAACTCAGTGGTGATCCAATACATTTTAAATTACCAATGAATATAGTTAAAACAAAATCATTCTATAGTAATTTTCTAACACACAATACAGTCAGAAATCAGTCACAGAAATATCATTTAAAATAATAATTAGACATTATCAATGCATTTAAAAAAATAACGATAGTGTTTCAATTTAATGTTCAACTCACTACAGCAAAACAGTCTTTTAATGGCCTTTTTTTAGGCCTATAGCGGCGCTTTTTAGTGCCGCTAAAAGTATTTGTGGCGCTTTCACACAAGCGTCACAAAAATTGCCGCTATACACCATGTCGCTAATTTTGGTGGCAATTTTTTCACATAAACGCCGCTAAAAAACATGACATTTAGCCGCGCTTTTATCACAAACGCCGCTAAAGATCATGACCTTTAGCGGCGTTTAAAAAGAAGCGCCGCTAAAGGTCATGTTCTTTAGCGGCGCTTTTATAGGAAACGCCGTTAAAGAACATGACCTTTAGCGGCGCTTTTATCACAATCGCCACTAAAGAACATGACCTTTAGCGGCGTTTTTTATCACAAACACCGCTAAATAACATGACCTTTAGCGACACTTTTTTCACAAACGCCGCTAAAAGTATCATTCTTTAGCGGCGTTTTACAAAAACCGCCACTAACTTTGGCAGATTTCTAACATCCAATTTTCATCCATATGCAACCCTTCCTATAGCATGGAAACCAACCAAAAACAAGAAATCTAAATGACACTTCAAATTTAATGAAAGATATATGATATAAATTGATAAATGAAGTGTTCCAACAAAATATCATTTAAAATAATAATTAGACATTATCAATGCATTTAAAAAAATAACGATAGTGTTTTTGAATTCAATGTTCAAGTACTTCATTTAATCACTTCCACCAAGTAACACGAGGAAAGACATTTGGACACATGAGTTTCCAACCGAACACCAAACGATCGATGAAAATGACACGATCGCCAACAATGACAATATGTCGTTGCTTGATAAACATGACTTTATCAATGACCAACCAACACACCAATCTCAGGCACTCAAGGCATTCCACACAATGAACAATAAGCAATGATGGGAACCCTTACACTCTACGGCATGCCAAGTATATCTAACAAATTTCCAACTAGGTAGGTTTACCGAGCATTTAATAAATTATTAAAATAGTAATAATTTCAGAAAATAATCAATTAATAAAAATAACAGTTTAACAAAATAACATACATTAAAAATAATTTAATAAACTATTACATGAAGTGAATTTCGAATGGAACGAAGCATAGAATAACAATCACCAAGTCAATATTTTAACTACAACATTAGATAATTTAAAATGTAAGGATCACAAATTGTAATTCTAAGCTTCCGTTGCTTAGAAACAATTAATTCACAACGAACTTCGCTTTCAATAAGTCACCTAATTTTTCACTTCAATAAAAATATAAAATTTATTAAAATCAATTCTAAGTTATCAATTCTATAGAGATTAGTCTAATTTTAATCTTTAAATAAATTTTAATTAATCTAATTGTACATCTAATTTAGACATAATTTCAATTTATCCATTACTCGAGCACTAATTATCGTAGACCATGTATACATGTATAGACTCAAATAAATTAATATAAGTAAACTAATCTTAAAAACTCTGCCACATTTACCTCATCCTTAAACAGTTAATTAATCTAAGTTTAACTCAAATCATCTTAAGTTGCAACAAATTAAATAAAATTATTTCTAATTAACCCAATTAGAATTGATTAGCTTATACCGATTAATCTAAACTGTTAAATTAAAAATTAGACTAATTTAAAACTAAACCACATGAATTCTAACTAAACTTAACTTAAAAACAATTCAAGTTAATCTAGTCAATTAATTCTAAACAAATTTTAGCTATATGATTAATCTAAACAATTTTCAATAAATCAAACTTTAATCAAATTAACTAATCAAACAAAGTTTCATAACTGGACCACTAACCAATCAATTCTTTTTTTTTTTTTACTAAAATTAGAATAAACTACATATAAAACCAAATCTGCCCAAAAATGATAACAAAAACAACCAACAATATCGTTAAATCTAGTAGCGAGTCACAATAACATTAAGCAAGTGCAGCAACTAAACCAATTTTGATGGTCACTTACCAGAGACGACGAAAAACAACTATGTATAGAAGTAATAAATGACAACCGGCATCAACTTAGAGCACCAAATTTTGGTGCCAAACGGCAACTATTTTAACCAACGATCAGCGGCTATTTTTGACGATCGCCCAGCAACTATTTTGGAGCGAATATAGCAGTATTTTGGAGACAAATGGTGGGGAGAATTAAGGCAAGCGGCGCAACAATAAAAAAGGTTTTTCGATGGTGATTTTGATGGCAATTTGGAGGCACTTAAAGACAGTAGCTGAAGCAAACAACAGCAGAAAATTGATGGAATCGGTGTTGCAAAGATTTGAGATTAGCACAACGAGCATAAGACAATTGACCGTTATAATTAAGAGCTGATCCACAAGGACACAATAGGCTAAAACAACAAAAAATTGAAGCTAATGGGCACAAACAGTGCAAGGTTGAGCAACAAAATTGAAGCAAATTAAATAGCAAATCAATAACGAAAATAACCAGTAACAGCTAATTAGAGGCTGATCGATAAATATTTGGTACAACAACTATTCGGCAAATTGAAACAATTATTTGGCATCAACTAGCAAGGCGCAACAAATATTTGAACAAATTGGCAGAAAAGAGACTGAAACGTGCGGCAATGGGAGAGAATAAATAGAAATTGAAGGTTGAGGACTTCTAATTGAAGTCTAATTATCAATTTATCTAATATAAAAAAATCCAATAATAGTCCTAATAATTCTAACAAAATCCTTATATACTAACCTCATTTCAGTTAAACTAATAATAATAATAATGATAAAACACAACACATGTGCCTGACTGCCCATTGTATTTCTTTTTTCCTTTGGTAATTAATCACATTAAACCTCACACATTCTTCTCATCTCAAAATTAATCCTCAATTTTAAGGCTTTTCAATTTTCCTTTTATTACAAATTAATCCAAAATTCAATTAAAAGCCCAACAATTCCTAAAAATTCATAAACGATTACTAATTTCGAAAATAAATATCTGATATTAAATCCGCTTTATGGTAAATCTCACAGTATTCTATCGGAATTTTGCGAAATCCGACACCGAAAATTTTGGAATGTTATAGTCACAACGCCTATCTTAACATTGAAGAACTTGTTTATAAACTTGTCATTGCAAAGAAAGTTATTATCTGATACATTTAAATACTGTAACATTATTGACTTCTGTTTACAATTTGGCAATAACTTAGATTGCTAAACACATTAAGAATCCATGTTTACTATGCATTGTTGTGGTCTAAGCACCTTTTCCTCCATCCAGTAGAGGTTAGTACAAAGGATCAATATTAACACTACTATAGGAAGAGATAAACAATGAGAAACAAATGTGAAATATCTGAAACTTATGAATAATGCTTAGATTAGAAAACTTATCATTCTCAGTGAAATACATGTCAATATATACAAGAAGGATCAACTGTTTAACTAACTATAACAGAAATCCAAACAGACTTCATCGATATACCTACATTACATCAGCTAACTTGATACTATACTTATCATTCACCCATCTTTCCTACGTTGATTCTTTGGAACAATACAAACACCAAGTTTAGCACGAAATTTGAGAAAGAAAGGAGCAAACAATGGCTTTGTGAGGATGTTAGCAACTTGATCTTGAGCAAGGGCATGACCAACTTGAAGTTTGCCAATAGTAACATGTTCTCGAACAAAAAAGAGATCGAGCTCAACATGTTTAAATTTTGAATGAAGTACTGATTAGCAGAAACAACCATATCACTAGCATTGTCACACTAGAGAATGAGCTTGGCATCTAACTTTATTTGAAGTTCACCAAATAACAATTCCAACCAGACGATTTTAATGGTAGCATGAGCAATACTTCTGTACTCGGCTACAATAGTGCTATGAGATACATTTGCCTGCTTTTTAGAACACCAAGAAACTAGGTTGCCACCAAAATATGAACAGTATCTAAAGGTGAAACACCTATCATCCATATCAGGGCCCCAATTAGAATCAGCAAAGCCACAAAAGTTGAGACAATACGCTAGTTTGAAGAGTAATCCATGATCTGATGTAGTGGACATATATCTAACAATACTGTTGGTGTTATGAACAATTTGCAAACAAGTTCAGTTGAATCCTGAGCAACAAGGCTCGAGACTTGCAGAAGAAACAAACAGAATTCAAGACAGAATTTAGCTTTGAAGATCTAAAATGAAACAAAAAAATTGAGAGAGTATTAGAATGATGAATTCTTGGATGAATTTTCATTCAAAACGAACAATGGCATGAAGCCAATACAAATACTAGACATGAGCTGGTCAATACAAGCAGAAAACATCACCTAAACACTACCTAACTCCACTAATAGCATTGTAACTTACAAAACATGACTTGCACACATAAGTAAGCTTATTTATCAGCTTATCAGCACCTAATCATCAAGTACAACTTGGTTTGACTTCAACTAAGTTACAAAATAACAAGTTGAAAGTAACTAAATAAAATAGTAGTAGCTCGATCCTCAACCGCAACTACATTTCTTGGGCTATTTCTAATACACCATGGCAGTATGCTGGCCAGCTTCAACACTCCTCCTTGGCCTGCATGCTGCAAACTCCCATTCGCATTCTCAATTCAATGAATCTTGACACACTAAGGGCTTTTGTCAAAATATCAGACAGCTGCTCTTTTGAGCTGTAATAAACCTATTTCACTTTCGGTGCTTGCTCCATTTCTCTAACAACATGAAGCTTAATGTTGAAGTGCTTTGTCTTTCCATTGAAAATCAAATTCTTTGCAATTGCAACAGTAGATTTATTATCACACATTATCTCTGTTGCTTCCTTTGGTGTAGATTCAAATCAGCCAAGATTTTTCTTAGCCAAACACATTGGTTCACAACTTCAACATCTGCTACATATTTTGCCTCAGCAGTTGACTGAGCAACAGAATTTTACTTTTTTGAATTCTTGCAAAATATAACTGATCCAAGGGTGAAAACATACCCTGAGGTGCTCTTCATGTCATCCATTGAACCAGCCCAATCACTATCAGTATAACCAACTAATTTCAAGCTTTCAGCTTTGCTATACAGCATTCCATAACTTAGGGTACCCTTGATATATCTGAGCACCCTTTTTGCAGTTTGAAAATGCTTTTCATTGCAATAGTGCATGAACCTTGAGAGTAAACTTGCAGCAAACATAATGTCTGGCCAAGTGGTAGTCAAATATAGCTAACAGCCAATTAAGCTCCTATAAATTGTTTCACTAATCTGCTCAACATTTCCTTGGCTAGATAGTTTTTCTCCCATGGCAACTGGAGTGCTTGTTGCCTTGCTGTTTTGCATGGAGAATTTGGTCAGAATTTTAGAGGCAAAGGCTTTTTGACTTAGGAATATTCCATCCTATGTTTGTGTCACCTCCATTCCAAGAAAATAAGTCATCCCTCCTAGATCAGACATCTCAAACATTTGTTGCATTTTGGCTTTGAAATCAATCAGTATTGCTTTGTCTCCTTCTGTCACCAATAGTTCATCAACATACAAGGATCCAATGAGCTGAGTTTGCACTCGTTCCTTCTTAACATAAAATGTTGGCTCACTAATGCTCCTTTCAAATCCTAAACTAACCAAGTAGCTATCAATCCTGCTATACCAGGCCCTTGGTGCCTATTTCAAGCCATACAAGGCTTTCTCCAATCTGTAAACCATGTCTTCCTTACCAGTCACTTTGAAACCTTGAGGTTGGTCAACATAGATCTCTTCTTCAAGAAATCCATTAAGGAAGGCTGACTTTACATCGAGTTGGTGAATTTTCCACTGCATTTGTACTGCTAAGGCAATTAGCAGCCTGATGGTGTCAAGCCTAGCTACTGGTGCAAAGGTCTCCAGATAGTCTATGCCATACTTTTGGCTAAACCCGTTCACAACTAGCCTTGCTTTCAACTTGTTCAAACTTCTATCAGTATTATGTTTGGCTCTATAGACCCATTTCACTTCAATGGTCTTCCTGTTGGCTAGTCTTTCAACTAGTTCCCAAGTCTAATTCTTTTCAATCAAACTAATTTCATCAGCCATTGCCGATTTCTAGCATTGCTGAACTTCAGCCTCTTCAAAGCAGCTTGGTTCTACTATGGCTACTTGATCTCTTTCATAAATCTCAGCCAATGGTCTAGTGCCCCTGACTAGTTCATCATCAATATCCATTTCAGGACCATTCTGATCAGATTCTATCTGATCTGCTACAAGGTCTTCAGAAACTACCTCTGGCTCTTTCTTCTCCCAGTTCCATCTTGACATCTCATCAAATACCACATCTTTACTCACAACCACTTCGTTTGATGAAGGATCCAAGATCCTATACCCCTTTTTGAATGTGCTGTAGCCCACCAGAATGCCAGGTTGAGCCTTTTTTCCCAATTTGTCCATTTTCACAATAGGAACACGTGCATAGCATATACAACCAAAGATCCTCAGGTGAGCCAGCGATGGTTTGAACCCAAACCAGGCCTCAAATGGAGTTTTATGAGCCAAAGCCTTGGTTGGAAGTCTGTTTTGGATATACACAACAGTGTTAACTACCTCAGCCCATAAGGTTTTGGGCAAATTCTTGTCAAACATCAAGCTCCTGGCTATATCCATCAAGCTTCTATTCTTTCTTTCACTAATACCATTCTATTGAGGAGTATAGGTGTTGGTGAGCTGGTGTTTGATGCCTGTTTCATCACAAAAGGCTTGAAACTAAGCTGAGGTGTACTAAATTCCATTATCAGACCTTAGGGTCTTGAGCTTGTAGCCTGTTTCAATCTCTGCAGCAAAAAATAAATCCAGTAAAATCTCGAGTGATCATCAATAAATAGAATGAAATACCTACTTCCATTCAATGACTTAGTCTTCATGGGGCCACACACATCAGTGTGCACAAGTTGTAGTCTTTCTAAGGCTCTCCAGGCCTTGTTTGAAGGAAATGGCAGCCTGGTCTACTTTCCTAGCTGACATACCTTACAAACCTCCTCCTTTTCAACTGAGTTGATGAAGTTCTCAACCAGATCCTCTTTGGTTAGCTGGTCCATAGACCTGTAGTTGGCATGAGCAAGCCTTTGGTGCCAAAGCTTGGATTCATTTAATGAGGCTATGTAGGCTGAGTCTAAGTCATTTGTACAGTTAACAACAAAGCTTTTATCATCCATAGTGACTAACATGAGCCTGGATCCACTTAGATCACTAATTTGACACTAATTGCCTTTGAACACAATAGAATATCCTTTTTCTAGCAACTGAGCTATGGTGAGTAGATTTCTGTCAATCTTAGGCACCAACAACACATTTGAAACAAGCTTGTTACCTGTGGGAGTGTTTCTGCCTTGATGAAGTGGTTATTACCTACTTTCACCTTTATTTTGAAGCTTCTATCAATTGACTCGAAGATGGCAGCATTTGGTGTCATATGGTTGGTGCAACCACTGTCTATGAGCCATCCCTTTTGTGACCTTTTCTTTAGTAGCTGAGCATGAACCTGCAAAAACTTGCTCTTCATGGTCACTACCTTCTTTTGTTACTCGAGCTTTAGCCTTTGGCTGTTGTGGCTGATTCTGCCTTGGTCTGCCTTTGCTTTTGCAAACCTTTTGAAATTGACCCATCTTTTTGCAATGTTGGCACTGCACATCTGGTCTAAACTAGTAATTTGTTTCTGAATGACCAGGCCTTTGGCGATGCCTGCAGGGTTGATCCCTTCTTCTTGCAGCATCTGACTTAGGCTTGTCTCTCCAAGTTTTTTGCCTTTGTAGGCAGAGGTGCTCGAGGTAGGTTTAGTTTTTGCTTGGAAGGCACCCTCTTGGTGCTCCTCCACCCTGCTGACTCTTCTTTGCTCTTGTGCATAAAGAACATTGATTCTTCTAAAGATCACATCTAATTCTGTCCCAGGCCTACTTTGGTGTCTCACAGGCCATGATTCTTCTAAAAATCACATTTGACACACAGTTTTGAAAGCAAGACATGGCCTTGTGCCTTTTAGTCCTTCATCAGCATGCTGTCTGATCTGAGTCACAGTTGGATTGGCTCTAAGTGGTGCATGTTCAACATCTGAGTTGACCACCTCTCATTGGTCAAATTCCTATAGATAGGTCTTCATTTTGACCACCCATATGAGATAGCTCTCTCCATTGAAGACTGGTGGTGCAACTGGTGAGAAGCCTGATGAAGCCATCGTTTTAAATGTTGAACTATAATAGGTCCACTAAGATTATAGCTTTAGATACCAATTGCTGGTGTTATGAATAATGTACAAGCAAGTTCAGTTGAATCTTGAGCAACAAGGCTCGAGACTTGCAGAAGAAACAAACAGAATTCAAGAACAGAATTTTGCTTTGAAGAACTAAAATAAAACTAAAAAATTGAGAGAGTATACAGAATGATGAATTCTTGGATAAATTTTCGTTCAAAATGAACAATGGCATGAAGGCAATACAAATACCAGACATGAGCTAGTCAATACAAGCAAAAAACATAACCTAAACACTACCTAACTCCACTAATAGCATTGTAACTTACAAAACATGACTTGCACACATAGGTAAGTTGATTTATCAGCTTATCAGCACCTAATCATCAAGTACAACTTGTTTTGACTTCAACTAAGTTTCAAAATAACAAATTGAAAGTAACTAAACAAAATAGTAGTAGCTCGATCCTCAGCTGCAACTACATTGCTTGGTCTGTTTCTGATGTACCATGGCAGTATGCTGGCCAGCTTCAACGAATACTCTTCATGGCTTTGAAATGAGTATCCAAAGGAGGAAGCATGAATTGACAAATTCTATTCACAGTATAGGCTATCTCAGACCAAGTGATAACCACATATTTAAAAGCTCCAGCAAGACTTCTATACAAACCCTCATCTTCAAGAGGACTCCCTCATGACATCGACAAATTGCATGAGCTAGTCGTAGGGGTAGGTACACCATGAGCTTGAGCCATCTAAATTTTCTCTAAAAGCACCAAAATGTACTTTTGTTGGCTAAGATACAAAACCTGATTAGTATATGTAACCTCAATACCAAAAAAATAATGCAAACAACCCATATCTTTAAGAGAGAAGGCATCATTAATATTTTTAATAACCAAATCAATAGCTTCATCATCATTACCAGTAAATATTATATTATCAATGTATATCAGCAGGTAGATAACTTTAGTCCTTCTTGTCTGATGAACAGTGATGCATCTAACTTAGCCACAACAAATCCTGCTGAGATAAGATACACCTTCAGCTTCTCAAACCAGATGATAGGAGCCTGTTTAAGTCTATAAAGAGCCATATTTAACCTGTAAATTAACCGGTTGTTGATCCCCAGATTGATGTTGACACCCTGGAGGTCACATCATGTAAACTTCCCCAAAAGATCTTTATTGAGAAAAGCGTTATTCATGTCAACTTGTCCGAGTTTCCAACCTTTAGTAATTGCAAAGGATAGAATAACTGTGATGGTGACGGGGTTGACAACTGGGCTAAATGTATCTGTGTAGTCAAAGCCTGCCACTTGTGAGTAGCCCTTGCCAACTAATTGATCCTTGTACCTAGTAGTAGTGCCATCAGAATTCCTATTCACTTTAAACAACTACTTGCAGCCAATTGGAATTCGTCCGGGAAGTAAAGGAACCAATAACCAGGTGTTACTTTTCATGAGAGCATCGTACTCTTGTTGAGCATCTTGTTTCCAATGTGTAGAAGAGAATGCTTCTTCAATTGACCGGTTCTCTATCAATCAACTTTTCGCTTATAAATGCCACATTTACACTTGGCTTATAAAGTTTAGTGAATCAAGTTTTCAATTTGAGTCTTGGGACTAATTTTCAAAAATTAGAGCTCAAAATTAGGTACAGAATTCAGAACTATGTAACTAGGAAATATTTACCTTAGAATGGATTTCAAAAGAAAAGGAATCAAGAAAAGCTTTTAATTAGAAAAGATGACTAATTCAAGAATAGGGCAAAGTTGAAAGTAGCCCGCAAGTAATTTGATCAAAAATTAAAAGAGTTAGGATTTGGAACAACTCTTAACCATAAACCGCAATTCTTCCCTCTTCGTGCTCATTATTTGAAAATTTTGCAAGGACCAAAATTCTCTGTTTACTCTCAAACCAAACTCTTTGATTCTATAGAATGAGTTTTTATCAGTTTAATGGATTATATCAAAAATTGAGATAAAAAATGGCGAAATTCAAATTTCCAAACCAAACTCCAATTTTCAAGTGATTTACAAATTACTTTTATTAGATTAAAAGGTTTCTAATCTTACTTTAACAAATCATTAAAAGATTTTAAAGATTTAACGATTTTTCTTTAAGGCATTCTTGGGTGATATTCCAGAAATTTTAATTCTGACTTCATAGGTGCTTTAAGTGGTTTAGATCTGTCCTAAAGTGATTAATTAAATATTTAGAATCAATTCAAGTAACAAAACGAGATCGGATCAAAAAATTTAAGTTTCAACTTAACTAGTCCAAATTTTAGGTTTAAGAGGAGCTAGATTAGATTTGCGTTTTTGTTTGATTTTTGTTGTGTTTGTGGCTGTTAATGATCTGTATGTATTGTGTGTATTATTTTTGAAAAGATCTTTAAATGTATGATGCTACATCAATTTGTAACTAGAAGAATGGAAAAAGGATCTTTAAATGTATCACTAGCTATGTGTGATTCGTACTCAAATACAATCGATGAATTTTGGAATTTGTTATGTGATAATCACATATTATATTTATGCATAAATGGATGATTGATGTCAAAAAGGTCAAATGCGCGCTTATGTACGGAACTATTGTCGGTGTAGAGATTATGATATGTTATTCGAGCTTTAACATTTGCTGCAAATTACGATATGAATTTCTTGAGGCGTTGATATGTACATGTATGTAATTAATTAAAAGTAATATATATAATGTTGAATAGTTCAAATTTTTTCTAAACCAATAGTAAAAAATCATAATGCAATGTTATTTAGATTAGATTGACTGTTCAGTTGGATTAGAAATTGATTGATATATTGATTTGGAAAAGATAAAAATCATTTCAACTACGAGTTGAACTAAAACAATTGAACCAGTTGAATCATATTTTATAATTATTAATATTTTTATGATTTTTAATAAATTATTCTCTGCTTAGATGTTACTTCTTATGGAATTGGATGTTTAATGCTGACTTGTCCCATCCAATTCCCCTATATTTTTATTGCAAGAGAACGGACTAAGCTAGTATGTTTATTTGCAGGGAAAATCTGAAGAAGAATATGAACAATCAGAGGGGTTTCGACAGAAGTTGAAATTAAAGGTTCGAGAGTTGTTGAAAGAGCACTAATGGCGTCGAAGAAAAATGGCGATGAGGGTATGTTGGATTCTGTTAATATCCCATGCTTTCTTTAGTTGTTCTCAACTCAATAAAGGCTTACTATTACTATGATGAGTTAATTGTAAGACTATACGAAAACTAAAATAAAGAAGTCAAGAAAAGAAACATTTCATTCAATTACTTAAAGCATGCAGACATTGCATGTATTTATACAAGTATGTGAGCAAAAGTTAACTGATACTGCAGCTAACTTCCTAACTGCTAACAGACTTAGTAACAGCTTAACTACTAACTGACTTAGTAACAGTTTTGACCATAATAACTCTAACATTCCCTTAGCATTTTTTATTTTTGATCACTAATTTCTCTTAGTGACAACACTTCGTGCATGTCGAAATGATGCAAACAGCTTAGGGGTAACTGGTTTGGTGAGGACATCTGCAATTTGTTGATCAGAGGGAACAAAATTGACCTACATCATTCCAGCAAGGACTTTTTTACGAACAAAATGATGATCTATTTCCACATGCTTCATCCGAGCATGATGTGTGGGATTTTCAGTTACTGACACTGCAGAGGAATTGGCAACTTAGACAGTGGTACTCCGACTTCATTCAGCAGTTGTTGAATCCATAGCAGTTCAGATACGCAGTTGGCGGGGCTACGATACTCTGCTTCAGTAGACGACCTGGATACCACCGACTATTTCATTGAGCACCAGGTAACCGAATTTGATCCTAAGAACACCACATGCCCCAATGTAGAACGACGATCTTCAATGAATGAGGCCCAGTCAGCATCAGAGTAACACACCAACTCTGATGGACCTGCTGTATGATACAGACCATGATCCATAATGCCAGCCAGATACCTTAAAACACGTTTGACAGCTTTCCAATGAGTGACACTAGGGGAACTCATGTACTGGCTAAGCTTGTTTACACAGAAGGACAAATCAGGTCGTGTAATACATACATATTGAAGCATTCCCACTGTACTTCGGTACAAATGCACATCTGGAAAAGGAAAGCTGTCATCTAAAGCAACTAACTTAGGAGTGCTTACCATGGGTATCGGAGTAGAGGCTGCGCCGAGCATGCCAGTCTTAAGAAGAAGCTCAGTAACAAACTTCTTCTGACTGAGCAGCATTCCTTGGGATGAACATTGAACATCAATTACCAAAAACAAACTAAGAGTTCCCATATCCTTAAGTGCGAATTTGGTATGAAGATGATGAACCACAGCATCTATATCTTGACCACTACTACCAGTGAGCACTATGTCATCGACATACACCATATGGAGCAGATAACTCCTTGTATACACTCGAATGAACAAGGAAGAATTAGCTTTGGATGCTTGAAAGCCAAGCTGAGTGACAAGATACTGGTTGAGAGTTTGAAACCACGCCCGAGGAGCTTGTCGTAAGCCATATAGTGCTTTATTTAATTTTCACACAAGTGGCTGACCAGAGACACCCGAGACATCAAAGCCGGGGGGTTGCTCCATATATATTTCCTCAGAGAGCTCACCATTAAGAAAGGCGTTATGGATGTCAACTTGACGAACGGCCCACCCCTGCATAACAGCTAACGTAAGGATAGTGTGAATGGTAGAAGCTCGAACAACTGGACTAAAAGTGGCATGAAAATCAAGCCCTACATGTTGAGAAAACCCTTTCGCAACTAATCTTGCTTTGTACCTGTCGATGGACCCATTAGCCTTCCTTTTAATTTTAAATAGCCATTTGCACCCGACTGCTCGTCGATTCTCGGGTGAGAACAGAGAGTCCACATATTACGAACCAAGGCTTGCAACTCATAGTGAACCACCGCTCGCCAGCATTCAAATGCCATTGCAGCATTGATGTCAGAGGGAACATCACTAGGGGAAGATGTCGTGCTCAGATAAGCCTTTGGTTTGAAAATGCCAACTTTACTCCTGGTGATCATGGAATGAGTGTTGATCGGGCTAGATTGAGTAGATTGGAGGGTTGGACCTGTAGAGGTGGTGAGGACCTAGGTAACATAGGTGATTGAGAGGTAGACTGTGAAGTAGGCGTTGGAATTGATGAAACAGGTGTTGAAGAAGGATTAGTAGAAGTGACATTAAGAGGAATGCTATTATGAGCTATAGTAATGGGATGGAGGATAAGAAGTTTTGTATGTATTTTTGGAACAGCAGGAGATGGGCTAACTGTTGGACCGTGTGATTTGTAGGGAAAAATGGCCTCATTAAATGTGACATGATGGGTAATGTAGACTTTACCAGTAGGGTCTCTACATTTGTAACCTTTGTACAATGGGGAATAGCCGAGAAAGACACAAGGAATGGACCTAAACTGCAGCTTTGTTTTGTTGAAAGGTCTAAGATTAGGGAAGCATAGGCAGTAAAAAGTTCGAAGAAATGAGTAATTTGGTTTTGTTTTAAACAGTTTTTCATACGGTTATATATCACCCAAGGGTTGGGAGGGTAATCTGTTAATCAGGAACACTGCACTGCAAAATGCCTCATTCCAAAACACCAAGGGCATGGTTGCATGGGCTACCATGGATAGGCCGATTTCAACTACCTATCGGTGTTTTCGTTCAACAAGTCCATTTTGAGCTAACGTGTATGGACAAGTGAGCCGCTGCAGAATCCCATGTTGACTCAAATAGCTCTTCAAAGTTTGAAACTCCCCTCCCCATCCGTTTGTAGAACTTTGAGTTTTGTACCAAGCATTCTTTCAGCTTTAAGATGGAACTGTGGAAACACAGTAACAATATCAGACTTATTCTTCAAAAAATAGAGCCATGTGTAGCGTGAATAAGCATTAGTGAAGGTGACATAGTAACGAAAACTGTTGGATACAACCGGAGCGGGTCCCCAGACATCAGCTACCACGAGTTGTACGGGTGAAATATACTCAATGCTCGACTTTAAAAATAGAAGCTTACGCTCTTTACCCAGATGACAAGCAGCACAATCAACAAATTTATTACTGTCTGTAAACTGTATATTACATCAGAGTATTGCCTTTGTAAGCATAGCTCGACATGGATAGCCTAATCTAGAGTGCCAAACACTAATAAGAAGCCTGGAGCTTGCTGTAAAACATTGCGCATTCTGAGAAAATGTACTAGTTGCAGGAGACTTGTTAAGCTGTAGTCTATATAAACCATGATGCACCGATCCTTGAAGAATAACTTCTCTGGTCCTCAAATTACGCACCTAGCACTGAGTCAGGAAAAACTCAAACATTACTTGATTATCTTTAGCAAATTTAGACACATATAAGAGATTTTTAGTAATGCCAGGAACAAGCAGTAAAGATCGCATGTACAATGGTCGAAATCGTGTGAGTAATGAGGACTGCTCAGTGGACAAAATAGGTAATGCTGAACCATTGCCTACAAAAACTTTACCTAGTCCTTTATATGATGAACTGTCACCAACCAAGGTAGCCGAATTTGTGAGATGATGCGTGACACGAGAATCCGGATACCATGCGTTATCAGCTACTGTTTCATGAGTTGCTACATATGCCTAAGGGTGTACTACACCAGAGGAGGGCATACTGACTTGTTGTGACATACTAACCTGTTGCTGAGGACTACCAACAAACGGGTTAGACCAAATAGGTGAGGGATGAGTGGAAAAACACCAACCTGGGGGACCTAGGGAACACCACTGAGGATTTTGTTGAGGAGAGGGAAACCAAGGTGTAGGAGAAGTAGAACCAACCATGCACACATTTGCTTGTGGGGGAGGTCGTAGTTGCTAATATTGTAGGAAGAGTCAAAGCGATAGTAACAACGGTCAACAAGATAACCAACTTTCCCACAAAGTTGACATTGAAGCCTTGAACTTGACAAACTCCCTCGCCAACGTCCCCGAGCTGTAGATGACGGTCGATAAGCAGGTAATGAACCAGAAGCATTGGAAGAATCATATGACACCAAGTTTGCAAAACTAGAGACTTCATTGCTCACGACCTGCTGTCTAGCTTCAGTATCAAGAAGAATGGAAGTTACACCTTGTACTGTGTAAGGCACCTGACTTGCTGTAACAATGACTTCACCGTAACATGCTCATGCTCACCAATAACATGCTCATGCTCACCAATGACTTCACCGTAACTAGCGAGATTGTCACAGGAACTTTTAACCTTCATCAAGAACTCTTTCATGCTCAATTCACCTTTACATTGAGAATGAAAAGCTCTTCGATAGGCCATCAGTTTTGAAGTTATTTTACTACCAAACAAGGTAACAACTGCATTCCAAATCTTTGCACTGGTATCCATACCAATAAGATGGGGGAGCACCATTTGACTGATAGAGGATAGCAACCACGACGAAAGTGCACTATCCTGTTGTTCGAAAAGTGCAAACTCTGGATTCTCATGCAAACCACCATTACCATCAGCAAGAAACTGAGTAAGAGGATCTTTTTGAGGATCCAAGAAGCTTTATAGTTTATGCGCTTTCACAGCCAAGAGAACCTGCTGACGCCACAGCAGATAGGTATTATCGTCAAGAAGAACACTAATTCTCTTTGTAGAGAAGAATCGACTGTCAAGAGCTCTGTCAGAAGAATTGGAGGTCATATTGACTAGATGCACAGCGGATTAACCAAAAAAATGCCAGGAAAGACTTACATCTGATACCTTGTAAGACTATAAGAAAAATAAGAGAAAGCAGTCAAGAAAAGAAACATTTCATTCAATTACTTAAAGCATGCAGACGTTGCATGTATTTATACAAGTATGTAAGCAAAAGCTAACTGATACTGTAGCTAACTTTCTAACTGCTAACAGACTTAGTAACAGCTTAACTACTAACTGACATAGTAACAGTTTTGACCATAATAACTCTAACGTTAATCACCTCTTCTTGTTTCATATCCAGATATCAAAAGAATAAGAATAAGAGAAAATGGAGATATGGATGATTAGGTTCTTTCGATTGATGGTAACCTTGGATTTTGTATCGTTGTTTGGAGGTCTTTTTAATTAATGAATTCATCGACTTAGAAATAAATAAAAAACATATCCAGAACTTGTGTAAGAAATACCTTCAAGAGATAAAATAACATTGAGTGAAACAAGTATGAATTCTTGGCCAACCACAAGACTCCACCAGTGTGACAATTACAAAAGCTAAAGGCTATCAATCAAGATAAATTGTCTCAGGAGTGTTGGAAACTAGAAAGATGAGTTCAACGGAAAAGTTACACTGTCTGTTGGAATTGTCCTAGACATTGAACTACTAGGATTGGTATCCCATGAATGGATCATGTCATCTATTTCAGATTCTTCATCACCACAGTCTTCAGTAATAGTTGCACCTGAAGCTTTAATCATCTCCAGCTCCATTGCTACTTGTTTCATGGTGGGTCTTTTCTTTCCATTAAGATTCAAGCATCTTTTTGCTAGCAGAGCCACAACCATAATCTCCTGTTCTAGACCATCCTTTACGACCATTGGATCGATAATTTTAAATAAGGAATTCTCCTGTATTGAATGCAAAAAAAAAGATACCAAGCTTCTCACTGGCTCTGATTGGTTTGCAGAGATGGGTTTTTGTCCTGTTAAAAGCTCAATAAGAACAACTCCATAGCTATAAACATCACTTTTCTCTGTAAATTGACTTGATCGAAAATATTCGGGATCCATGTATCCAAAAGTTCCTTGCACCCGAGTGGTTAGATGTGTTTGTTCAAGTGCAAGTGATTTTGAAGTTCCAAAATCTGATACTTTTGCCCTATATTTATCATCCAAAAGTATGTTACTAGATTTGATGTCTCGATGATAAATAGGAGTAGAAGCAGCTGAATGCAAATAGAACAAGGCATTGGCAATTTCGATCGCAATTCGTAAACGCATTTCCCATGTCAATGGTAATTCTTCATTTTGGTTACGAATGAGATCGTATAATGTACCATTTGGGATGAACTCATACACCAATAGAGGAACTTCAGCCTCTAAACAACACCCTAAAAGCTTAACCACGTTCCTGTGATTAATTTGAGATAAAATTATCACCTCGTTAATGAACTGTTCAACCTTCTTTTGATCAGATTTCTTTCCTTCCACCATTTTGGACTTCTTAATGGCCACAATGCTTCCATCTATTAGCATTCCTTTATAAACAGTCCCTTGACCTCCTTGACCAAGGATTCGATTCTCATTATAATGATCAGTCGCCTTTTCCATCTCTTTCGAAGTAAATAACTTAATTTTTTCAACATTACCTTCATTGCTAGACAAATGTTGTTGCAGTAACAAACCTCCATTCCTTTTGAAGTATTTCTGCTTCAGCATGATTTTTTGTTTTCTTTTGAGGACTTTGTACATACTCCATGTTGCGAGTAGCAGAAATAGTGTCCCAATACTAGTGCTGCAACCTATGTAGATATAAGAAACATAGTTAAAAGGTAAATTTGAAACTTCAGATACCTGTTAAAAAACGATGAAAATGTTTCAATAAAGTTTCATTTTAAATGAACATCGAGAGAACCTTATTGCACCATCCATTGTTTTGATATTGAATCTTTTACAAATTTAATACCAAGTAACTATTACTGCATCACGCATTCAAAAATAAATATATCACTGCTTTAATTGACATAATCAAATAATCATAGTAATTTCACTTTAATAATAAAAAGTGTAAATTCAACACGTACCTACAATAATACTTGTCAAGCTGTGAGTGTTTTGAGTCTGTATTTTGCGCTCGCAACGAAATCCCGTACTATTGTATTCATAATGAGGAGGGCAAGACTTCGACGAGCAATAGTAGCTAGGGGTAGTCAAACAAAGAATGCGGCAATACTTATAATTCTGACATTCCCTATCTGTCATTTACAAATTGAATAAAAAAAACAGTTATAATCATATAATTTGGTTCAAGTATCCAAGAGTTTCTTATACTATACTGATTGGGTCAAATTAGTCTATATTAAAAGGATCTATTTAGTCTTTATACTATTAAAAGAATAAAATAAGTTTAAACTATATCAACATTAACAATTATTTTATAAAGAATGTATTGATTTTATTTTCAACTTCTATTCAATTTCAAATAAAATATTTCATTTTCAGAACAATAAAAATTTTAAAAATAATTAATTTTATTAAAAAATGTTTGATTTTATATAATAATATCAAAAGATGAGAATACCTTAAATAATATGACTTAATTTGTATATAAAAAGATAATTTAATAATTTTTAAATTGAGGTATACCTATAAATAAAGATAATACAGATACAAGGAAAAAGTTCCCTAAAACAAAACGTTAATTTATACCTGTGCATAATGTTGAATAACCGATGTTGATAACCCTGTAGCACACACATAGATGATTAGAGCTCAACCTCGACCAGCAATATTTACCATCATATGTACAAGAAGTGTCCGAACTATCATTCAAATAGCATTCTCCAAATATTGGTGTACCCCATTGCAGTTGCGTTGGGACTTGCGTCGTATTACTTACATTAAACGTCAGATCATAGTCATAAGAAATCATGGAAGCAAATTCACATGATCTTTTCCTCCTATAATCACTAAAATCAAGCTTACTACTCATGTTTACGTAGAATGAACTAAGACCCTGAGGAATATTAACAATACAACCATCAACAGAGGAAGTCTCATCATTAATCTTACAACTTGGTTGCAAACATCCGCCTATAAGATTATCTGTTTTGTTGCCGAAAACAGTAACCAAATTATCACAACCTGAAGACCAAAAGTAGTTCTCAATATCTGAGTAGTAAAAGCGGGTGCCTGTTAGGTTGAGACTCATCCCATTGCGGCGGTCTTTTCGACAGTTGAAGTAAACTATTGGATGGTTGACCGTGATGGTGCCCCTTAAAAAATTAAAGCTTAGTATTTGCAGATTCATGCCATTTATGTTTAATAAAGGCACTTTTTCTCCATTGGTGTTGTTGGTGCAAATTACTTCAAACCAATCGTCATTGGGATCATCTTGGCCTATTCTAAAAGGGTAGTGAAAAGTAACATTCCCACAAGACTCTACCTCATAGGTGTGGAACTTGATACGTCCTAGTCTTACGCATCCTGCGGGCTCAGCAAAAAGGGTGTAAATTGCAAAATCTACAGCATATCCAATGTTTGTAGGAAATAAAAGCATTCATACATTTGTGTTACTCTTGACTAGTTTTTTTAAATAAATTTGTGTGTTATTTGTTACATTAAATCCAAGAAAAATTCTCTCCTTACATAATACCCTGTTAATTTTATTCTAACTATTAAATTCTTAATTTTTTAAGGAAATAATGATTCAATTTCCAAGATAAATGAATTTAGATTTAAAACAGAATCATTATAAAAAAATATGTAAATTATGAAATGAACCAAAACATAACACAAAAATATTTAAAATAATAAAATATATACCATGTTATAATGATATATATATATATATATATATATATATATATATATATATAAAACCAACATGAAGCCAACGGTGTCCTTGATCTCCTGATTAAGTGAACAAATTAGTAAACTACACCTTTTTTTCTGTTTCTTTTTGCCTCTCCCAAAAGTTAACATAAACACTTTAATCCTTGATTACATATAAAATTTTAATTTTAACTCCTCTAAAAATTAATAATTTAATTTAATTTAATCTCGTATTAATTCAATTTTTGAAATACAAAACTTTTAGGTATAACTTTTTTGGCCTTAAAACTTTTAGCTATAAGTTTTGTAAAACAAAAATATTGATATACAAAATGAATGATACTAAAACCTCTAATTTTTTTTAACTCATAAAATTAATGGTTCTAAAGACTGATTTTAAACATTTAGCAAAATCTATATATTAACTGAATTAAAAGAAGAAAAAATGAAAGCCAAGCAATTGAAGTGACAGTGCGTGACTGACCTGCGCCACCGCAATAGGTGGGATCCCAGTTGAGCACGGCGGGGACATGCGTGGTTTTAATACTGATGCCAGTGGGCAATGGGTAAACACTACGGAAATAGTACATGCTAAAGATGAAAGCAGATGCGCATCTGTTGCTGTCAGGATACATGGCTGTCATGGTTACGGTATAGGAAGTGAGATTTCCAGTAATTTCCGTAAAGCAGCCAGATTCAGAAGCACCATCGTCACACCTCGGTTGAATGCAGCCGCCGAGTGAATCAGTTCCGTTACTTAAAATAGTAGCCAAATTTTCGCAACCTACTGACCCGAAATAATTCATGTCTCTTGAGAAGAAAAATGGAGTGCCTGAGAGGTTCACACTCACTCTAGCCTTGTTTATATGATCACAACTAATGTAAGTAACTGGATAGCTGATTAGAATGGAGTTCGAAAATAAGGAACCAAGTACCTCCAGATCGATGTCATTTACGTTTATGAAAGGCTTTTCCCCATTGAGGGTTTCGTTGCAAGTTACTCTAAACGAAGGTTTCGCATAGCAGCTGTGACGGATTCCAAAAGGGGATGGAATTGTAATATTTCCACATACTTCTTCTCCACAGGCAGGTTCTTGAAGTTTTGCCGCTTGTAATAGTGGGCATAACAGGAACAGGAAGAGGAGTAGGAGGATGAAGTAAAGCGCTAACTGAAAACCCATTTCCATTGTTATTTTGTTTGAGGGAAATGAATGAAGAAGTCAGTAATAGATTTTAAAGAAACAAAAGCAGAGTTAAGTAGCACCAGTACAAAAAAACGATGTTTGACTGAGATGCAAATGAAAAGTCTTTGCTCACACTTTCCTTGAAGTTCCGGTGTAAGTGTCATTTGATTTGAGAATAATTCATTAATTAGTAAAGATTGTTGGTGATAGTCACGAAACCAACTAAAAATACGATAAAGGCAAGTGCACTTATCGATAAATAACTAAATTAATTAACTAAAGAATTTAGTAAAGAATAAATCAGGAAAATAATCGAATAATAACCAATAAGCGAAACAATAACCAGGAAATAATCCACCTAAATTTCTTTTGTCATTATCAATCTGAATTAAACAATTTCTTCACTTAATATCTTGATCCGTAGAAATCCTTAAATTATGCTATTATCTCTTTCAAGATTAAAAGCAACTAACTCTAGATTGATTAATTGAAATTTCTTTCTAATTAAAACCCCTATTATCGCATTAACTCGATCTATGGATTCCCCTATTAGATTTGACTCTAATTCGGTAGATTTATGTCATCCAAGATTGCATGCAACTTCACTTAATTATGCTAGATCTACTCTTAGACAGGGACTTTTCATCCTCTGATTTAAGCACATTAAACATTAATTAATACTCCGATAATATTAAAACAAGAAATAAGCACACATAACTGAGAACAAGATTTAAATAGTTATTGTGTAAAACATAAATCAAATAACAGAATTAATCATAGGGTTCATCTCCCCTAGATATCTAGAAAATTAGTTCATAATATAAATAAAAACATCTCAAAGACAGTATAACCACAAGAAATAAAGAAATTCATAAAAAAACTTCAAATAAATTAAAAGAAGGTCTTCAGTCTTGATGGAAATCTGCTTCAGAGTCGGCTTCAATGGTGTTCTTCGAGTTGTTTTCTTCAATAATCTCTTATGACACCCTATTTTCTTCTTCCATTTGGTATTTATTAGACTTAGAATGCCCGAAAAAGCTAAAAATTGCATTTTTTCCGTGTATTTGGAATGTGAATCATGAAATCGACATGGTCTGGCACATGCCCGTGTGGCTCACACAACCATGTGCCCAGCCCGTGTGGCTCGTAAAATCTGCTCTAATTGTCTGATTTTCGCTTATTTTTCTCCCAAATGCTCTCCTAAGTATAGAGACATGAATTTAAAGGATTAGGAGCATAAAATTCACCAATTTGCAGAAATAATCATCCAAAAACGCATTAATAACAGGATTAAAACATGTTACTTTTATCACTAATCAAATATCCCCGCAATTAAGCGTTTGCTTGTCCTCAAGCAAAACCTCAACCTACATTAAAGTTAACCTTTCTCAATTTGTCATTGTCATCAATAATGTCTCAAAATGATTTGAAAACAATCATGCATTGGCAATTCAACTAAAAGGACACTAACGACTCAAACAATCCAAGCCAAAATTTTTAAAGTATGAAAAAATAGGTGTCTCCCCTTATTTAAGTAATTACCTTTAATTCAAAATAAACAAGAATTGACATCCTCACTAAAGATTCACTCAAAGCACTCAAAGTGTTTAAGATTCAAGAAATATGCACTCAATAGTCGAACAAGAAATGTCATTAGCATAGTGTCGAAACCATTTTTTTTTGTAAAAGGGTTGACTTGGATTTTGAAAACGAAAACAAACATGAGAGTCGCCACCAATCCTTTTTGATGAGGTGTGATCGGGTCACCTCAGAAAATGGTTACTTTTTTTATAAACAGCTTGGATTTATTAAAACAATGCTTTTAGTCTGCGAAATTCAAAAAAACAAGTTCAAAAGTCAGTTACGTACGAGGAAGGGTTAGCACCCTCGTAACACCCAAAAATTGGTACCTAGTTGATTAATTAATGTCTTTAGTGTCGAAAGTTGAAAACTTTCAAGAGATTTAAAATACGATCCTTTGTTGGAATGTTAAAATTTTTTTAGAAAAGGACATATTTCACGTTAATTGAAAAAGAGAATTATATCCCGTAAGTTAGGACATAATGTCTTGAATTCCCGATATGCGAATAAATGCAAAAAAATTATTTATTTAAAAAGATATTCAACTATCTCGGGTTTAGAAAGGGATCATGTCCCGTAAGTTAGAACACGATCTTTTGTTAATTCCCGAGATCAATTAAAAACTTAAGTTTGAAAAGATTCGTGTATTTAGATTTATCGCGAAAATCAAAACCCCATAAGTTAGGGTACGACCTTCTCGAATCTAAACATGAAATTTTGCTTATTCAAAATTCATAATTTATGCATTGAATAAAAATCATCTAACACGAAATAGTAGAAATAAAACACGGTGTTAATATGTGTAACAAAACAATAATGAATACGATGATGTAAGCATAAATAATACGAGCAACAACAACAAAAAATAAGATAAATAAAAGGGCAAATCAATTATACATGAAATAAAAAGTAAATAAACAAATAGAACTAAATGTTTTCAAAGTAATAATGAACACAAAAATAAATAAATATCAAATAAAACAGTAATAACAATAACGAAAATAAATAAAATTATAAAAATAAAATAATATCTATGTATGTATATATATAACAAAGTTTGAAATAAAAAAGATATAAATAAGTAAATAATAATATTAATATATAATAAGGCAAATATATTTAAAATTTAAATAAATAAATAGAAAAATAATAATAATAATAATAATAATCATAATAACATCAAATTTATTAATACTAATAATAAAATAACCAAAATAACAAAAAAGGCTAAATTGAATTTTAAAACAAAATTCGAGGTCAAATCTGAAAATAAATAAAAGGAGAGGACTATTTTGAACGTGCGAATAACAAGGAGGGACTAAAAGAGCAATTTTCCCTTTTCCTCCAAAACGACGTCATTCCAACATGGACTAAAATGCACTCGCAATAACTTATGGGGTACAATTTAAAAAGACCAAAGAAACTTGATTGCAAAATTCCAAAAAGGCGAAGGGGCTAAAAGGGTAAATAACCCAAAGCTTAAAAACGCTTGGATCCCCTAGTCGAGTCGGGTCAGCACAGATCGTCCCCCTAAACAGCGTTGTTTTGGCACCTGGAGCTATTGCCCAAAACGGTGTCGTTTTATACGCCTATATAAATCAATTTTTTTTAGAAACTTCATTTTCTGCCTTCCCCCTTAAAAAAACTGAATTCTCTCTAAAAAGACATCTACCCCCAGTCTTGGCTCCAACCAGTGGTCACCGTGCCAGCCACCAATCGTCGACGTCGGCGCCGCCTCGTACGGTGGCCGGCGAAGGTAACAGAAAAGTGTTTTTTAGATCTCGACTCTTTAAACTCAAATTCGGCCTCAAAACACCCAAAAAAGAAAGAAAAAGGACCATCAGCCTTCTCAACGACGGATTTGGTCATCAGAGAAGAGACCCTCCACGATAAAGACACGGAACGATTCCGGTGAGTCCCTTCCCCCTTTTTTTTTTGCTTTATTTTCGTACGTAAAGATATGAAAAATAAAATAAAAAATAGAATAATAATGAAACAAAAATTAAAATGGCGATAAGAGTAAACCTTCTGATTTTTTTTACTTATACTTTCTTTTAGTATTCGACTATTTGTCCAAAAAAAGATTACATTTTGTTTCGGCTTTTATAGCCGATTATGCTACTATTTTCTACTGTTGTTGTTTTTCTTGCTTGTTTGCAGGTGATTGACATTGATGGAGTAGGCGGCCCGGCGTCAGAGGCGGCGGTGATAGAAGGCGGCGCTAAAAGTTAGGGTTTTAGCTTTTTTGAAACCCTAGTTTGACTTCTGTTGGGCGAGGTTTAGGTTTGTGCCAGGGACTTTGGGCTTGTCATTTGGGTTTAGGTTGGGTTGATTCGTATTTGGGCTTGTTTGGGTTACATGGGTTGCTAGTTTTTTTAGACTGTTTTATTAATTTTTTGGTTTGGTCTGGTCTATTTTGAGTGTATTGGGCCCGAGGTCAAAATTGGGCTATTACAACTGCCCCTCTTTGTTCATTGTCATATAACGGGAATTGAGCAAAGACATCAAAAGGGATCAATTTTGCCCGGTGTTGCTGAATCTTGACTTCTTGGTGCTCATCTTCTTCAAGTAGCCTCGTTCCAGTCAACTGCGTCTTGTTGCTTCGATCCACTCTATTGCAACTTCAAGGGGATGAGATTTGTGGTTTTAGTCATCTCCACTGCAACATCAGGGAGATAAGACTTGTTATGGTAGATTTAATCTGACCTACTGCAACTTCAGAGGTATAAGATTCATCATTTTAATCCGCTCAATTACAACTTCAGGGAGATAAGATTAGTAGCTTCAGTCTGCTCCACTGCAACTTTAGGGAGATAAGGTTTGTTACTTCAACCTGCTCTACTACAACTTCAGAGAGATAAGGTTTGTAGCTTTAATCTGCTCCACTGTAACTTCAGGGAGATAAGATTTGTAGCCTGTCTTCAATCTGCTCCACTGCAACTTCAGGGAGATAAGGTTTGATAAGATTTGCTTTACTGCAACTTCAGAGAGATGAGATCGGTAATTTACAGCTTTAATCTGTTCCACTGCAACTTCAAGGAAATAAGATTTGCTATCTTCAGTCTGCTCCATTGCAACTTCAGAGAGATAAGACTTGTGGCTTCAATCTGCACCACTGCAAGTTGAGAAAGATAAGATCCATCATAACTTGTAGCTTTAATATATTCCATTGCAATGCCTGGGAAACAAGATTCGCTACCTTTAGCTTTAATATGTTCCACTGCAAAGCCAGGGAGATAGGAATCGCTGCCTTCAGCTTTAATCTGCTCCACTTCAGATTTCATCTATTCCACTACAATGCCTAAGAAACAAGATTTGCTACCTTTAGATTTAATTTATTCCACTGCAAAGTCAGGGAAATAAGATTCGCTGTCTTCAGCTACTCCACTGCAACTTCAGGGAGATAAGACTAGTGTCTTCAATCTACTCCACTGTTACTTCATGGAGATAGGATTTGTGGTTTCATTGATCTGTTCTCTGGAGTACATGACCTGTAGAATCCCTTTCATAGGCCTATTTATGCCTAGTGGTTTGGATGTTATGATCAGAATGAATCAAAATCTCCTAACTAAATGTGAATGCATGAATGCAAAATGTCATAAAAATAATCCCTTAATGTTTGAGTTGTTATTGCTCATTTTTCAATAAGGCTTTATTACCAACACGTCAGAATGCTATCTTGTCCGGCTGGTAAAACTCATATCTTACTTAATCAGATTACCCCACCATAATGTTCAAGGTTCAATCCAACTTAATCAGATTGCCCCACCGTAATGTTCAAGGTTCAATCCACTAACTTCAGGGAGATAAGACTTATGTCTTCAATCTACTCCACTGCAACTTCATGGAGATAGGATTTGTGGTTTCACTGATTTGTTCTCTGGAGAACATGACCTGTAGAATCCCTTTCATAGGCCTATTTATGCCTAGTGGTTAAGATGTTATGATTGGAATGAATCAAAATCTCCTAACTAAATGTGAATGCATGAATGCAAAATTTCATTAAATTAATCCCTTAATGTTTGAGTTGTTGTTGCTCATTGTTCAATAAGGCTTTATTACCAACATGTCAAAATGCTATCTTATCCAACTGGTAAAACTCATATCTTACTTAATCAGATTGCCTCACCGTAATGTTCAAGGTTCAATCCACTGTAATTTTGGGGCATAAAATTTGAATCATCCTCCTCATACTGTAATTTAGGAGTATAAGATCTGACTTTCTCAATCCTCTCCTAGTACAATTCAAGGATACAGGATCTGAATCTCTTTGGTCTCTTACACCTTTCCTAGAGCATCATACCAAATGTTTATGCACAATTGTAGAAATTTTCTCCAAGAAAACCTCTTCTTATTACTCGGTGATCATTACATGCTTGTTTATTGAAGCTTTACCACCAACAAGACATCTTGTCATTTTGTTCAACCAATGTTTTGAAAATAAAATCCGAAAGAATAGTCTTAATTTAGACTTTCCCTTCTTAGACATTTCAACCTTTAAACTTGGTGCATTCTAAACAATAGTATTGTTTCAGGTTCCTGTATTATTTAGAAACTTCTAGAGTAATATGTAAAACTTCCCTTGTGAAAGTATTATTAGTCCATTAATCATTATTCCAATGCAGCATGCTTGCAAAAGATCATAACAATAGATAAACATAGAATTGATTTGGGAGCATGGCTCGAAATGAATAAATTATCAAGGATAGTAAAAATAAAAGAAGAATTGATTGGGAACACGTATCTTGAAAAAGAATGAAGTATTCCAAGATAGCAAATTCAATATAAATAGTATGAAAATTAGGTGCCCCAAATATCGCAGCTTGAACTTCTCTGTACAAACTCTTTGAAAGACTATTCTAAGTTTGACATGTGTTTTGGAGATCTACAGGACTTTGTCGATGCCCTAAGATGTCGCCTACCCTTTCCTGTTGATTCAGGTATAACAAGATCACCACATGCCCCAATCTGATCAAAATTTCAGCTGCTCTAATCACCACTAATGCCCCATTTTGATCCAAAATTTGAGCTCCCCTTTCCGGGCTTTCAACTCAAATATCCTTCGGTCTCAAGGCGCCCTTTGCGGGTTTTCGACTTGGCCTCTCCATTTTTTTTAGGTGAAGTACTTCTTAACTGAATCTGAATTCACAAGGTTAGGTAGACTCTTGACATCCATCTCGATCAAAATCAATGCTCCTCTAGAAAAGGCCTTCTTTACCATGTAAGGTCCTTCCCAATTTGGCATCCACTTTCCTCTAAAGTCCTTTTGTATAGGAAGGATCTTCTTCAACACTAGGTCCCCCTCGTGAAATTCTTTTGGATGAACCTTTTGGTTGTAAGCTCGCATCATTCATTTTTGGTACATCTGACCATGACAGATAACTTTTAACTTTTTTCTTTAATTAGGTTCAATTGATCGTATCGAGATTAGATCCATTCTGCTTCCTCCAACTTTAGCTCAGCCAATACTCAGAGAGAAGGAGTTTCAACTTCAATGGGTAAAACCGCCCCCATTCTATAGACCAGAGAGAAGGGTGTTGCCCCGGTTGAGGTCCTAACAGATGTCCGATAAGCCAAGAGGGCAAATGGTAATTTCTCATGCCAGTGTTTGTAGGTCTCAGTCATTTTCCCCACAATCTTCTTAATGTTTTTATTGGCTGCCTCTACTGCACCATTCATTTTTGGACGATACGGCGATGAGTTATGGTGTCTAATCTTGAATTGACTGCAGACCTCTGCTATGGTATTGTTATTCAAATTCAGTGCATTGTTGGATATGATCTTTTCAGGTGTTCCATATCGACATATGATCTCCTTTTTCAAGAATTTACTGACTGCTGACTTTGTGACGTTGGCATATGAAGCAGCTTCCACCCATTTGGTGAAGTAATCAATGACCAAGAAGATAAATCTATACCCATTAGAAGCCTTTGGCGATATTGGTCCGATGACATCCATGCCCTACATGGAGAAAGGCCAAGGAGAAGTCATGACATGAAGGGGTGAAGGAGGCACATGAATTTTGCGTCTATAAATCTGGCACTTGTGATATCTCCTGGTGTAATTAATACAATCCCCTTCCAATGTGGACCAATAATACCCAAACCTCATGATTTGCCTAGCCATCATAAAACCATTAGCGTGTGTCCCGCAAACGCCCTCGTGGACTTTTTCCAAGATTTTCTTAGCCTCGACAGCGTCCACAGATCTTAATAGTACCTGATCCTTCCCTCTTTTGTATAGGATTTCTCCATCTAAGTCATAGTCATTGGCCAGTCTTCTCAATGTCCTCTTATCATTCTCGGTTGCTTGGTCAGGGTATTTGCGATTTTTCACATATCGCAGTATATTTTGGTACCAAGGGCAATCATTTTTTCTTCTTCTTTGATGCTATAACAATAAGCCGGAGTCTCATATATGCTCATCTGGATAGGTTTATGTCCTCTTGTTTGTTTACTTTGATCATGAAAGCTAAAGTAGCCAATGTATCAACCATCTGGTTTTCATCTCACGGGAGGTAGCAAAAAGCGATATCATCAAACTCCTTAATTAGTTCGAGAACTAGCTTTCAATAACTGATCAACTTGGGATCTCTCGTCTCCCATTCATCTTTAAGTTGATATATCACTAATGCAGAATCTCTATATACCTCTAGTACTTTGATTTTGATTTCTATAACTACACGGATGCCCATAATACATGCTTCATATTCATCTATGTTGTTTGTGCAATCAAAATCCAATTTACTAGTAAAAGGGTAATGATCGTCGTCTGGGGATACCAAGACTGCCCCGATTCCATTAACCACAGCGTTTGAGGCTCCGTCGAAGTTTAGTTTCCAAGGGTGACCTTCTTGAAGGTCTTCTTCAGTGGCTACCACACACATTAGGTCCTCATTCGAGAAATCAAAGTTTAGTGGTTCATAATCCTCTTGAACTCTAATGGCCAGAAAATCTGCTATTGCGCTCCCTTTTACCGCCTTCTGGCTCACATAAACTATGTAGAATTCAGAAAGCATAACCTACCATCTGGTTATCCTTCCATTCAAAGCATTCGGCTCCATCATCTAATTTAGGGGATTTATTTTCGAGATTAGACAAGACATGTGATACAACATATACTGCCTCAATCTCTGAGTCGTCCAGATCGTAACATAAATTTTCAATTGGCGAGTATCTCGTCTCACACTCAGTGAGTTTCTTACTGAGATAGTATATCGCCCTTTCTTTCTTTCTCGTCTGATCGTGTTGGCCAAGTACACATCCCATAGAGTTGTTGAACACTATCAAATATAGTATCAACAGCCTATTCAGACTAGGTGGTGACAGTACTAGGGCATTAGACAGGTACTATTTTACCTTGTAAAAAGCTTCCTGGCGTCCCTCGTCCCATACGCCTAGATTATGCTTCCTAAGAAGATGAAATATAGGGTCACATTTCTCAGTTAGTTGTGAAATGAATCGGGAAATGTAATTCAGTCTTCCTAAAAAACCTCAAACTTCTTTTTGTGTACATCGCGGAGGTAATTCTTGTTTGGCCTTCACTTTATCTAGGTCAATTTTAATTCTTTTGTCACTGACTACGAAGCCTAGCAACTTCCCCGACCTAGCCCCGAAGGTGTATTTTGCTGGATTGAGCTTGAGCTGAAACCTTCTCAACCTTAAGAACAATTTTCTCAGGACTCGCACCTGTCCTTTTTTTGTTCTAGATTTTTCAATCATATCGTCGACGTAAACCTCAATTTCCTTGTGCATCATGTCATGAAACAAGGTTACCATGGCTGTTTGATACGTTGCTCCCACATTCTTTAATCCAAATGGCATCACTTTATAGCAAAACGTTCTCTACAGGGTTATGAAAGTGGCTTTTTCCATGTCTTCGGGATGCATCTTTACTTGATTGTATCCAGAGAAGCCATCCATGAAGGAGACCAGTGAGTGCCCTGATGCATTATCCACTATGGTGTCAATGTGAGGCAATGGGAAATTTTCTTTTGGGCTAGCTTTGTTCAAGTCTCTATAATCCACACATATTTGTACTTTTCCATCTTTTTTTAAGGACGGGGACGATGTTGGCTACCCATTCTGAATATTTGACCACTTGTAAGAATTCAGCATCAAATTACTTCTTAACCTCTTATTTTATTTTCAGCAAGACGTCAAGCCTCACCCTTCAGAGCTTCTACTGGACTAGCTTACATCCTTCTTTGATGGGGAGGCAGTGTACTACGATATCAGTGTTCAACCCAGGCATATCTTGATATGACCATGCAAAGACATCTTTGAATTCTTAGAGTAGCTCAATGGGGTCTCATCTCATTTCTTCGACTATGTTAGCTCCAATTTTCACTTCTTTTTCTTCTTCTAAGTCACAATCTCTACCGCCTCTTTGTGGGGTAGAATTTTCTTCTCCTATTGTTCTACCATCCTTAACAGATCTGGAGGCAAGCTACTGTCTCTGTCATATTCAAAATCCTGAGATCCCTCTAAACACATGTCTTGCTTAAAAGGAAATTTTGAGTCAGTAATAATGTCGCTCATGTCGTTGATATATGAAGACCTGCGGTAGGCACGAAAGGATATTTAAAGAATAAATAAATTTAAGAATAGCTATTTATATAGTATGGTCATGTATGACTTAAAGAATAAAAGAATATTCACTCAAAGTGAGGCACAAAAATACATTTTTCATTGAACTAAAGGTATTAGACATTAACCTATTTCACAAAAAGATCCTTATTGCTTCTAGGCTTAAAGCAATAGGTGTATTCTAAACATTACTTTGAATCAGCTCTAAAAACTACAAGAATATCTTTCGTAGTACAGTTATCCAGAACAGTTCCAGGCTCAAAAGGGCAGATGCCCGATAAGTTTTCTTCCACAATTCCCTCTTTAGATATAGCGTTGATGCTCAAAATTTCCCTCATTTTTTCGGCAGTTTCTTTCCTCCGGTCGGGGTGAATGATTCCCCCTGAAACGAATGTTTTGGATATATGGGGAAGGGTCATTAGTTCCCATCTGACCTCTATCCCTCTCAATCATGCTCTTCTTCTCTCCCGCTTCTTTTCCAGTTCTTTCTTTCTTTCCCTTGCATTTGACCTATACCCCAAACCACAACGATCCCATTTTTCAGTTAAGATTGGTACTTCAACCCGTCTTTGGAGGTTTTTTCCAAGTCCTCTTCCAGGCAATGCTCCTTTTCCAACTGTCAGTCGCAAACTCATCGTTGTAGCTTTGGATATTTTGGGCGCTGGAATTTTGCTTCCCTCGACGACGAATGTTGCTTTCACAAATTCCAACAATCGGAATAAACATTCTATCGCTTCACCATTGGCCTGTATATACGACGCATCATTGGTAACCGATGCAATGATGTCTTATTTTGCACTTATAGTTACCAATCGGCCCTCCGTTACCAACTTTAGCTTTTGGTGAAGTGATGAGGGCACCACCCCTGCCGAGTGGATCCAAGGCCTCCCCATTAGAAAATTGTAAGAAGGTTTAATGTCCATTACCAAGAAAATCTCCTATGTGTTTGGATCGATCAAGAGAGGTATCTCAATCGTTCCCATAACTTTCCTTTTGGTACCATCAAATGCTCTCACTATATTTTCGCACGATTTCATGTGAGAGCTATCCACAGACAACCTGTTTAACGTAAACAGGGGCAAAACATTCAATGTCGATCCATTGTCAATGAGTACTCCTGGTAATGTGTACCTTTTGCAACGGGTAGTGATATGCAGAGCCTTGGTGGATCCCATGCCCCCGGTGGAATTTTATCGTCATTAAAAAAGATGAAATTGAAAGCACTGATGTTGTTGACAAGACGGTCTAGTTTTTTTAATGAAATATCATCAACGACATAGGTCTCGTTTAACACCTTCATAAGCGTGTTATGATGCGTCTCTAAACTTACGAGCAGAGCCAGTACTGATATGCGAGCTGGTTGATTGTGTAATTGTTCCATGATACTATACTCGCTATGTTTTAGGAATATCAAAAATTCCTTAGCTTCTCTCCGTTACCGGCTCATTAGCAGGTAGTTCTAGCTTCTCTTTCCTTTGCTCGACCACAAAAGACTTCTCCTTAACGAGTTTAATTCTTGAGTTTGAGGTATCATAGCGCTTCCCGCTACATGTATAGGAACCCATATCTCTATCTTTCTCTGACGTACAGACTGGGCCCTCCTCTTTCGGGAATGTCACATTGCAGTCATAATTCCAAGGTACCCTTTTGCTATCTTTATAAGGAAAAGCAACGAGTTTTTGAATTATGACCTTCGGTGTAACTTGTGCCCCAGCTTCGTTGACCTTTGGTCATGAAATGATTATTATCGGGTGATTGGCCCTATAGACCCTTTCTGATGACCCTCCTTCTGAGGCGCAAACATCGTTTCCTTCAGTGTACTCAAAGAATTTCAATTCCTTGTTGTCTATTAAACCTTGTACAAAGGCACTGAACTCACCGTACTCTTGAATTACATGCCCTTCTTCATCATGGAATGTACAATAGTCCATTGCTCTTTCGGATCTATGCTCCAAATCTGATGCTATTAATCCCCTTTCTACTATTTCTTTCCAAACCTCTCTCAACAGGGTTTTCACTTCAGGTATATTCTTTTTGATTATTCTCCCCCTGTTCTCAGCTATTGCATTTACTCTCTTATCAACATGGTTAGGTAATGGATTTTCTGTGCCAGACAGATCGTTGAATTTGACAATGCCCATATTAATGAGCCTTTCGACCAGCATTTTGAAAGAGTGCAGTTTTCTATCAAATGCCCCGTGATTCCTGCATGGTATTCAAATTGGGTGTTTGAGTCATACCATTTAGGGTATGGGGGTTGCATTGGTTTTAGGTAGAAAGAGGAAACAACGTATACGTCAAATAAACTCTGGTACAACTGGCTGTATGTCATTGGAATAGGCGTAAACTGGGGCTTCTCCGTTCTTTGCCTAATATTGGACTCTTATCTTGGTGGGCCCTAATGACCAGTGGTTATCATTCTTGTTTGGATCACAGTAACTTGTTTTGAATAACTCTTGTTATGCATGGTTACATTATTCACCTCGTTTTCTCTTTTCCTTAGGGCCAACCTTTTGGCGCTTTCACCAGCCTCTATCTTTCTGCATCTTATCGCATTCTCTATCATCTCACTGGTTATCACTAAATCCGAGAAACTCTCAATCGTACTTCCCAGCATGAGATTAGTAAAAGGTACTTTCAGGGTATTGATGAAGAGCATGGTCTTTTCTTTTTCTAATAAGGGCAGTTGGACTTGTGTGGCAACTTCCTTCCAACTTTGTGCATATTGCCTAAATCTTTCATTTGGCTTTTTCTCCATGTTCTGTAGTGTGATTCTATCATGCGTCATATCTGTCATGTGGTTATATTGTTTCATGAAGGCCTATGCCAGGTCTTTCCACGAGCTAATTTGGGCACGATTTGGCTGGTTATAACACCTGGCCGCAGCTCCAGTCAAGCTATCTTGAAAATCGTGAATCAAAAGCTGATTCTTGTTGACATATCTCGTCATCCTTTGACAGAACATGGCAATTTGAGCCTCGGGGCAGCTGGTCCTATTTTATTTTTCAAATTCTGGTACTTTGAACTTTGGAGGGAGCACTAAATCTGAAACCAGACTCAGCTCCTTAGCATCGATTCCACTCTAGTAATCAGCCATTTCCAATGCTTTAAACTTTTCTTCTAACCACTTGCATCGGTCCTCTAGTTTTTTGGGAGCTCCACTCTTGCCTTCCCTATTTTGGCTATGTCATCAAGGTCAGGGACAACAGGATTTGCTGGGTTGTCTCCAGGGTTGGGGCCTGAACCCATATGGAAATTTATCGGTGCGAAAGTACCAGTCTGATATTAGGGCCTGATATTGACGGACACCCTTTGTGGTTGTGCTTGGGTGTCAGTTGGGGTAAAGCCTGGAGGATAAACAGGATCCTCATTGTCGTCTCCAGTATTGAACATAAGGCTCTTCCATTTTCCTAGCCCGACGGCCAACAGCTGTGTTAACTGGTTCATCTTGTTCCTCTGAGATTCTAACATTTTCTCCCTCATATCCATTTGGATTTTGGTTAGTTGCTCTTACATTTGATCCTGTGCCTCCTTTTGCATTTGTTCCAACCTTTCCAACTTTTAGTCCATTGCTTTTGTTTTCTTTCGTGTAACGTAAGGATGTTCCAGGGTAACTGCCACGATTTTAGAGCCCTTATGTGAGTTTGAATGCACATGATATAATGAAATGCAAATGCATGAATGCAAATGAATGTAAAAAGGCATTGATTCTGATCCAATTACTTTAGAATAACTTTTCTAGAAAACAAATTTCTTTACACAAAATGCATTACATATATGACCTTGCCCTAATGCCTAAGGCCTTGACTTGTATAAGAAGCCAATCTAACTCCTGGTCTCGATCTTACTCCAACTCATATTTTACACTTAGTACATCAACCTGGGCCGCCAAAGTTTGTAAACGATCAACCACCTCTCGCACTTGGGTCAAAGCTTCGCCCATGACATAACCCTTTTCTTTGACCTGGTCTTGAGATCGATGAAGTTTCTCTTTCCAACGCTCATTATTTGCTTCTAGTAGTTTAACCCAGAGCTCACAGTTTTGCAGTGTAGTTTCCAGTTCTTCTATCCTTCCCTTTAGCTCTTCAATCTTGCTTAAACTAGCCCTTAATTTGTTTGTGAAATTGTGACTACAATATTGTTGTAGTGACCTCTCCAATTCCACCACTCGAGCTCTTAACCTCTCCTTTTCACTTCAGTTTTCCAACAAGTGCTTTTTTAAAGCATCCTCTTATACTCGAGTATCATGGAACTTCTTTTCCCGCTGATTAACTTTTGTCTTTTCTTCTTCGATTTCTTGTCGCCATTGCTCAGACGTTTTACCAAACCAGCGGTTCTTATTGACATATGTAACTTCTTGTAAACCGTTTTCAAACTGTCTAAATCTTCTTCGACTTTATTCTTTTCTTTTTTCAACTTTTCAGCCTCAATATTCAGGACATCAACAACTAATCTCAAATACATTTTTTCTTCCTCTAACTGTTCTATCCTTTTTTCTAGCTCCAAATTTCTTTTTTCAAGATCCTACTTTATGATCTCTAGCTCGGACGGGACAACTTGCAGGTGTTCCTCTATCGATCGACTGCCTTCTTGACTCAGCCCAGGGATATTATCATTAATTCTTTTACTCTACCACTCGTTGTATTTAGGGGTCGTCATTGGTCCTACAACCAATCTTTTCATCCGGCGGGTCCGATTCTAGGCATTGGACATTTCTCGAATTTTCTTCTTGTAATTATCAGCCCTATATGAAAACTCACACTGAGCCAGCCCTTGTGCTGCGGGTATGAACTGTCTTGACCTGTACTATCTTAATATGAGCAAAGGAGCGTACCTGATAGCTCCCCAAATCCCAGGTAGAGGGACCCAGTGAAGGTTTCTACATCGATACAGGATCTCAATCTTGAGCATCCAAGGGGCTATCCACTAAACGCCTTCGTCTTAGAGATTTTGGAGGATTGCTATCCATTTTCCTTCTAAAATATTATCCCGCCTCGGTGTAGCCACTCATTCTTTCAAAAGAGAATAGTCCTCAGAGAAAACTCAATAGGAGACATTTTTTACCTTCCAAAAATGGCTGTGGAACCAAGCTAATAATAGTTGTGCGCACCCGATGAACCTTCCTTCACCTGCTCTATGACATGCATTCAGGGATTTGAACGTTTCGGCCAAGATTGCTGGGACAGGTGTGACCCTTTTATCAAGTCGATCGAATAAGTGAGAAACTACCTCGTCTACATGCACTAGGGCTTTGGGGAAGACAGCCAAACCGTAGATACTTAAAGCAAAAACATCAGTCCCTTTCTTCATATCTGGATGCGCTAAGATCAAATCTCTCAAATTTCTCAAAGGGATGCACCTGCAATCTCCTTTTTGCTTGATCCAGGCTGTAATCCACTGCTCACTCATCCCTATAATGTTTATCAACTTTTTTAGAAACATCGGTACATTAGCAGCTCTCGAATAAACCTTGTCAGTTTGAATCCTCGGGCAATAGAGCAAGGCTGTGTACTCTTCTATGGTTGGTTCCAAATCCACTTTTTCGAAAATAAAGCAACTATAAGCAGGGTTCCAAAATCAGGCAAAGGCTCGAAATAAGTATTCGTCCACCTTGATATCTAACAAATAGGGCAAATCACCATAATGGCAATAGAATAATTGCTTGATCTCGTCATCTCATTGACCCCATATTTCTTTCAATTCTTGGAGATGATTCTGAGTCACGCTGATGTGAGTGAAGTCCCATAATTTTGAAACGTACCCCTCTGAGTTCAGTTCAAGGGAATACATTTCCCTATGGCTGCACAGAGATGAAAATCTCACGAAAACATAGGTACGAATGTATCGCGAAAGCGATCCACTATCCTGCACGGAGGTGAAGACCTCACGAAGGACTAGTTTCTCACTCCCACATAAAAGGGTATAACCGAATGGTTATGCAAATGCAATATGCAAAAATATGTCGAGAGACTTGAACAAATAAAGCAAATATAGCAAAATGACGCAAACTATAAAAAGGAAATGCAATGAAAGGATCGTAAATTTAAACCAAATTACCAATTTTTGACAAAAAGACAAGAAGTAATCAACTTGTGGCTTGACTCTCTTATTTTAGTCCCTAGTTGAGTCACTAAGTTGTCGAAACCATTTTTTTGTAAAAGGGTCGACTTGGATTTTGAAATCGAAAATGAACATGGGAGTAGCCACCAATCCTTTTTGATGAGGTGTGATCGGGTCACCTTAGAAAATGGTTATTTTTTTATAAACGGTTTGGATTTATTACAAAAATGCTTTTATTCTGCGAAATTCAGAAAAACGGGTTCGGAAGTCGGTTACGTACGAGGAAGGGTTAGCACCTTCGTAACGCCCAAAAATTGGTACCTAGTTGATTAATTAATGTCTTTAGTGTCGAACGTTGAAAACTTTGAAGAGATTTAACATACGATCCTTTGCTGGAATGTTGAAAATTTTTGAGAAAAGGGCATATTTCACATTAATTGAGAAAGAGAATTATATCCCGTAAGTTAGGACATAATGTCTTGACTTCCCAATACGCGAATAAATGCCAAAAAATTATTTATTTAAAAAGATATTCAACTATCTCAGGTTTAGAAAAGAGATCATCTCCTGTAAGTTAGAACACGATCTTTTGTTAATTCCCGAGATCGTTTAAAAACTTAAGTTTGAAAAGATTCATGTATTTAGATTTATCGCAAATCAAAACCCCGTAAGTTAGGGTATGACCTTCTCGAATCTAAACATGAAATTTTGCTTATTCAAAAGTCATAATTTATGCATTAAATAAAATTAATCTAACACGAAATAGTAGAAATAAAACACGGTGTTAATATGCGTAACAAAACAATAATGAATATGATGATGTAAGCATAAATAATACGAGCATTAACAACAAAAATAAGATAAATAAAAGGGACAAATCAATTATACATGAATTAATAAGTAAATAAACAAATAGGACTAAACGTTTTTCAAAATAATAATGAACACATAAATAAATAAAAATCAAATAAACAATAATAACAATAACGAAAATAAATAAAATTATAAAAATAAAACATATCTATGTATGTATGTATATATATAACAAAGTTTGAAATAAAAAAGATATAAATAAGTAAATAATAATATTAATATATAAAAGGAAAATATATTTAATATTTAAATATGTAAATATAAATAGAAATACAATAATAATAATCATAATAATCATAATAATCATAATAACATCAAATTTATTAATATTAATAATAAACTAACCAAAATAAAAAAAAAGGCTAAATTGAATTTTAAAACAAAATTCGGGGTCAAATATGAAAATAAATAAAAGGGGAGGGCTATTTTGAATGCGCGAATAACAAGGAGGGACTAAAAGAGTAATTTTCCCTTCTTCAAAACGACGTCATTCCAGCATTGACTAAAATCCAATCGCAATAACTTATGGGGTACAATTTGAAAAGACCAAAGAAACTTGATTGAAGATTTCCAAAAAGGCGGAGGGGCTAAAAGGGTAAATAACCCAAAATTGAAAAACACATGGATCCCCTAGTCGGGTCGGGTCACGCGAGGGTCGTTTCGCTAAACGGTGTCGGTTTGGCGCTTGGAGCTATGGCCCAAAATGACGCCGTTTTATACGCCTAGATAAATCAAATTTTTTTAAAAAAACTTCATTTTCTACCTTCTCCCGTAAAAAAAACAGAAATCTCTCCCAAAAAACCCTCTCCCCCAGTCCTGGCTCCAACCGGTGGTCACCGTGCCGGCCACCGATCACCGGTGTCGGCGCGACCGCGCATGGTGGCCGGCGAAGGTAAAAGAAAAGTGTTTTTTTAGATCTCGACCCTCTAAACACAAATTCAGCCTCAAAAAACCGAAAAAAAAAGAAAAAGGACCATCAGCCTTCTTAACAACGAATTTGGTCACTGGAGAAGAGGCCCCCGACGATAAAGACATGGAACGATTCTGGTGAGTCCCTTCCCCTTTTCTTTTTTGCTTTATTTTGTAAGTAAAGATATGAAAAATAAAATAATAGAATAGAATAATAATGAAACCAAAATTAAAATGGCGATAGGAGTAAACCTTCTGATTTTTTGACTGATATTTTCTTTTAGTATTCGACTATCTGTCCAAAAAAAGATTACATTTTGTTTCGACTTTTATAGCCGATTATGCTACTATTTTCTATTGTTGCTATTTTTCTTGCTTGTTTGCAGGTGATTGACGTTGATGGAGTAGGGGGCACGGCGTCAGAGGCGGCGGTGCCAGAAGCTAAGGTTTCAGCTTTTCTGAAACCCTAGTTTGACTTCTGTTGGGCTAGGTTTAGGTTTGGGCCAGGGACTTTGGGCTTGTCATTTGGGTTTAGGTTGGGTTGGTTTGTATTTGGGCTTGTTTGGGTTACATGGGCTGCTAGTTTTTTTTTTTGGACTGTTTTATTAATTTTTTGGGTTTCGTCTGGTCTGTTTTGTGTGTACTGGGCCCAGGGTCAAAATTGGGCTATTACACATAGGCTTGCTTGAAATCAAATCTCCACCGTTATAGAATGAGATGACACACCAATCAAGAGGTCTTGAAGAGATTGTAATGGGGTTTAAGTTAAAGGTATGAAAAAAAGGCCAGAAAAGTTGGTTATAATCGAGATCAAGTTGATATATTACCAAACAAGAAAAATAAGTAAATATTGAACTAAGAGTGACTGTATCAATCAAGAATAAATAAGAATAAAACAAGCTTCTCAACAATATATTAAATTAATTATTCAAGCTCAATCAACTAAAATTTTTTAACTTTATTTTATTTTATTATTATTGAGAACAGTAAAAAAGATTCAGCAATTCAAATAATGGGACATAGTTAGGCCACTAACCAAATCAAATCTCGACAAAAAGGGAATCAATAAAATGGGAAAATTTTTACAATGAAAATATAGGTTATGGGTTAACATTAACAGGTTAATCAAGAAAAAAATTGTTAGGCTCAATGGGGTTCACTAAGGCTTAATTCAATAGGTAACCTTTTAACAGCTTAAGTGGGTTAAAACCTAAGTGCCTCTGTCATCTCAGTATATAAAATCAATGGTGTGGTCTCGACATGCATAATCGAAGCAAGTTCTAGAATAACAAATCAAGTTGACACACTCATAACCAATAATAAAATGAGCATAGAAAGTGTATGCTTTATAGGCTCAAAATCTCACAAAAAATCATGATTTTGATGTCAAACTTGCAAATTTAAAACTTCAAGATAATAACTCAGTTCAAGGAAACAACCTAAAATATTTACTTCTAAAAAACAACTTATCATGATTTACTTATAATGGTAGAAATAGACATTAAAGAATAAGAAAACATTTTTGATTCGACTACGAATCTGTAAGAACATTTTAATAAAAAATGAAATCAGAGAACGAATTTGAGAGGTGAATTTTTTTTACTTTTTTTCGGTTCTCTTTCATTTTTCTTATTGTTCTTTACATTTTTTTATATTAAATAACAAAAATAAAAAATAAAAGAGAGAACCGTACCTGAAACGTGCCACGGCCACGTCGTTGGGAGTCCTCCCTTAGTCGCCAAAACCAGCCGTTAACAGCGAGGCCAGAAGTCAGGGGGTCTCTGGCTCGTTCGGGTACTTTTGCTTGTCTTTTGAAGGTTTTGGCTTCAAAACGGGCTTAGGGAGGTCGATTGGATTAAAATGGCTTCTTTTTGGGACTCGGCATGGTATATGGCGGTCATTGCCGTCCGAACCAGCAGCCATGACGGACGGCGATGGGCCTTTGCAAATGAGCTAATGGGGTAAAGGGAGAGGTTGAGAGAGTTTGGCAGATTTTTTTTTAAATAGGGCTGAAATGATTTTTTGGGGTTTAAAAAATTCTATTTATAGTATACCCATACGACGTTGTTTTGCGCCTCAGTCTCAGGCGCCAAAACAGTATCATTTTAACTTTGCCCGATTACCCGACCCATTTACCTAGAGGATCCGCGTGTCTTGTGACTAGGGTATAATTGCTACCCTAGTTCTTCTACTTTTCTTTGTGTTTCCAATTAAATACTCTTTACTTTTGCAATTTTACCCCGTTATTTGTCGCGCTTTCAATTCAGTTCTTACTCGAACTACATCGTTTTGGGGGAGAGGGAAGATTTCCATTTTGGTCCCCCATATTACACACATGTTCAGAGTAGTCCTTCCTCCTTATTTATTTACGGATTTCTCCACCGAAGTTCTGTGTTAAGTTCAAATTAGTCCTTTTTGTTGTTTTTTCTATTAAATTAATTAATTTCAATGGTACTATAATTATTTTTACTATTGCTATTATTTTTAATATTACCATCACTTTCATTGTGTTTATCATTACTGTTTACCTTATTATTATTATATTTATCTATTCATTCATACCCTTTTGTTATTTCAAATCTAATTATATATATACATGTTCATAATATATATATATATGTACACGTATGTACTTTTGTATAATTTATTCACATATACACACGTACTTATATATTTTTATATTTCTTATATACACGCCTATATATATTTATATACATAGTTTTTACTTTACTTCTATGAATATATAAATACATACTTATATTTTTTATATACTTTATAATTCTTATATACATATATATACACATACACATACGTATTTTATAAATTATATATATATATGAATATATACCCTTGTATATTTTTATATATGTTTTGCAATTCATATACGTAACTATATATATTTACTTACATTTTCTTTTCATAAATATATATACATATTTATATATTCTATATATTTTAACATATACCTTTTACATACTTTCATATCCTATAATTCATGCATGTATATATTTTTATATGTTCTACGATTCATATTTATATTTGTCCACGTTCCTTTTAATTATTTATCCATGTTTTCATCATTATTTTAAAAAAGGGAATGTTTTAATTTTATTCGCTTATATACTTGTTCATCAGTACCAACATCGATAATTGTTCTAGCAGTGGCTAAAAAGGGTCGACCTAATATCATAGGTACCTCGCTATCCTCATCCATGTTTAATACAACAAAATCAACAAGGAATATGAATTTGTCCATTTTTACAATTACATCCTCAATAATACCCCTAGGATATCTGATTGATTTATCCGCTAATTGAATATTCATCCAAGTACGTTTGGGTTTTCCAAGACCAAGTTGTTTAAATATCTTGTAGGGCATCATAACATTTATGCTAGCCCTTAAATCAGCCAAAACATTTTCAATATCTAAACTACTAATAAGACAAGGAATAATAGAACTCCCTAGGTCTTTAAATTTGTTGTGTAGTTTGTTTTGGAGAATGACCAAGCAAAATGCATTGAGCTCCACAGTCGACGAGTCGTCTAATTTCCTTTAATTCGTTAACATCTCCTTTAAAATTTCTATATAATTTGGCATTTATGACAGAGCTTCAACAAACAGTAAGTTAATATACAATTTTTTTAAAAGCTTAAGAAATTTACCATATTGTTCATTTGTGTAGTCTCTTTTCAATGCTATTGGATATGTAATTTGAGGTTAGTATTCTTTAACCACTGGCTTTTGATCTTTCTTACTTTCTTCAACCTCATCATCTTTCACAATAGCTTTTAGCATCGGTTTCTATTCAGGTTCGACTAACCATTCCATGTCTCGAACAATAATTGGATGGATTTGCTCTCTTAGGTTAGTTTCAATATTGCTAGGTAAGCTACCTTGTGGTCTTTCCAAAACAAGTTTGCCAAGCTGTCCAATCTAATTTTCAAGTCATTGAATTGATGCTTGTTGATTTTTCAGTGTTAGTTTTAGTGTTTTAGTGTTTTGAAATCTAGTTTCAAAAACTGAAATAAATTTGGCAAGCATCTATTTAAGGTTTGGTTTCTTCTTTTGCTAATAAGGTTGCTGAAAACCTGGAGGGGATTGTGTTCTTTGATTTCCTTGACCACTCCAAGAAAAATTGGGATGGTTCCTCCAACCTGCATTATAGTTATTACTATAAGGGTTATTTTGAGGTTTAGAATTGTTACCCATAAAGTTGACTTACTTATTCTCTGTGCTAGAATTGAAGGGTAAACATTATAAATTAATCATCCCTACTCCATTCGTATCGTATTGCATCACTGAGTTCACCTGCGTAGAAAAGCATAAAACATCAATTTTCTTATTCAGTGCTTCTACTTGGCTTGACAACATAGTAACTATATCTAGATTAAAAACACCGACTGCTTTCATCGATTTTGTTTTAATGACTTGCCACTGATAATTATTTAGTGTCATTTCCTCAATAAACTCATAAGCTGCCTCGAGTGTTTTATTATTCAATGTTCCACCAACTGTTGCATTAATTAACTTCCTAGTTGAGCGATTCAAACCATTGTAAAAGGTTTGAACTTGCAACCATAAAGGTAACTCGCCATGATAAGGGCACCTTCTTAATAAATCCTTGAATCTCTCTTATGCATCATATAATGCCTCTAAATTGATTTGGGCAAAAGAAGAGATGTCACTCCTTAACTTAGTCATTTTAGTAGGTGAGAAGTACTTCAATAGAAATTTATCAATCATTTGAGCCCAAGTAGTGATAGAGCCTCGTGGTAAAGAATTTAACCACTGTTTTGTCTTGCTCCTCAATGAACATGGGAACAGTCGTAAGCGAATGACAGCATTAGTGGCATTATTAATCTTGAAAGTGCTACAAATCTCTATAAAATTGGCCAGATGAGTGCTTAGATCTTCATCTTGCAAACCATCAAACTGAACATACTATTGTACCATCTAAATTGAGTTCAGCTTCAGCTCGAAATTATTTGCAGCTATGATAGGTCTTACAATACTCAATTCAGCCCCAATCAAAGTGGGCTTCGCATAATCATACATAGTACGAGGGATAGGATCTACGGAAGGTAGTTGATTATTTATCACCCATCTCCACAATAATATTATTGTCCTCTTGATCGTCTACTATATTTTGTTGACTTTGCCTTGCTTCTTTAATCTCTTGACGATTTCCGTGAGTAGTTCTTTCAATCTCACTGTCAAAAATCAATGGTCTCGACGGGTTTTCTCTAGTCATAAACCAAAAGAACCTGCCAGAAGCAAACAAAGAAAAATTAAAATGTAAAAATTAAATTAAAAATATATATAACAATAAAATAAAAATGGCTAAATTAATAGAAATACAGTTTTCCTAATATTTCAGTCTCCGATAATGGTGCCAAAAACTTTATAGTCACGAAATCAACTAAAACTACAATATAGGCAAGTGCACCTTTTGATAAATAGTATAGCTACAGTGAGCAAAGATATCGTTCCCACGAGGATTAAAAGTACTAGTAATTACCATTTTCCTATTATTTAACCGACAAATTGGAGTGATTTATTTAAACTAAAATTAACTAAATTAATTAACTAAAGAACTCAGCAAAGAATAAATCAGGAAAATAATTGAATAATAACCAAGAAGAAGAACAATACCTAGGAAAGAACCCACCTAGACTTCATCTGTCATTATCAACCTGAATTAAACAATTTGTTCACTTAATATCTTGATCTGTAGAAATCCTTAAATTATGTTATTATCTCTTTCAAGACTAAGAGCAACTGACTCTAGGTTGATTAATTTAAATTTCTTTCTAATTAAAACACATATTATCGCATTAACTCGATCTATGGAATCCCCTATTAGATTTGATCTAATTTGTAGATTTATGTTATCCTATTTCTAGGATTGCATGCAACTCCACTCAATTAAGCTAGATTTACTCTTAAACAGGGACTTTTCCTCCTCTAATTTAAACACATTAAACATGAATTAATACCCCAATAATATTAAAATAAGAAATAAGCACACATAGCGAGAACAAGATTTAAGTATTTATTGTGTAAAATAAAAATCAAATAATGAATTCATCATAGGGTTCATTTCCCTATATATGAAGAAAATTAGTTTATAATTGTAAATAAAAACATCTCAAAAAAAGTATAACCACAAGAAATAAAGAAACTCATAAAAAAACTTCAAAGAAATTAAAAGGTCTTCAATCTTGATGGAAATCTACTTTAGAGTCGGCTTCAATGGTGTTCTTCGAGTTGTTGTCTTCAATAATCTCTGATGGCCCCTTATTCTCTTCTTCTATTTGGTATTTATAGGTCTTAGAATGCTCGAAAAGCCTAAAAATGGTATTTTTTGCGTATTTAGAATACGAATTGCAAAATTGACATGGTTTGACACATGGCCGTATGGCAGCCCATGTGGCTCCTGAAATCTACTCTAATTGTCCAATTTTCGCTTTTTTTTCACTCCTTTTGCTCTCAAATGCTCTTCTAAGTATAAAAACATGAATTTAAAGGATTATGAGCATAAAATTCACTAATTTGCATGAATAATCATCCAAAAATGCATAAAGAACGGGATTAAAATATGCTACTTTTACCACTTATCTGTTGGACAATTTAAAAAAATAAATGTCATTAGAAAATAATTTTAGGTCTCCATTTAAAATTAAAAGAATAATCTAAACTAAACTAGGTTACGTATAAAGAGTTAGAGACAAATAAAAGGGCTAGTTGAGCCTTGACCCCAAATTTGTTATATATATTTTTCAAATTCCATAAAATATTTTTACTATAGTGTTATACATCAATGATCACCAACTCAAAATCCAAATAAGTTCCCAGTTGCCTACCTGTAATCTTGCCCGGCCCCACCAGATGGATGTGTGCGAGATGTATAGCGAGAGATCTACTAGGGAGCTCGCAGTATCAGCTTGCACGAGCCAATAAAATTTCTTAGTCTTCAGGTTGCACGAGCCAAGAAAATTTCTTAGTCTTAGTTCACAGATATCCAAGGAGTTTACATGTAGGTGTCCGTGAGGTCTAGCAGGCAAGCTAGAACGTTACACATGTCTAGCATGCCTGACACCTACTCAGAGCGTCAGCCCTATGAATAATGGGATCAAGTCTATGAATAGTAGAGTTAAATCATGAACAACAATAGTATGTATAAATACCCAATTGTCCCCTACAATGGGACGTAACAGAGAATTACTCAACAATTGGTGCAGCGAATGTGGACAAACTTCCCTTCTATCTCCCCATCTATGTCTATTGGGATTGGGGTTGTGACCCTCCAAGCAGTATAAGAACACATTCCTCAGTGCTAGAAGATCTTCAATAACCAGGGAACTGCCAACATGGAGCCTTTTCAGCTAAGCATCACCACTATCTATCTTGACAATTCGCTTGAATGAGCACATATCCCAGCTCGATGTAGACCACCCAATAGGAAAGCCAAACCCATCTACGAGCTTGCATCTCACCCTGATATACTTCCCCTAGTTTAGCCGAAGCTTAACACATCGACTTGTGATTATGGTTTTGCCTTTCCTGCGGAGAGAAAAGTAATAAAAACCCAATGAGTTTCCTTGATTTGGGGCCTTTAATAGGTACAAGCTCTGGAAAACTATAAGCAAAGGTCCTTCATTATGACAACAAAAATCAATCAAATACACCACCATAATCCACTAAAAGAACCCACAAAGTTGACTGGGAGCAATCCCATACTCTTAGAGCAGATGGCAGAAAAACGGATCTAGGGGCAGATGAAACCCAACTTCTAAGATGTGGAGGGGGAGCAAGAAACTGCCATCACTGGTGTTGCTAAGCCTATACGACCCATCAAGAATCGAGAATTCATAAGCTAAGTTAGAGATTTAAATCCCCACGCACACAAAGCGCAATGCATCTCTTCATATTTTGTAGTGCACATGAAAAGGTTAGCTTCAATAAGGACCTTGGAAGTGCGCTCTCACGGTGGGCAATGTGGAATTAGCTGGCCATGAGCTCCTCTCATTCTCGGCATATCTTCGATGCAGAAATAAGAAAAAAAGATAGAGGAAATTTAAAACCTAAGACAAGGAGTTACTGAGATTTACCTTAAAGAAAAGCTTTGACTAATTCTAGTAACAAAAATGCTAAGTTCGTGCATTTTAGGGTTTCAAAAAATCCCTTTTTAAAGAAGCCTATTCCCCCCACGTTTCAGCAGTTCAAATGACCGAGGGACATCAACGGTCAGATATATACAACCGCGATTCACCCATACACATGGCGAAGCTGACACCAGATTCCAATAGACGCTACGTATTCTCCAAGCTATATTAAACGCAAAGTGATGGCCCTAAGGAGCGCCACTTTATAACCCTCATTAGGCCCATTAGAGGCAACTAGATTGTTATACACCAATGATCACCAACCTGAAACCGAGAGAACTACCAGGGGAGCTCACAATATTAGCTCGCACGAGCCAAGGGGAGTTTGCGGTCTCAGTTCAGATCATATCCAAGGAGTTTACATGTAGGTGGTCACGAGGTCTGATAAGTGAGCTAGAATACTACACGTGTCCAGCATGCTTGAGGCCTATTCAGAGAGTCAGTCCTATGAATAATGGAGTCAAGTCCATGAACAATGGAGTCAAATCATAAATAATAATAGTATGTATAAATACTCAATTGTCCCCTTCAATGGGACACAACACAGAATTACTCAACAAATAGTATTGAGAAATAAGGATAATTTATGTTCATCCCTTCAAAATTTTAAATATTTTAAATTATATTGTAAAATAGAAAGCTTGATATTGTAGATTAAGTAAAATTATTTTCAAAAACTCATTAGATAATATTAATTCAATTCTACCAATAAGTGAATGAAAGAAGTGATACAAATTTTTTGTTAAGTATTTATATTGAGCTGTAATATTAAAGTCATCATTGTTGAAACAGGAGCGAAGGCAAAAAAAAAAATTTAGGGGAGACCGAAATTAAATTGTAATTTTTACAATTGTAAAAATACAATTTTTAAAGAATTAAATCAAAATTTTATCATTTTTAGGGGGCACAGTGTAATTTTACCTTTACTAATTTAAATTATTAAAGGGCCAAAATGAAAAATTTTCTATTTTAAGAGGGACCGGGGCTCCTACTAGCCCCTAGATTCACCCCTAAAAGACTTTTACTCGAATATTAATTTTATCTCAAACAAAATTTAACTCAAACTATACAATAGATGAAAATATTTGTGATTAAAGTCAACGTTTATTAATTTTGTACTTTGTGTTATAATTAATCAAATAGGTATATAGGTATATTTATATTAGTTGTTAAGTATATACAATCCTGGCTGTCGATAAAGCTAGAAGGGAGGAATTAGCAAAAGAATGTTAGCCCCTTGCCCAAAATAATGGGCATTATCCTTAGTGAGTGATAGCAAAGGTGATTGTTCTTTACAACTTGAGAAGAAATTTCCAAGAATGTCACTCTTGACCCTTTCTGATGACAAGAGATTCCACATTTTTATTTATAGCCATTCAACACATAAGGAGAATTAGAATCACAAGTCTAAAATTTATTTATGCTATCAATACATGTGTGTATTCTAGACATTTGAGTGAAATATATTACATAAAAACTGATTTTTATGTAATTTTCGTGACAAAACTGGTCTGGAGCTCAATAAAATAAAATCTGCGAATAGAGAAAACAGTAGTAAATTGTCTCAAGTATTCCTTTTTGGATCTTGATTTAACCTGAACAAGAGCAGATGAAAAATTTCGTAGATAAAAGCCGAAGACGATATTTTGAAATAAAGGCTCAACTCAATTTCCAAGTCATATTCTTTTGTGGAAAAGTATTCTGAGTGGAAAATTATATCCAGAAAATGATAGAAACTAAAGGCTTTGGGCCACAATTAAATCAACATATTTAAATTGTTACATCAACGTCTTATTACTTTATACTTTAAATAAAATTTTGTTAATTAATTACTACATTAATTATCGACAATATTGCTAATTAATTTTAAATTTGCACTAATTAGTACCCCTGCACCATGTTCCGTTTCTACGACTAATGATTTTCCAAAGAATTTAAGGAGAAATTGCAATTTCGGTTTCAAATTATATAAGAAAATTTCCTTTCTAAAAAATTGGGAACACTAAAACTTAATCCAATTTAATTGCTAAGAAAAATAGCAGCCAACATGCATTTGTTTCATTGAAAATTAAAACCAAGGAGGTATCATTTTCAAGAAATATGGACCATAAGAAGATTCTCCTTTTAATATATACTATTGATACTAACAACAGAGTAATTTTCATATGACAACAATTGCAACAACACCTTGACTGCTATACAAATCCATCAGTTTGGAAACTATAACGTATATGCAACTGCTAGATAAACAGTTTAGAAATATCTGCTCTCCAAAGTCTTCTACTCTACCAAACATTAAATGAAACATGTTATACCAAAGATTAATAGAGGATCAAATTTAAACATGTTATACCTAAATTTTACCCGGCCCAAAATAATAAAAAGTCCAGAGTTTTTTTTTACAAGTCCAGAACAAAACAAGTTGGCCAAGAATACAAGGCCCAAAATAAAAAAAACAGAGGCCCAAATCCAATGGCCCGAAACAGTGGCAGAAACCCTAGGGTTTCTGAGGTAAGCTTCAGCCGCCGCAAGCCAAGCCTCGCCCTCCGAATCTCCACGCGATCTTCACCTGCACAGCAAGAAACAACAGAAAAGGAAACGAAATCAAAGATTCACAAATCAAATAAAAAGAGATTTCTTTTCTTCTTTACATTGTTTGATTTGGCTATAAAAAGCCATTGAAGATATTGTAAACGGGATTCGAAAATCAATAAGAAAAAAAAGAGTATTCCTACTGCAAAAGACAAAGAGTCGAATAATCGAACTAAGGTTTAGATTTTTTCCATTTTGCTTTAGTTTATCGCATTATTATTATTTATTATTATTATTATTTGCATGTAAATAAAAAAAATAAAGAAAGAGGAAAGAAACAACCTAAGAAGTGCCCAGAATCGCCGTGAACGGCCGGAAATCGAAAGGACTCTCAGGAATTTGGGGCTCTTTCAGCAGTTTTTTGAAGGTTTCGGGGCCAGATCTAGGTTTAGGTGTTTCGAAAGGACCAGATTAGGGATTTTCCTTCTTTTTGGCCAGTATAAGCAGCGATTGCAGGCCGGAGATCTCATGGCGGCGTGGTGGCGATGGCCGTGATGCACGGACCCTGGCCGAACGATAAAGGAGGGGAGACCTTTTTTAAAGTTTAATTTATTTTTTTTTTAAGAAAAGGCTTAAAATGAAATTTTTGGGAGGGTTAGTGGCTTAAATAGCCCTTCAGAACGACGTCGTTTTGAGCATGGGTTGACCCGACTTTGACCCGACCCGGCTTAGGATCCGCGTGTTTTAAGCGGAGGGGTAAATTGCGCTTTTAGCCCCTCCGCCTTTTAATATTTTTACAATTAAATTTATTTTATTTTTAAAATTTGCCTTTAATTTATTTTCAATTTCAATTTGGTCCCTATGGAATGATGTCGTTTACAGGAAAAGGGAAAATTTCCCTTCCAGTCCCTCCATGATTATTTGCGCGTTCAATACGGTCCTTTGGGCTTTATTTATTTGCGAATTTACCCCAGTTTTTTTATTTGCAGTTCGATTTAGTTTTTTATATATATAATAATTTAATTATTATTTTTATTTTTATGATTTTCATATTAATTTTTTAATTTATATATGTATATTTATTTTTTATGTACATATTTATATTTTTTCAAACTAATATTTTCTCATATTTATATATATGCACATATTTATTTATTTTATTAATTTTATAATGTAGATATTATTTAATTATTTTTAATCTATATATATATATTTTATATGTACATGTAAATATATTTATTTTTTTCTAATGAATATTATATATATATATATATATATATATATATATATATACATATGTTTTTTATTTTCAAATTGCTTCAATACATACTTATATTTTAAACACATATTTTATAATTTATATATATATATATATATATATATATATATATATTTATTGTTTCTATTTTCTTAAATGCATTATGACTTTTGTTTATATAAGTTTATAAGTCAAAATTTTATATGTAGATCATATGTTTTTTTATTCTTCATAATTTCAATGTACATATTATGTACCTTTTATTCTTTTTTTTGTTTATTTCTTTCAATTGTGTATTAATTTGTGTTTTGATTTTTATTATTTTTTATCTTGCTCGTTTATTTGATACTTTGCATGTCATTGATTATTTTTTCTTATGTATATTTGTTTCGTTTATTTATTTGTTTCTATGCCATTATTGTATTTATTATTGTTGTATTTGTTATCGCAACATTTATACATACAATATAACATTACATCATCTTTTACTCGAATTTAAAATAGAAAACTTTCAAAATAGAGATAATACTCGTATCTAGGATTTTCAAGAGAATTGAGCCCTAATGTCTTGGGTTCCAATTTTCTTCGTAAAATCTAACGATCGAGAATTGCTCTTTAATCAAACAAAATAAAACTTGTCATCGGGAATTCAACATGTTGTGTCCTAACGTATTGGATGTGACGCGTTGATTTCTCGAGATAAAGATTTTTTCTAAAAAACAATAAAAGAAATATTCAATTTTTAGAATTTTGAGAAGTCGTGCCCTAACGTATTGGGCTGCGGTTTCTTTATAAACCTTAAACAAATGATTATTTTTTGAATTTTATTACACGAGTATTTTGGACAAACTCATTTCTGGAGAAGTAGAATATCGTGCCCTAACGCATTGGGTGTGACATTTTCTTTTTCTAAAATGAGAAAAGTCTAACGCATTTTTAAAGTTTCTACTAAAGATCATATTTTTTAACTCTCGACATTAAGACACTAATTAATCAGCTAGGTACAAATTTTTGGGCGTTACGAGGGTGCTAATCCTTCCTCGTACGTAACCGACTCCCGGATCCTTTTTTCTAAAACTAGTATACCAAAGTCGTTTTTAGGTGATCCAATCACACCTCAATAAAAGATTGGTGGCGACTCCCAATTTTTCCAATTTTTATCGACAACTTATTTTTGTTTTTCAAAATAAGAATGGTTTCGACAGCTTGGCGACTCCGCTAGGGACTTTTTTTTTAAAAAAATAAGAGAGTCGAGCCACAAAGTTGATTAATTTTTGTCTTATGGTCGAAAAAATAAATTTTAAAAAATTCATGATATCCTTTTGCATTCATCATTTTCTTGCTTAATTGATCTAAGTATTGCTTGCATTATACATTATATGAGTTGAATGATCTTACCCTTCTAAGTGGGAGTGAGAAACTATTCCTTCGTGAGGTTTTCACTTCCGTATAGGATAGTGGATCGCTTTCGGAATACATCGGTACCTATGCCTTCGTGAGATTTTCATCTCCGTATAGTCATAGGAAAAATGTATTCCCCTGAACCGAACTTGATCTATATGAGCCTATAATGGGTGAAGATCAAGGAATCTGCTGGTTCGGGTACCTTTGCCCTAGAAGCCGAACTTCATATAGTGAACCTTAGAATCCACCTTAGGTAGAACTACACTAAACCCTAGTAGATATCCGATTAGGTGTTTTACTATTTCTTGATTATATTTTATGTTTTTATATGATACTGACTTTTTGTGTTTTATTTTGATTGCATGACATGGCATCTCATTTCATTACAAAAGGCGTCAGTTCACATTCAGTTGCTAGATAAACAGTTTAGAAATATCTGCTCTCCAAAGTCTTCTACTCTACCAAACATTAAATGAAACATGTTATACCAAAGATTAATAGAGGATCAAATTTAAATAAATAAAATGAATTAATTAAGTCCGATAAATACAATGTTTCTTTCATCAATTCTCATAAAGATGAAATGGTTAGAAAAGAAACAGTTTCTAAAATGACTACGCCAAAAATGGCCAAACCATTATGAGGGTTTGATTATTTACAATAATTTGACTCGGTTTAGTGGTTTTCATACTATTTTCAATTTTTGAGGTTTCCTACTTATTTTAATAAAATGTGTTGTTTTTATGATTTTGGACATTATCAGGTATAATTTCAAACTCTTTTCAATAAATATATTTTGAAAGGGTTTAAAATTTTCTAGTTAATAAAAATAAATAACTCTTATAAAATGTCTTTTTATAATAAACAAATTAATTATAAATTAAATAAGAAATAAAATTGGGATCGATTCAGATAATTGTTATCTTTTAACTTACATTTCAAAAATCATCTAAACACCATAATTCAAATATGTTTTAATTTCTCGATTAACAATGCTTGCTAGTCAAATGGTTCGAGTGTGTTAAAATGTATTATCCTCCTATTTATGACTTAAGGAGGGACAATGAGTAGTTCTAAGCATTATGTAAAAAAATAGCAGATATAATTAAAATCTATATGAAATTGTTTAAAATAAAAATAAAAATTTATTAAAATTTTGATAAAAGAATATATATATATATATATATAATAGAATAATTATATATGATTTCAAAAGTTTACCTAAAATGTAAACATAAGTAATAAGACAATTTTAAAAATATAATGTTTTGTATAATACAACTATTGAAATAAAATTATTATACTTTTCTTTCTCAGCCAACAAAAGATTTTATTAAAAATATATAATTAAAAAAAAATCAACCACTCAAACAGTGGGATTACTATAACAACAATTCACGAAAATCACCAAATCAAAACAACAAAAAGAGACATTTCAAAAACCAGCAAGAAAATACAAACAACCGGCCAAGGGTGAGGCAAAAAAATTTGGGTCGAAATTAAACTGTATATTTTATGATAGTAAAAATATAATTATTTTAATAGTTAATTTTTTATAATTTTTAAAAGATTAAATTACATTTTATCATTTTTGAGAGGATCAAAGTACAATTTTACCATTACTAATTTAAAATTTTATAAATTCTAAAAAAGTCCTAAATGAAAAAAAAATTATTTTAGGGAAGCCGAGCCCCTACCAACCCCTTGACTTCGCCATTACAACCACTAGTAAACAACTAGCAAAAAAGTCCACTATGCCCAAAGAAAATTATTATAAGTCCACCAAGCCGCCCATTGAACATCCCCTGTTTGAGTCAACGATTACGAGGATGATCCACCTCGTTAGAGCAATGACACTGGGGTGTTTGCGACACTATCAATGGATGACTGTGTGGTGTCACATGAGCCAGTTGTGGATAAAACGTGGGGATTGTCAACGATATTGGATGCATCGGTGTTGCTAGTGCCATCGACGTGTATTTTCACTCAATTAAACCATTTAAATAATTTAAAATAATTAATTTAACTTATAACCCTTAATAATGAGAAATTTACAAATCAACCCCAATATTTTACCTTTTATGCAATTTAGTCCTAAATCCCAAAATTTACAATTTAATCACAATTAACTAAAATTCATTTTAACTGAATTTCCTATAACTTCTAAAGAACCCATATTTTCCATCAATTCACAATATTTGCATTAAATTTTTACTATTTTCACAAATAAACCCTTAAACATTAAATTCACTCAAAATTACTTAACAAAACTTGTTTATTTAACAACCAAATTTAATACTCAATCATCTAAATTCACAACACAACAATTACATCCATAGCATAATTATAAACATTTAATAAATTCACAAATTGACCCCAAACTATTTAAATTAAGTTAATACTGAGCTCAAAAGATAAAAATCACTAAAAGCGGTGCTTGATGTTTCTAATCTATTTTTAGGGCCACGAAAATATGGTTTAAGGCTCATATGCATATATTTAATTATGAATAGAATGTGATTTGATTATTTGTATTTATGATCAATTATAGTTTGTAAATAATGTTAATTTTTGAAATGTTATCGTAATACTCTGTGACTCCAAACCGACAACAAAGACGGGTTAGAGGTGTTACGTAGATGTTGCAGGGATGCTTTAACCTTTTCTACACGTAACTATACTCTCAAATCCATATTTGATTATGAGATCATGGCTTAGTTTTAAGATTTTCCCTTAGATTTCTCTTAAGATTAGCCTTAGAACTTTGGGTGATAGGTGACTAACCAACCAAGTCTGAATTGGTTATTGACAACTTCACTTTTTAGTTTTTCGTGTCTATCTTGTTAGGTTCATCTCTATCATGTTATGACAACTTAGTGGTTCCACTATGGACTCTACTTTTGAGAGTCGATCTACTTTAGGGCTTAGCTTTTAAGGTTTTTTTTTATAAGTTATATATGTGACTTTATTGATTAATCGGTGTGAGTTTTTTTTTTTTTTTCTGTTACTTGTGATTACATTTGTTGTAAAATATCATTCACTTTACACATGAATTTGATTCTATTCGCTGATCTGTTCTATTAGGAAGAGTGGTCTCGGGCTTTCATGTGGTCATTTCCATAGCATAAATTTATTTTTTTTTAAATCGATGATAAATTTATCATTTATTTATTTAGTTATTCAAGAGTTTATATGTCAATGTTTATAATTCATTAAAAGTAAAAAATATATAATGTTCAATGGTTCAAATTTCTTTTATAAAATTAATATTAAAAAATTATAATGCAATGTTGTTTAAATCATACTAAACTATTTAATTGAATCGAAATCGATCAAGATATTGATCTAGAAAGGTGAAAAATCAGGTGATCTGCAAACTAGGCTAAAAACAGTTGATTCGATTGAATTGTATTTTATAATTATTAATATTTTTATTTTATGATTTTTTAATAATTTACTTGATTTTAATCTTACAGACTAAAAATAACAGCCTAATTGATTCGATTCTTGATACAATTCCAAAAACATTAATATAATATTTAACTTGAACTGTAGGGTTTTTGAATTATATATTAAGATGTTCAAATTTAATTTGCTGCAAATTAATTTGGATTCTTCAACAAAAGATAACCAATCTGATTTAAGCTAAACCCAAGTAGTTTATAACTCTAGTATTTAATATTACTAGCTGTCACAAGTATTACGTGTGATTTTTCACATTTAATATTTAATTAAATTTAAATATTTAATTTTTAATTGCATTAATTAACATAAAATAATATTTCTTATTTTAATTATTTGATATAATTAAAATATATTAACTAATTATAAAAAATATATGTTTCTTAAATTATTTTTTTGTTAATGTTACACAATTATATATATATGCTGGAAGTAATGGATGCTCAATTATCTGTCAATATGCAGCCTTGATTGGATTTGTGTTTTTGTATGTTTCAAATCGTTTTTGTTGTCTTTTCTCTGTTTGCTGTTATTTCTTATGGAATTGGATGTTTAATGCTGACTTGTACCATCCAATTCCCTTATATTTTTATTGCAGGAGAAGATATTAAGCTAGTTTGTTTATTTGTAGGGAAAATCTGAAGAAGAATATGAACAATCAGAACGGTTCCGACAGGAGTTGAAATTGAAAGTTCGAGAGTTGTTGAAAGAGCAGTAATGGCGTCTAGAAAAATGGCGATGAGGGTATGTTGGATCTGTTAATATCCCTTGCTTTCCTTAGTTGTTCTCACTCAATAAAGGCTTATCATTACTATGATAAGTTAATCACCTCTTCTTATTTCATCTTCAATGTTGGGATCGACCTGATTAAGTAATGAACAAGTAAAAATAGAGGAAGAAATTGAAAAATTGAATACACAAATTCAACATAAAAAAATCCGTCCAAAGAAAATAAAAAACTACGGGGAAATATAATTTTACTAAAATGGCAAAAGAACGAAAAGTATAAAAGATGGAAATAAAAACTAAACCCCGAAAACTTATTAGAGATTAGAACTCATAACACGTTTAAAGAATTCTTTGTTTTCGGGTTTTTGAGGTTTAGTTGTTATATACATCTTTTGTACTCTTCCTTTTTTCGTTATTATAGTAAATTTAACTTTACTCCTAATTTTTTATCCTCTAGGGTTTTTTTCAATTTCTTAATTTCTTCTACTTGTTCGTTACTTAATTGGGTCAATCTCCAACATTTAGATATAAAAAGAAGAGCAAAAAAAGCTGTGGATAATTAGGGTTACTATTCTTTCTCTTGATGGTGCCCTTTGATTTCGTATCCCTGTTTGGAGGTCTTTTTAATTAATGAACTCATCGACTTAGCAATAGAAAAAAAACATATCCAGAACTTGTGTAAGAAATACCTTCAAGAGATAAAATAACATTGTGTGAAACAAGTATGAATTCTTGGGCAACCACAAGACTCCACCAGTGTGACAAATACAAAAGCTAAAGGCTATCAATCAAGATAAATTGTTTCAGGAGTGTTGGAAACTAGGAAGATGAATTTAACGGAAAAGTTACACTGTCGGTTGGAATTCTCCTGGACATTGAACTACTAGGATTGGTATCCCATGAATGGATCATGTCATCTGTTTCAGATTCTTCATCACCACAGTCTTCAATAACAGTTCCACCTGAAGCTTTAATCAACTCCAGCTCCATTACTACTTGTTTCATGGTGGGTCTTTTCTTTCCATTAAGATTCAAGCATCTTTTTGCTAGCAGAGCCACAACCATAATCTCTTGTTCTGGACCATCCTTTACAACCATTGGATTGAGAATGCTAAATAAGGAATTCTCCTGCATTGAATGCAAAAAATAAGATACCAAGCTTCTCACTTGCTCTGATTGGTTTGCGGAGATGGGTTTTTGTCCTGTTAAAAGCTCAATAAGAACAACTCCAAAGCTATAAATATTACTCTTCTCTGTAAATTGATTTGTTCGAAAATATTCGGGATCCATGTATCCAAAAGTTCCTTGCACCCGAGTGGTTAAATGTATCTGTTCAAGTGCAACTGATCTTGAAGTTCCAAAATCAGATACTTTTGCCCTATATTTATCATCCAAAAGTATGTTACTAGATTTGATGTCTCGATGATAAATAGGAGCAGAAGCAGCTGAATGCAAATAGAACAAGGCATTGGCAATTTCAATCGCAATTCGTAAACGGATTTCCCATGTCAATGGTAATTCTATTCGTTATGAATGAGATCGTATAATGTACCATTTGGGATGAACTCATACACCAATAGCGGAACTTCAGCCTCTGAACAACACCCTAAAAGCTTAACCACGTTCCTGTGATTAATTTGAGATAAAATTATCACCTCGTTAATGAACTGTTCAACCTTCTTTTCATCAAATTTCTTTCCTTCCACCATTTTGGATTTCTTAATAGCCACAATGCTTCCATCTATTAGCATTCCTTTATAAACAGTCCCTTGACCTCCTTGACCAAGGATTTGGTTTTCATTATAAGAATCAGTCGCCTTTTTCATCTCTTTTGAAGTAAACAACTTAATTTTTTCAACATTACTTTCATTGCTAGATAAATGTTGTTGCAGTAACAAACCTTCATTCCTTTTGAAGCATTTCTGATTCAGCATGATTTTTTGTTTTCTTTTGAGGACTTTGTACACACTCCATGTTGCAAGTAGTAGAAATAGTGTCCCAATACTAGTGCTGCAACCTATTTAGATATAAGAAACATAGTTAAAAGGTAAATCTGAAAATTAAAATCAACAATGAGGGAACCTTATCGCACCATCCATTGTTTTGATATTGAACTCTTACAAATTTAATGATAAATAATTGTTACTGCCTCACGCATTCAAAAGTAAGTATAACACGCCTTGAATTGACATAATCCAATCACCATAATAATGCTTCTCAAGTTATGAGTATTTTGAGTTTGTTTCTTGCGCTCACAACGAAATCCCGTATTATTATATTCATAAGGATTAGGAGGGCAAGACTCCGACGAGCAATAGTTGCTAGGGGTATTCAAACAAAGCATGCGACAATTCTAATAATCCCCACAATTCCCATCTGTCATTTAAGAATTGAATAAAAAAGAAAAAAAGGTTATAATCATATTATTCGGTTAAAGTATCTAGAGGTCTTTATGCTATACAGATCGGATCAAATTAGACATTCTATTATTAAGCGGATCAATTTAGTACTTATATTATTAAAATAATCAAATAAGTTTATATTATAAAAGAGTTAACTTTTCTTGTATAAAAATGTCTTGAATTTTTTTCAAAATCTATTCTTTTTAAACAAAATATTTTATTTACGAACCATAAAACTTTAAAATAATTAACTCTATTAAAAATATATGTTAATTATATTTTAATTTAGTCTTCTTTGATTCTTTTTAATAGTACAAGGATTAGATTAATTCATTTAATAGTAGAGGACTAATTTGGTCAAATCCTATAATAGAGAGACTCTTAGATGCTTCATCCATATAATGCAATAGATATTAAGTAATTAATGCATGCAGTGTATACATTTCTGGCACTATAGATGTTGAAGAATTTTTACCAATAAAAATATGCATAATTATATGCAAAAGTACATATTTTTTAGAGATTCACTTTAATCCGTGTAAAATTAAATAAATCAGTATAAAATTAAAGTTGTTTTACTCCCTTTCATATCTCTTTATACGGTTAATATTTTGACAATCAAACCTTTGAATTTAATATTTTATTCATATAAATCATTCGTGTCAAATTTGATATAAATTAAAAATTTCTAACTTTTGTTTAATGTAAAAATATTCAACCGTTGAATATATATTAATATATGGAGTACTATAGATCAATATGATAGAAATATCAAATCGGTTTAAAATTTACATGCATGACAAGTACAAATATAACCATAAATTCAACAGTTGGATTATTAAAATATTAATCGTATAGGGGATACAAAAGGATGTAAAACAACTTTCATTTTATACTTGGTGTAAGTGGATTACTCCCCATATTTTTTATACACTTATTTATATATATATATATATATATATATATATATCGAAATTTTATATACTTTATTAAATATGATTTTGTATCTTTAATCTTCAACTAATTAGTATATTTTAGCCATGATATACCTCAACCAATAATAACTAAATTATGATATACGATGTGAGTGAAAAAAAAACTTATGTAACAAATTATTTTAAAAATAATGATATATAAAAAAAGAGTTACTGAAATAGTAAAGTTATGTAATAGCTACTAAGGTGTTTTTGTTCAAATTTTATTATACTCATTTTTCTAGATTTTACATGAAATATAAAATGATAAAAATACTCTCATAATAATAGTTGTTCTTTTATAAAAGTAATAGATTTTCATAATTTTTCAACTGAGTCGAGACTAAGTTGATATGTGACACCAATTCAAATAACCTTTTAAAAATAATATTAATTTAAGGTACAATCATAATGGGATTGGAAAAACTTATGTAATAGACATATTTATTAAAATTTTATATAAGAATTAAATGAATTACTTGTTGAAATGATAAATCTTAAATCTTAAAATTTTTCGTTGAAGGTTCAAATCTCACAATCTTAAATTTATTATCGATTTTATATAAAATTTAAAAGATGTGAATACCATTAAAATAAGGGTAAACTACACCCATGGTCACTTTTGTTTACCTTAGGTTATGTTTTAGTCACTTATGTTTGAAATGTTACGTTTTAGTCATTTACGTTATCATGTTGTAACATTTTAGTCCTTGAGCCATTAATAAATCGTTAATGGTGTAACGGTGGTGACGTGTACGTTAAATCATCATTTCAAACAAAATTTTAGGTTAAATTATACAATTGATCCCCATATTTTTTTAAGTAATTTAATTTTTTCTTTTATGTTCTTTAAACTTTCCTCTTTTTTTCCGTTCTCTTTTGTTTCTGCCTCTGTTTTCATACCTTTCCCATTTCTTTTAACATATTAGGAAGTTGAATTGGCAATGAAAAAAGAAGTAGGAAGTCGACTGTCATCATTTGCCTATAACCAAAACCCTATAACCAAACCCATAAACCCATACCATGCTTCTTTCTTCACTACCAATTCGACTTCCTGGTATGTTAAAAGAAATAAAGAAGGTAGAAAAACAGAGGGAGAAGCAGAAGAGAATGGAAAAAAAAGAAAGAAAGAAAGAAAGAAAGTTAAAAGAACATAAAAGAATTAAATTGCTCAAAACGAAAAATTATGGGGACCAATTGTATAATTTAACCTAAATTTTTTGTTTGAAATGATGATTTAACGTGCCACGTCAGCTTACCATTACACCATTAACGACAATTAATGGCTCAGTGACTAAAATGTTACAACACGATAACGTAAGTGACTAAAACGTAACATTTCAAGCATAAGTGACTGAAATGTAACCTAAGGTGAACAAAAGGGACCATGGGTGTAGTTTACCCTTAAAATAATGTAATTTAATTTGTTAAGTAAAAAAGATAATATAGATATAAGAAAAAAATTTCCTTAAAAAAAATTAAATCATACCTTCGCATAACGTCGAATAAATGTGAGTATCCCTATCACACGCACATAGATGATTAGAGCTCAACCTCGACTAGCAATATTTACCATCAAATGTACAAGAAGTATCCGAACTATCATTCAAATAGCATTCACCAAATATTGGTGTGCCCCATTGCAGTTGTGTTGGGACATGCGTCCTACTACTTATATCAGAATCTTCTGAATCATAGTCATCAGAAATCAAGGAAGCAAATTCGCATGATTTTTTCTTCCTATAATCACTAGAATCAACCTTATTACTCATGTTTATGTAGAATGAACTGGGACCTTGAGGGAAAAAGGCAAGACAACTAGCAACATAGGAAGTCTTGCTATTAATCCTACAACTTGGTTGCAAACACCTGCCCAAAAGTTTATCTGTTTCATTGCCAAAAATAGTAACCAAATTATCGCAACCTGAACAATAAAAACTGTTGTCAGAAGTTGAGTAGGAAAAGCGGGTGCCAGTTAGGTTGAGACTCATCCCGTTGTGATGGTTCTTTCGACAGTTGAAGTAAGTTATTGGATGGTTGACCTTGATGGTGCCATCCAAAAAATCAAAGTCCAGTATTTGTAGATTCATGTCATTTATGTTTAAGAAAGGACCTTTTCCCCTGTTGGCGGTTTTGTTGCAAATTACTTCAAACCAATCGTCAGTTTCATAATCTTGGTCCTTCATTCTAAAGGGGTAGTGAAAAGTAACATTTCTGCAGGACCATACCTTGTAGGTGTTGATGTTGATAGGTCCTAGTCCTGGTCTTCCGCATACTGCGTATTTAGCAAAAAAGGAGTAAATCGTAAAATCTACTAAATATATGTACATCCAATTAGGGGTGAGTAAAGCTCGATTAGATTTGAAAATATCAAAAAAATTCAAATTTCGAGTTAGTCGAATTAAGCTATTCAAATTATTAGAGTCAACTTGAATAAGTAATTCGAGTTTCAAGTTCAAATTGAGTTGAATTTTACAATTAGAATAATTCAAATAACAATTTGGTGTATATATCCTTTACATCACTGTTAAGTTTGAAAATGAGCAAATTGGTCTCTCTCAACAAAAATTTAAAAAGAAAAATAAAATAATTTTCAAAAATTCAAAATAATTTTTAAATTTTAAAATATTTATAAAAATTCCAAATTTTATATTTTAAAAAATTATAAGAAATTCTAAAAATATAGAAAGAAAGTTAAAAATTAAAATTTTATAGAATAATAATTTTGGGACCTAAATGAGTTAATTAATTATTCAAGTTTATCATACTAAAGTATTTTTTATTTTACTTTGAAAAAGTTTTCAAATATATATGGTTTCAAATTTATGTGCTTTAATAAGGAATTAATTATCTTGTAACAATATTTTAATTTGACATGTTTAATTTTTAATTTAAATCAAAAAATTTACTCGATTCGACTAGACTCAAATTTCATTTCACTCGACTCAATTTGAAAAAATTTTGAATTAAGTTAAGATACTAAAATAGGACTTATCAACTTGATTAACTCAGAATTATATATATATAACCGATATGAATCCAGCCGCGGTGTCCTTGATCTCCCTAATTAGGGTTTTTTACAAAATTATTATAAAAAAAATAAAAAATAACCAAAATATTATAACTTTTTTTTTATTTACCAAAATATTATAATTTTTTTATTTACCAAAATATACCAAAAAAAACAAAAAACAGAAAAAAAACTGACAACAGCCTGATCAGGCCAATCACATTGGCGGCACCAAAGGTGCCAAAGAGATTGGCGGCACCAATGGTGCCAAAGGACTAAAATGTAACTATCTGCAGTTTCAAGGACCTGACATGCAAATTTACCATTTTAAATTTTGAAAGTGAATGGCCGCTAGTGTGCGTGTGGGGCGCACTAAAATTGAAATGTGGCTAATTGCCTTCTAAGCCCTCCTTATTTATTATTTTCTTTTTATTCCCCTTCAACTCACTTTTTTATTTAATAAACAAGCCCTCAACCTATTTTTGTAGTTAAATAAGCTCTTAATCTATGATTTTTATTCATAAAAGCTCTTTATTTTATTATTAAAGTAAATATATTTTACCTAAAGTAAAGCTATTTAAAAAGTATAAACTAATTAGCATTTTATGTATTATTTTGGTAATTTGATGAGAATAGTTTATTTAAAAATTTACTAAATTTGATGAGAATAGTTTATAATTATAATTTATTTTTCTATTTGGGTTACATTTATGGGTGATCAGTTTTATTATTACTTTTGGTTTTCAATAAGGCATGCTTGGTATTTCTATTAATTTTTAAATTAAATCTAATATTAGTTAAGTGATAATTAAGATACCTAGAATTCTAATTAAGTAATAACTCTATTTTAATTTAATAAACTATTCTCATTTAATAACTCTATTTTAATTTAATAAACTATTCTCAATTAATAACTCTATTTTAATTTTAAAAAATTAAATTAAAATAGTTTACTTAATAAATCTAGTAGTTCCATTATTGATGCCAGTGGGTAATGGGTAAGCACTACGGAAGGAGTACTTTCTAAAGATGAAAGCAGATGCGCATCTTTTGCTGTCAGGATACATGGCTGTCATGTTGACGGTATAGGAAGTGAGATTTGCAGTGATTTGAGTAAAGCAGCCAGATTCAGAAGCACCATCGTCACACCTTGGTTGAATGCAGCCGCCAAGTGAAACAGCTTCGTTACTTAAAATAGTAGCCAAATTTCCGCAACCTACTGACCCGAAATAATTCCTCTTACTTGAGAAGAAAAATGGAGTGCCTAAGAGATTGACCCTCCCACTAACCTCGTTTATACTATCACAATTAATGCAAGTAACTGGATTGTTGATGAGAATGGCGTTTGAATAGAAGGCTTTTCCAAGTACCTCCAGATCGATGCCATTTAAGTTTATGAATGGCTTTACCCCATTGAGGGTTGGGTTGCAAGTCACTCTAAACCAAGGTTTAGTATAGCAGCTGCTATGGATTCCAACAGGGGATGGAATTGTAATATTTCCACATATGCTTCTTTACCACAGGCAGGTTCTTGAGATTCTGCTGCTTGTAATATTGGGCACAAGAGGAAGAGGAGTAGGAGGATGAAGTAAAGCGGTAAGTGAAAGCCCATTTGCGTTGTTATTTGGTTTGAGGGAAATGAATGAAGATTTAAAGAAACAAAGGATGTTTGAGTGAGAAGCAAATGAAAAGTATTTGGTCACACTTTCCTTGAAGTTCCACTATATGTGCATTTGATTTGAGAATGATTCATTAATTTGTAAAGAGTGTTGGATACAATTTTCCAGCTACACGTAAGAGGTCTCCATTCAAAGAAATAAAAGGGAGAGTCTAGCCTTGACCCCTAATTTGTTTTATGTTCCTTCAAATATTTTTACAATAGCATTAAGAAATAAGGATAATTTATGTTCCTCCCTTCAAAACTTTTAAATATTTCAAATCATACTGTAAAATAGAAAGCTTGATAATATTATAGATTAAATAAAATTAATTTTAAAATGTTATTAGTTAATATTAATTTAATTATATTAACAAGTGGATGAAATAAGTGATAAAAAACTTAATTTAAAATGAAGATATATGTGGTTATAATCAATTTTAATTAATTTTGTACTTTATTTTTATATAGGTGTATTTATATTAATTATTAAGTTTATACAATCCTAGTTGTCTATAAAGCTAGAAGGGAGGAGATAACAAAGGGGGAGCATTATCCTTAATGAGTTATAGCAAAGGTGATTGTTGTTTACAACAACTTGAGAAGAAATTCCGAGGAATGTCACTTTTGACGCTGTACATGCTCCATGTTGCGAGTAGTAAAAATAGTGTCCCAACACTAGTAGTGCTGCAACCTGTATAGATATAAGAAACATAGGTAAAGGTGAATTTGAAAATTAAAATACAGGCTAAAAAACCTGTTTCAATAAAGTTCCATTCATATTTGACAGCCATTCATTTAATGAACAATGAGACAACCTTATTACATCATTCATTGTTTTCATATTTAATTTTTACAAATTTAATGGTAAATAACAGTTATTGTATCACGCATTTAAAAGTAAATAAATTACTATTTAAATTGACATAAATTAAATAATCATAATGATTCCACTTTAAAAACAAAAAGTGTAAATTCATCACGTACCTACAATAATGTTTTTAAAATTACGAGTGTTTTAAATTTGTACTTTGCGCTCGCAACAAAATCCCATACTATTGTATTCATAACGAGGAGGGCAAGACTTTGACCAACAATAGTTACTAGGGGTATTCAAGCAAAGTATGTTGCAATACTTGTAATTATCACATTTCCCATCTGTCATTTCTGAATTGAAAAAAAGAAAAGCTATAATCAGTTAAAGTATTGAATTAAATTATCCTTTTCTCCTTATTCCACTCACATCATGGATGTGCCTTACATTTGTATTATTTTTTAAAGAGATAATTGAATTGAGCCTCGACTCAATTGAGAAATTATGAAAATCTATTACTTTTATAAAAATAAATATTATTATAAAAGTATTTTTTTCATTTTATATAATAAGATTACTTGAGTTTGATTCCAAAAAAAAATTGAATTCGATTAGGTAATTATTGAGCTGAACTCAAGCTATCGATTAAGCTAAATTCGAGCTTAGTAATACTTGACTTGAATAGCTTGCGAGTCTTAACGATCTTTTCATATTTTTATATTATTAAGTTATGATATTTCTCTTAATTATCAAGTCGAGCTCAAGTTCAAGTAGCTTGATTATATATCAACTGAGTTCGAACATAGAAACAAATGTTAAATTGAACTCAAACCAAATATCAAATTCTAAATTTTAAGTCGAACTTAACAATATTCAAACTCGACTCTATTACCCCACTACCCGATCTACAAGCTAATCAGTATAGCAAGTATCTGCCCCCGTAAAAGGTGCAATACACCCCATTTGCTCTCATGACATCTTCTTTCCTAATTCAATGTACAGTAGAAATTTCCAAGGAAGATTTGCAAAGAAAGACGATAATCTGAACAGTATTGACAATTTCCTCACAATCAAGCTAAAGTTTTCCTATTCAGAAGCTTTTATGGAAAAGTCAGCTCTCCTCATCACATACAATCTTTATCAAATGTAAGTTTTTTTTTTTTTAATATGATATATGTGATTGATGCATGCTTTTTCAATAATAATCGGAAAACATCCAAGCAAAGTGATGAATGCTTTTTCACTTGTTTGCCAACTTGCTTTGGATACAGTAGTAATGGCATCGGAGAAAAATGACGATAAGGGTATCTTCAGATATCTGAAGAAGAAGTTCAACAAAAGAAGGATGAAGAAGAGCAAAACGACATGCGGATAATTAGGGTTACCTTTCTTTTGATTTATGGTATCCCTGTTTGGAGGCCTTTTTTATTAATGAATTCATTGACTTAGCAAAAGTAAAAAAAAGAAGACATATCCAGAACTTGTATAATAAATACCTTCAAGAGGTCAAATAACATTGAGTGAAACAAGTATGAATTCTTGGGCAACAACAAGACTCCACCAATGTGACAAATAGAGAAGCTAAAGGCTATCTATCAAGAGAAATAGTTTCAGGAGACCTGGAAACTAGAAAGATGAATTTAATGGAAAAGTTTCACCGTTGGTTGTCATTGTCATAGACATTGAACTACTAGGATTGGTCTCCCATGAATGGATTATGTCATCTATTTCATATTCTTCATCACCATGGTCTTCAATAACATTTCCACCTGAAGCTTTAATCAACTCCAGCTCCATTGCTACTTGTTTCATGGTGGGTCTTTTCTTTCCATTAAGATTCAAGCATCTTTTTGCTAGAAGAGCCACAACTATAATCTCCTGCTCTGGACCAACCTTTACTACCATTGGATCGAGAATGTTAAATAAGGAATTCTCCTGCATTGAATGCAAAAAATAAGATACCAAGCTTCTCACTGGCTCTGATTGTTCTGCAGAAATGGGTTTTTGTCCTGTTAAAAGCTCAATAAGAACAACTCCAAAGCTATAAACATCACTCTTCTCCGTAAATTGACTTGATCGAAAATATTCGGGATCCATGTATCCGAAAGTTCCTTGCACCCGCGTGGTTAGATGTGTTTGTTCAAGTGCAACTGATCTTGAAGTTCCAAAATCTGATACTTTTGCCCTATATTTATCATCCAAAAGTATGTTACTAGATTTGATGTCTCGATGATAAATAGGAGCAGAAGCAGCTGAATGCAAATAGAACAAGGCATTGGCAATTTCAATCGCAATTCGTAAACGGATTTCCCATGTCAATGGTAATTCTTCATTTTGGTTATGAATGAGATCGTATAATGTACCATTTGGGATGAATTCATACACCAATAGAGGAACTTCAGCTTCTAAACAACACCCTAAAAGCTTAACCACATTCCTGTGATTAATTTGAGATAAAATTATCACCTCGTTAATGAACTGTTCAACCTTCTTTTCATCAAATTTCTTTCCTTCCACCATTTTGGATTTCTTAATAGCCACAATGCTTCCATCTATTAGCATTCCTTTATAAACAGTCCCTTGACCTCCTTGACCAAGGATTCGATTCTCATTATAATGATTAGTCGCCTTTTCCATCTCTTTTGAAGTAAACAACTTAATTTTTTCAACATTACCTTCATTGCCAGACAAATGTTGTTGCAGTAACAAACCTCCATTCCTTTTGAAGTATTTCTGCTTCAGCATGATTTTTTGTTTTCTTTTGAGGACTTTGTACATACTCCATGTTGCGAGTAGTAGAAATAGTGTCCCAATACCAGTACTGCAACCTATGTAGATATAAGAAACATAGTTAAAAGGTAAATTTGAAAAATAAAGTACATGTTAAAAAACCATGAAAATGTTTCGATAAAGTTTTATTCATATTTGATAGCCCAATGAACAATGAGTGAACCTTATTTCACCATCCATTGTTTTGATATTGAACTTTTACAAATTTAATGATAAATAACTGTTACTGCATCACAGATTCAAAAGTAAATATATTATTGCTTAAACTAAGATAATTCAATAACCATAATGATTCCACTTCAAAAACAAATACGTACCTACAATAATGCTTGTCAAGCTATGCTTATTTTGAGTCTGTATTTTGCGCTCGCAACGAAATCCCGTACTATTGAATTCATAACGAGGAGGGCAAGACTTTGAGGAGCAATAGTTACCCGGGGTATTCAAACAAAGCATGTGGCAATACTTATAATTCTCACATTTCCCATCTGTCATTTATGAATTGAATAAAAAAAGATTATAATCATATAATTCGGTTAAAGTATTTGAAAGGTCCTTCTATTATACGGATTTGATCAAATTAGTTCCTATATTATTAAATGGATCAATTTAGTCTCTATACTCTTAAAAAGAAAAAAGTTTAAATTGTAACATTGTTCACATTTACTACATAAAAATATCTTGAAATTTTTTTTCAATTTCTGTTCAATTTCAAACAACATATTTCATTTACAAACCATAAAAACTTTAAAAATAATTAATTCTATTAAAGAGTAACTGAATTTTAAATAGGAAATGTTAAGTGTATCCCAACTTAGCCTTATTTAATTTTTTTAAAATAGTAGAGGATTAATTTGATTAAGTTTTAGTGGGACTCTCAAGTATATTCGTTCGTATAATTCAATAGATATTAATTTAATAATGCAAGCCAAAATAGAAGTTATTTTGATATCTAATTTCATTTTCCTTTTGTTCGTTCAAATTATGCTTAGGAGTATTCTAGCAATATGTACGCAGAACCATTATTTAGTTGATTGAGACTTAGTTGAATTAGCATTACTCTTAATTATTGTAACAGTTAAAACGAGTTCAAATGTGATTAAATGAGTAGTTTTGTTTAAGAGGATGGATAATTTTTTAATATATATATTGATGGTTAATATTTTAACAATTCATCCATTGAATTTAATATTTTATTCATATAGATCGTGCATGTCAAATTTTATGTAAATTAAAATTTCTAACCCTTTGTTTTATGTAAAAAATATTCAGTCTATTAATATATTGAGTATTGTAGATCAATATGACGAGAGATATCGGATGGGTTCGAAAATTTACATGCATGATAAGTACAATTATATCTATAAATTCAACGGTTGAATTGTTAAAATATTTATCTTATAAAGAGATATGAAAGAGTGTAAAACTGAAGTTGTTTTAAAACAATTATGTAACAATTTATTTTTTAAAATGATATAAAAATAGGAGTTTGATTGAAATGATAAAGTTAAGATATTAGCTATCATGGAGCCTTTGTTCAATTTTCATTACACTCATTTTCTAGATTTTACATAAATTATAAAATAACAAAAATACTCTCATAATAATATTGTTATTTGTTCTTGTATAAAAGTAATAGACTTTCATAATTTCTCAATCGAGTTGAGACTTAATTGATGGGTGACGCCAACTCAATTAACCTTTTAAAGAATATTACTATTTTAAGGCACACCCATGATGTGAGCAGAAAACATTTTATGTAATAAACATATTGAATTAAAGCTTATATAAGAATCAAATGAATCGTAATGATAAAATTAAATTTTAAAATTTATTATGTGAAAGATTCAAATGTCACCATGTTAGATTTATTATGAATTTTATATAAAGTATATAAAAAATAGAATACCCTTAAAATAATATAACTTCATTTGTATATAAAAAATATTTTAATAATTTTTCGATTGAAATATACCTATAAGCAAAGATAATATAGATATAAGAAAAAAAAAAGTTCCCTAAAAAAATATTAATTCGTACCTTGGCATGAACTCGAATAACCGAAATCATTGCTGTAGCATACACATAGATGTTTAGAGCTCAACCTTGACCAACAATATGTACCATCGGATGTACAATAAGTGTCCGAGCTATCATTCAAATGGCACTCTCCAAATATTGGTGTGCCCCATTGCAGTTGTGTTGGGACATACGCCCTATTACTTATATCAAACTTCAGATCATAGTTATCAGAAATCATGGAAGCAAACCCACATGATCCTTTTCTCCTATAATCACTACTACTCATGTTTACGTAGAATGAACTGAGACCCTGAGGAATATTAACAAGACAACCATCAGTAGAGGAAGTCTCGTTATTAATCCTACAACTTGGTTGCAAACATCCGCCTATAAGATTATATGTTTTGTTGAAAATGGTAACCAAATTACCGCAACCTGAAGACCAAAATTTGTTGTAGTAATCTGAGTAGTAAAAGCCGGTGCCTGTTAGGTTGAGACTCATCCCATTATGATGGTTTTTGCGACAGTTAAAGTAAATTATTGGATGGTTGATTGTGACACTGCCGTACAAAAAATCAAAGTCTAATATTTTTAGATTCGTGCCACTTATGTTTAGGAAAGGCCCTTTTTTTCCATTGGGGGTTTTGTCGCAAATTACTTTAAACCACTGTTTGGGATCATCTTGGCCCTTCACTCTAAAAGGGTAGTGAAAAGTAACATTCCCACAAGACTCTACCTTGTAGGTGTCGAAGTAACATCCTGCGGGCTTAGAAAAAAGGAAGTAAATTGTAAAATCTACTAAATGTATGTACATCCAATATTTGTAGGAAATAAAAGCAATGTGTCATTCAAAAAACAAAAAAATATAGTTATCTAAAACGAAGCTACATATGAAAAGTGTTACTCTTAACTAATTTTTTTAATTAAGTTTATGTGCTATTTGTCACATTAAATTCAATCAAACTTTCTTATTATCAATATAAATTTTATGGTTGAATTTGATGTCATACAATATTTCTAATTAACAATATGTTTAAGGGTGTAAAAAGCCCTCAAATTTTAAAAAAAAAATTAAGCTTCTACTTTTTTTTACTCAATTAGGTACTTGAACTGTCAAAATACATCAAAAAAGGTCCTTTAACCGTTAAAGTTAACTACCACTAGTTTTTTTTCAGTTAAAGCCACCATGTGTCACAACCATAGCGTGATATGTGACAAAGAATGATAAAAAAATAAAAATCAATTAAAGATACAAAAATTATTAAATTATAATAAAAATATTTAAAAGTTATTAAAAATTAGAAAAATAAATTGTGAAAAATTGTAAAATTTTATAAAAATAATTAAAATTTATCAAATATATAGAAATATAGAAAAATCATACATTTTATAAAGTCGTAAGAAAATTATAAAATGTAAAGAAATATAAAATTTTAAAAAAATTATAAAAAATTATTGTATCTTGATTTTATAGCTATTATATTTTAATAATTTTTATTTCTTTTATTTCTTTTATTTTTTTAATCATTTTTGCCACATGCCACGCCATGTTGTGACACATCATAGCTTTAACTAAAAAAAGAAAAATAAATTGGGAGCTATTAACTTTAATGGTCAACAATTAAAGTTAAGTGTCAAATGGCCTTTTTAATCCATTTTGACAGCTTAAAAGCTTAATTGCTTTTATTTAAGAAGTTTTAGTTACTTTTTACACCCTTCAAGCTTTAAAAATACTTCCTTTTTCTAAAAAAAAATTCGAAAATATCTATGGCTGGTTTTCTCTTTTTACATAATAATATTCTAAATATTAAATTCTTATACTAATGTATAATTCAACTTATGATTTCAAAATTTTTATAGAACTAATGATTCAATTTTCAAAATAAATGGACTTCATTTAAAACAAAATTGTGTAAATCATGAAATGAATGGAAACATAATAAAAAGTAATAAAAAATAAAATGGATAAAACGAACATGAAGTGTCCTTAGTCGAACAAATTAGTAAACTAGACCTTTCTGCCTCTCTCAAAAGAATTAATAATTTAACATAAACACTTTAACCCTTGAATAAATATGTAAATTACATTTTCAACTCTAAAAATTAATTTAATCTCATTTAAGTATTACTTCAAGTTTTTGGAATACAAAACTTTTAGGTAGAAATTTTTGGAAAACAAAAATATCAACATACAAAATGAATGATCCTAAAGACTGACTTTAAACAATTAGCAAAATCATTATATTAACTGAATTAAAAGAAGAAAAATGAAAGCCAAGCAATTGAAATGACAGCGCGTGACTGACCTCCTTCACCGCAATAGCTGGAATTCCAGTTGAGCACGGCGGGAACATGCGTGGTTCCATTATTGATGCCACTGGGTAATGGGTAAGCATCACGGAAAGAGTACTTGCTAAAGATGAAAGCAGATGCGCATCCTTTGCTGTCAGGATACATGGCTCTCATTTTTACGGTATAGGAAGTGAGATTTGCAGTAATTTCAGTAAAGCAGCCAGATTCAGAAGCAACATCGTCACAGCTTGGTTGAATGCAGCCGCCAAGTGAATCAGCTTCGCTACGTAAAATAGTAGCCAAATTTCCGCAACCTACTGACCCGAAATAATTCATATCACTTGAGAAGAAAAATGGAGTGCCTGAGAGATTGACCCTCACAACTAGCCTCGTTTATACGATCACAATTAATGTAAGTAACTGGATAGCTGATGAGAATGGTGTTTGAATACAAGGCTTTTCCAAGTACCTCCAGATCGATGCCATTTACGTTTATGAAAGGCTTTCTCCCATTGCAAGTTACTCTAAACCAAGGATGAGTAAAGCAGTTTCTATGGATTCCAAAAGGGGATGTAATTGTAATATTTCCGCATACTTCTTTACCACAGGGAGGTTCTTGAGACTCTGCTGCTTGTAAAATTGGGCACAAGAGGAAGAGGAAGAGAAAGTGGAGTAGAAGGATGAAGTAAAGCGGTAAGCGAAAACCCATTTGCGTTGTTATTTTGTTTGAGGGAAATGAATGAAGAAGTCATTAATAGATTTTAAAGAAACAAATGATGTTTGACTGAGAAGCAAATGAAAAGTCATTGCTCACACTTTCCTTGAAAACTTTTAACTATTTTAAGTCACATCGTAAAATAGAAAGATTGCTATTATAGATTAAGTACTCGTTAGTTCCATTCTATTAACAAGTGAATGAAAGAAATGAAAGAAAACTTTTGTCTAAGTATTAAATCTAGCTCATACAAAATTAAAATCAAATTATACAACAGTTGAAGATACTTGTGATTATAGTTAATTTTAATTATTAGTTTTGTACTTTATTTTTTAATCAATCAAATAGATATATTTATATTAATTGTTAAGTATATACGATCCTGGTTGTCGATAAAGGTAGGAGGAGATAGCCCCTTGCCCAAAATAAAGAACATTACCCTGAATGAGTGATAGCAGAGGTGATTGTTGTTTACAACACCTTGAGAAGAAATTTCCAAGTATTCTCAATGGAAAAGTATATACACAAAATGATAGAAAAGGCGTTGGGCCAAAATTAAATCAACATCTCTAAATGCTTAAATCAAATTAAAGATGGAATCGTCATTGTCATGACATCAAAATCTTGTCACTAACTTGAAGCCAACGCCAATTTGTAATCATGTTAGTATCTATGAGTAATAATTTTGTTAATTAATTATCGATAATTTTTCTAATTAATTTTAAATTAGCACTTAGTACACCTACACCATGTCCGGGGTGTTCCGTTTTTACTAAGTAATGATTTTCTAATTTTGATTTAAGACAAATTGCAATTTCAGTTTCAAATTATGTAAGAAAATTTCCCTTCTAAAAAAAACTGAAAACACCAAAACTTGATCCAATTTAATTGCCAAGAAAAATGGCTCTGACGCTGAATTAAGCCTCTGAAATTAGCATAATTTGATAAATTTTCTTTGCAATTGTTTGGAAATAAAAACAAGCAGGTGATTGGCTCATCTTGTTTTTGGTGAGGAAGTAAAATAGTGCAGCCACTATGCATGCATTTGTTTTGTGGAAATTAAATTAAAACCAAGGATGTATCATTCTCAACAAATGTGGAACATAAGAAGATTCATTCCTTTTATTATATATTATTCATATTAACAACATAGAAATTTCCATGGAAAAGTAAGTTCCATGACATCCACGGAAGCAATGACAACAATTCGCCCCTACAACAATTGCAAAAAGACCTTGACTCCTCTAGAATAAGAAATGAGAATTAATACTCCGGTAATATTAAAATAAGAAATAAACACACATAATTGAGAACAAGATTTAAGTATTTATTGTGTAAAACAAAAATCAAATAACAGAATTCATCATAGGGTTCATCTCCCCTAGATATGTAGAAAATTAGTTTATAATTGTAAATAAAAACATCTTAAAAATAGTATAACCACAAGAAAAAAAGTAACTCACAAAAAACTTTAAAGAAATTAAAAGGAGGTCTTCAATCTTGATGGAAATCTACTTCAGAGTCGGCTTCAATGGTGTTCTTTGAGTTGTTTTCTTCAATAGTCCCTGATGGCCACTAATTCTCTTCTTTTATTTGGTATTTATAGGTCTTAGAATGCCCGAAAAAGCTAAAAATGACGTTTTTCCGTGTATTTAGAATGCAAATCTCAAAATTGACAAGGTCTAACACATGGTCGTATGGCAGCTTGTGTGGCTCCTGAAATCTGCTCTAATTTTCTAATTTTCGCTTGTTTTTCACTCCTTTTGCTCTCAAATGCTCTTCCAAGTATAAAAAATATGAATTTAAAGGATTACGACCATAAAATTCACTAATTTGCATGAATAATCATCCAAAAACGCATTAAGAATGGGATTAAAATATGCTACTTTTACCACTTATCTGTTGGACAATTTAAAAAAAATAAATGTCATTCAAAATTAATTTTAGGTCTCCATTTAAAAATTAAAGAATAATCTAAACTAGAGTAGGAATGTATAAAGAGTTAGAGACAAATAAAAGGGCTAGTTGAGCCTTGACCCCAAATTTGTTATACATATATTTCAAATTTCTTAAAACATTTTTACAATAGTGTTATACACCAACGATCACCAACCCAAAATCCAGATAAGTTCCCAATTGCCTACCTGTAATCTGGCCTGGCCCCACCAGATGGATGTGTGCTAGATGTACATCGAGAGATCTACTAGGGGAGCTCGCATTATCAGCTTGCACGAGCCAAGGAAAGTTCTCGGTCTTAGTTCGCAGATATCCAAGGAGTTTACATGTAGGTGTTCGTGAGGTATCGCAGGCAAGCTAGAACGTTACACGTGTCTAGCATGCTTAACACTTGCTCAGAGCATCAGTCCTATAAATAGTGGGATCAAGTCCATGAATAGTAAAGTTAAATCATGAACAATAATAGTATGTATAAATACCCAATTGTCCCCTACAATGGGACACAACAGAGAATTACTCAACAATTGGTGCGGTGAACGTGGACAAACTTCCCTCCTATCTCCCCATCTATATCTATTGGGATTGGGGTTGTGACCCTCCAAGCAGTATAAAAACACATTCCTCAGTGCTAGAAGGTCTTAAATAACCAAGGAACTGCCAACATAGAGCGTTTTCAGCTAAGCATCACCACTATCTGTCTTGACAATTTGCCTGAATGAGCACATATCCTAGCTCGGTGTAGACCACCCAATAGGAAAACCAAACCCATATACGAGCTTGCATCTCCCCCTGATATACTTGCACCAGTTTAGCCGAAGCTTAACACATCGATTCACGATTATGGTTTTGCCTTTCCTGCAAAGAGAAAAGTAATAAAAACTCAATGAGTTGCCTTGATTTTGGGCCTTTAACAGGTACAAGCTCTGGAAAACCATGAGCGAAGGTCCTTCATTGCGGCAACAACAATCAATCAAATACACCACCATAATCCACTAAGAGAGCCCACAAAGTTAACCTGGAGCAATCTCGTACTCTTAGAGCAGATGGCAAAAAAATAGATCTAGGGGCAGATGAAACCCAACTTCCAAGATGTGGAGGGGGAGTAAGAAACTGCCATCACTGGTCTCGCTAAGCCTATACGACCCATCAGGAATCGAGAATTTATAAGCAAAGTTAGAGATTTGAATCCCCACGTACACAAAGCTCGATGCATCTCTTTATCTTTTGTAGTGCAGATGAAAAAGGTTGGCTTCAATAAGGACCTTGGAAGTACGCTTTCACGGTGGGCAACATGGAATTAGCTAGCCATGAGCTCCTCTCATTCTCAACATATCTTCGATGCAGAAAGAAGAAAAAAAGATGGAGGAAATTTAAAACCTAAGACAAGGAGTTACTGAGATTTACCTTGAAGAAAAGCTTTGACTGATTCTAGTAACAAAAATGCTAAGTTCGTGCATTTTAGGGTTTCAAAAATCCCTTTTTAAAGAAGCCTCTTCCCCATATGTTTTGACGGTTCAAATGACCGAGGAACATCAGCGGTCAGATATATACAACCACAATTCACCCGTACACATGGCGAAGCTGACACCAGATTCCAATAGGCACTGCGTATTTTGCAATCTATAATAAACGCAAAGTGATGGCCCCCTAAGGAGCACCACTTTATAACCCTCCTTAGGCCCAATAGAGGCAACTAGATTGTTATACAGCAATGATCACCAACCTGAAACCCAAAGAACTGCCAGGGGAGCTCACAATGTTAGCTCACACAAGCCAATGGGAGTTTGCAGTCTCAGTTCGGATCATATCTAAGGAGTTTACATGTAGGTGGTCGCGAGGTCTGGTAAGCGAGCTAGAATGCTACACGTGTCCAGCATGCTTGAGGCCTGTTAGAGCGTCAGTCCCATGAACAATGGAGTCAAGTCCATGAACAATAGAGTCAAATCATAAATAGTAATAGTATGCATAAATACTCGATTGTCCCCTTCAATGGGACACAACACAGAATTACTCAGCAAATAGTATTGAGAAATAAGGATTGTAATACCCAATTTATGCCCGGCCCACATGCATGCAAAAAAATATATATAAATAAATAAAAATAAAAAAGCCAAATAAATAAAATTATACAGTCCAGTATTACAAATTTAACCCAAAAGCCCAAATTAAATACTCAAACCCAACATGATACCTAAACCCAATTCTGAGCCCAAAACCCAACCCAAATTACCTAAAATACAAACCCGATAAATTAAAACCCAGTTAACCAGACCCTAAACCTGAATCAACTAATAGAACCCAAACCCAATTTTCTAAACCTGAATCTCTCAGGCCCAGAACTCAGCCCGAACCAGTGGAGTACCCCAAAGTTTCTAGGGTTTCACTGGCGCCACAGCGGTTGGACCCAGACCTCGCGCTTGCATTACCATCAAGCGCGTACATCTTCTTCACATAGGTGTGCCTCCGTCTGTTGTTCCAGGCTGGCTGAATACCTGCAAATACAGACGAAAGCAAGCAATAACAGAATAACATATGGGATTTGAGGGAATTTCATTTTATTTATTTTGTTTTATTTTTTCTGTAAATCTGGCTATAAAAGAGCCATTAGAATACTGTAAATGGGGACGCATACACAGTTTAAGAAATCAAAAAACAAAAGATTCAGAGAAAGAGAGTTCTAAAGGTGATTTTGAATCTTTCTTTTGCTTCTTCTGTTTTCTTTTTCCTTTTTTTTCTTTTTTTCGGTTTTCTTTTTTGTGTTTGTTTGATTCATTTTTGAATAAAAGAATAAAAACAGAGATTAGAAGGCAGAGAAGTTACCTTGTGGCCGGATCCTTGCTCTCTCCGTTGTCATCGGAGTGTGGGCTAGGTTCGGAGAGTTTTTGAACAGACGATTTACAGAGCGGCGCAGAGAGCTTTTGCTAAGTTAGGTTTTGCTTTAAAGAAATAGCTACTGTTAGGGTTATTTTTGGATTATAAGCAGGGTAATAAATGGCGTCGTTTGATGTCGATTTGATGGCCTCAAAACGGCGTCGTAATGAGCTCAGATCCGCATGGTGACCCAACCCGAGGGAAGGATCCGTACATTTTTACTCAATGGTCTATTTGCGCAATGACCCCCTTCTCATTCCTTTTCGTTTCAATTCAGTTTTTCTTTTTTTTTAATTATTACCTCATATTTGGTTCCAATTCCAATTAGATCCATGTTTGAACGACGTCGTTTTCATTGATTGGGTTTGAAGGCCTGGATTTGTGCGTCTAAATTGTAAAAATGGTCCCTCTGATGTGCAATGGTTCTCGATTTGGTCGTCTTCGCACTTATTTCAAAGTCGTCCCTGAGATTTTGTTTTATTTTTGAAATTGTCCTTGTCTTTTTTTTAATTTATAATACTATTATTATTATTATTATTATTATTATTATTTTGTTATTATTACTATTATTAATATAGGTATTACTATCGTATTCGTTTATATCTATTTATTTACTTTTATTTTACATTATTTTATTTTATTATGTATTATTTTGTAATGCTTTTATCATGTATTATTTTATTTAATTATGCATTATTTTAAATATTCTTTATGACTAATTTGCACACAAATTTATGATTTTATTTTACAATATATCCATAAATTCCATTTTATATACTTCTAACTTTGAAGATTTATACAATAATATTTTCATAATTCCTTTTCATGTATATATGCAATTTATATTAAATTATTGTTATTATACATATGTACATCCGTAATATGCTATTAATTTCAAATTATATTTTTACTTATTTTCTATGTATATACTTCATTTCTTTTAAAATCTCTATTTTATTTTACTCATTAACCTTTTATATATTATTGTATATTATTATTTACATGAGGTTTTCACTCCCTATATATTACTTATTTTAAATTAATATAGGTACATTATTTTACATATCTTAATTTTCTTTTTGTATAATATTTGCTTCAAAATTTATTTAAATAATATTATTTATATAGTGTTTAATTTTATTAAATTTATTTTGAATCTACCACAAACTCATATATATATGGTTTATTTTAAAACTTTTGTACATATAATTTATTTATCATAATTTATTCTCTTGTTTTTTTATTTTAATATATCATTTAAAATTGATTATAAATTCTTTTGAGTTTTGAATAGTGATATTGATATTTGTATAATATGATTCAAACTATTGTTGCTATTCTTATTTTTATTTATCTATTGCTTGCTTGTTACTTATTAATATGTGTTTGAATTACCATTTATCTTTTTCATTATATATTAATTATGCTATATTTGTTTTAAAAAATGGTATCTTATTAAAGAACTACAATCATTTTATTTCATAATTTCCAAAAAAAGCTTGGTGTTCATAGTTCTCGAGAGAATTGCGCCCTAACTTACTGGGCTTCAATTTTTCTCAACGAATTTAGATATCCAAGTGTTTATTTTATTTAAATAGTCGAAACCATTTTTATTTTTTTGAGAAAAAACAAAAATTAGGTGTCAATGAAAATTTGGAGTCGCCACCAATCTTTTATTAAGGTGTGATTGGATCACCTAAAAAATGACTTTGGTCTACGAGTTTTAGAAAAATAGATTCGGGAATCAGTTACATACGAGGAAGGATTAGCACCCTCGTAACGCCCAAAAATTGGTACCAAATTGATTAATTAATGTCTTAAAGTCGAGAGTTTTAAAAAATACTATCCTTAGTTAAATTAAATTATTTATTAAGACTTTGTCTTTTTGAAAAGAAAAATATCACACCCAATGCGTTAGGGCACAACATTTTATTCTCTTCAAGATGAGTTGGTCCAAAAAAAAAACTTGTATAATAAAATTTAAGAAAATATTTAATTGTTTAAAATTTATGAAGAAATCGCAGCTCAATACCTTAGAGCACGATTTCTTAAAATCCCAAACATTCAATATTTCCTTTATTTTTTAAAAAAATCTTTATCTCGAGAAATCAACGTGTCACATCCAATACGTTAGGACACAGCACATTGAATTCCCGATGACAAGTTTTATTTTGTTTGATTAAAGAACAATCCTCGATTGTTAGATTTTACGAAGAAAATTGGAACCCAATACGTTAGGGCTCAATTTTCTTGAAAATCCTAAATACGAGTATTATCTTTATTTTGAAAATTTTCTATTTTAAATTCGAGTAAAAAGATGATGTAATGTTATGTTGAATGTATGAATAGGTGCCTCTTAAACAAATATCAATAATAAATACAACAATGGCATAGAAATAATATAAACAAACAAATAAACGAAATTAATATACAAAAAAATAATCCATGATATGCAAAGTATCAAATAAATGAACAAAATGTAAATGAAAACATAAATCAACAAACAAATGAAGGAAATAAAAATAAAAAATACAAAATATATATATTGAAATTATGAGGAATAAAAGACAAACATATGATTTACACATAAAATTTTGGATTATAAATTTATACAAACAAAATACATAATACAATAAAGAAAAATATATAAATATATACATATAAATTATAAAATATGCATTAAAAATATAAGTATGTATTTAAGCATTTTGAAAATAAAAACATAGATATATATGTATATATATATATATAATTCATTAGAAAAAATATATTAATATATACATGTACATATATAAAAAATAATTATCTACATATATATAGATTATAAAAAAGATAATTTCATATATATAAAACAAATAATAATAATTACATATATTGAAATTAATTAATTTAGAAAATATATATAAAAAATTTATGAAGAATAATATAAGAAAACATACGTATATACATATTCATCAAAGTAAAAAAATATAAAAGTGTATATATATGCATATAAAAGTTAGGAAATAAAAATGTATATGTATATAAAATGTAAATGTATATATATGTATATAAAAGTTATGCAAATAGAATAATAATAATAAAATATATAATATATGCATGTGTTTATAAAAGTTTTTTAAACAAATGTATGTATATATATTATTGTAAAAAATATGCGTATGTATATATATAGTAATAATAATAATAATAACAATAAGAATAATAATAATAACTTAATAACAAGAAAATCAAATTTAAAAAATAAATAATAAATAATAAATAAAAGACTAAATCGAGCTTTGACATAAATTCTGGGCCTAAATCCGCAAATAAATGAAGTCGAAAGGACCCTATTGAACACGGCAAAGAAAATAAAAACGCAAGAGAAAGAGAAATTTGAGAGAATACTCTTTAGAATTATTATTACTCCAAACTTCCGTCCCTTACAATGAAGGGAGAGGCCTCTATTTATAGTTGAGCCTCCCCAAATCCAACGGTACAGATTAATTACATCAACGGCTAAGATTAAAAGGTATCTACAAATTAAATCTCTAAGATTACAAAATCATATCTTCTAAGATTGCATATATCTTATCTAAGATTGCATATATCATATCTAAGATTACATATCCTTGAAGATTATGTTTCCATATGTGAGCCCGGGCTAAAATTGGGTATTACATAAACCATACAATTTTAAAATAAAGCATTTAAGATTTCAAGATGTTGGATCCTAACTTACTGGATATGACATTTTGTTATCTCGATTTTAAAATAAAGGCAATATTTGGTGTTTAGGAATTTTAAGAAATTAAACCCTAACTTACTGGGTTTTGATTTCTTGATTGACCCAAATAACCAGATATCCTTCTCAAAACATATGAATTTTTAAAATTTAAAAAGACGAATCTAACTTCGAAGATTGAATTGTTGCACTCTAACTCACTGAGTGTGACTGTTTACTTCTTTAAAGTGGGTAGGTCTTATTATCCAATTCGATTATTTAGGTTTTCATTTCATGGATCGTATTTTAAAATCTTTTCAAGTTTCGACACTAAGACATTAAACAATCAATTTGGTACCAACTTTGGACGTTACGAGGGTGTTAACCCTTCCTCGTGCGTAACCGACTCCCGAACTTGTTTTCTCAAAATTCGTAGACCGAAAACCATTTTTAAGGTGATCCGATCACACCTCAATAAAAGATTGGTGGCGACTCCATTTTCAAAATCGATGCCCATTCTTCAAATACAAAAAAATGGTTTCGACAAGGATAATTTATGTTCATCCCTTCAAAATTTTTAAATATTTTAAATTATATTGTAAAATAGAAAGCTTGATATTATAGATTAAGTAAAATTATTTTCAAAAACTCATTAGATAATATTATTTCAATTCTACCAATAAGTGAATGAAAGAAGTGATACAAGACTTTTCTTAAGTATGTATATTGAGCTGTAATATTAAAGTCATCATTGTCGAAACAGGAGCGAAGGCAAAAAAAAAATTTTAGAGGGAACCGAAATTAAATTGTAATTTTTACAATAGTAAAAATATAATTTTTAAAGAATTAAATCAAAATTTTATCATTTTTAGGGGGACAAAGTGTAATTTTACCTTAACTAATTTAAAATATTAAAGGGCCAAAATGAAAAAAATTATATTTTAGGAGGGCCTGGGGCCCCTACTAGCCCCCTAGATTCACCCCTCAAAGAATTTTACTCAAATATTACTTTTAGCTCAAACAAAATTTAACTCAAACTATACAATAGATGAAAATATTTGTGATTAAAGTCAATTTTTATTAATTTTGTACTTTGTGTTATAATCAATCAAATAGGTATATAGGTATATATTTATATTAGTTGTTAAGTACATACAATCCTGGCTGTCGATAAAGCTAGAAGGGAGGAATTAGCAAAAGAGCGTTAGCCCCTTGCCCAAAATAACGGGCATTATCCTTAGCGAGTGATAGCAAAGGTGATTGTTCTTTACAACTTGAGAAGAAATTTCCAAGAATGTCACTCTTGACCCTTTCTGATGACAAGAGATTCCACATTTTTACTTATAGCCATTCAACACATAAGGAGAATTAGTATCACAAGTCTAAAATTTATTTATGCTATCAATACATGTGTGTGTATTCTAGACATTTGAGTGAAATATATTACATAAAAACTGATTTTTATGTAATTTTCGTGACAAAACTGGTATGGAGCTCAATAAAATAAAATCTGCGAATAGAGAAAACAGTAGTAAATTGTCTCAAGTATTCCTTTTTGGATCTTGATTTAACCTGAACAAGAGCAGATGAAAAATGTCGTAGATAAAAGCCGAAGACGATATTTTGAAATAAAAGCCCAACTCAATTTCCAAGTCATATTCTTTTGTGGAAAAGTATTCTGAGTGGAAAATTATATCCAGAAAATGATAGAAACTAAAGGCTTTGGGCCACAATTAAATCAACATATTTAAATTGTTACATCAACGTCTTATTACTTTATACTTTAAATAAAATTTTGTTAATTAATTACTACGTTAATTATCGGCAATATTGCTAATTAATTTTAAATTTGCTCTAATTAGTATACCCCTGCACCATGTTCCGTTTCTACGACTAATGATTTTCCAAAGAATTTAAGGAGAAATTGCAATTTCGGTTTCAATTTATATAAGAAAATTTCCTTTCTAAAACATTGGGAACACTAAAACTTAATCCAAATTAATTGCTAAGAAAAATAGCAGCCAACATGCATTTGTTTCATTGAAAATTAAAACCAAGGAGGTATCATTTTCAAGAAATATGGACCATAAGAAGATTCTCCTTTTAGTATATACTATTGATACTAACAACAGAGTAATTTTCATATGACAACAATTGCAACAACACCTTGACTGCTATACAAATCCATCAGTTTGGAAACTATAACGTATATGCTACTGCTAGATAAACAGTTTAGAAATATCTGCTCTCCAAAGTCTTCTGCTCTACCAAACCTTAAATGAAACATGTTATACCAAAGACTAATAGAGGATCAAATTTAAATAAATAAAAAGAATTAATTAAGTCCGATAAATAAATGGCCAAGCCATTTTGTGGGTTTGATTATTTACAATAATTTGACTCGGTTTAGTGGTTTTCATACTAATTTTAATTTTGAGGTTTCCTACTTATTTTAATAAAATGTGTTGTTTTTATGATTTTGGACATTATCAGGTATAATTTCAAACTCTTTTCAATAAATATTTTTAAAAGGGTTTAAAATTTTCAAGTTAATAAAATAAATAACTCTTATAAAATGTCTTTTTATATAATAAACGAATTAATTATAAATTAAATAAGAAATAAAATTGAATCGATTCAGATAATTGTGATCTTTTAACTTACATTTCAAAAATCATCTAAACACCATAATTCAAATATGTTTTAATTTCTCGATTAACAATGTTTGCTAGTCAAATAGTTCGAGTGTGTTAAAATGTATTATCCTCCTATTTATGATTTGAGGAGGGACAATGAGTAGTTCTTGGCATTATGTAAAAAATAGCAGATATAATTAAACTCTATAATGAAATTGTTTAAAATAAAAATAAAAATTTATTAAAATTATGATAAAAGAATATATATATCTGTATAATAGAATAATTATATATGATTTCAAAAGTTTACCTAAATTATTAACATAAGTAATAAGACAATTTCTACTGTCAAAAAAAAAAGTAATAAGACAATTTTAAAATATAATGTTCTGTATAATACAACTATTGAAATAAAATTATTATACTTTTCTTTCTTTCTCAGCCAACAATTTTAAAAATATACTTTTCTTTCTCAGCCAATAAAAAATCAACCACTCAAACAGTGGGATTACTATAACAACAATTCACGAAAATAACCAAATCAAAACAACAAGAAGAGACATTACAAAAACCAGCAAGAAAATACAAACAACCGCCCAACGGTGAAGGCAAAAAATTTTGGGTCAAAATTAAATTGTATATTTTATGATAGTAAAAATATAATTATTTTAATAATTAATTTTTTATAATTTTTAAAAAATTAAATTAAATTTTATCATTTTTAAGAGGATCAAAGTACAATTTTATTATTACTAATTTAAAATTTTAAAAATTCAAAAAAAGTCCTAAATTAAAAAAAAATTATTTTAGGGGAGCCGAGCCCCTACCAACCCCTTGACTTCGCCATTGCAACCACTAATAAACACCCAGCAAAAAGTCCACTATGCCTAAAGAAAATTATTATAAGTCCACCAAGCCGCCCATTGTACATCCCCCTGTTTGAGTCAACGATTACGAGGATGACCCACCTCGTTAGAACAACGACACTGAGGTGTTTGCGACACAATCGATGGATGACTGTATGGTGTCACATGGGCCAGTTGTGGATAAAACATGAGGATTGTCAACGATACCGGATGCATTGGTGTTGCTAGTGCCATCGACGTGTATTTTCACTCAATTAAAACCATTCAAATAACTTAAAATAATTAATTTAACTTATAACCCTTAATAATGAGAAATTTACAAATCAACCCCAATATTTTACCTTTTATGCAATTTAGTTCTAAATCCCAAAATTTACAATTTAATCACAATTAACTAAAATTCATGTTAACTGAATTTCCTATAACTTCTAAACAACCCATATTTTCCATCAATTAACAATATTTACATTAAATTTTTACTATTTTCACAAATAAACCCTTAAACATTAAATTCACTCAAAATTACTTAACAAAACTTGTTTATTTAACAACCAAATTTAATACTCAATCATCTAAATTCACAATGTAAGCACTAAATTTTGTCCGAGTTTTGTCGTGTTTAATTTTCAGCCACCGGCCTAGGGTATGGCCTCCCTTCTTCTTAGCAACCTGCCACCTGTAAAAGGAAGCAAAGAAATCAGCATAAAAAGGGGTTTTAACCCCAAAAATCGGGAGACCCGCGAATCAAAAAAAAAAAAGAGAAAAGTTTCAAAAAAAAGTTTTAGCAGCAAAAAGAAGGAAGAGGAAAGAAAAGAAGAGAGAGGAGGAGAGACGGAGGAGACGACGCGACGTGGCGGCTGGGGCTTCCGGAAGAAGAAGAAGAAAAAGAAAATAATTGAAAATAATCGGGTCAGACCGACCCGATCCGAATACCGCGACCCGACCCGCACTGCAACAGGCCACAGTCAGCAGGCCTATTGATTTTTTTTAAAAAAAAGAAAAAAAACAAAACAAAACAAAAAAAAAAAAAAACAAAGCAAATAAAACAGCCCAAAGTAAAGAATTAGAAGGCCTGCAGCAGCCCAGCACAAGCTCAGCTCTAGCGGCCCAACAGCTCACTCCACAACAGGAAGGCAACAGCCCAAAGCAGCAGGCCAAGCCCAATCCAGCAGGCCAACAAGAAGGAAAAAAAAGAAAAAAAACAGAAAAAAAAGAAAAAAGAAGCCCAAGTCATGTATCCCTTTCGATCAAGCGTGTATTTTTGGGCTTTTCGGTAATTTCATTTTTAACCACTTTAAATTTAATTTATGTATTTTTATGACATTTCATATTTAATATTCCCGATATTTTTTTAACATTTTTTATATATTTAGTATTTAATTTATTATTTTTAATTTTAATTTTCATAAATAAGGCAACAAATCGATTTAGCATTAAATCGTTGATTTCATCGCTCTGTTGGCTGAATGTCACCGGTTTGTGTTAAACACGATACGCCCTTTTAAAAATTGCAAATATTCAAAAATTCTCGTGTTTTTTTTAAAAAATTCTCGTGTTTTAATAAAATCACGATTAAATATTAAGTTGAATCGGTTTGACATTAATTCGATGATTTCATCGTTATGTTGAGTGAATATCACCGGTTCGTGTTAAATACGATACGTCTCTTAAAAAAATCCGTATTTTTTCAAAAATTTCGTGTTTAAAAATTTTATTTTCGTGTTTTCGTGTTTTCAAAATTTTCGTGTTTTCAAAAATTTCGGTGATTCAAAAAATTTTCGTGTTTTCAAGAATTTTCGCGTTTTTATAAGATTTTCGTGTTTTCAAAAAATTCTCGTGTTTCAAAAAAAAATCATGTGTTTTTTAAAAATTTTCGTGTTTTCAAAAATTTTCTTGTTTCAAAAATCCTCCTCTTTTCAAAAATTCCGGTGTTTCAAAAATATTCGTGTTTTCAAAAATTTAGGTGATTCAAAAAATTTTCGTGTTTTCAAAAAATTCCCGTGTTTCAAAATTTTCTTTTTTTTCAAAATCTTCGTGTTTTCAACAATTCTCATGTTTCTAAAATTCTCGTGTTTCAAAAATTTCCGTGTTTAAAAAAAATTTTGCTTCAAAATTCTCGTGTTTTAAAAAGAAAATTCTCATGTTTCAATCGGATCGCGAGTAAATATTAAATTGAACTCGTATTTTTTAAAATGAAGACAACGCGCGATTAACGAGATACCAATTTTGGGCGTCGCTAGGGTGCTAATAACTTCCTCGCGCGTAACCGACTCCTGAACCCTAATTTTCTCTGGATTTTGACGTGGACCTAAAATTGACTCTTTTTAAAAAAAATTTGAAAAATAATTTTCTTTTAAAAAAAAAGAGAATTTATTAGGTGTCCGATCACACCTAGGAAAAAAGATAAGTGACGACTCCTTTTTCAAATAAAATCGAGACACTGTTTTCAAATTTTCAATAATTACTTCGACTAGTGCCCGTGCAAAATTTTTGAAACTCGAGTCTGATGTTAAACGCGTGTTGTCAAAATTTTTAAAATTATTTGTTCAAATTAATTTTTAATCGTGATCCTTGAATTTTATTTTTGAAAAGTCATGCATCTGTATTTGGTTTTTAAATTACTATTTTTCTAACTCGTTTTATTTTTCTATTTTTTTCAGCTCTAAGTTTTACGGTATTTTAGTTTTTTGGTTTTTTTAGTAAAAATAAAAAGTTAAAAGGTTTATGAGTTTCTCCCCACACACCGTGCACTTGCATTCTTGCATAACATGAGCTCTCTACTCGGGCTACGTCCGTTTAAGTGGAAGTAAACGCTACGCCTTCGTGAGTTAACTTGTCCCTCCGCACAGGCTAGTGAAATACTTCCGGGTTACGCAAGACTTATGCTTTCGTGAGTTAACTTGTCCCTCCACATAGGCATAAGTAAACGTAACCCCTCGAATTGAGCTCGTAAGCCCATGACGAGTGATAACCGAGGCTCCGTATTGACCTTAGTAGGTGACAGTATGGACAATTCGAGTACCTTTCTAGAACTAAAACAACATATAGTGAACCGTACGAGCCACCCAATTAGAGCCATGCCGAACCTCCGACCGTTAAATAGTCACCAAAATAAGTACACGGGAGAAACGCCTCTTACCTTTTATTTCTTTTACATTTACACTTATTTGCAAATGAATCGGGTCTGTTTAATAAATTAGGACGGGTAGATTGTCTGAAGATATGTGGGGTAGGTTTTCTGTAAAGCATGTTGTGGCAAAAAAAATGTGGGTCTGTTCCACCAGATTGCATGATTGAATGGCTTAATTTTTTAAATTTTCCATAGTTTTTATTTTTCTTTCCTCCATTTATATCAGTCGTGATTGCTAACTAAGTTTATTTGTCTTCATTTCATTTCTCATCATGCATCATAGGCATTTTATTAGGAAGGTGTTGATTAGAGATTGGTTGCCAAAAACGGGTTTCTGATGGGGGAGTCAATTGCACAAGTAACCGAGAAAAATGTCGTAGTTCGAGATTGGTCTTTGATGACTCAGAAAGCGAAAGCGGATAGTTTAAAAGAAGGATACATATCTAATCTTTCCAAGCGTGTGACTTCGAATGCTCGTTAGAACAATCTTGAAGACTTGACGAAGATTTGGAATAGTGGGACTTAGGTACCAGAGTTGTCTTCACTGAAAAGTACGGGGATATAGCTCACTTGATGGCAATCAATGTGAACGAGCAGTTAATTCAAGCAATGGTTCGATTCTGGGACCTAGCCTATCAGTGTTTCACTTTCAATCAAGAAGACATGACTCCGCCCATAGAAGAGTATGCCGCTCTGCTTCGCATTGACAATATGGAACTCAACAAGATATATGTGAAGGAACCTAAACTAATGACCTTCAAGAAAAAGTTAATGAAGCTGACGGGGATGGCTGATACATGGGCCGAGAAATAGATAAAGAAGAAGAATGAAGTAAGTTGTGTTCCGTGGTTTTCTCTTCGGGAGTTAGTTCAGAATCATCTAGATATTTCGAGGAGAATAGATCTGTTTGCCTTGGCCATTTACAGACTGATTGTCTTCCCAAAGGTTCTTGGGCATATTGAAGTGGTGGTAGTGGATTTCTTCGAAAAGTTGAGACATGAAATCAACCCCGTCCCAACCATTTTGGTCAAAACTTTTAGATTCTTAAAAAATTGTAGGAAAAAAAGAGGAAGGGCGTTTTATTGGATGTGCTCATTTACTTAATGTTTGGATTTTTAGCCACTTTTGGAAAGTGGAGCGCATACCTTTCCATCTGTTTTCAAAAATGTTCGCTCCTTTAGAAGCACACATTGAAAAAGATTGGCCAAATGACGTCACTGAACAGCAGTGGGTCTCAATTTTTCAGAACCTTGGTGCTGAAGATGTAACTTGGAGAGCACCTTTTATTCATCCTTCTGTTTTGTTATACAGGTGTGGAAACCTAGACTGGGTGCCTTTGCTAGGATTGTGGGGAGGAGTTGGATATGCTCCATTAATGGTTCAAAGACAGTTCGCTTCGCGACAGTTTGTACCAGTTACTGACGGATTGGCACAATCAGAGTTCGCCTTTACGGGTGAGGGTTACATAAAAAAGGGTTCGAGATACTGCGAGTTCTTGGAAGAAAATTTACCTAATGGAATTGGCTCTCTATGCTGATACTCTCACTGTAGATTATGACATATGGAGGCAACAACGAGTGAAGAGTCAACTAACCCCGCTAATTGATGATGCTTGCCAAAATCCATTCTCAGAGGAAATGCCTTCCTAGCTGGAAATAGCAAGATAGGAATTTGAATGTGAAAAAGTCAAATTGTTGTGAGATATTGGTTCACTTCAAGAGGAGAACTACCAGCTGAAGATTGATGTTGAAATTGAAAAATCCAGAGCTGAGAAAGTCCAAAAAAAAGTTGAGGTCACGAGAAAAGATTTAAGAGACCTTCATTTGGAAAATAAGAAATTAAGAGGCACTATAAAGAATAGTGGATTGGGCAAATCTCGACAAAATGGAAGGAAGAACTAAGCAACATCAAAGGTGGAATGGAATTCTGGAAAGCAAAAGCGAAGAAGGAGGAGGAAAGAGCTGCCCGTGCTATGATAGAGTTAAGGAAAAAGAATGCTGAATACGAAGCTGTGTCTACAGAATTAACGGCTAGTCAGTCTGAGCATCAGGAACTAAAAGGGCAAATCCAAAGTCTAGAAAGTACATTGCAAGCTCATCAGCACCATTTGAATGACCTCCTAAGAGATCTAGAAGATAAGAATGATCAGCATGACAAAGATATACGTGCCTACAAAAGAGCATTCCAAGAAAAGGATATGCATATCAGTGGCTTGATCAATGAAATTTGCAAGGCAACTTTGCAAATTGTGCAATTATCAGATGAAGTCGAAGCCTTTAGCTACCAATTCCCTCTGAGCCAAAGATCAAGTATGTCAGAGTTCCTAGAATGAGTGAAGAAACAAGGCGACATGGCTAGGAAATTTGTGTAACTGTTAAATCTGAAATGGCAAAACATTTTATAATAGACTTTTTTGATTAATGAAATGCCTAAGTATGGGATTATCTTGAAATCAACACCAAATTCTCGCATATTTATTCATGACTAACATTCATTTGTCATTTATTCATTCATTCATTCATTGCATGTACATATCACTATAATCATTCACTAAGGCTAAAATAGTGTAATCCATAGTTGCGACACAAGTCTGGAATCACGTCATCCTTACAGGACACGTCTAAGAACCAGAGCTATGGATGCTAAACTTAATGAAAGAATCGAAAGGATGGAAAGGGTCCAAAAAGAGTTACAAGAGCAATTAATCAAGTCACAACAAGAGGCAAGAGATATGATGGTGAGATCTCGAGAAGAATCACTCGAGCAAAGAGATCAAATGGCTAAAATGATGGAAATGATGACAACTTTGGTTAAAGGAAAGAGACCCGTGCAAAACCCTGACATCGTAGAGCCCCAGTCAAGAGCTAATTAAGATCCACCTTACCCCTTAGGATTCACTCCACCTCACGCTCATGCAATGCAAAGCGGATATCCTCAAGGGGAACTTACAATCTTAGAACAACGTCCTGTACCACCTACACATCTAGGGCAAGGTATATTCGTATCGAACCCCGGGGCTAATCTAGTAGATCCAATTGTTCCAGATTTGGACGTTGCGGTAGAAATAGCAAAGTTAAAAACTGATGATTATGTCACTTAAGATAGATACAAGATCTTGGAAGAAAGGCTCAAAGCAATAGAAGGTACTGAAGTATTCTCTGCATTGAGCGCCAAAGAGCTTGAAAAATATAATGGAACGAGATGTCCAAAGGCACATCTTATCATGCTTTGTCGAAAGATGATTGGCTATGTGAATGAGGACAAATTACTGATACACTATTTTTAGGACAGTTTGGTTGGATTGGCTCTTCGGTGGTATAGTCAGCTTAGTAAAGAAAAAATCCGATCATCGAAGGACTTAGCATCGGTGTTTTGTGAGCAATACAAGCATGTATCAATAATGGTACCTGATTGACTAACTTTGCAGATGATGGAAAAAAGCCAACAGAGACTTTTAAATAATATGCGCAAAAATGGAGGGATGTTTCAGCTCAAGTGGAACCCCCGTTGACTAAAACAGAGATAATCAGCTTAGTAGAGAAAAAATTCGATCATCGAAGGACTTAGCATCGGTGTTTTGTGAGCAATACAAGCATGTAACAATAATGGTACCTGATTGACTAACTTTGCAGATGATGGAAAAAAGCCAACGGAGACTTTTAAACAATATGAGCAAAAATAGAGGGATGTTTTAGCTCAAGTGGAACCCCCGTTGACTAAAACGGAGATAAAAGTCCTCTTCATCAATACTCTGAAGGCACCGTTTTATGATAAGTTAGTAGGAAGCGCCACGAAAGACTTTGCAGATATTGTAATATCTAGGGAGCTTATAGAGAACGCCATCAAGAGCGGGAGGATGGAAGGTCCTGAAAGTTCAAAAAGGGCAGTACCTGTAAGGAAAAAGGAGGTAGAAACCCATATGGTAGGAAATGCAAGCCACCATACTTCCAACCCTTACTCATCCCAACCACGACCTCATTACCGCCCGCCTTCAAACTTCTACTTTCCTCCTCAAGGTCCTTACTATCCAACACCTTCTCCTTATCCTGTATATGCCATGAATAATCAAAGACTGTTCGCCATGTTTCCACCAAACACCATACCCACACAAAGCCAACCCAAAAATGACCAAAGACCAGCAAAACCCAGATCTGAAAAACATCAATTCACCCCAATTTCTGTGCCATACGGAGAACTATAACCGAAATTGTTGGAAAAGCAATTGATATCCCCATATTACATGACACCCCTAAAGCCCCCATATCCGAAGTGGTATGATCCTAATGCTAGTTGTATGTATCATGCTGAAAATCAAGGGCACTCTACAGAAAATTGTCTCACCTTCGAAAGGAGAGTTCAAGACCTTGTTGATGTGGGCATTCTACATTTTGATGGTGTTAGTAATGTGGTTGAAAATCCTCTTCCTAACAATACTGATAGAAATGTGAATGCGGTGACAAATGAAGACGGGAGGCGAGCCAAAAGCTGTGTTGCTAAAATAAAGATGTCTTTGCAAAAGGTATGGGAGATGATGGTTAAAAAGGGTTTTCTCTGTCCTCAAAACAGAATTATCAAAGAAGAAAACATAATAGGTCCAAGTTTTTGCAACTTCCATAGTACTGGTGAGCATGAAATCCAATCTTGTAAGGGATTCCGAGAACTACTTCAAGACATGACGGATAACAAAGAGGTCAAGATTTTTGATAGAAAAGAGGAGGCCGATGAAGGAGAAATATGCGTCTCTGATGATCAACCGTCAGCTATCCCTTACAGCACCGATCGACCTTTGGTGATTTATTACGAGGCGAAGAAGGAAGAAGTCAAACCAAAGGAGATAATTGAGGTGCCATCTCCTTTCCCTTACAAAGATAATAAAGCAGTACAATGGAGATATGATGTCAATATCGTTGTACCCGAAGGTGAAAAGTCAAAGGCTACGACTAGAAGCCTTAGTGAGGTGGGACATTTTACCCGTAGCGGTAGATGTTATTCTCCCAAAATGGTTGAACCAAAGATGAAAGCCATTGACTCAAACCAGAAAGGAAAAACCCCGATGCATGAGGATGAAATCAATGTTGAAATGCCATCTGAGCAGGAAGTTAAAAAACCCGTGAATGAGGAAGAAGCACATGAATTCTTGAAGTTTATCAAGCATAGTGAATATAGTGTTGTTAAACAATTAAACAAATAGCCGGCACGAATCTCGGTATTATCTCTACTGTTGAACTCAGAGCTACATCAAAATGCCTTGCTGAAAGTGTTAAACCAAGCTTATGTGGCAAGCAATGTATATGTAGAAAAGCTTGACAGGTGGATAAATAATCTGAATGCGGATAATTTTATCTCTTTCAGTGATGATGAGATACCACCAAGTGGTAGGGGCTCTGTTAAAGCACTGCACATTACAACCAGTTGCAAGTGTTACATAGTGCCGAATGTGCTCATCAATAACGGGTTCGCACTAAATGTCATGCTTTTGGCCACACTTTCTAAGATGCTGGTTGATATGTCTTATCTAAGGCCTTGTCATTCCACAGTAAGGGCATTTGATGGGACACGATGAGACGTTATGGGAAAGATCCAAATTCCTCTAGAAGTAGGCCCGTATATATATGATATCGAATTTCAAGTCATGGACATCACGCCTTCATACAATTGCCTTTTAGGGAGGCCTTGGATTCATTCCGCTAGGGCAGTTCCTTCATCTCTCCATCAAAAAATGAATTTTATCATGGATAATCGTTTGATTACTGTCGCTAGTGAGGAAGACGTTGTTGCATCTATTTCTACTGATACACCATACATTGAAGTAAGCAAGGATACCGAGGAATGTTCTTTTCGTTCCTTCGAATTCATTAATGCCACATTCATCACCGAAGGAAATAAGGTTCCCACACCCAAATTGTCAAAGAATACCAAGATAGGGATTAAGCTGACTGTGGGAAAAGCGGCTCGAGTGAGGAAAGGTTTAGGATAATATCAGCAAGGAATAGCTAGAGCATTGAAACCGATACACCATAAGTCTCGATGCGGTCTGGGGTTTGAGCCAGACATACGTCAAAAGAGAAAATAATTACAGAAAAATCGAAAAAGAAGAATCGCAAGAGCTGTAGGTTGGGATTTGGAATGGGAGCCGATGACGTATCCTCCTTTGTCAGAAACATTTACATCGGCAGGGGTGATGTACTCAGGGCAAGACAATCCATAAATCACGTTACTGATCGAAAGGGGTTTTAAGAATATCAGTATAAATGTGGTTGACAGCGAGGGTGATGCAATTGAGGATGTTTCAATGATATGCCCCTGTCCTCCAGGATATGTTTTGAACAACTGGACTGCTGTGGACCTCCTTGTAGTTTCTAAGTCCTCTCTAGAGTAATGCCCAATGTTAATTCTCCATTTTTTTGTGTGTTCCTAAATAATGGGATTCCTTTTGTAAGAGCTTATGTTTGATCTTTATCATTTTAATGAACATTAATGAAGATGCATTTTGTTATGGTCTTTTCATTTCAATTAGTGTCGCAATTATTCCCGCTTCTCATAGCTTTTTCCTTCACATATATCATATCATTCCATAACATTGTGTGTGTTGATTCCTATTTTTTGATGCTTCTCTATAGTTTCCTTTCCCATTCATCTTTCAGGTGCTTAGATATCCATGGAATGAACAATCTCGTCATAAGTCCTGAAATTGATTTTGAGAAAGCCGTTTGTTTAGTAGAATTCGAAGCCGAAGAAAGTGCTGAAGCTTGTGTCTCATCTCCTAACTTACTGAGAATGGTTGAACAAGAAGAGAAACAAATTTTACCCCATCAAGAATCTATTGAGACAGTGAACTTGGGGAGTGAAGAAAAGAAGCAAGAAGTGAAGATTGGGACTTCCATTTCAGAAAACACCAAGCGGGATTTGATCGCCTTGCTCCATGAGTACAATGATGTGTTTGCCTGGTCTTATCAGGATATGCCAGGGTTGAACACAGATATTGTGGTCCATAAGCTCCCACTAAAACTAGAATGCAAACTTGTTCAAAAGAACCTAAGAAGGATGAGACCCAAAATGCTGTTGAAGATAAAAGAAGAAGTAAAGAAATAATTTGACGCTGGCTTCCTACAAGTCTCAAAATATCCAGAGTGGGTAGCTAACATAATCCCGGTACCAAAGAAAGATGGCAAGGTACGAATGTGCGTGGATTATCATGATTTGAATCGAGCTAGCCCTAAGTATAATTTTCCTTTGCCACACATCGATACGCTGGTGGATAACACAGCAAAACATTCTTTATTTTCTTTCAAGGATGGTTTCTTGGGTTATAATCAGATTAAGATGGCTCCCAAAGATATGGAGAAACCTACATTCGTTACAATGTGGGGAACATTCTACTATAAAGTGATGCCATTCGGATTGAAGAATGTTAGGGCAACATATCAGAGAGCCATGGTGATGTTGTTCCATGACATAATGCGTAAAGAAATAGAAGTTTATGTCGATGATATGATTGCCAAGTCCCGGGGAGAAGAAGAGCATGTTGGGAACCTCAGGAAGCTGTTCGAAAGATTAAGAAAATTTCAGTTGAAGTTTAACCCAGCCAAGTGTACATTCGGGGCTACCTCGAGAAAATTGCTAGGTTTCATTGTCAGCGAGAGAGGTATTGAGGTTGATCCAGACAAGATAAAGGCCATACAAGAACTGCCACCTCCGCGTACACAAAAAGAAGTCAGAGGATTTTTAGGAAGGTTGAACTACATTGCTCGATTCATTTCTCAACTTACCAACCAATGTGATTCAAATTTTCGACTCCTTTGAAAAAATAATCCAGGAGAGCGGAATAAGGAGTGCCAAGTGGCCTTCGACAAGATAAAACAATATCTGTCTAATTCTCTGGTGCTAGTACCGCCGACCACTGGAAAACCCTTAATATTTACCTGACCGTGTTTGAAAACTCAATGGGTTGCGTACTGGGGCAGCATGATGAGTCAGGAAAAAAGAAAAAGCAATTTACTACCTCAGCAAAAAGTTCACAAAATATGAGGCAAAGTACCTGTCAATTGAAAAATTCTGCTGTGCATTGGTCTGGGTAGTTCGAAAGCTCAGACAATACATGTTGTATCATACAACATGGTTAATTTCAAAGCTAGATCCATTAAAGTACTTGATGGAACCACCCACACTCTCAGGGAGAATGGCACGATGGCAGATCCTATTGCCTGAATATGACATTGTGTATGTGAGCCAAAAGTCGATAAAGGGAAGGGCGATAGCTGACTTCTTGGCAAGTCGAGCAATAGAGGAATATGAGCCTTTGAGATTTGATTTTCCAGATGAAGACTTGATGTGTATTTCTGAAGGTGAATTATTAAAAGATCAATCATGGAAGATGAGTTTTGATGGTGCATCGAACGCGTTGGGGCATGGGATAGGAGCAGTCTTAGTGTCACCGGAAGGAAACCATTACCCACTCACTACCAGATTGAGTTTCTTTTGTACTAATAACATAGCAGAATATGAAGCTTGCATCATGGGACTTCATAAAACTATTGAATGGAAAATAGAAATCTTAGAGTGTTTGGGGACTCAGCGTTTGTGATTTATCAAATTCGCGGAGATTGGGAAGTGAGATATTCAAAATTAGTCAAGTATCGCGATTTCGTGGCGGAATTGGTCAAAAAATTCAAAGAAGTGACTTTTCAATACTTCCCACGAGAGGAAAACCAATTGGCTGACGCCTTGGCCATATTGGCTTCAATGTTCAAAACAAACAGAGAAACTGAAATAATGCCTCTTCAAACGAGCATATATGAGGTCCCCGAACATTATTTTAGCATTGAAAAGGAATCAGATGGACGACCATGGTTTCATGACATCTTGGAGTATATTAAGAATCAAAGGTATCCCGAGCAAGCAAACGAGAATGACAAAAGAATAATCAGAAGAATGGCGGCTGGTTTTGTTCTTGACGGGGATATCCTATACAAAAGAGGAAAGGATCAAATACTCCTGAGATGTGTGGACAATGTTGAAGCCAGAAGAATACTTGAAGATGTCCACGAAGGAATTTGTGGAACGCATACCAATGGGTTTACTATGGCTAGGCAGATTATGAACTTAGTTATTTTTAACTGACGATGGAGAGGGATTGCATTAGATACACACGAAAATGCCACAAGTGTCAAATTTACGGTGATAAAATTCATGCAGCTCCCTCGCCCCTTCATGTCATGACTTCCCCGTGGCCTTTTTCTATATGGGGCATGGATGTCATAGGGCCGATTTCCCCAAAGGCTTCTAATGGACATCGGTTCATCTTTGTGATTATAGATTACTTCACAAAATGGGTAGAAGCCAGTTTATTTACTAATGTAATGAAGACCGTAGTCTGCAGGTTCCTAAAAAAGAAGATCATATGTCGATATGGTTTGCCTGAGAGAATCATTTCAGATAATGCTTTGAATTTGAACAACAAGATGATGAAAGAAGTGTGTGATCAATTCCAGATAAAGCATCATAATTCCTCACCCTATCAGCCGAAAATGAATAGAGCTATCGAAGCGGCCAACAAAAACATTAAGAATATTATCGGGAAGATGACTGAGACATATAAAGATTGGCACGAGAAGCTACCATTTGCTTTGCACGCATACCGCACCTCTGTATGGACATCTACAGGAGCAAATTCATTCTCTTTGGTGTACGGAATGGAAGCTGTTTTTCCCATCGAAGTAGAAATCCCATCCTTACGTGTCTTGATGGAGACGAAGTTAGAAGAATCAGAGTGAGTTTGAGCTCGATATGACTAGCTAAACCTTATTGAAGGGAAACGCTTGAATGCAATTTGTCATGGACAAATGTACCAGAAGAGAATGATCACAGCCCATGATAAAAAGGTGCGGCCAAGAGACTTTAACGAAGGGGAACTCGTACTAAGAAAAATCCTCCCGATACAAAAAAGACTTTCGAGGAAAATGGTCACCAAATTGGGAAGGGCCATATGTTGTAAAAAAGGCATTCTCGGGAGGAGCTCTGATTCTCACTGAGATGGATGGGAAAGAATTACCTAATCCAGTGAACTTAGATGCTATGAAGAAGTATTATGCCTAAAAACACAAAAAAATAAAAAAATAAAAAATTAAGATGAAAACCCGAAAAGGGCGTCTTGATAAATAAAAATGATTTGGATGAAAACCTGAAAGGGCGTCCTAATGAAATGGGCTCGAACTTAAATTAGCAAAACGACTTGAACGGGGAGTTGAATGACGAAGTCATAATATTTGAAGCATTCTCAGAAGCTCGAAATCTTCTACACAATAAGCCATGCTCAAAAAGATCTAGGATGAGGAAACGTGGAGAAGTTCATGCATTGAATATCTAGAGCATTTGTGGCCATTGAATTCGCTTTCCTTTCTTTATGATATTTTTTTATTTGAATTTTTCCTTCTCAATTTTCTTTGTTTGTTGCTTTTGAAAAAAAATGAATGTGAGGTCTTTCTTTCATGCCTACTTTGTCATTTTTTCATGCATCTCGTGTTTGATTCATTTAAATGATAAATAGTAAGATGCCATACTCTAAACAAAAGGAATGTTGAGCATTACCTGGATGAGAATTTGATAAATACAAGGACCCTGAAGCAAGAACAAAGTTCAACAGTGGGGCAGGAAGGTGGTATACGAAAATGTGGGTTACTCACAGAACTTGAGGATGAGTACAAAACTGGAGAGAAAAGTCAAGAATTGAGGAAATGAATGCGGACCCTCACGAAAATCAAAAGTGGGGCACGTGAGAAACATCCCAGGGTGCATGGCATGATCATGTAGACACAAAAGCATTTAGGACAAACACGTGCATATCATAATAACATCATACATGACATATACAGGTATACTAGTAGAGCAAGGAATACTAGGAGAAAGCTGCACAGAATCAATGAAGAAGAAGGCTTTTAGTTTCACCTAATTTTTTTGAAACCCTGTTTCTTTCAAGAAATATTTTTCAATTTTTGTTTTTTCAAAAATCAACTCATATTGCGAGAAGTGATTGAGCCTCAGGTAACACGCTGAGGTATTTTTTAAATTTCTGTTTTTTTGCAAAAATCAACTCATATTGCGAGAGGTGAATTGAGCCTCAGACATATGTCGAGGTATTTCTTTTAAATTTCTATTTTTCAAAAATCAACTCATATTGCGAGAGGTGAGTTGAGCCTCAGGTCACACTCTGAGGTATTTTTTAAGTTTCTATTTTTTTCAAAAAATCAACTCATATTACGAAAGGTGAGTTGAGCCTCGGACACATGCCGAGGTATTTCTTTTAAATTTCTATTTTTCAAAAATCAACTCATATTGCGAGAGGTGAGTTGAGCCTCAGGTCACACGTTGAGGTATTTTTTTAAATTTTTGTTTTTTTCAAAAAATCAACTCATATTGCGAGAGCTGAGTTGAGCCTCGAACACATGCCGAGGTATTTCTTTTAAATTTCTGTTTTTCAAAAATCAACTCATATTGCGAGAGGTGAGTTGAGCCTCAGGTCACACGCTGAGGTATTTTTTAAATTTCTATTTTTTTTTCAAAAAATCAACTCATATTGCGAGAGGTCAATTGAGCCTCGGACACATGCCGAGATATTTCTTTTAAATTTTTGTTTTTCAAAAATCAACTCATAATGCGAGAAGTGTGTTGAGCCTTGGGCCGCACACCGAGGTATTTTTTCAATTTTTGTTTTTTTCAAATTTTCAATAATTACTTCGACTAGCGCCCGTGCAAATTTTTAGGTCGCTACACACAACATAACAATTACATCCATAGCATAATTCTAAACATTTAATAAATTCACATATTGACCTCAAACTAGTTAAATTAAGTTAATACGAGCTCAAAAAGATAAAAATAACTAAAAACGGTGCTTGAAAACATACCATGCATGAAATTTAAGCTTTGGCCGAAAGCTTCCTTCCCCAACAATGGTGTTTCGGCTAACACCTCTCCGAATGAAAGAGATGATACCTTTTTCTTTATTTAATTTCAAGTTTAATTTACCATTTTACCCTTTAATATTAAATCAAATTTCATCAAATGCCAAGCCATGATCTTCACTATTCTTAAAATTGGTAAAATTACTACTTAAGGCCTTTATTTCATGCTTTTATATCCATTTAATTCAATTAAGGCTAGAGTGATTAAGTTTTACATCTATTACAATTTAGTTCGTTTTCCTTAATTAACTATGTAAATGTTAAAATTTCTTGACCAAATTTTAATATAACCCTAATAACACTCCATAAATATTTATAACATATTTATAGGCTCATTTTATAGATTTAGGTTGATAGAATTGGTATGTTTATAAATGTTTTAACTGTGTTTATGTCCATTGAATGTATGTACAAACGGAGGAGCTTGTTAGGCAAGGTTTGCCTTTGGAATAGCTTGTTTTAGGGGCTAATTATGGAGCACACGACCTGGGACATGGACTATCACACGACCGTGTGTCACACACGGTTTACTTACACGACCGTGTATCCTATTGTTTTTAGGAATAGGTTTCACACGGTCTATCACACAGCCGTGTGTCTTAAAAAAATTTGTTACACAGATTGAGACATGTCCAGCTACACGGCCGTGTGAACTAATTCGAATATACACACAGGCTGAGACACGGCCGCGTGTTTGGACTTCGAATGTCCACACAGTCTGGCTGTGACACACGGCCTGGCCATACAACAATGTGTCCCTTGTTTTTAGAATTTTCAATTTTTTCCTAATTTTTTTGTTTTGTTTCGAATTGACCCCAGAATGTTTTCAATCTATTTTTAGGGCCACGAAAACACAGTTTAAGGCTCATATGCATATATTTAATTATGAATAGAATGTGATTTTGATTATTTGTATTTATGATCAATTATAGTTTGTAAATAATGTTAATTTTTGAAATGTTATTGTAATACTTTGTGACTCCAAACCGGTGACGAAGACGGGTTAGAGGTGTTACGTAGATGTTGCAGGGATGCTTTAACCTTTTCTACACGTAACTATACTCTCAAATCCATATTTGATTATGAGATCATGCCTTAGTTTTAAGATTTTCCCTTAGATTTCTCTTAAGATTAGCCTCAGAACTTTGGGTGATAGGTGACTAACCAACCAAATCTGAATTGATTATTGACAATTTCACTTTTTAGTTTTTCGTGTCTATCTTGTTAGGTTCATCTCTAGCATGTTATGACAACTTAGAGATTCCACTATGGACTCTAGTTTTGAGAGTCGATCTAGGGCTTAGCTTTTAAGGTTTTTTTTTATAAGTTGTATATGTGACTTTTTTGATTAATTGATGTGAGTTTTTTTTCTATTACTTGTGATTACATTTGCTGTAAATTATCATTCACTTTACACATGAATTTGATTCTATTCGCTGATCTGTTCTATAGGAAGAGTGGTCTCGGGCTTTCATGTGGTCATTTCCATAGCATAAATTGTTTTCTTAAATCGATAGTAAGTTTATCATTTATTTATTTATTTCTTGAAGAGTTTATATGTCAATGTTTATAATTCACTAAAAGTAAATATATATATATATATATATATGTATAATGTTCAATGGTTCATATTTCTTATATAAAATTAGTATTAAAAAATTATAACGCAATGTTGTTTAAATCATACTAAATTATCCGATTGAACTAGGAATCAATCGAGATATTAATCTAGAAAGGTGAAAAATCGGTGATCTCAAACTAGGCTAAAAGCAGTTGATTCGATTGAATTGTATTTTATAATTATTAATATTTTTATTTAATGATTTTTAAATAATTTACTTGATTTGAATCTTACGACTAAAAATAATGACCTAATTGATTCGATTCTTGATACAATTCCAAAAACATTAATATAATATTTAACTTGAATTGTAAGCTTTTTGAATTATATATTAAGATGTTGAAATTTAATTTGCTGCAATTTAATTTGGATTCTTCAACTTAAAGATAACCAACTGATTTAATCTAAACCCAAGTAGTTTACAACTCTAGTATTTAATATTTCTAGCTTCTAATGTCACAAGTATTACGTGTGATTTTGGACATTTAATATTTAATTAAATTTTAAATATTTAATTTTTAATTGCATTAATTAACATAAAATAACATTTCTTATTTTAATTATTAGATATAATTAAGATATATTAACTTATTATAAAAAATATATGTTTCTTAAATTATTTTTGTTAATGTTACACAATTATATATATATCTTTGGAAGTAATGGATGCTCAATTATCATCAATATGCAGCCTTGATTGGATTTGTGTTTTGTATGTTTCAAATCGTTTTGTTGCCTTTTCTCTGCTTTGTCGTTATTTTCTTATGGAAGTGGATGTTTAATGCTGACTTGTACCATCCAATTCCCTTATATTTTTATTGCAGGAGAAGATATTAAGCTAGTTTGTTTATTTGTAGGGAAAATCTGAAGAAGAATATGAACAATCAGAACGGTTCCAATAAGAGTTGAAATTGAAAAGTTCGAGAGTTGTTGAAAGAGCAGTAATGGCGTCGAGAAAAATGGCGATGAGGGTATGTTGGATCTGTTAATATCCCTCGCTTTCCTTAGTTGTTCTCACTCAATAAAGGCTTACTATTACTATGATGAGTTAATCACCTCCTCTTATTTCATCTTTAGTGTTGGGATCGACCTGATTAAGTAATGAACAAGTAAAAATAGCGGAAGAAATTGAATACACAAATTCAACATAAAAAAATCCGTCCAAAGAAAAGTATAAAATATGGAGATAAAAACTAAACCCCGAAAACTTATTAGAGATTAGAACTCATAACAAGTTTAAAGAATTCTTTGTTTTTGGGTTTTCAAGGTTTAGTTTTTATATCTATCTTTTGTACTCTTCGTTCTTTTGTTATTATAGTAAATTTAACTTTACTCGTAATTTTTATCCTCTAGGGTTTTTTTCAAATTAAAGTTGTGTGTTCAATTTCTTAAATTCGTTTACTCATTCGTTACTTAATTGGGTCAATCCCCAACATTTAGATATAAAAAGAAGAGCAAAAAGAGCTGTGGATAATTAGGGTTACAATTCTTTCGATTGACGGTGCCTTTTGATTTTGTATCCCTGTTTGGAGGTCTTTTTAATTAATGAATTCATCGACTTAGCAATAGAAAGAAAAACATATCCAGAAATTGTGTAAGAAATACCTTCAAGAGATAAAATAACATTGTGTGAAACAAGAATTCTTGGGCAACCACAAGACTCCACCAGTGTGACAAATACAAAAGCTAAAGGCTATCAATCAAGATAAATTGTTTCAGGAGTGTTGGAAACTAGTAAGATGAATTTAACAGAAAAGTTACTGTCGGTTGGAATTGTCCTGGACATTGAATTACTAGGATTGGTATCCCATGAATGGATCATGTCATCTGTTTCAGATTCTTCATCACCACAGTCTTCAATAACAGTTCCACCTGAAGCTTTAATAAACTTCAGCTCCATTACTACTTGTTTCATGGTGGGTCTTTTCTTTCCATTAAGATTCAAGCATCTTTTTGCTACCAGAGCCACAACCATAATCTCCTGTTCTGGACCAGCCTTTACTACCATTGGATTGAGAATGCTAAACAAGGAATTCTCCTGCATTGAATGCAAAAAATAAGATACTAAGCTTCTCACTTGCTCTGATTGGTTTATGGAGATGGGTTTTTGTCCTGTTAAAAGCTCAAAAAGAACAACTCCAAAGCTATAAACATCACTCTTCTCTATAAATTGATTTGTTCGAAAATATTCGGGATCCATGTATCCAAAAGTTCCTTGCACCCGAGTGGTTAAATGTGTCTGTTCAAGTGCAACTGACCTTGAAGTTCCAAAATCTGATACTTTTGCACTATATTTATCATCCAAAAGTTTGTTACTAGATTTGATGTCCCAATGATAAATAGGAGCAGAAGCAGCTGAATGCAAATAGAACAAGGCATTGGCAATTTCAATCGCAATTCGTAAACGCATTTCCCATGTCAATGGGAATTCTTCATTTTGGCTATGAATGAGATAGTATAATGTACCATTTGGGATGAATTAATACACCAATAGAGGAACTTCAGCCTCTAAACAACACCCTAAAAGCTTAACCACGTTCTTGTGATTAATTTGAGATAAAATTATCACCTCGTTAATAAATTGTTCAACCTTCTTTTCATCAAATTTCTTTCCTTCCACCATGTTGGATTTCTTAATAGCCACAATGCTTCCATCTATTACCATTCCTTTATAAACAGTCCCTTGACCTCCTTGACCAAGGATTCGGTTTTCATTATAATGATCCGTCACCTTTTCCATCTCTTTTGAAGTAAATAACTTAACTTTTTCAACATTACCTTCATTGCTAGACAAATGTTGTTGTAGTAACAAACCTCAATTCCTTTTGAAGTATTTCTGATTCAACATGATTTTTTTGTTTTCTTTTGAGGACTCTGTACACACTCCATGTTGCGAGTAGTAGAAATAATGTCCCAATACTAGTGCTGCAACCTATATAGATATAAGAAACATAGTTAAAAGGTGTTGGTGTTTAAGGGCAGCAGCAAGCTGATTTGCTCTTGCTTGGACAGCAAGCCTCGAGCCTTGCAGAAGAAAGAAACACAAAAAGAAATAGAAAAGAAGCTTGCAAGTGGAAAGCAGAAAAGAAGAGAGAATATTTGAGTGAAAATAAATTGGAATTTTAATTAACCATTGAATGAGGCATAATGTCATTACATATAGGAGTCAACAATTACAAAATAAGCAAGTTACCACCTAAAGACATACCTAACACCACTATTCTGCCTAGTAAATTGATAAACTTGCTTGTATGAGATAGTTTACTGAATTATCAGTCAATCACCACCTAATTACATCAAAATGCAGCTACCTACTAAGCTTTTGAGTAACTAAAATACAAAGCACTCATTAAAGTAACTAAATGAAACAAAAACAGTCCCAACTAGCTGCTTGCTGGACGTTCTCTGCATGGCCACCTTGGCTGTTGCATGGAGGCTGAATTCAACACTCCTCCTTAGCTTCTATACTGCAGACTCCTAATTGTTTGCTTAGGCTCAGAAATCTTGATGCACTAAGAGATTTTGTAAAGACATCAGCAATTTGATTTTCAGAGCTGCAGTGAATCAACTCGATTTCTCGAGCTTGTTCCATTTCTCTTATCACATGCAGCTTGATGTTGAAGTGTTTTGTCCTACCATGGAAGACAGGATTTTTAGCAATAGCAACAGCTGCCTTGTTGTCACAATATATCTCAGTTGCTCCATTCTACTGTAGATTCAAATCATTTAGAATTTTATTTAGCCACATAGCTTGATTAACAGCATTAGCAGCTGCTACATACTCCGCTTCTGCTGTCGATTGAGCCACCATTGTTTGTTTTCTTGAACTCCAACAAATCATAGCTGAGCCAAGTGTAAAAGCATAACCAGAAGTGCTCTTCATATCATCTTTTGAACTAGCCCAATCGCTGTCAGTGTAGCCAATCAATTTCAACTCTTTAGCCCTTCTGAAATGTATTCCATGATTTAAGGTACCTTTGATGTACCTTAGCACCCTTTTTCCTGCTTTATAATGCTGCTGGTTACAACAATGCATGAACCTTGACAGCATGCTCACAGCAAACAGAATATCAGGTCTTGTTGCTATTAAATATAACAAACAACCAACAAGGCTTCTGTAATCAGTTTCACAGACAGGTTCATGATCTTTTAGGCTCAATAGTTTTATGCCAACAGCCATAGGTGTGCTGGTTGGCTTACAGTTCTCCATTGAAAATTTGGCTAGAACCTTTAGAGCAAATGATTTTTGTCCCAAGAAGATTCCTTCTTCTGCTTGATTACTTCCATTCCTAGGAAATATGTCATAAATCCCAAGTCTAACATTTCAAACATCTCCTTTATTTTTGTTTTGAAGTCAGCTAACTTGATTTTGTCTCCTCCAGTCACTAGAAGATCATCAACATAGAGTGACACAATGAGCTGTGTTTCATCTCGATTCTTTTTAACATAGAGTGTTGGCTCACTAGCACTTCTTTCAAATCCCAAGCTAACTAGATATGAGTCAGTTTGAGCATACCAGGCTCTAGGGGCCTGTTTCAGGCCATACAAAGCCTTTATTAGCATGTACACCATATGTTCTTTACCAGGCATTACAAATCTTGGAGGCTGCTCAATGTATATCTCCTCTTCCAAGAATCCATTGAGAAATGCAGACTTCACATCTATTTGGTGAATTGTCCACTGGTTCTGAGCAGCTAGAGCAACCAGCAATCTGATTGTATCAAGTCTAGCTACTGGAGCAAATGTTTCCATGTAGTCCAGACCATATCGTTGACTGTAGCCCTTTACAACTAGTCTGGCTTTCAGCTTCCATCTCAATTATGCTTTACTCGATAGACCCATTTTACACCAGTGGTCTTTCTATTAGCTGCCTTTTCAACCAACTCCCATGTTTGGTTCTTCTCAATCATGTTGATTTCATCAACCATGGCCTGCATCCACCCTTCATCTGCCTCAGCCTCTTCAAAACCGCTAGGTTCTGCTATAGCAATCTGCGCTCTTCCATAGATTTCATCTAGGGACCTTGTGCCACTAACAGGCACATCATCAATGTCTATTTTAGGACTAAGCTGCTCGAGTTCAGCTTGATTAGGCACCATGTCTTCAAAAGCGACTTCGGCTCATTCTTCTCCCGCCCAAAGATGCCTTTTCATCAAAGATAACATCTCTGCTTACTTAGATTTTGCTTGTCAAGGGATCCAGAACCCTGTAACCCTTCTTAACTGAGCTATAGCCTACTAGGATACCAGGCTGAGCTCTCTTTGAAAGCTTGTCCCTCCTTACTGCTGGTATTTGTGCATAGCACAGGAAACCAAACTGTAATGCCCAATTTTGACCCGGGCCCACACAAAATATATACAAACCAAATCCAAGAATTAATAAAAGTCCAAATGTCCAATTACAATAGGCCGAATTCGGGTTGAAGCCCAATCACTAAAACCCCAATTACACCTAGCCCAAAATATGCCCCAAACCCCAAAACCCTAGCCTTTAGCATCACTGCCCTCCAGTCGCTACAACAGTGGCCTCATCACACCGCCTCACACGCCACATCGGCATCTGTACACCCCAACTGGCCCTCGTACGACTGCACCTGTAGTAAACAACAAACAAAGCAACAAGAAAACAAACAAAAAGAGGAGCAGAAATCGACAGCAAATAAGAAAAAGAAAAGAGAAAAAAAGAAGCAAAAAGATATTTGTAATTTTTTTTTCGGCTGTAAAAGAGCCATTTTCCAGAGTTTGTAAAAAAAGGGGGGGAAGGAAACGAATGTAAAGAAAAAAAACACAGAGACTGTATAAAAAAAACGAAATCAATACCAAAAAGGTTCTCTTTTTTTCTCTTTTCGGTTCTGTTCCTTTTCTGGTTTCTTTGTTTTGTTTCTATTAATCACACATACAAGGATATATATAAAAACAAAAAGAGAGAAGAGCAAGAGTTTACCTGTCATCTGAGCGATGTTTACTCCGCTGCAATCGGAGCCAGACGGTCGTTCGGAGAGCCCTTGGACGGCCAGTCGTTGGAGCGGCGCAGAGAACCTTTAGGGTTCTTCAGTTTCTTTTTGGAGAAAATGATAGGAGGTTGATCTATTTAGGTTTTATTTTAGTTCATATATGATTAAGAAAACGACGCTGTTCAGAAGCCTCCGACCCGCACGGTGACCCGATCCTGGGAAGGATCCGCGCATTTTGGGCGTTTGGTTTATTTACGCAGCAAGTCCCTTTAGATTTTATATGATTTTGGGCGTTTGATCTATAATGGTCCTTGTGATTTTCAATAGTTTTCAATACGGGCGACTGCTTATCTATTTTAAAATTAACCCTTAGAATTTTGCTTAAACTCAAAATAGATCCACTTTCGTTAAAGTAATTAATTTATTATCATTAATTTCACTTATTGTTGTTATATTTAATAGTCTTTGTATATATTAGTTAACCTAATTTTTCTATAAATTTCTTATTATGTATTATTATTTCATCCATTTATTACTTAATTTTATAAATATTTTTATATATGTTGTAAAGATTACCTTAATGTAATTTTTATATACTTTTTTGTTTTGGTTCACGATGTATAAATGTATATAATTAACTTCAAATTATTTTTAACAATACTTCATATTTTTATATATGTGTATATATATTATTTTAGTGTACACGGTGGTCAAAAATCCAAAGGTAATTTTTTTAATATGTTATATATATATTTGTGTGTGTGTAGTTTAAAAATAAAAGAAAGATAAGATAAAAAAATCGAAACAAACAGTCCAAAAAAAATCGAAAAGAAAAAAATAAAAAGGACCTTTCGTATTTTTCTTGTTTTTGATATGCTTTTTTTTTTGAATCCCCTCTTACAATGTTTCAGTTGGTTTTTATACCGATTTTAAAACACAAAAAGAAAAAAGAACCCCCCTTTCGTTAAAAAAAATGGCCTTTTATATAGCCTTTTACATGAATTTAATCTTTTTTTTGTGCACTTGTCACTTCTTTCTTTCTGTTTGCAGGCGCAAGTGGGCAAGTGGCAATGGGAGTGGCAGACGGCGGTGGCAGAAGGGAGGCAGAAGGCTGCGGCACCTAGGTCAAAGGCTAGGGTTTTTTTTTTGAAAATATTTTAGGTGTTTGGGCTTAGGTTAGTTTGGGCTTGTTTTGTTTGGGTTAGGTCTGTGGGTTTGTGTAGGTTTTGGGGTATTGGGTTGTTTGTAATTGGGCCCCGGGTTAGAAATTGGGCCCTACAATCACCATGTTAGATTTATTATGAATTTTATATAAAAAATGTAAAAAATAAAATACCCTTAAAATAGTATAAATTAATTTGTATATAAAAACATTTTTATAATTTTTTGATTGAAATATACCTATAAGCAAAGATAATATAGATATAAGAAAAAAAAGTTCCCAAAAAAAAACATTAATTCGTACCTTGGCATGAACTCGAATAACTGAAATCATTGTTGTAGCATACACATAGATGTTTAGGGCTCAACCTCGACCAACAATATTGACCATAGGATGTACAATAAGTGTCCGAGCTATTAGTCAAATGGCACAGTCCAAATATTGGTGTGCCCCATTGCAGTCATGTTGGGACATACGCCCTGTTACTTATATCAAACTTCAGATCATAGTCATAAGAAATCATGGAAGCAAACCCGCATGATCTTTTTCTCCTATAATCACTACTACTCATGTTTACGTAGAATGAACTGAGACCCTGAGGAATATTAACAAGACAACCATCAGTAGAGGAAGTCTCATTATTAATCCTACAACTTGGTTGCAAAAATCCGCCTATAAGATTATATGTTTTGTTGAAAATAGTAACCAAATTACTGCAACCTGAAGACCAAAATTTGTTATAGTAATCTGAGTAGTAAAAGCCGGTGCTTGCTACGAGAATGAAAAACGGGATTCACAGCTAGATAGGTAGCGGAAACGTTATCGCACCATACTTTCGGTGTTGTTGGAAGCTTGTAATTGAGTTCCCGAAGAAGGCACTGAAGCCAATAAACCTCCGAAGCAGCTGATGCTAAAGCTCGATATTCCGAATCCGTGCTTGAACGAGCGACAGTCTTTTGCTTACGAGAAATCCAAGAGATTAGATTGGAGCCAAGAAAGACAACATATGCAGAAGTGCTCTTTCGATCAAGCTTGTCGCCACCCCAATCAGCATCCGAAAAAGCAACGAGTGAAGCTTGGCGAGAAGAGCGAAGCACGAGACCATGATCTATTGTGCCGCGGAGGAAACGTAGGATCCGTTTCACGGCTTGCCAATGATGGAGGCAAGGAGAATGCATAAATTGTGCAGCTTTGTTCACTGCCATGGTTATGTCGGGGCGAGTGAGTGCCAAATATTGAAGAGACCCAACAACCTGTCGATAAAGCTTAGGATCATCAAAGGTAGAAGAAGTAGTGCCAGTGAGGTCGGCTTGTGGCGTTGAAGGAGTCGAAACTGGCGAGGCATCTTGCATATTCACACGATGGAGCAAATCTTTGATATATTTGGATTGCGTGAGCTGCAAGCCACTCGAGAACCACGCAACTTCAACACCCAAGAAATAGGATAGTGGTCCTAAATCCTTGAGCGCGACAACCTTCCCAAGTTGAGCAATAAACCGTTGTAACAGCGAAGAGGATGATCCTGTCAACACCAAATCATCAACATAGACCAAGCAATATGCATACTCGTCATTACCAGAATATATAAACAGTGAACTGTCAGCCTTGGAACCGTGAAAACCAAGCTGTTGTAGTGCATTCGAAAGGCAAAAATACCAAGCTCGTGGCGTCTGCTTTAAACCATATAGCGATTTCTTTAGAGCACATACAAAATCGGGTTTAGAATGATCAACAAATCCCTGTGGTTGTTCCATAAAAATAGTTTCATCAAAAGTCCCGTGAAGAAAGGCATTCGAAACATCAAGTTGCCGAATGGGCCAATGACGATTGACGGCAATGGAAAGAATTAACCTTATGGTGGCCGGCTTTATAACAGGGCTGAAAGTCTCAACGTAATCAAGTCCTGGTCATTGATGAAACCCTTTTGCAACCAACCATGCACGACATCTATCGAAGGAACCATCCGCTTTTGTTTTTACACAGTATACCCACTTGCAACCAATGATATTCGAAGCTCGAGAACGAGGAACAAGATCCCATGTGCCGTTTGATAGAAGAGCATCAATTTCTTCTCCCATTGCAGCACGCCATACTTGCTATTTTGTTGCTTCAGTGTATGACGAAGGGGCTGACAGTGTGGTGGACGCAGCAGCATGAAAAACCTTTGGTTTAAGTGAGCCAGTATGGGAGCATAAAGTCATTGAATGACGCACCGTAGGTGCCTGAGCAGTGGTAGGAGAAGCATTGGGACTGCTAGAACCTATCGGGAATGTGATAGGGTCACTAGGAACAATGGGAGCAGGTTGGAAGGACACGGTGGTGATGGCAAGAGATTGATCGGCAGTCGGTGGGGGTACTTGGGACAGTAGGGAGCTACTGGTTGGGGCATGGGGCTGTAGGTAGTGGGACGACAGGTAATGGATTAGAACCGGAGCGATGGCCAAGAGAAAAAATGGTTGTCGGGGAAGGTGGAGGACCTAGAACCGATACGTACCCATCACTTGACTTGAATGGAAAAACCTGTTCATCAAAAATAACATGGCGTGAGTAAAACACTTTATTGGTGGACAAAGATAAACATTTATAACCTTTGTGAAGAACACTTTAACCAAGAAAAACACATTTGGCAGACCTAGGCTCAAGCTTGTTTTTGGTGTATGGACGCAACCAGGGATAGCAGCAACAACCGAAAATTCTCAATGACTTGTAATCAGGGTCACGATGAAAAAGGGCTTGGTAGGGTGATTTATGGTGTAATTTTGGAGTTGGGAGACGGTTGATAGTGTATACAGCAGCAACAAAGGCATGATCCCATAATTTGGGAGGGATAGAGGCATGATGTAACAAGGCGTGACCGCCATTTGATTATATGATGGTGTTTTCTTTCGGTATGACCATTTTGTTCAGGGGTATGGGGACAAGAGCTGCGTTGGATTATAGCTTCAGAGGCCAAAAATTTTTCAAGGGCTTGGAATTCCCCACCCCAATCGGATTGGAACTGCTTAAAAGGTAAACCAAAGTATTTCTCAATAATAGCACGAAATTGAATGAAGCAATTATAAACATCCGATTTACGACGAAGAAAATAGATCCAAGTATATTTGCTATAATGATCAAAAAATGCCACATAATATAGAAAACCATCACTAGAAGCAATTGGAGAAGGACCCCACAAATCCGAACAAACTAACTCTAAAGGTTGTTTTGCTTCATAAGTAGAATCCGAAAAAGACAATTTGTGTGATTTACTAACACAGCAAGTCTCACAAAGAGATGAATCATGCTTATTAGAAGCAGACAATTTATTGAAACTAAGAACTTTATTGACAGTGTTTGAGCAAGCATGGCCTAGTCTAGCGTGCCATGTAGACAACGAAACTGAATGACAAGTAGGAGATACTGGATCAGTTGCTAGGCGATATAAACCATTCTCGATGTGCCCTCTATGCAGAGTTTGCTTCGTCCGTCGATCCTTAACCATAAAATAATCATGGAAAAGTTCAACAGAGACATCATTAGTGAGTGTAAACTGAGGAATGCATAATAAATTTAGGTTAGCCTCGGAACATAAAGAATATTAGACAATTTGAAAGGATGAGAATTAAGAGTTAAGACAGACGAGCCAACACGAGAGATAGGTAAGGTTTTACCATTGGTGAGAGTGACTTCATCGAACCAAGTACTCGAATGAATGCCTGTGTTTCCCAATTCAGATGTCAAATGATGAGTGGCACCGGTATCAACGATCCATGGCTTGGGATTTGTTTGAGGAGATGAGCTATAGTTTGCTGAGGGTTTGGGGTAGGACTCGGCATATCTTGGGCTGGGACACTGACGACTTGTGTGGCCACGTCCCTTGCAGTTGTAACATGTTGGATCCTTGGGCGGGGAGGCAGCTCGGCCACGACTGGAATAATTGCCATTGAGCTTACTGTTACGACCCCGTCCACGATTAGCGAAAGCAGAAGGCTGTCGACCTACAAAGTGGGCAACGATAGTAGGATGAAGAGGCTCTTGAACAGCTTTCAATTGTAATTCCTCAGAAAGTAATAAGCCAAACAAATCATCAAAGGATGTTGACTGTAGTTTTGCCTCTAGATTGCGAACGAATGGTCAATAATCGGCACCAAGTCCTCGTAAAATATGATCGACAAGATCATCTTCAGAAATAGCCGCATTTAGAGCCCCGAGTTGATCAAAAATCCGTTTCACACGATCCATGTATATGACGATTGAATCATCGCCACGAGACAAGGCATGAAGAGAGCCTTTAAGGGTCTAGATTTGAGCCCGAGATCCGGAAGCAAAAGTTTGATGCAGCTTTGTCCAAGCTGTGAATGCGGTAGTGGCTCCGACTGCCTGAGATAGCACAGACTCAGACAACGAGCCAAGGATCCAGCTAAGAACCATTTGGTCCTTAAGAAACCACGGCTCATAGGTCGGGTTAGGAGCATTGTCAACGGTCTTGGGAGGAGATGCTGTGCCGTCAACATGATGCATGAGTTTTTGGACATATAAGAGAGGGGTCATTTGTGTTTTCCATAGGAGGTAATTAGAGGGAGTAAGCTTGATGGTGATTTGATTTGGTATGGAAGGTGGAGAGGAAACAGTCGAATTGGCCATGAGGAAAAAAAAAAGGAGAGGAGGCGGTGATTGAAACCTTTTTATTGGCAGTCTGATACCATGAAAGATGGTGATTTTGGTTTGTAAATTCAGCTCAATTGTATTCGACTATTGATAGCAAATATATACAAGATTACATCAGAGTGTTATCTACAGTTATTCACAATTTGAATTTGAATTTTAAGTAGAATAAGATCCTAAAGAATAGGAGTGATAACAAGTCTAGTTTGACTTGGTTAACTATCAACAGTTGTGACACATCATAGCTTTAACTGAAAAAAGAAAAAGAAATTGGTGGTTATTAACTTTAACAGTCAACGATTGAAGTTAACTATCAAATAGCCTTTTTGATCCATTTTGACAGCTTAAAAGCTTAATTGCTTTTCTTTAAAAAGTTTTAATTGCTTTTTACACCCTTAAACTTTAAAAATACTTACTTTTTTCTAAAAACTTAAATAAATTCGAGATATTTATCGTGGGTTTTCTTTTTTACATAATCATATTCTAAATATTAAATTCTTATACTAAAGTATAATTCAACTTATGATTTCAAATTTTTTATGGAACTAATGATTCAATTTTCAAAATAAATGGACTTCATTTAAAACAAAATTGTGTAAATCATGAAATGAATGGAAACATAATAAAATGTAATAAAAATAAAATGGATAAAACGAACATGAAGTGTCCTTAGTCGAACAAATTAGTTAACTACACTTTTACGCCTCTCTCAAAAGAGTTAATAATTTAACATAAACACTTTAACCCTTGAATAAATATGTAAATTACATTTTAACTCTAAAAAATAATTAATCTCATTTAAGTATTAATTCAAGTTTTTGGAATACAAAACTTTTAGGTATAATTTTTGGAAAACAAAAATATCAACATACAAAATGAATGATCCTAAAGACTGACTTTAAACAATTAGCAAAATCATTACATTAACTGAATTAAAAGAAGAAAAATGAAAGCCAAGCAATTGAAATGATAGCGCGTGACTGACCTCCTTCACCGCAATAGCTGGAATTCCAGTTGAGCTGACGGTGGAGAAATGTAGGTAAACTAGAAAACTTAAGAAGAAAATTGTTTACAATTTAATTCTCTCTCTTTACTTAGTCCAATACACTGTCAAATGAATATATTTATAGGAAGAAAATAACTTCCTTGCGTAACCAATTAGCTAAACAACTCAGCAGACCCTAACTACCTCTCTAACAGATACTATCTTTAACATGCATCCATCTTCTCTACTGAAACAACCCGAAGAAAATTTCTAAATAGAGTAAAACATGAAATAGAGAGTGGTTTAGTTAAAACATCAGCAACTTGATCGGATGCAGGAACTTCCCCGACCAAAATAGAACCATCGGCAACCTTTTCACGAGCAAAAAATAGATCTAACTCCATATGTTTAAATTTGGAGTGTAACACAGAATTGGTAGCAACAACTACTGCAGTGGAGCTATCACACCAAATATTGGGCTGAGTAGGCAACCCAATATGTAACTCTTGAAGTAACGAAAGTATCCACAAAACATCACTAGTGACAGCAGCCAAACTTCGGTATTCAGCTTCAGCTGTAGACCTAGATACCACCTGTTGTTTCTTAAAACACCAGGACACGGGGTTGGACCCAAAAAATACACAATATCCTGAAGTAGACCGCCGATCATCAAAATCCAACCCCCAGTTTGCATCCGAAAAACCAACTAGAGACAAAGAATCAGATCGACGAAAAACAATTCCAAAATCAAGAGTACCAGACAAATATCGCAATATCCTTTTAAGAGCAGCCATATGAACTGTGGTAGGATTATGCATGAACTGACAAATCCTATTAACTGCGTATGCAATATCAGGCCTAGTCATGACGACATACTGTAGTGCACTAGTCAAACTTCTGTAATTCGTTGGATCGGATAGAGGATCACCGTAACTCTTAGAAATATGTGACGAACTAATCATGGGCGTATGAACACTTTTAGCATTAGACAAACCACTACGCTTCAACATATCCCGGATGTACTTCCTCTAACACAGATGAAGACACCTAGAAGAGGACCGGGTAACCTCAATCCCCAAAAAATAATACAAATCACCCATGTCTTTCAACGAAAATTCATCATTCAATAGCTTCACAAACCAGTCAATAGATGATGGCACATCCCCAGTTATGATTATGTCATCAACATACATAAGAACATAGATAGTGCAGTCAGATTGAACTCGAACAAATAAAGAGGCATCCGATTTTGAACCAGTAAACCCAACTGTCAGGAGAAATGCTTTCAACTTCTCAAACCAAGCTCGTGGAGCCTAACGCAGACCATACAAAGCCTTCTTTAACCGACAAACCAAGGGTCTCCCATCAAACCCAAGCTTAACATAGCCAGGAGGTTATTGCATGAACACTTTACTATCAACATCCCCATTCAAGAAGGGATTGTTGACATCAACCTGTCGAAGTGCCCAACCTTTAGTAACTGCAACTGACAATATAACCCTTATAGTGGCGGGTTTTACTACTGGACTAAACGTCTCTTGAAAATTACAACCTGGGACTTGCGAGAAGCCTTTCGTAACCAAAGGTGCTTTATATCGTTCTACTGTACCATCTGGGTTTTTCTTGACTTTAAATAACCATTTGTAACCAATAACCTTGTGACCAGATGGTAGAGGGACCAGTTCCCAAGTACCATTGCGAATCAGGGCATCATACTCAGCTTGAGCAGTAGTTTGCCACTCAGGGCTCGCAAAGGCCTCCTCAATCATTGATGGCTCTACAGCTTCAACAGGAAGCACTCTAGGTTTAAAAATATCCGCCTTTGACCTAGTGGTCATGGGATGAATATTCACTTCAGGTGCAAAACTCTCTGCTCCTGTAGGCGCAGATGGAATTGGAACAACTGGTGTGAGAGATTGATCACCAGACGATGATGGACAACGAAGAGAGGAAATACTGTGAGGACTAGTATTTGTTGGATCAACATGTACTCCACTCCGAGGAAGCAACGCCCCATTTGAAGATGGAACACTAGGAGAGTTAATATTTGTTAGATTACCATTTACTTCACTTTGAGGAAGCAACGCCCCATTCAAATTACTCGGGCACAGACACGCAGAACTAGTACTAGAGTTTCGATGACAAGACATATTATTTTTGAGCAAAGGAAAACAGGTAGGTAAAGTACTCACCTTCCTAGTAGACCGTGATAGAGACGTCGGAGAGAGAGATCGTGATTCATCAAACTCAACATGACGAGAGACAATGAATCTACCATCAAGAAGAAGACATTGGTATCCCTTGTGACATGAGCTGTATCCCAAAAACGTACATGGTTGTGACCAAAATTCTAGCTTGTGACGCTGAAATGGGCGCAAAAACAGATAGCAACAACACCCAAAAATACATAAATGATCATAAGTAGGATCGCATCCATACAAGGCTCTATACGGAGTCTTACCATCCAGTACTAGTGTGGGAAGACGATTTATTAAATGAACTGCGCATGTGAACGCATATGCCCAAAACTCTATTGAAAGTCCCGCTTGAGCTAAAAAAGTGAGTCCCATTTCAACAATGTGTCTATGTTTACGCTCCGAAACACCATTTTGTTCAGAAGTGTGAGGACATGTAACTTGATGAATAATACTGTGAGAAGCCAAAACTGAAGCGAACGCTCGACACTCCCCACCCCAGTCACTCTGAAACTGTTTGATGGACTTGCCAAATTGATTCTGAACTAGTTTCTGAAACTGAATGAAGCAAGTCACAGCCTGAGACTTCTGCTGTATTAAGTACACCCAAGTGAAACGAGAACACATATCGACAAACGAGACATAATACCAATTGGTACCAGAAGCAATTGAGGCAGGTCCCCATACATCCGAAACAACCAACGAAATTCAGTAGTAGAAACAAGAAATGACAACTTATGGAATTTTCCCTTTTTACAAGCAGTACAAACATCACTTATAGCAACTTTATTCATAGCAAATTTATTTAACATGACATGACATTTATCAAGAACATTCTTAACAACATTCAACGATGGATGACCAAGACGTTTATGCCATAACAAACACAACTCACTATCAGCAGTCCGAGTTGGAATTTCAACTTGAGCAATAGATGGATGAAATGTAACAGGAACAGACGCATCTGATATGGAAAACTGATATAGCCCATTATGTATACGGCCCGTCAGCAAAATCTCTTGTGTCATGCTATCCTTAATAACACAATAAGTTGACTGAAATTCAAAGAACACACCATTATCAGTTGCAAACTGTGATACTGACAATAAATTCTTTCGAATAGCCGGAACACACAAAACATTAAATAACCGAAGTACCCTAGAACGAGTGGATAGAACACCCTGACCGACAGATGATATCATAGCAGGTGTACCATCACCCATTAAAAGAGAGGATGTACCTGAATATGGAACAGCATCGTGGATTACCGAATCATCTTGACACACGTGATTACTGGCATCCGAGTCAGGATACCATGATGTTGTGCCAGCTAATCCAGGAATCGGGGAGTCAGAACCATCCCCACTAACCCCACACTGTGCAGAGTTAACATGCGAACTTGAGATAGACAGATCAGAATAATCAGAAGCATGTAAATCTCCTAATCTAGGAAGTCCAAAACACGAATTCGACACGGAGAAAACACGAGCTCGCGGCTTAGTCCGCCATGGAACACCAACACCATCAACCGGCTTAGACGAATCAAGCTGCACATTATTTGAAATAGGGTTAGTGGCTAATAACGGATCATTCAGCCTAATACCATCATTTGGACGAAACCCATCACGCGGCCCAAACTTGCCAGTAACTCCACCATGGGGCCCTCCACCATTTGGGCCAAGAGTTTGTGGCCTATACTCATGGCTTTCAACATTTGGCCTGGGCCAACCACCATTCAAGCCAAGAGTTTGTGGCCTACACTCATGACAATCAACATTTGGCCTGGGCCCACCACCAATCGGTCCTGCAAATGGTGCACTAAAATTATTATATCCATCAGCACAATAATTTTGACCAAGTTCAAAGCTATTTTGACCATAGCCATAGTAATTTTGACCAGAAACAACATTATTCTGACTAGTGCCACCGCCATGTTGACCAAAGTTTGAAACTCTAGGTCGTGTATTCGGTGGTGAAGACTAGCCACGATCCCTAGACTCACGAAAAGTTGGCATCAGAAATTGCATCGGAGATGCCTCGTAACGGTGTTACCGATAGTAGCAGCACTGAGCAACGTGACCGAACCGGGAGTAGATCTGACACTGGAGGCGTGGCCTGAAGTTCCTACCATGGCCACGCAAACCCGAATGACCCCTGCGCATCGAACCATCCGAGACCGGCAACGATGAATCTTCTACCAGATTTGCACTGTACACAACATCCTGATCCAGCAGAACATGACGAGTTTCACACTCAATTAGAGCGTCCACCAGACGCTGAAACGGTAGGGGAGCCGATGGTAACGAAGTAGAGGACACCATGCCTTCAAACTCAGACGGAAGACCAGTAAGCATCACCGCCGTCCGCTCCGCCACTGAGACAGATGTTCCAGATGCTTCTAGGTGAGCACACAGACTCTTTAACTTGGCAACGTACTCACGGATCGACAAACTCCCTTTCTTGAGGGAGTGAAGTTCATGATGCAGCCTTTCTTATCGTAGATCCTTATCGGCGGCGAACATTGCCAACGCCGTAGTCCACAGCTCAGATGCCGATTGCACATCCATAAAAGATGAAATAATGGTCGAGCTTATAGTAGATAGAAGCCAACGAAGTAATAAGATTGTCCTATTGTTGAAACACAGATGCCACCGGATTGAGTACAAGAGCACCATCCGATGCTTGCACAAATCTCGGCGGCGCAGACACAGATCCATCCAGAAAGCCAAACAAATCATATCCATTAACAATAAATCGAACCTGTTGCTTCCACTGAAGAAATGTCCCTTTATCAAGCTTCACGACCTCATGCCGAGGAAACGAGTTCACCACCCGATCAGCAGTGAAGACCGAGCCATTCAATTCAACAGAGTTGGAGGCAGCAGAGTTTGTCGTGGCCATTATCAAGATCTCCTAGCGACTGATACCATGAAGAAATATAGGTAAACTAGAAAACTTAAGAAGAAAACTGTTTACAATCTAAGTCTCTCTCTTTACTTAGTCCAATACACTGTCAAATGAATATATTTATAGGAAGAAAATAACTTCCTTGTGTAACCAGTTAGCTAAACAACTCAGCAGACCCTAACTACCTCTCTAACAGATACTATCTTTAACAGGCGGGAACATGCGTGGTTCCATTATTGATGCCACTGGGTAATGGGTAAGCACTGTGGAAAGAGTACTTGCTAAAGATGAAAGCAGATGCGCATCTTTTGCTGTCAGGATACATCGCTCTCATGTTTATGGTATAGGAAGTGAGATTTGCAGTAATTTGAGTAAAGCAGCCAGATTCAGAAGCACCATTGTCACACCTTGGTTGAATGCAACCGCTAAGTGAATCAGCTTCGCTACGTAAAATAGTAGCCAAATTTTCGCAACCTACTGACCCGAAATAATTCATATCACTTGAGAAGAAAAATGGAGTGCTTGAGAATTAACCCTCACACTTGTTAGAGTATGACTGAGTTAGGCATTAACTTCAGTCTGTTAAAGTTAGGGGTGAGCAAAACTCGATTCGACTCGAAAAAATTGAAAAAAATTCAAATTTTGAGTTAAACGAATCGAGTTATTCGAGTTAATCGAGTTATTCGAATCAACTCGAATTTTTTTTCGAATTTCGAGTTTGAATCGAGTTGAGTTTTCGAATTCGAATAACTCGAATAATTCGAATAATTCGAATAATTCGAATATCAAACTATAATATTTTACATTTTTACTCTAAACTTCCAAACCTTTTTATTTTTCCCTCAAAACTTTTACTTCTTCCCACTTCCCCCCAAAACTTTTACTCTCCTCCCCTCCCAACCCCCCAATCTACCCAAAATCCATTTCTCACCAAAATTTTACTCTCCCATTTACTTTTTCTCAAAATTTTACTCCAAAAAACCCTCAAAACCTTTTATTTTCCCCCACAATTTTTACTCCCTCCCACTTTTCCCCTAAAACTTTTATTCTCTTCCCATCCCACCTCCTATCTACCCCAAACCCTCCCCCTCCAATATTTTTTTAATATTTTCCCTCCAAAATTTTACTCCTCCCTATTTACTTTCCCTCAAACTTTTATTCCCTAAAACTTTTTATTTTCCCCCTAAACTTTTACTTCTCACCCTTTACTCTCAAAGAAAAAATCAAAATTATCCAAAAAAATCACTAAGCATAAATAGTAATGATTTTATTTATATCTACTATTTATATTATTAAATTAAATTTCACATTTTATATTATTTATATTATTGAATTGTTTAGTCATATTGAATATTTATATTAAAATTGAATTATTAATTATGCCATAAAATATTCATGTTAAAATTTTATATTAGTATCAATTTCACATTTTATTTTAAAATAACTTTTATTAAAAATCATATTTTTACATTTAATATATTTTTAATTCCAAAATACATAGTGACAAGAATCAAGATAATTGAAACAACTAAGCAAGCAAAAAAGCTAACCAGTATATAAAAAATTAATAAATAAATTATGAGGTGATGAAAGTTAATAAAAAATTTGATTAAGGTGGTCAAATTTTATTACGATGGTGACAATGGTTATAAGGACCCAAAATTATTTTTTAAAATTTAACTCGAACAAATATATTCGATTCGATTCGATTCGAATTCCATCTCACTCGACTCGATTCGAGAAAACTTCAAATAAAGTTAGGATGATAAAACGAGTTTCGAAAACTTGATTAACTCGAAAATTTTCGATTCGATTCGATCGAATGCTCACCCCTAGTTAAAGTCAGTTGCTTTCAGTTGGAAGTCTGTTAAAGGTAGTTGCTGCTAGTAGTTGCTAATAGCTGTTAGCTGTTATATGCAGTTATCAGCTTCATAGTTCCTATATATAGTATAGCACTCAGCACCTATAAGATAAATTTTTGAGATGTATTTGTTTTCTTGATTGAATACAAGATGTTATCTTTGGTATAGAATTTAACAACACTAGCCTCATTTATACGATCACAATTAATGTAAGTAACTGGATAGCTGATGAGAATGGTGTTTGAATACAAGGCTTTTCCAAGTACCTCCAGATTGATGCCATTTACGTTTATAAAAGGCTTTGTCCCATTACAAGTTATTCTAAACAGAGTATTATAGCATCTACTATGGATTCCAAAAGGGGATGGAATTGTAATATTTCCACATACTTCTTTACCACAGGGAGGTTCTTGAGACTCTGCTGCTTGTAAAATTGGGCACAACAGGAAGAGGAAGAGGAAGAGGAGTAGGAGGATGAAGTAAAGCGGTAAGTGAAAACCCATTTGCGTTGTTATTTTGTTTGAGGGAAACGAATGAAAAAGTCATTAATAGATTTTAAAGAAACAAATGATGTTTGACAGAGAAGCAAACGAAAAGTCTTTGCTCACACTTTCCTTGAAAACCTTCAAATATTTGAAGTCATATCGTACAATAGAAAGATTGCTACTAACAAGTGAATGAAAGAAATGAAAGAAAACTTTTGTCTAAGTACTAATTCTAGCTCAAACAAAATTAAAATTAAATTATACAACAGTTGAAGATACTTGTGATTATAGTAAATTTTAATTAGTTTTGTACTTTGTTTTTCCCTTGCCCAAAATAAAGAACATTATCCTTAATGAGTGATGGCAAAGGTGATTGTTGTCTACAACAACTTGAGAAGAAATTTCCAAGTATTCTCAATGGAAAAGTATATACACAAAATGATAGAAAAGGCGTTGGACCAAAATTAAATCAACATCTCTAAATGGTTAAAGCAAATTAAAGATGGAATCGTCATTGTCATGACATCAACATCTTATTACTAAAGGAAATAACTTGAAGCCAACGCCAATTTGTAATCATGTTAGTATCTATGAGTAATAATTTTGTTAATTAATTATCGATAATTTTTCTAATTAATTTTAAATTAGCACTTAGTACACGGCCTACACCATGTTCGGGGTGTTCCGGTTTTACTAAGTAATGATTTTCCAATTTCGATTTAAGACAAATTGCAATTTCGGATTCAAATTATATAAGAAAATTTCCCTTCTAAAAAAAATTGAAAGCACCAAAACTTAATCCAATTTAATTGCTAAGAAAAATGGCTCTGACGCTGAATTAAGCCTCTGAAATTAGCATAATTTGATAAATTTTCTTTGCAATTGTTTGGAAATAAAAACAAGCAGGTGATTGGCTCATGTTGGTTTCCGTGAGAAAGTAAAATAGCAGCCAATATGCATGCATTTGTTTTGTGGAAATTAAATTAAAACCAAGGAGGTATCATTATCAACAAATATGAAACATAAGAAGATTCATTCCTTTTATTATATATTATTCATATTAACAACATAGAAATTTCCATGAAAAAGTAAGGTCCATGACATCCACGGAAGCAATGACAACAATTGCAAAAAGACCTTGACTCCAGATAAACATTTTAGAAATATCTGCTCTCCAAAGTCATCTTTGTTCATCTTCAATTTCGTCCTTATATAAACAAAACTCCAACATATAGAAAAAGAAATGATAGCCCTTGAAATCCTTAATATCCAAACCATATTTATGCATAAGAAATTTGCATAGGAGACGAGAAAATGGAATCTGAACTTAATGGGCAATTTCGTCACAGTCAAGCTAAAGTTTAACAATTTAGGATCTTTTATCTATATGGTGTTCCACTTTTATGTATATTTCCAAGATTTTCAATCTGAATTCGGTTCAAAGAAAAGGAAATTACTTTAAATTTGTATAATTAATTGGATTCAAAAATATTTTTTAATAATTTGGTATGCCACATTAGTATACTTTCACATAGATAGTACCCATTTTTGGAACGTCCAGTGCCAAAGTCACGGAATGGGTAAGTCGCCAATCCCTAAAACGGACTATGTAATGTACTTTATCCGCTTTCTTATGAATCTCACATAACACATTATATGTCAATTTCTCATGAATTTCGTAAACCATGTTAACAATTAATATTATTCAAATCAGTCCAGAATAATTCCAAAAATGAATTTATTGAGAATATTGAATTACAAGTCGGAACTTAAACTATGAAAAAGTGAATCGAATACGTATGACTCAGTTTTATCTATCGTGCAACTCGATTGATTAGCCTTACAACTGGGCTATGTTTTAAAAATGATTAGAATAAGTCCACCACCTGTTTAAATTGAATTACTATATAACTTATCCATTGCTTAGCAAAGGTTGCATTCACTACACCAAAACAGGCTTTTAGCGGCGGTTGGATAAAAAATGCCGCTAAAGATCGATCATTAGCGGCGCTTCACAGAAAACGCCGCTGAAAATAAGCAGTAGCGGCATTTTCCAGAAAGCACCGCAAAATACCTAGGCCCAACGACGCCGTTTTTCGAGCTTTCGGGGATTCAACGGCATTTTTAAAAATGCGCCGCTAATGGTCAGGGCTTTATCGGCGTTGTTGGTAAAGCGCTGCAAAAATACCTAAGCCCAATGACCCCGTTTTTTGAGCTTTCAGGGATTTAGCGGCGTTTTTAAGTATGCGCCGTTAATGCTCAGGGCTTTAGCGGCATTTTTGAGAAAGCGCCGCAAAATACCTAAGCCCAACGACGCCGTTTTCTGAGGTTTCGGGGAATCAGCGGCGTTTTTAAAAAAGCGCCGCTAATGCTCAAGGCTTTAGCAGCGTTTTTGGTAAAGCGCTGCAAAAATACCTAAGCCCAACGACCCCGTTTTCTGAGCTTTCGGGGATTTAGCGGCGTTTTTAAGTATGCGCCGCTAATGCTCAGGGCTTTAGCGGCGTTTTTGAGAAAGGGCCGCAAAAAAAACCTAAGCTCAACGATGCCGTTTTCTGAGCTTTCGGGGATTTAGTGGCGTTTTTAAGTATGCGCCGCTAATGCTCAGGGTGTTAGCGGCGCTTTTGGGAAAGCGCCGCAAAAATACCTGAGCTCAATGACGCCGCTTTCTGAGCTTTCGGGGATTTAGTGGCATTTTTAAGTATGCACCGCTAATGCTCAGGGTGTTAGCGGCGTTTTCGGGAAAGCGCCGCAAAAATACCTAAGCCCAACGATGCCGTTATCTGAGCTTTTGGGGATTTAGTGGCATTTTTAAGTAAGCGCCACTAATGCTCAAGGATTTAATATAACTTAAAATATTTGTTAAAAATGGAAAAATTAGTTTTTTTGGATACATTACTGATTTTTTTAGTTTATATATTAAATAATTTCTTATATAATCGTAAAAGAGATAGTGTTAATTTTAAAATATTTAATTTAATTATCATTATAGTTTAGGGTTTAATAATTATGGTTTAGGGTATATATATGGTTAATTTAGGATTTAAAACCGGTTTAGGAGTTACAATTTTAAGTTTATAGATTATGGAATTAGAGATTATAGATTAGGGATTCTGGTTTAAGGGTTAATGTGATTTAATGTTATGGGTTAAGGGTTAGGGGTTGAATTTTAGGTTAGAGTTTAGGGTTTAGATTAATTAGTGTGTTTTAATTATATATTAAATAAGGTTTAAGGGTTAGGGGTTAGGGGTTAAGGGTAGGGATTCAGGATCGGGTTTTGGTTTAGGGTTTAGATTAATTAGTGTTTTTAATTTATATATTAAATAAATTTTAGGGGTTAGGGATTCGGGGTTGGGTTTATCTTAAAGACAAAAGCAACTAGGGTTAGGGGTTATGCTTTAGGGGTTAGGGGATTTAGGGGTTAGGGTTAGGGTTTCAACGCCACAAAATGTTGAGCAAAATCCATCATTTTATTTTAAGTTTTACGGTTTAAAATTTAAGATTTAATGTTTATGGTTTAGGGTTTAAGGTTTATGGTATAATGTTTATTAATTTTGGTTAAGTGTTTATGTGTTAGAGTTTTAGTTTGGGGTTTAAGGTTTAAGTTTAAAGTTTTAGGGTTTAGTTTGGAAATTGAAGAACATTTGGATTTTACTGGGATTCATGCCATTTTGTACTACACCCATATTATATAATTAATAATTTCAATTTATAAATTTTGTTTTAATTTTGGATCAATTTGACTTCAATCTTGGAGGAAGGCATTAGCAGCACTTAAGCAAAAACGCCGCTAAAGGTGATGTATTACCGGCGTTTTATGAAGAAACGCCGCAAATTTCCTTTAAGTGTAACAAAGAAGGTGCCGTTTTTTTATTTCTTTTAGTGGCACATTTCAAAAACGCCGCAAATATTTATTACGAGTTGAGGAAATGGCGCCGTTTCCTATTTTTATTAGTGGCGCTATAGCTAATACGCCGCCAAAATGTTTAAGGTTATCTTATAACGGTGCCGTTTTGTCTATGTTATTAGTGGCGCTTTTAGTGTAAGCACCACAAATATTTAATAGTGGTTGAGGTAACGGTGCCGTTTCCTATTTTTTTTAGTGGTGCTTTAGATAAAACGCCATAAAAATGTTGAAGGTTACCTTATAACGGTGTCATTTTGTCCATGTTATTAGTGGCGTTTTTACTCTAAGCACCACAAGTTGTAGTTTAATGTGTGTTAAACGGCTGCGTTTGTACTGATATTAGTGGCACTTATTTATAAGCGCCGCAAATGATTTCATTTTCATTAAAAAACGTCGTCATTTTTTTCTCATACATTTTACCAAAACTTAAACCCCAACTATCGTGACTTATCCCCCAAAATCCCATTCTCCCCCAAATCCCTAAGATTTCCCCTAATCCACATATCCCCAAACCCGACCTCTTGCAACGTTGCCGTTTCCTCTGGCGCATCACCGTCTCCGTTCTTCGGTCTTCTCTGCCGCAACAATCGGTAAGTTTTCGTGATATCTTCTACTGCAACAATCTCCGTCCATACTTGCTTCTTCTTCTTCTTGCCCCAATTACGATATTTTAAATTGTTGTAATTTAATTTAATTACTTTTAAAATGTAGATTATGTAACAGATAAGCTATGTATGTATACATGTCATGATTTGGGTCATGATATTAGAGAAGAGAGTGGAAAATTGTGACCCTATTCTTTTCGTAGCCAAGTAAGTTAAGAGGGCAGCGAAACCTTGATCTGAGTTGACCTACTTGGGCTTAAGTCATTTTTTTTACTCTACAATACAAAACCAGGCAGTGTCATGAAGGTTGATATTGTACCTGGTTCTCTTCAGTCATGCATCCGTATGTATTTTGCATTAGTTTCTGACGATTTTTTTCAGTTGCATTTACATGGCAGTAATTAAATGGCTTTTGATGAAAATCATAACCAAAGTATTTTAATCGGTATTTTACGGTATTAATTATTTATTTTAGCAATGCAAATAATTATACTAAATATTAAATATCCATGTTAAACACTGCAAATGGATTAAAATTGGAATTTAACCTAAAATTGCCATGTGAATTTAGTGTTGTTAAAATTCAGTGAATTCAGTGTTGTTAAAATATGAGTGTTTTGACCTTTGTTATGTAATGACAAAGTTGAGTTTATAGGTAATGGCTTATGATTACTTCTAAGTTAGCTATCGACATTAAACATAAATTTAAAAAAATACACAGACAAAGATAACATAATTACAGCAGGAAGTTATTTTGACCAATTAATTTATATTTTTAGGTGAAAGCCCATCAAATATTGAAAAATTGACCACTCTCGAAGCTGCGGTTAGATTCTAATAACAAGTTATCGGGTATAATATCATTTTTCTTCTTTTTGTTCTTACATGATGCAATATCGTTTTTCATAACTTGCATAATTTGAGCATCATTTTATGATAAATTTGAGCTTTGCTTTATGATAAAAGTTGCAAATTGAGGGGATGTGGTTTTTAAAATAACATGAAGCTTTAGGCAAATGGTTAAGATAATTAAATTATACATTTTGTTGGTGCAACAATAGATGGTGTGCTTTGCAATATAATTTCAAATGTTGACACATCTTTTTCCATATACCTTGTTCAAGTAAGTATAAATCGAAATGTTTTTTACATTATACAAGATAATGTCACATTTCATTGAGACTTCTTTAGTTGATAATGTGATGGCTATTTCGGCTACATACTTTTTAAAAATAATCATATTCAATAGTGATCATCTAAATCAAATATTTAGAGATAATGCCATGTTGTGCGAATGTCTATGGCACACCTCACTAGCACTTTTATATTCACTTTTTAATTACGGTTTACAACTATATCAACTACCAAAATAAAAATCAATCATTATAAATACTAATTAAATAATTAATTTAACAAATTAACTCTCCCATTCCAACCGAAACAATTTGTGAAATGACATTAATTGTTGTTAAATTAAAATCATTAAAGGCGATTAACCCTAAATTTTAAGCTATATATGCTATTAAAATATATATACTTGGTCCAAATATATTTATTTTGTAATGTCAAATCAAATTATTATTTCTTTAATAACAAAAGTTGTTTTGATAAATATAAACAAATTAATTGTAAATATAAATGCCAAGTCAAAGTCTTTTGATAATTTTTAACTTATTTTAATCTTTGAATTCATAAAAGCAAAAAAATATCATATCAAAACTTCTATTTTAATTTAATATATAATTTACATAACTCACATAACTTACAAAAGTCACATACATACATAACTTACATAACCTACATAATACATAACCTACATAACTTATATAACTTACATAATACATAACTTAAATAAATACATAACTTACATAATACATAACTTATATAGTACATAACTTACATAATAACTTACATAGCTTATATAACTTACATAACTTATATAACTTACATAATACATAACTTACATAATTTACTTAATACATAATCAACATATATTATATCTTAACTTACATAATAACTTACATAGCTTATATAACTTACATAATACATAACCTACATAACTTATATAACTTACATAATATATAACTTACATATCTTTTATAATATATACATAACTTGCATAATTTACTTAATACATAACTTACATTGAGAAAAATATTAACTTACATAATAACTTACATAGCTTAGTTATACTTATCCCTAAATCCTAAACCCGTGCAATTTTTTGTCAACATCAGACTTAAAGAATTAAGAAATGGACCGGTCTTGGATGAATTTGTCAAGGGTAAGCAACGGTTATCGGAATAGAGTGGAAGTAGAGATAACATCGACGACAAATAAGAAATTTTGCCCCTTCCAGAACAAAACTTAAACGATAATATCCCTAGTACTAGTACACAATTTCAATGGGTTCGTCAGGATATGGATGAAGATATTTACGAATAATGATGTAGTAAGATTTTACGATTGTTTAATTATATGTAATTTTATAATTTAAATCTTGGTCTTATTATATATTTCAACTATTTTATATGTGTTGTTATTGTTGTAATTAGTTATTAAGTTTTCAACTATTTTATGTGTATTGCAGATAAAATGCCTAGAAGTAAAATTCTAAGGGGAAGCATTGTTCAAAATGATCCAAACTCGGCAGAAACAAATAGTACTGAACAACAGACAGTAATTGGATCTTTGAATATTCCGATTACACCTGAGGATCCTACAAAAGTTCAAAGTAATTTTACATTTAATTTACATGCGTGTTGACTTATAATTGATTTATTTTTCAAATTCTTATATTATAATATACCATTTGTAGCTGAAAATGGTGGGACGCGCAGAGGTCGAGGACGTACGCTACTTAGAGAGTTATACGAGTTAGATCCAGTCGAGTGTGTCAAAGTTGGACGAAAAAGTTTTGGTCAGCCTGTTGGATCAGAAGCTCGGCTTTTAGCAGGATACATGGGCATTTTAGCACGAAATGCAAATATGTTGCCTATCAACTACGAGTCATAGCATCAAATGCCTGATAGCAACAAAAACCAAGCCCTCGATAATATTAAGGTAACAAAATGTTAATGTCATCTGTAATGCTTGGGAAATAGTTTCATTTATATTTACTTTATTAACTTGTGTTTTTTGTAGGCGAGGTTTGCTTTAAAGGTCTTGGATGCTTATGTAAAGAAGGCATTGGGAAAAAGATGGAGAGACCATAAAGTAATTTCAAGAAATACTATTATAAGACAAAAACAACCCTTGATGAGAAATTGCAAAATGTCCCGCCAGGTATGCTGAGGTACCAATGGGAAGATGCGGTTAGATTTTGGCATTCGAAGAAAGGCGAGGTATGACATACTTCCAAACTATTGTAATTATTTTGGTTTATAGTATTTACTATTTATGTACTAAAAAAATCATAACGTAGGATCGTGAACGAGTTGGAAAAAGCAACAGGCAGAAACAAAAATTCACTCACACAGCCGGGTCGAGAAGTTTTGCATGTGTAGCTGAGCGGAGGTATTTTTAATTTTTTAATATTGCCAAATATGTATAACTTTCCATTAAATAATATTTTTACTACTATATTGTAGGAACTGTCGTCCGATCAAAAAGTTGGACGCCTTCAACTTTTTGAAATTACACATAGGAAGAAAGATGGATCTACTATGAATCCTGAAGCTGGTGAAATTATGGAACGTTTACTTAATACGATTTGACTTGTTTTAGTTATTTATAGTGTTTATTTTCTAATGGTTTAATTCATTTCTTGTAATGCAACTATTGTTGTGTTGCATTTGTTTTTTTAATATATATTATGCTTCCTAACTATGTGATTTATTTATTAGGAAAAACTAAAGGATAAAAAGCGAGTCTGGCGATTGCTTCTAGTGATAGTTCTGTTCATCTTGAAGACATTGATAACCGGCTTATTATCAAAGTTTTGGGTCCCGAAAGGTATGGTCGGGTTCGATTTCAAGGATCTTTTGTTAGCCCAACCAAATATTTTGGATCCATTTCATGACAATACATGGCTTCGGGGAGTTAGGCTCAAGCTGAAGTTCAGAGGTTAAAAGACCAAATGGCTCAGATGCAAGCGACCACAGTTGAGGTTCAAAGGAAATATGAAGAACTCCAGCTACAACTTAAAGGAGAGGCAGCAGCGAGGGAAGCAGAGGCGGCAGCGAGGGAAGCAGCGGCTGCAGCAAGGGAAGCAGAGGCTGCAGCGAGAGAAGTAGAGCAGAGCAGAAAGTACGACGAACTCCAACAGCAGCTTCAGAGTATAATGAAGATGTTTCAACAAGAACTTCATTGTCATAGTGTATTGCATAAATATTTTTATCATTTTAACTTTTAACATTTTTGCAAAAATAATATGAATTCACTTTTATTTGTTGATATTAATATTATTTTATTCGTTTAATTTGAAATATTGTATAAATTTATTGCTTTTGGTTGGTTTAGATCTGGTTGCTTTTGATTTGTTGCTATAGGAGGGCTGAAAAAAAGAAAAATTTTATATAAAAAAATCCCAAAAATAGTGGCGTTTTTTATAAAAGCGCCGCTAAAGAACATTTCTTTTAGTGGTGTTTGTGAATAAAGCGCCGCTAACAATCATGTTCTTTATTGGCGTTTTTTCTGAAGCACCGCTAAAGAACATGATCTTTAGCGGCGTTTTTTTTTTGAAGCGCCGCTAAAGAACATGATCTTTAGCGGCGTTTTTTATCAAGCACCGTTAAAGAACATGATCTTCAACGGCGTCTTTTTCACAAGCGCCGCTAAAGATCATGTTCTTTAACGGCGCTTGAAAAAAAAAGGCCGCTAAAGATCATATTCTTTAGCGGCGCTTAAGAGAAAACGCCGCTAAAGATCATGACCTTTAGCGGCATTTTTTTTCAAGCGCCGCTAAAAAACATGACCCTGCAAACGTTAGCGACGTTTTCGTTAGCGGCATTTTTTGCGGCGCTTGTGGAAGCGCCGCAAACACCTTTAGTGGTGGTAAAAAGCGCCGCTAAAGGCCTAAAAAAACGCCGCTAAAAACCTGTTTTGATGTAGTGATTGCCTACACTTTGGTTCATCATGTGCCCACCCGACCCATTTTAGATGTTCATTTTACTATTTACTTTGAAAAAGAATAATCATCCCAAATATTTATTAATGTTTTGAAAGAAAATTCTGTCTATCCAATTTATTGATGATGCATAAAAATAATTCCTTAAAATTTTACTAATATATTTTAAAAATAATTCTTTTGTACATATTATAAATGTGAAAGGGTACGATACTCATGTTTGAAGTCATGCTATACTCAATCACTTACTAAAACCAAATTAAAACAATTAAATTTACAATAGTGGCCATAAGGCACTTTTTAATTTCACTTCTAATATATAAATGTGAAGGCTTTTCTTTCTATAATGAAAATGAAAATGTGAGATAATAAAATAATATCATCTAGACTTAAATTAAAAGTAACAAATATTTCACTCTTAATATATAAAAGGTATTTATATTGAGCTGCAAAATTAAATTTCTTTATTAAAAGACTTTTATCTAAATTTTAGGTCTAATTCAAACAAATTTAAATTTAAATTGTACAATAGATGAAGATACTTGTTAATTTGAATTAATTCTTTGTTTTTTAATCAATCAAATAGGTATATAGGCTATGGATGCCATTTGCGTTTATGAATGGCTTTACCCCATATTGAGGGTTGGGTTGCAAGTCACTCTAAACCAAGGTTTAGTATAGCAGGTGCTATGGATTCCAAAAGGGGATGGAATTGTAATATTTCCACATACTTCTTTACCACAGGCAGGTTCTTGAGATTCTGCTGCTTGTAATATTGGGCACAAGAGGAAGAGGAGTAGGAGGATGAACTAACGCGGTAACTGAAAACCCATTTGCGTTGTTATTTTGTTTGAGGGGAATGAATGAAGATTTAAAGAAACAAAGGATGTTTGAGTGAGAAGCAAATGAAAATAATTTGCTCACACTTTCCTTGAAGTTCCAGTGTAAGTGCATTTGATTTGAGAATAATTCATTAATTTGCAAAGACTGTTGGATACAATTTTCCAGCTACACGTAAGACGTCTCCATTCAAAGAAATAAAAGGGAGAGTCGAGCCTTGACCCCTAATTTGTTTTATATTCCTTCAAATATTTTTACAATAGCATTAAGAAATAAGGATAATTTATGTTCCTCCTTCAAAACTTATAAATATTTCAAATCATATTGTAAAATAGAAAGCTTGATATTATAGATTAAATAAATTATTTTAAAATTTTATTAGTTAATATTAATTTAATTATATTAACAAGTGGATGAAAGAAGTGATAAAAAAACTTTATTTAAAATGAAGATATATGTGATTATAATCAATTTTAATTAATTTTGTACTTTATTTTTATATAGATATATTTATATTAATTATTAAGTTTATACAATCCTAGTTGTCTATAAAGCTAGAAGGGAGGAGATAACAAAGAGTGAGCATTATCCTTAATGAGCGATAGCAAAAGTGATTGTTCTTTACAATAACTTGAGAAGAAATTCCGAGGAATGTCACTTTTGACGCTGCTCCTATGATTAGAGGTTTCACATTTATATTTATAGCTATTCAACATAGTTAGTATCATAAGTCTAAGGATTATTTATGTTACCGATATATGTGGGTATTTTAGACATTTAAGTGAAATTCTCAATAAAACTCTTAAGTCAAGTTATATTTTATAATTTTTAATAATCATTAATATTTTATTTTCTATATTTTTTCTAAGTTTAGGTAACTTTTACATTTCTTAAAAATATTTTAATAATTTAACATGTCACATCAACATGCTTTCGCATGGCATACTATATGCCAACTTCTCATGACTTCCGTAAATCATGTAAACAACATATAATATTTAAATTAATCAAGAATTTTGATTTTTTTACTTAGTCTTTTTACCATTTAATTGTATATTAATATTTATTACTTTATTAAGAATTGATTTTTAGGTAATTTTCCGACAAAATTGGTATTGAGCTCAATAAAATATATTATATAAGCATAGATATAACTTCATTAAAATCTGTGAAGAGAAAACGTTATTAATTTGTCTCAAGTCCCTTTTTGAGCATATGAGAAATTTTGTAGATAGAAGTTGAATACAATTTTCTTTTTGGTGAATTACAAGAAGAGAATAGAGCTCGAAGTGACTTAAATCTAGACCGCATTTGGAGCAATAAATACTTTAACCATTAAACTAACATATGGAATTTGAATACGATATTTTGAAGTAAATGTCAACTCTTTGGAAAATAAAATTTCAAAAATTTCCGAGTCATAATCTTTTGTGGAATGGAAAAGTATACCCACAAAATGATCGAAAAGGCTTTGGGCCACAATTAAATCAACATCATTAAATTGTTATACCAAATTAAAGAGGAATAGTCTTTGTCTTAAATTAAACCTCTGAAATTAGAATAATTTGATAAATTTTCTTTGCAATTGTTTGGAAATAAAAACAAGCTGGTATCATTATCAACAAATATGGACCATAAGAAGATTCATTCCTTTTATTATATATTATTCATACTAACAACATAGAAATTTCCATAGAAATACTTTGATCTTGTTCTCAATTACGTATGCTTAATTCTTGATTTAATATTTTAGGTTATTAATCTATATTGATGTGCTTAAATCAGAGGAGGAATAGACCCTATATAAAAGTATATCTAAAGTAAAAATAATTTGAATAAGTAATAAATAAATAAAATAATGACTAAAACAATACTCAATACCAGAAAAATTAGCATGAAAAAGTAATAGCAAATGAAGCTACAATTAATATAATTAAAATGTACAGATGACATGAGCAAAATTAAAATAATCATAACCTTATTAACAAAATGTAGAATAAACACACCACTATACACATGAGTTGAATATAATCAATATAGCATATAGTTGGTAGTTAATCCAAAAATCATTATGTGATTGAATTTAATCCTTCACTGAGGCTTTGTTTGTTTCATTAAGAATGGCTTTTACAAAATGATTTCTTTGAAAAAGTTAATATTTTCGGTGTTTGATGATTTCTTGAAAATATTTCATAAAAATTGTTTTCAATGAAACAAACATACATTTGAGATTTATGATAAAGAGCTTAAATATGAAAATGCGAATTGATTAAATAGCGATGTTAAGGTGAAATTATAATAAATAATAAATCTTCATGATGTTAAGGATTAAATTGTAAACTTTGTGAAATTTATAATTGAAACAAGAGAAGTGATATGCATGAAAATATGTTATGTGAAATAAGATATTGTAATGAATTATTTGATTAAAGTGCTTATACGATGAAAAATAAATCACATGGCAATAGGGACTAAATTGAAAAATATACAAAAGTTTAAGCATGAAACAATTTAATATGTGAGTAAGGAAATTGTGATAAAACTTTAATGAATGTGTTATGAGATGATGAAATATGCATAAAGTATTGTAAAAGTGAAATTGTCGAAAAATATGAAATTTTTATGATGATAAGAATTAAATTGTTAAACTTAAGAAAATATGTGGATGAAATAATAGAAGTGAAATACATAGAAATTTGATATGTGAAACAAGATATTGAGATCAATTATGTAATTAAAGTGTAACAAGAAAGAAAATTAATTTATTATGATTTATCATGAATATTGAACTTTTATGACAAAAAGGAGCTAAATTAAAAAGTTATGAAAGTTTATATAAAAAACGTTTGATAAGTGAAGAACGTAGTAGAGGATGTAACATTCTAGTGCTTTTATGAGGGTGTTACAATGAATATAGCCTTATCAATTTGGAAAATGTATTACGAGCAAAAAATTGGGAACACATTTTACGGTAATAAGAGGGTAATTTTACATTGACCATCCTATTTTACATGAAACAAACATCGAAAAAGGCTGAAAATATTTTCTGTAAAAACTTTTAAGCTAAAACAAACAAAGCCTAAAATAATTTTATTAGTTAATATTAATTTATAAGCTTGATATTGTAGATTAAATAAAATCATATTTAAAATTTTATTAGTTAATATTAATTTAATTATATTAACAAGTGGATGAAAGAAGTGATAAAAAAAAACTTAATTTAAAATGTAGATATATGTGATTATAATCAATTTCAATTAATTTTATACTTTATTTTTATATAGATATTTTATATTAATTATTAAGTTTATACAATCCTAGTTGTCTATAAAGCTAGAAGGGAGGAGATAACAAAGAGTGAGCATTATCCTTAATGAGTGATAGCAAAGGTGATTGTTCTTTACGACAACTTGAGAAGAAATTCCAAGGAATGTCACTTTTGACGTTGTTTCTATGATTAGAGGTTTCGCATTTTTATTTATAGCCATTCAACATAGTTAGTATCATAAGTCTAAGAATTATTTATGTTACCGATATATATAGGTATTTTTGACATTTAAGTGAAATACTCAATAAAACTCTCAAGTGAAGTTATATTTTATAATTTTTTGATTTTTAAAATCATTAATATTTTATTATATATATATATATTATAAATTTGGGTAACTTTTACATTTTTTAAAATATTTTTACAAAAATGCTTTCAGATGGCATATCATATGCCAACTTCTCATGACTTCCGTGTAAACAAATATAATATTAAAATTAATCAAGAATTTTGATTTTCTACTGAGTCTTTTTACCATTTAATTGTATATTAATATTTATTACTTTATTAAGAATTGGTTTTATGTAATTTTCCTGACAAAATTGATATTGAGCTCAATAAAATATATTTTATCAGCATAGATATTACTTCATTAAAATCTGCGAAGTGAGAAAACGTTATTAATTTGTCTCAAGTTCCTTTTTGAGCAAATGAGAAATTTTGTAAATAGAAGTTGAATATGATTTTCTTTTTAGTGAATTACAAGAAAAAAATAGAATCCTAACAACAACGCAACTTAAATTTAGATTGCATTTAGGGCAATGAATATTTTAACCATTAAATCAACCTATGGAATTTGAATACGATATTTTGAAGTAAAGGCCAACTCTTTAAAAAATAAAATTCCAAAAATTTCCGAGCCATAATCTCTTGTGGAATGGAAAAGTATATCCACAAAATGATCGAAAAGGCTTTGGGCCACAATTAAATCAACATCTTTAAATTGTTATACCAAATTAAAGACGGAATCGTCTTTGTCTTAAATTAAACCTCTGAAATGAGCATAATTTCATAAATTTTGTTTGCAATTGTTTGGAAATAAAAACAAGAAGGTGATTGGCTCATCTTGTTTTTGGTGAGAAAGTAAAATAGCAGCCAACATGCATGCATTTGTTTTGTGGAAATTAAATTAAAACCAAGGAGGTCTCATTATCAACAAATATGGACCATAAGAAGATTCATTCCTTTTATTATATATTATTCATACTAACAACATAGAAATTTCCATAGAAATACTTAGATGAATTCTTGGGCAACCACAAGACTCCACCAGTGTGACAAATACAAAAGCCAAAGGCTATCAACCAAGATAAATTGTTTCAGGAGTGTTGGAAAGTAGAAAGATGAGTTCAACGGAAAAGTTACACTGTCGGTTGGAATTGTCCTGGACATTGAACTACTAGGATTGGTATCCCATGAATGGATCATGTCATCTATTTCAGATTCTTCATCACCACAGTCTTCAATAACAGTTCCACCTGAAGCTTTAATCAACTCCAGCTCCATTACTACTTGTTTCATGGTGGGTCTTTTCTTTCCATTAAGATTCAAGCATCTTTTTGCTAGCAGAGCCACAACCATAATCTCCTGCTCTGGACCATCCTTTACTACCATTGGATTGAGAATGCTAAATAAGGAATTCTCCTGCATTGAATGCAAAAAATAAGATACCAAGCTTTTCACTTGCTCTGATTGGTTTGCGGAGATGGGTTTTTGTCCTGTTAAAAGCTCAATAAGAACAACTCCAAAGCTATAAACATCACTCTTCTCTGTAAATTGATTTGTTCGAAAATATTCGGGATCCATGTATCCAAAAGTTCCTTGCACCTGAGTGGTTAAATGTGTCTGTTCAAGTGCAACTGATCTTGAAGTTCCAAAATCTGATACTTTTGCCCCATATTTATCATCCAAAAGTATGTTACTAGATTTTATGTCTTGATGATAAATAGGAGCAGAAGCAGCTGAATGCAAATAGAACAAGGCATTGGCAATTTCAATTGTAATTCGTAAACGCATTTCCCATGTCAATGGTAATTCTTCATTTTGGTTATGAATGAGATCGTATAATGTACCATTTGGGATGAACTCGTACACCAATAGAGGAACTTCAGCCTCTAAACAACACCCTAAAAGCTTAACCACGTTCCTGTGATTAATTTGAGATAAAATTACCACCTCTTTAATAAACTGTTCAACCTTCTTTTCATCAAATTTTTTTTCAAAATCTATTCTATTTTAAACAAAATATTTCATTTACAAAACCATAAAAACTTTAAAAATAATTAAATTTATTAAAAATTATATGTTAATTATATTTTAATTTGGTCTTCTTTGATTCTTTTAATAGTACAATGGTTAGATTAATTCATTTAATAGTAGAGGGACTAATTTGGTCAAATTCCTATAATAGGGACCCTTAGATGCTTCATCCATATAATGCAATAGATATTAAGTAATTAATGCATGCTGTGTATACATTTCTGGCACTATAGATGTTTAAGGATTTTTACCAATAAAATATGCATAATTATCTGCAAAAGTATATATTATTTTAGAGATTCATTTCAACGGTATAAAATTAAAGTTGTTTTACTCTCCTTCGTATCTTTTTGTACGGTTAATATTTTGACAATTCAACCATTGAATTTAATATTTTATTCATATAAATCATTCATGTCAAATTTGATATATATTAAAATTTCCAACTTTTGTTTAATTAAAAAATTCAACCGTTGAATATATATTAATATATTGAGTATTGTAGATCAATATGATAGAAATATCAAATCGATTTAAAATTTACATGCATGACAATTATAACCATAAATTCAACAGTTGAATTATTAAAATATTAATCGTATAGAGAGATACAAAAGGATGTAAAACAACTTTCATTTTTACCGTGTAAGTGGATTACTCCTATATTTTTATACAATTATTTATATATATATCAAAATTTTACATACTTTATTAAATATGATTTTTTTCTTGAATCTTCAACTAATTAGTATATTTTAGTCATGATATACCTCAACCAATAATAACTAAATTATGATATACTAACTATGTGAGTGAAAAAAAAACTTATGTAACCATTTATTTTAAAAGATATTGATATATAAAAAAGATTCGATTGAAATAGTAAAGTTAAGTAATAGCTACTAAGGTTTTTGTTAAAATTTTATTATACTCATTTTCTAGATTTTAGATAAAATATAAAATGATAAAATACTCTCATAATAATATTTATTCTTTTATAAAAGTAATAGATTTTCATAATGTTTCAATCGAATCGAGACTGAGTTGATGGGTGACACCAACTCAAGTAACCCTTTAAAAATAATATTAATTTAAGGTACACCGATAATGGAATCGGAAAAAATTTTATGGAATAGACATATTTATTAAAAGCTTATATAAGAATTAAATGAATCACTTGTTGAAATGATAAATCTTCAATCTTAAAATTTTTCGTTGAAGGTTCAAATCTCACCATCTTAAATTTATTATCGATTTTATATAAAAATTTAAAAGATGTGAATACCTTTAAAATAATGTAATTTAATTTGTTAAATAAAAAAGATAATATAGATATAAGAAAAAAATGTCCTTAAACAAAACATTAATTCATACCTTCGCATAACGTCAAATAAATGCGAGTATCACTATCACATGCACATAGATGATTAGAGCTCAACCATGACCAGCAATATTCACCATCGAATGTACAAGAAGTGTCCCAACCATCATTCAAATAGCATTCTCCAAATAATGGTGTGCCCCATTGCAGTTGTGTTGGGACATGCGTCCTACTACTTATATCAGAATCTTCTAAATCATAGTCATCAGAAATCAACGAAGCAAATCCACATGATTTTTTCTTACTATAATCACTAGAATCAACCCTACTACTCATGTTTATGTAGAATGAACTGAGACCCTGAGGGAAAAAAGTAAGACAGCGAGCAACACAGGAAGTCTTGTTATTAATCTTACAACTTGGTTGCAAACATCTACCCAACAAATTATCTGTTTCATTGCCAAAAATAGTAACCAAATTACCACAACCTGAAGACCAAAAACTGTTGTCAGAAGTTGAGTAGGAAAAGCGGGTGCCAGTTAGGTTGAGACTCATCCCATTGTGATGGTTCTTTTGACAGTTGAAGTAAGTTATTGGATGGTTGACCTTGATGGTGCCGTCCAAAAAATCAAAGTCCAGTATTTGTAGATTCGTGTCATTTATGTTTAAGAAAGGAACTTTTCCCCCGTTAGCGGTTTTGTTGCAAATTACTTCAAACCAATTGCCAGTTTCATAATCTTGGTCCTTCATTCTAAAGGGGTAGTGAAAAGTAACATTTCCACAGGACCATACCTTGTAGGTGTTGACGATGATACGTCCTAGTCCTGGTCTTCCGCATTCTGCGGATTTAGCAAAAAAGGAGTAAATCGTAAAATCTACTAAATATATGTACATCCAATTAGGGGCGAGTAAAGCTCGATTAGATTTGAAAATATCAAAAAAAAATTAAATTTCAAGTTAATCGAATTGAGATATTCAAATTATTAGAGTCAACTCGAATAAGTAATTCGAGTTTCAAGTTCAAATCGAGCTGAATTTTACAATTAGAATAATTCGAATAACAGATTGGTGTACATATCCTTTATGTCAATGTTAAGTTTGAAAATGAGCAAATTGGTCTCTCTCAACAAAATTTTAAAATAATTCAAAATAATTTTCAAAATTTCAAAATATTTTTAAATTTCAAAATATTTATAAAAAACCAAAATTTTATTTTTAAAAAATTATAAGAAATTCTGAAAATGCATAAAGAAAGTTAAAAAGTAAAAATTTTCTAGATTAATAATTTTGGGACCTAAATAAGTTAATTAATGATTCAAGTTTATCATACTAAAGTATTTTTAATTTTTCTTTGAAAAGTTTTCAAATATATATGGTTTCAAATTTATGTGCTTTAATAAGGAATTAGTTATATTGTAATAATATTTTAATTTGACATGTTTAATTTTTAATTTAAAATCAAAAATTTCGACTCAATTAAGATAATAAAATAGGACTTGTCAACTCGATTAACTCAAATTATATATATATAACAAATATGAATCCAATGTGTCCCCGATCTCCCTAATTAAGTGAACAAATTAGTAAACTACACCTTTCTGCCTCTTTCAAAATAATTAATAATTTAACATAAACACTTTAACCCTTGAATAAATGTAAAATTACATTTTAACTCATCTAAAAATAATAATTTAATTTAATTTATTCTCATTTAACTATTAATTCAAGTTTTTGGAATACAAAACTTTTAGGTATAATTTTTGAAAGCCAAAATATTAATATACAAAATGAATGATCCTAAAACCCCTTTTTAGAACTTATATGATTCTAAAGACTGATTTTAAACAATTAGCAAAATCTATATATTAACTGAATTAAAAGAAGAAGAATAAAAGCCAAGCAATTGAAGTGACAGCGCGTGACTGACCTCCGTCACCGCAATAGGTGGAATTCCAGTTGAGCACGGCAGGAACATGCGTAGTTCCAGTATTGATGCCAGTGGGTAATGGGTAAGCACTACGGAAAGAGTACTTGCTAAAGATGAAAACGTTATTAATTTGTGTCAAGTCCCTTTTTGGGTAGATGAGAAATTTTGTAGATAGAAGAATACGATTTTCTTTTAGATGAATTACAAGAAGAGAATAGAGCTTTAATAGTAATGCGATTTAATTTTAGACTGCACTTGGGGTAATAAATACTTTAACCATTAAACCAACATATAAAATTTGAATACACTATTTTAAAGTAAAGGCCAACTCTTTGGAAAATAAAATTCCAAAAATTTCCAAGTCATAATCTCTTGTGGAATGGAAAAATATATCCACAAAATGGTCGAAAAGGCTTTGGGCCACAATTAAATCAACATCTTTAAATTGTTATACTAAATTAAAGAGGGAATCGTCTTTGTCTTAAATTAAACCTATGAAATTAGCATAATTTCATAAATTTTGTGTGCAATTGTTTGGAAATAAAAACAAGCAGGTGATTGGCTCATCTTGTTTTTGGTGAGAAAGTAAAATAGCAGCCAACATGCATGCATTTGTTTTGTGGAAATTAAATTAAAACCAAGGAGGTCTCATTATCAACAAATATGGACCATAAGAAGATTCATTCCTTTTATTATATATTATTCATACTAACAACATAGAAATTTCCATGAAAAAGTAAGTTCCATGACATCCACGGAAGCAACGACAACAATTTGCCCCTATAACAATTGCAAAAAGACCTTGACTCCTCTAGAAATCCGTCAGTTTGGAAACTGTAACGTTTATGCTACAACCAGATAAACATTTTAGAAATATATGCTCTCCAAAGTCATCTTTTGTTCATCTTCATTTTCGTCCTTATATAAACAAAACTCCAACATATAGAAAAAGAAATGATAGCCCTTGAAATCCTTAATATCCAAACCATATTTATGCATAAGAAATTTGCATAGGAGACGAGAAAATTGAATCTGAACTTAACGGGCAATTTCGTCACAGTCAAGCTAAAGTTTAACAATTTAGGATCTTCTATCTATATGGTGTTCCACTTTTATGTATATTTCCAAGTTTGTCAATATGAATTCGGTTCAAGGAAAAGGAAATTACTTTAAATTTGTATAAATATTTTTTAATAATTTGGTATGCCAAATTAGTATACTTTCACACAACTTCTTATGAATCTCACATAACACATTATATGTTAATTTCTCATGAATTTCAGTAAACCATATTAACGATTAATATTATTCAAGTCAGCCCAGAATAATTCCAAAAATGAATTTTATTGAGAATATTGAATTACAAGTCGGAACTTAAACAATGAAAAAGTGAATCGAATACGTATGACTCAGTTTTATCTATGGTGCAACTCGATTGATTAGCCTTACAACTCGGACAATGTTTTAAAAGTGATTGGAATAATATAACTTATCCATTGCTTAGCAAAGGTTGCATTGCCTACACTTTGATTCATCATGTGCCAACCTGACCCATTTTAGATGTTCATTTTACTATTTACTTTGAAAAAGAATAATCATCCCATATATTTATTAATGTTTTGAAAGAAAATTCTGTCTATCCAATTTATTGATGATGCATAAAATAATTCCTTAAAATTTTGCTAATAAATTTTAAAATAATTCTTTTGTACATATTATAAATGTGAAAGGGTACGATACTCATGTTTGAAGTCATGCTAACTCAATCACTTACTAAAACCAAATTAAAACAATTAATTTTACGATAGTGGCCATATAGCACTTTTTAATTTCACTTTTATATAAGTCTTTTCTGTCTATAATAAAAATGAAAATGTGAGATAATAAAATAATATCATCTGGACTTAAATTAAACGTAACAAATATTACACTCTTAATATATAAAAGGTATTTATATTGAGCTGCAAAATTAAATTTCTTTATTAAAAGACTTTTATCTAAATTTTAGGTCTAATTCAAACAAAATTAAATTTAAATTGTACCATAGATGAATATACTTGTTAATTTGAATTAATTCTTTGTTTTTAATCAATGAAATAGGTATATAGGTATATTTATATTAAGTGCTAAGTATATACAATCTTGATTGTAGGTAAAGCTAGAAGGTAGGAGATACCAAAGAGTGCTAGCATCTTGCCTAAAATAAAAGGCATTATCCCTAATGAGTGATAGCAAAGGCGATTGTTCTTAGAGAATAAATTTTCAAGAATGTCACTCTTGACCCTGTCCGATGACAAGAGGTTCGACATTTTTATTTATAGCCATTCAACGTATAAGGAGAATTAGTATCACAAGTACAAAAATAAAATCCATCACAAATGAACAAAAAAACTTTCAGGTCATACTCTTTTGTGGAAAGGTATTCTCAATGGAAAAGTATATCCACCAAATGATAGAAAAGGCTTTGGCCACAATTAAATCAACATCTTTAAATAGTTATACGAAATTAAAAATGGAATCATCAATGTCATGACATGACGTCATCAACTTACAACTGTATACTCTAAAGAAAATTTTGTTAATTAATTACTACTTTAATTATCGATAATTTTGCTAATTATTTTTAAATTAGTACTTAGTACCCCAGCACCATGTTCGGGTGTTCCGTTTCTACGACTTATGATTTTCCAATGATTTTTGAATGAAAGTTTTGATTTAAGGATAAATTGCAATTTCGCATTAAAATAATATTAAAAAAATCCCCCATCTGTTGCAACATTGAACAGTGAGATGGTTGCCTGAGATTCTCTACGTATGAAAAGAAACAAGCAAGAAATTAGCGAGGCAGGTACTCAAGTATATATCTTTAGCAAGAAAAACTAACACAGGAATTCTCCAATTTGATCCACTATTGTGTTTTCTTTCTATGGGAAGAACATTAATCAATGTGCCCTGGTTACTTCCATGAATTTCTGCTTCTTTAAAAATAAGAAGAAGAAGAAAGAAAGAAAACCATCAACTTTAGTCCTACAATGAACTCGAATATATGCGTTAGTCCTGAAACTATGACTTAATACAACTAAACCTTTAGAAAAATATGGCCTCATCCTTAACCATTTCCCTTATTCTAGGGATACTGCAGCTTACCATCCTTCTAATTTCGTTTGATACAACTGTGTCAATAACAGATCCATCGCCATTGGAGTCCAAAGCCATAGCGCTGCTAGAAAGCGGGTGGTGGAGTAACCATAGCAGCAATACTTCACAACGTTGCAAGTGGCCTGGTATAACCTGCAACACTGCTGAAAGCATCACTAAAATTAACTTATCTGATGTGCCCAACATTGAGGTTGCATATAGATTTGGGAACCAGAACCAGCAAAACAACAAAACAACATTGAGGTTGCGCCCAACATTGCTGAATGAGCTACAATTTTGAACTCCATTTTGTTTTCCATATTGCATCAGAAATGTAAGAATAATCATATATGAACCAGAACCACAAATTAAGGGGATATTTTTGAAAAAAATCTGCTCTTCAAATTCCTTTGGTCTAGCAATCATTGGGTCCTTCTGCAACGCGAATGACAAAGTCAGTCAGCCATGGTGTTGGTCCTCCTTTCCTTTCTTGATGTAATTTTGTTGCAATATGCGGACACTAAGTTGGGACGAAAACCCATAATTTACTAAGGTGAAAGGATGTGCAATTCAATGATTAATAATTTATATACTAAAGTTTTATTTAAATCTTAAAAATTAATAATTTTATAATATCATATACATGATTAATATTAGTATATTTATATACTCATTTAATTAAATTGGGTTCATTGACTCTCATTATATCTCTTCAAATCCACTATATGCTTAGAAATTTCGAAGAAAGATGAAAACAATGTTATGGACAATTTTATCGAAATTGATCCAAAGTTTTCCAATTAAGAACCATTCGTGGAAAATTTGACATTTGAATAATCATCACATACAATTTTTATTTACAAGGTGTTCCACATTTGCATCTAATATATTTCCAATTTGGTCCAAAGAAAAAGGAAGATATTTTAAAACTGCCTAATTTTGAATTCAAAGGTTAATATATGTAATTTATGCTTAATACATTCAATATTTATGTGTCAAGTAAACTTATCAAATATAAAAAATATCTCTTTCAGAACCTCATGTGATGGCCTGATAGTCAAGAGTATTTGTCGTCTCAAATATGGTCTAAATTTAAGCTGTATTGGTCATGTTGATTGTTCGAGATTTGCCAAAAAAATATTGTCACTTTTATCAATTTGCATAAAGAAAACATTGAGGCGCCAAACCATTTAGAAAGGAAGGAATGATGCTCATAGCCTGAGTTTTATTCTGGGTGTTTAAAACTCTTAAATTGTCTTTAATAATTTCATTCGTTTTGATTTATTATTTTTATACTAAGGTTAAGTTTGGGGTATTTGCACTTATTTTAATTTTATTACTTTTAAATATTATTCGATAAAATGTCTAGTTATTTTTATAAATATTCTTAAAATAAAAGTATTCAATAACTTTTTAAATATATATAATTTTAAGTTATTTACATTATTTTTATATCATAAAATTAAATTAATTAATATAAATTAAAAGGATAAATTACTTTTAACTTAGTTGCTTTTCTCAAGTTGATACCTAATGTTTTGGATCTAAGTTGGTATTTGAACCTATATTTTAGGTAACATTTTACTCATTTTTGTATCAGTGTTAAATTATGTTAACATACATTTTAAGATTTGTGCCATGTTATCACTTTAAAATTTATTTAAATTTAAAAATATTAAATAATAATAAACAGTCATTTAAAATATAAAAATAAAACTATAAAAACTATAAACCCTTATTAAAATTATAAAAAATGAATAATTATAATAAATCTATTTGAAAATATTTTAATTATTTTTCTTTTACTTAGGATTTTTATTCCTTTATAATTAGTTATACAACAATTATGATAATACTCTAAAATGACATACTTTTATGTGTTAATGACATATATATATATTTTTTGAGCACGATCCTACTAATTTGGGTCGTTTATGGTTTTTTATCTTGTATGGACTAAATTGAAGGCAAAAGGAATTTAAAGACAAAACGGGTCAGCATGCAAAATAGGGAAGAAATTGTGCTGAAAATACAAAGTGTAGAAGACTTGGGGCAAAATTTCAAAGAAGAGATTTATGAACATAAGACTTTATTTAAATTTGAATTTTATTTTTAAGATTATTGTTAGGATTATTATATTGTTTAGATTTAATTTCAAATTATATCTCTTAAACTTATCATCTAAGTTTAAATAGGAACAAATTGGGTTCTTTCATGTACTATAAATAAGGAAGGGAGTGACATGAATATCCACTCATCATTTCTGTAAAAAAACTCATTCCCCCCTAAGGCTCCTAACCTTTTTGTTTCTTTTTCAATAAAATTCCATTTCATTAAAACTTGTGTTTTTTTCCAAAAGCATGAGTAACTAAACTCATCTAGTCAAAGGTTATCAAGACTCCTCCAAAAGAGTTCATGAGGCTTAGAACTCACACTTAGCCATTCTCAATGAATATTCATCATTTCTCTGCATTATAGGACTGACACTTCTGTCCATATCCTTCCAAAAGTAATCTTTTCATATTCTGCAAAGACGACCGTTTTGTATGTTTTGAGAAGGTTGCACAGTCGGTTCACTAACTTACTACGTCAGAGGTAGTCGAGCCCGAAAGACGAAATGGCACGGCATTCACCATTGAGAAATGATGATCTACTGTAAGACAGTCCTACAGAAGTGACGGTTGGCTAGAGTTAGGTTCCACTAGATCGTAAGGCTATAACCTAAGTGGAGCTAGTGGTCGTAGGCTCCTCTTCCATTATATCACCTAAAAGCCTATGATTGAACCAAAGGAGGATCGAGATAACCGGAGGCTGGAATCCCTCAATCGAAAAGTTCATATTTCTTAATTCTACTTCTTATCACAATTATGATTTCAATCTTTTCAATTTCAACTCAATCACATTTTTAATTCTGTTTTTTTCAAGTCAACTATTTTTCTTAGGCACAATTGTGCCCGAGATTTCGAGAAATAAGGAGCTATGGTGATCTAGTCCCTAAGGATTTGACCCTACTCCTCTTATACTATTTCTTTTTGTTTTTTAGGGATAGGATATATTTGGTGTGTAACACCCCTAACCCGTGTCCGTCGCTGGATTGGGGTTACGAGACATTACCGGACACAAAGCTTATTTTAAATTTTAGTTAACTTATGAACTTTTTTATACACAAAACCGAATAATGCACTATATATAAAAACATGTTTTTATATAGCATAAACAAAAATGAAACAAATCAAGTATAACAAATTTGCATGCTTAATAATTAATTCAAGTACATAAACTAATCATTCGTGCAAATTAAAAGTGTACATTTTACCATTTCAACCTAACTCGAATAACCTAGACATATTCAACCATCCATATTTCACAATCCCCATATAGTTAACATAAGCATATTAGGTCATTGCACATAAATTATTTAATCCTTAGCACATTATAAAAAATATAACCAAACTTATTTTAATCAAATACTATAACCGAATATGCTACATAACCAAGTTATAAATTTAACGATTTAATAACTCACTTAACCAAATATACAAGCACATAAAAGCGAATTTGGCAAATACCTATGAGGCCAAATATATATATTCAACTTAAACTTAACCTACTAAAGCTCGGCTATTATATACATATACATATAATATACCATCCATTACCAATCAAATAATTCAGCTAATGGCTTAACACTTCCATATTTCCATGTAAGATTTGTACTTACTATACTTGTAACTTAATTCATTACCCACTATCAAAACATAATAACAAGTTAAACATAAACTTACTTAACCAAAATTATACACGCAAACATAAACAAAGCTATTATATTACATGTGTAACAAGCTAAGGGTAAATTCTTAAACCGAATTCAATATGCACATATATAAAACTCATACCATAGTCGAATATACATAATTAACAATATCATTTCAAACTAATTATCAAAGGTTTAAGGATTAAACATAGCTCTACACTTATAAATCATAATGAATCTATATAATACCAAAAGCCAAATTACACCATACAAGTATAATATACTTGCTAGTATCTATCCACACATATATTTCATTTACCAACAATATATATACATTCGTAATTTAGTTCAACTCATAACCAATCGATCTATCATCCAATGCATAACAATTATATACATATACTAATCACTTAACCAAATTTAATATGTCCAAACTATATATATATCACATTTATTTTCATATCACAAGCTTATACCATAATCAAATATGCATAATTATAAACTCCATTTCAATGACCATAAAGACCATATACATGAACACCAAATTCGATCAAAAGAAGATGAGCCATTTTCGCATGTCCATTTATATACATGTTCCAAAACTAACCAAAAACATAAGCAAGCCTATACATGCCATAATATCGAGTTCAAAAATTTATCAAAATACCCAAAAGATGTCGATAGTGTGATAGACTTTGCTGACGATCCTCGAGCTCATATCGTGACTTCTAAATCTATAAAACAGAGGTAAACAACAACACACTCATAGTAAGCTTTTGCAGCTTACTAAGTCGTAAGCAAACATTATTCATTTTAACATTAATATCAAACCACTTTACCAAGCCAACCAAATCAAATATAAGTAAACATTTAACTTTATAAAGCTTAATGCACAAATACTCAAATACTTGTATACTTATCAATTTATAATTTAAAAACTATAATAATAGGCCAAATCTCCTTATACTACCAAATCACTTATAAGCACGAACATGCTCACATATTGTTCATATATCAAATAACTTTGTATCATCAATTCAATATACAACTTACTTTAATTTCATAGCATGATATAAATACATACCTGAACACTATTATTATTTCTATTTCACATTCGGTCTTCACTTAACATTGCCCGTTGAACCGTTCGGAATTAAAAAGGATACTCAGATAATCAGAAAGTTCGTACAATGCCAACGTCCCAGACGTGGTCTTACATGTAATCACATACCGATGCCACTGTCCTAGACAGGGTCTTACACGTAAACACAGGCCGATGCCGACATCCCAGACGTGGTCTTACATGAAAACACATATCGGAGTCCTATGGCATGACATAAGTATCCTATCTATTCCTAGGGTTCGTACGGGGCTTTTAGGCATTGATTATCGATCGAATCAAACTCGAAACAAAATTTCTATCTCAATAATCACATTTGGCCAAAACATATAACAAATAAAATAATTTAATTCATCACTTATCATTTATATATTCTTGAATTTAACAACATTTAAATGCTTATCGACTTACCTCGAATATCGACGGACGAAATCAACTACTCGACTACTTCTGACTTTCCTCGATCTAATTTTGTTTTCTTCAGTTCTTGATCTAAATAAGTTCAAATTTAACTAATTTAACACACAATTCACTCAATTTAATCCAAAAACACATAAATGAAAATTACTATTTTGCCCCTGACATTTTACACTTTTTACAATTTAGTACTTATTGCATAAAACACAAAATACACAAAATTTCAAAACAGCATAGTTAGGCTGAATCTTCCTTGTATTCATACAAGCTCATGCATTTCATTTATTTCACATTTTAGTCCCTCAAAAATTTATTTTCTCAATTTAGCCCAATTACTCAAATTCACCAAAAATTCAAAGACAAAACATGTTAATCTAACACTTATATTTCATATTTCATCAACTAACATCATGAAACTCAAACATTCGTCAATGGCACATTTCAAAATCATCAACAATTCACAAAATCAAGACATGGATTTTGAAGTATTTAAAGCAACGATCTCAAAAACATAAAAAATATTAAAAATCGAGCTAGAACTCACCTTGAATCAAGCTTAACAATGGCCGAACCTTAGCTTTCTTTCTTTATTTTCTTTTTTTTTTTGTTTCGTGTAGAAGATAAAGTAAAAATAATAATGATAATGACTTTCTTTTAATGTTTATTATAACATATTAATATATTATACTTATTATAACATTTATATATTATATTAATAATATAAGAAAACTATATATTATACCTAATGCCATCCACTAACTTGGAAAATAGCTTAATTGCCATATAAAACCTCTAATTTAAAAAAACAATAACAATTGAGCACTTTCATATTTAACCCTCGAATTTTCATTTTACGCGATTAAGCCATTTTCTCAAATTAAGCAAACAAACAATGAAATTAATTCATGAAACTTTCACACATGTAAATTCACACATTATAAACACACAAAATAATATTAAAATATTTTTTAGACTCGAATTTGTGGTCCCGAAACCACTATTTCGATTAGAGTCAAAATTAGGCTGTTACATAGTGCTTTCAACTTCAATCTTGATGGAAATCTGCTTCAGAATCAAATTCAATGGTGTTTTTTGAGATAATTTCTTGAGCATTCTATGACGGCTCACTCCTCTCTTCTTATCTTTGTCATATATATAAGTCTTAAAATGTTTGAAACATTTAAAAAGCATGTTTTCTTGTAGGTTTGGAGTACGATTCGCAATTTCCACACGGTTTGTCACATGGCCATGTGACAGCCCATGTGACTCACATGACCGTATGTCTAGCTCATATGGCTCCTAAAACTTGCTCCAATTGTCACTCGATTTTCACTCGTTTTGCTCCCAAATGCTCTCTTAAGTAAAGAAACATGAATTTAAAGGATTAGGACCATAAAATTCACCATTTTAAATTGAATAATCATCCAAAATACATTAAGAATGAGGCTAAAACATGTTATTTTTGGCATTTATCATGCAGTCTAGCATTTTGGTCGCATTAAGTTAAATTTTGCTATTAATCCTTGTATTTTAAAATTTTTTGTGGATTTAATAATATACTTTGATTTGGTCATTTTACTCCCTATACTTTTGAAATTTTAAAATTCAATTATCACCAAATGATAACGATTAAAATCATTAAGTTATGCTATTTGATGCAATGAATAAATTATCTAATAAGTGCAAAAGGTAATACATTTAAACCTCGTTCTTAATACGTTTTTGGGTGCTTATTTATTTAAATTGTGAATTTTATGCTCATAACCCTTTAAATTCATGTTTTTATACTTAGGAGAGCATTTGAGAGCAAAAGGAGCAAAAAACAAGCAAAAACTGGAAAATTAGAGCATGGTACAGGGAACGCACAGGTTGATCCCTTCCACACGTCATGTGAGCCACATGGGCTGCCGTACGGCCACGTGGCAGGCCGTGTTGATTTCACGAATTAGCACTCCAAACAATGAAAAAAAGATAAATTTTAGGTTTTTCAAGCATTCTAAGATGTATACATCTCCCAAATATGAAGGTAAGAGTAAGTCATCATAGAATACTCAAGAAAACAGCTTGAGAACACCATTGAAATAGATTCTAAAGTAGATTTCCATCAAGATTGAAGATCCACAGTTGATTTCTTAGGAGATTGTCATGAGTTTCTTTGTTCCTTTCGATTATACTGTGTTTTGGATGTTTTTATTTGCAATCATGAACTAATTTTCTAATATCTAGGTAGATGAACCCTATGATGGATTTTGTCTTTTGATTTTTATTTTATGCAATAAATACTTAGATCTTGTTCTCAATTATGTATGCTTAATTCTTGGTTTAATATTTCTAGGCTATTAATCCATGATTGATGTGCTTATATCAGAGGAGGAATATACCCTATATAAGAGTATATCTAGCGTAATTGAATGGATTTGCATGCAATTCTAGAAATAGGACGACATAAATCTACCGGATTAGAGTCAAATCTAATAGGGGAATCCATAAATCGAGTCAATGTAATAATAGAGGTTTTCATTAGAAAGAAATTTCATTTAATCAACCCAGAGTCAATTGCTCTTATTCTTGAAGAGAGATAATAACATAATTTAGGGATTTCTATGGATCAAAATACTAAGTGAAGAAATTGCATAATTGAGTTTGATAATGACATATGAAATCTAGGTGAATTTTTTCTTGAATATTGTTTCGCTTCTTGGTTGTTTACTCGGTTATTTTCCTAATTTTTTCTTTGTCTTTAGTTACTTTAATTAGTTAAATTTAGTTTTTAATCAATTACTCGAATTTATCGGTCAAATAATAGAAAGACGGTAATTACTATTACTTTTAGTCTTCGTGGGAATGATATTTTTGCTCACCATAGCTATACTATTAATTGATAGATGCATTTGTCTTAGTCAAAATTTTAGTTGCTTTATGACTGCAATCATTATCATATGTGTAATGTCATGTTAGGCGATTATTTCCACGCATGCTCACTAAAAATCCTATTGATGTAATAATGATTGTTATTAGTGTAAAAACTGAAATTTCAAAACATAAAAAGTATAGAGACTTAGATGACCCAATTGGAGAATATAGATTAAATCTGAAACTATACACATAGTACAGGACTAGTGATTAAATTTAACCAAACAAATTTTAATTGTTATTGTTTGGGTTAAGACTAAAATTTCAAAATTCTAAAAGCACAAAGACTAAAATCAGCTAATTCATAAAGTATCAGCAATTTCTCTTAAAAACTGGGTGACCCTTCATCAGCTTCTTAATCTATTTCTATTTTGAGAGTATTTCAAAATAATAAATGATTTCACAAGTCAATTTAGACTCATGTTGTCTTAAGTTTTATATGTTTTGTTTTATTTTTTTTATTGTTTAATAAGTATTTACTTTTATAAGTTTTTGTTTGCTCTTATAGCACATTTTTTAGTATTGCTTATGCATGTAGTCTTACTTTTGCAGGTGATTTTAATTATAGTTTTGTTGTCGTCCTCTCCAGTTTGGTAGATGTTTGGTTCTTTTGTTGATTTTGTCTACCATTTTGGACTATTCGGGGTTGATTTCCTTATCGTGATAGTTGCTTGCAGTCACTCTAGATATGTCATGCTTGAGTAGTGACAAAGTCTATTCTTAGCGTGTCATAATATTCTATTGATGTTGAGGCTGAGGCCTTTGTCGTGTCGATAGAGCTTGTCTTTTACCGACGACGATGATTATTTATTGTTTTCTCTTTTACTCGAATTATATGGTCTCATTCATGGAATGAATTAATGAATTTTATTTTAAAAAATTGTTTTTAGAATTTAGAGTAAACTACACTCAAAGTCACTAAACTATGAGTAGCAATTTTATTATTTAATTACTACTTCTTTTATTATCGACAATTTTACTAATCAATTTTAAACAAGCACTTAGTACACCTGCACCATCTTTTAACATACAGTTTCAAATTCAAATTAAACTGATTATTTTTATTTTGCAATTTCAAAGACATTTTAATAATTGCAACATACAGATTTCCAATGAAAAAAACTACCATTCTGAGTGAAGAGGTAAGTTTGGAACACATTTTTATATGTTCCATCACAACAGCTGGCACCTACAACAATGGCAACAAGACCTATTAAATTAAATTAAACTAATTTAAAATCCAAATTAAACTATACTTCTAATCAAACTAAAATTTAACGGAATTGACACTACACCTCTATTAGCAACAATCTTTGACTTTTCAAAGATGGATGGTGTCAGACAATTGGCACCGGAAAATCTAAGCATTTAAGGCACCGAAATTTGGTTTGAAATTTGGCATGGAATAATTGCAATTTTGGTCCCTAATTGTATAGAGACTTTGCAAGTTGATCCATGAGCTTCAACTATAAATAGGCCTAGCTATTTCTCATGTTCACCATCCCACAAATGCCATTCTCTACTTAAGGCATTATTCTCTCTCCTTATTTGTAAAATTTCACTTGTATTTTGGAGTGAAATATATTTGGTAGTGCCCGAGGACGTAGGCAAAATTTGCTGAACCTTGTTAAAATTCTAGTGTTCTTTATTGTCTATTCTGCATATTTTGTGAGTGTGATTGTAGTGCTTTATTGTGCTATTAAATTACGATAGAGGGATATTCTGGCTAGAAAAGACCTGGTACTTAAGCGATCTTCGTGATCCACCTCTCTTTCCTGGGAATTGAACTTAGTGTGATTTTTTAGTACAATAATTTTACTCTTTTACACGCTGGTATGTCGATGAATGACCATGTGAACTCATTCAATAAAATTTTAGTAGACTTGCTAAATTTGGATGAGAAGTTTGAAGATGAAGACAAGGCATTGTTGTTGTTGAATTCTCTTCCCGATGAATATGATTATCTTACCACCACATTGCTTCATGGGAAGGATACGATCACATTTGATGCGATCTGCGGTCGTTATGCTGATCTGAGACTCGAAAGAAAGATAAAAGAGATCACAGAGATACAACTGCAGAAGTCTTAACAGTAAGAGGTCTTTCACACAGCAACAAACCTGGTAAAAGGGGCAAGTCCAAAGGGAGACCCGCCAAAGATGAATGTGCTTTTTGTCGTGAGAAAGGGCATTAGAAAAAGAATTGTCCTAAGTTACAAAAGGGCAAGGCTATTTCTAATGCATGTGTAGCGGAACATGATGAGGAGTCAGACTTTAGCTTGGTTGGCATGGCAATGACATGTCATACGGATGAGTGGATATTGGATTCGGGATGTACTTACCATATGTGTCCTAATAAGGACTGGTTTTCTAGTCTTGAAGAACTAGAAGGTGGAGTTGTTTTTATGGGCAATGACAGTTCCTGTAAGACAATGGGAGTAGGTACAATCAAATTGAAGAATCACGACAGCTCAATCCAAGTCTTGACAGATGTTCGCTATGTACCTAGCTTGAAGAAAAATCTCATCTCATTAGGGGCCCTAAAATCTAAAGGGCTCACAGTCACTTTGAGAGATGGATTACTAAAGGTAGTAGTTGGGGTATTGACGGTGATGAAAGGCACTAGAAGAAATAACTTGTACTATTTAAATGGAAGTACAGTTATTGGATCAACATCAACAGCTTCTGCGAAAGATGCAGAGGCTACCAGGTTATGGCATAGACGATTGGGACATGCTGGTGAAAAAGCTTTGCAGACTTTGGCGAAGCAAGGCTTGTTGAAAGGTGCAAATTCTTGCAAATTGGAATTCTGTGAACATTGTGTTCTGGGCAAGCAGACAAGGGTAAAATTTGGTTCAGCAATTCACAATACGGAAGGAATTCTGGACTATGTTCACAGTGACGTGTGGGGACCTACCAAAGTGGCTTCTTTGGGAGGTATGCACTATTTTGTTACTTTTGTTGATGGTTATTCAAGAAAAATATGGGTGTATCTAATGAAAAGAAAAAGTGAAGTTTTGGATGCATTTTTGAAGTGGAAGAAGATGGTGGAGACTTAGACTGGTCGAAAGGTCAAACGACTTCGATCAGATAATGGTACTGAGTACAAAAATGATCCATTTCTAAAAGTATGTCAAGATGAGGGCATTGTGCGACACTTCACTGTTCGGGATACACCACAGCAGAATGGGGTGGCAGAACGTATGAATCGGACTATACTGGAGAAAGTTCGATGTATGTTGTCCAATGCTGGATTGGGCAAGGAATTTTAAATGAGGTCATTACATATCGTGCCATCTAATTAACCGGTTGCCATCACCGCAATAAATGGAAAAACTCCTATGGAGATGTGGACTGTAAGCTCACTCGATTATGATTCTTTACATGTTTTGGTTCCACCGCATATTATCATGTAAAGAATCTAAGTTAGACCCAAGAGCAAAGAAAGCATTATTCATGGGTATAACTGGTGGAGTAAAAGGATACTGTCTCTGATGTCCCGATACAAGGAAGATTGTTTTCAGTAGAGATGTGACTTTTGATGAATCAACCATGATGAAGAACAAGGATTCACAAAAGGATGACAAAACTAGTAGTACTTTGTAGCAGGTAGAGCTTGAAAAGGTTAATGATGATCCAGCTAATATTGAAGAAACAAATGATGATGAAGTTTCGACCCAAGAACTTCTATAGCAACAAGATTAAATTGCATATAGGAGGCCAAGAAGAGAGATTCGTAAGCCTGCTCGCTTTGATGATATAGTGGCCTATGCACTTCCAATTACAGATGATGATGTTCCTTCTACTTACACAGAAGCAATAACTAACCCTGATGGTGTAAAGTGGAAGCAAGCTATGAATGAAGAAATGCAGTCTCTTCATAAAAATAGGACTTGGGAGTTGGTGACATTGCCCAAGGGAAATAAGGCGATTGGATGCAAATGGGTATATGCAAAGAAGGAAGGATTTCCTGGTATTCGATACAAGGCTAGATTGGTAGCAAAGGGTTACGCTCAGAAAGAAGGAATAGACTACAATGAAGTGTTTTCTCCAGTTGTGAAGCATTCGTCTATTCGGATTTTGCTAGCCTTGGTTGCGCAATATGACCTTGAACTAGTTCAGCTTGATGTGAAGACGGCTTTTTACACGGTGATTTGGAAGAGGAAATCTATATGACTCAGCCTGATGGATTCAAGGTTGTTGATAAAGAAAATTGGGTTTGCAAACTGACGAAATCGCTTTATGGATTGAAACAATCTCCAAGGCAGTGGTACAAGCGATTTGATCAGTTCATGAAAGGGCAAAGGTACACAAGAAGTAAATTTGATCATTGCGTGTATTTTCAGAAGCTACAAGTAGGAACTTTCATATACTTGCTCTTATATGTTGATGATATGCTGATAGCATCTAAGAGCAAAGTTGAGATTGAGAGATTGAAGACTCGACTCAATCTTGAATTTGAGATGAAAGATCTAGATGAAGCTAAGAAGATTCTTGGCATGGAAATATGTAGAGATAGAGCTCATGGCAGAGTTAGCTTGTCTCAGAAGTAGTATTTGAAGAAAGTACTACAGCAGTTTGGCATGAACGAGCAGACCAAACCGTAAGTACCCCGTTGGCTTCTCATTTCAAGCTTTCTGCACAACTATCTCCTTCGACGAATACGGAACAAGAATACATGTTACAAGTTCCGTATTCTAATGCAGTGGGTAGCTTGATGTATGCAATGGTGTGTACAAGACCCGACATTTCACAGGCAGTTAGTATAGTGAGCAGGTATATGCATAATCCTGGAAAAGGACATTGGCAAGCTGTGAAATGGATTCTACGGTATATTCTGAAGACCGTGGATGTTGGAATACTGTTCAAGCAGGATACTACACTTGGTAAAGGTGTTATTGGGTACGTTGATTCTGACTATGTCGGTGATTTGGACAAACGAAGATCAACCACCGGTTATGTGTTTACACTTGCTGGAGGACCAATAAGTTGGAAGTCTACATTGCGATCTCACAGATTCGTTGTCAACCACGAAGCCGAATACATGGTCGTAATGAGAGGTCAGTAAAGGAAGCTATTTGGTTACAAGGTATGGTTAAAACCTTGGGATTGGTTCAGGAGCATATTGACGTGTATTGTGATAGTCAAAGTGCTATTCATTTAGCAAAGAATCAAGTCTATCATGCACGTACAAAGCATATCGACGTACGATTCCATTTTGTGCGGGAAATTATTGATGAGGGGAAAATTCGTCTTCAGAAGATCAAGACTGCAGATAATCCCACAGATATGATGACCAAGGTGGTAACAACAATCAAGTTCGAACATTGTTTGAACTTGATCAATATCCTGCAAGTTTAACAGTTGAAGAAGGCACTATCAAGTATTGTTGTCAAGGGTAGAAAGAATTGTGTGAAGATAAGATTATCCTAATCAAATCTTCAAGGTGGAGATTATTAGCAACAATCTTTGACTTTTCAAATATGGATGGTGTCAGACAATTGGCACCAGAAAATCTAAGCATTTAAGGCACCGAAATTTGGTTTGAAATTTGGCATGGAATAATTGCAATTTTGGTCCCTAATTGTATAGGGACTTTGCAAGTTGATCCTTGAGCTTCAACTATAAATAGGCCTAGCTATTTCTCATTTTCACCATCCCACAAATGCCATTCTCTACTTAAGGCATTATTCTCTCTCCTTATTTGTAAAATTTCACTTGTATTTTGGAGTGAAATATATTTTGTAGTGCCCGAGGACGTAGGCAAAATTTGCTGAACCTCGTTAAAATTCTAGTGTTCTTTATTGTCTATTCTGCATATTTTGTGAGTGTGATTGTAGTGATTTATTGTGCTATTAAATTACGATAGAGGGATATTCTGACTAGGAAAGACCTGGTACTTAAGCGATCTTCGTGATCCATCTCTCTTTCCTGGGAATTGAACTTCGTGTGATTTTTTAGTACAATAATTTTACTCTTTTACACGCTTCCGCACAACAACCTCAATAATAGTAACATGGATAAGTAATAAATAAATAAAATAATGACTAAAACAATATTCAATACCACAAAAAGTAATAGCAAATGAAGCTACAATTAGTATATTAAAATGTACAGATGACATGAGCAAAATTAAAATAATCGTAACCTTATTAACAAAGTTTAGAATAAACACACCACTATACACATGAGTTGAATATAATCAATATAGCATATACTTGGTAGTTAATCCAAAAATCATTATGTGATTGAATTTAATCATTCACGAGGTTTTGTTTGTTTCATTAAAATGGCTTTTAGAAAACGATTTATAGAAAATGACTTTTTTTAAAAGTTAATATTTTTTATGTTTGGCGATTTTTGAAAATATTTCATAAAATTGCTTTTAATGAAACAAACATACATTTGAGATTTATGATAAAGAGCTTAAATGAAATAGTGAATTGATTAAAAGCGATGTTACGTGAAATTATAATAAATAATATAAATCTTCATGATGTTAAGGATTAAATTGTACACTTTGTGAAATTTATAATTGAAACAAGAGAAGAGATATGCAAGAAAATCTATTATGTGAAATAAGTTATTGTAATGAATTATTTGATTAAAGTGCTTATATGATGAAAAGTAAATTACATGGCAATAGAGAGTAAATTGAAAAATATACAAAATTTTAATTATGAAACAATTTAATATGTGAGTAAGGAAATTGTGATAAAACTTTAATGAATGTGTTATGAGATGATGAAATATGTATAAAGTATTGTAAAAGTGAAATTGTGGAGAAATATGAAACTTTTATGATGATAAGAATTAAATTGTTAAACTTGAGAAAATATGTGGACGAAATAATATTAGAAGTGAAATACAGAGAAATTTGATATGTGAAACAAGATATTGAGATAAATTATGTGATTAAAGTGTAACAAGAAAGAAAATTGATTTAATATGACTAATTACTGAATATTGAACTTTTATGACAAAAAGGAACTAAAATAAAAAGTTATGAAAGTTAATAAAAAAATATTTGATAAGTGAAGAATGAAGTCTAGGATGTAACATTCTAGTGCTTTTATAAGGGTGTTACAATGAATATAGCCTTATCAGTTTGGAAAATGTCTTACGGATAAAATTTTGGTAAGACATTTTGCGATAATAAGAGGGTAATTTTACGTTGACCATCCTATTTTACTTGAAACAAACATCCAAAAAGATTAAAAATATTTTCAATAAAAACTTTTACCCTAAAACAAACAAAGCCTAAAATAATTGTAATCAAATCAAATATTTGGCAAATTTCCCCATTTTCAAATTCCATGTAACTTTGTACCACACATCCATACCGATTTATGTCATTTTGTTGTATTATTATACATGATTAGAGATGAATTTAGTTATGAAATATGTAATGAAAATCGTAAACATAATTAATGGACAAAATTGCTTAAAATACTTTTCATTATGAAAATAAAGTTTTGGACTCATAAGCTTATCTTATGACATGTAATTATAAGGTAATTAGTGTATATGTTGTACAAATGGAAGATTATCAGATAATAAGAATAACTATATGTTATTATTTATTATCATAAAAGATTAGCTCAAATTAAAAGTAATCTAATGTGGTTAACACATATTGGATTTTAAATATTAAATAAAAGATGAGCCAAATATGTCTAAATACTAGTTAACTAATTTCTAATTGAGGAAGAGCTAGTTAAAATTAATGTCAATGAGAAAAGTTAGGGCTATAATTTTCAAATCACACGTAATTAACTTCTTTGACATCTGTATTTAGAAAATAGAGAAAAGAAAATCACATTGTTTAAAATACTTGTGTTTTAATCTTGTGTTTTTATGTGTGCTTTGCAAGTGTTATGTTTTATCGATATTATTTTATTTCTGTTTTAATTATTCATTAATAAGATTTTTTTATAAAAAGGGGGAGGAATCCAGCACAAAATATGGGAAATTTTAAAATCTACGTTTGAACCTCATTGCCTTTTATAATATAGCTTGTTCTTAAGATTGTACACTGCTTTTAATGTGGAGTCTGAACGACTAATGTAATATAGCTGTTGCTTCTATTTTCACCAAATAATAATAATAATAATAATAAAATAATTTGTGTCATAATTAAATTAATTTATAAATATTTTAATTTTAAATATCTAAGTGAACTTAAAAGTTGGAGTTTGAATATTATTTAAGTGCGTTAAAGTGTATTATACTCTTATTTAAGAGTTGGAAGAAGTTATGAGTAGTTCTAAATATTTTTATATAAAAGGAACAAATATGATATTAATTTATAATGAGATTAATGTTAAAAAAGTTAAAGTTTAAATTTTAAAATTTATTATTATTTTTATCACAAGTTTATTTTTTAAAATAAATAATATAATGTAGAGGTATTTATGGTTGGACTGGGCCGAGACTCAATTTGTAAAAAATTCTAAAGTAAGCCTAAGCTCAACCTACATAAGTTCAAAGAATAACCTATTTCATTGTTTAAATTTTTTATTTAAATTTAATTATAAAATTTGTTTTAAAATCTTTTATTACTTTAACTAGTAAGATGCATGTGTTAGGCTAAGACAGAGTTAAAAAGTTTGGTCCATGAACATCTCTAGTGTAATAATATAAATAAAAATCTTAATGTTTCTAAACTAAATATTTAGGTAAATTACTTAATTGATCATACAAAAATTTTATTTTGAGCACCGAAAACACAACTTTTATTTTAGACACTAACATTAAAAATTGCTTTCATTTTGGTCAACCGCCGTTAATTCAATTATGTTATTATACATTCATTTTAGACACCCAATTTTAATAATTTTTTAGTCACTTATTCTATCCTTTTAATTTTTTTTAGTAAAAGGGGAAAACTTGAATGTATTGGAAAAAAATTAGGTTTTTTACATGAAAAATTAATTTTTTTTAAAGGCAAAGTAGCAGTATTATTTAATACATGAGGCTGAATGTTTCAGCTGCGGCTGCAAACTTACCTGAACAACATGAGTAACCTTGGCTTACTGCAATACCATACACAGAATTGAAAACAGGTTCAGAAACAAAGCAAAATAAAACTAAACACTAGCCTCTTACCCATAGCAGAGGTTCACGTCTACCCACACCCGTATTTGCCAAGCCGTCGGCCTCATGATTTGCAGTTCTAGGCATCTAATCACCCAAAAACCATCACCCGGTATAAGGTCAACAATACTATGGAAAATGTTTCTAAACTGTAATGGGGGACAAGTCCCAAGTTGCATTATGCACAGAAGAAAAATCATTTTTTCTTTTTAATTTCTTTTAACTTTTTAATAAAATTAATTTTAAACTTTCCAGCAAAACGAAAAAATTTAGAATTTTACAAGGAATTACTTGGTATTTTATAAGAAAAAAATCATTTTATCTTTTATTTCCTTTTCCTCTCTTTTAAAAATAATTTTAGTTTTTTTTCAGTAATAAGGAAAAAAACTTAGATTTTTTAGTGAATTATTTAGTTTTTACAAAGGAAATAAGTTACATAAAGAAAACAGAGGTTTCATCTTTGCAGACATTGAATAATTCAATTTCCTGTAAAATCCCATGTTTTTTCTTTATTTAAAATAAAATAAAATTAATTCTAGAAAAGAAACGAGTGACCAAAATAAAATTTATTATAATTGAGTGACCAACATGAGTGTACATAACATTGAATTAAAGATAGATGACCAAAATGAAAACAGTTTTAACAGCAGTACCTAAAATAAAAATAATTTTTTACTGCTGTACCTAAAATATATTTTATTTTTATTTTTGGAGATCAAAATAAAAACTTGTGAAAGTTTACTAATCAATTGTGTAATTTACCTAAATATTTTAGATCTTATACCATTTTTTTTTGTTTAAGTAAGCAACTACATTACTTACAATAGAGGAAAGGACAAATAGGTTTATAACAATTAGGATAGAACACTGAATCTTATGCTAATTAATTTTAAAACCAACACAAATTTTAGGATTCGGCTTCGTATGGTAATATTAATACTGAAAGTGTAAAAACCTTTGGAAATTCGTGCATAACATGCATGCAAGTAGGGGTGAGCAAAACTCGATTCGACTCAAAAAAATCGAAAAAAATTCGAATTTCGAGTTAAACGAATCGAGTTGAGTTTTTGAATTCGAATATCAAACTATAATATTTTACATTTTTACCCCAAACTCCCAAACCTTTTTACTTCTCCCTCAAAACTTTTACTCATTCCCACTTTCCCCCCAAAACTTTTACTCCCCTCCCTTCTCAACCCCCCAATCTACCCAAAATCCATTTCCCACCAAAATTTTACTCTCCCATTTACTTTTTCTCAAAATTTTACTCCCAAAAACCCTCAAAACCTTTTATTTTCCCCCAAAATTTTTACTCCCTCCCACTTTTCCCCTAAAACTTTTATTCCCTTCACATCCCACCTCTCATCTACCCCAAACCCTCTCCCATCCAATTTTTTTTTAATATTTTCCCTCCAAAATTTTACTTTCCCCTATTTACTTTTCCTCAAACTTTTATTCCCCAAAACTTTTTATTTTCCCCCTAAACTTTTACTTCTCACCCTTTACTCTCAAATAAAAAATTAAAATTATCCAAAAAATCACTAAACATAAATAATAATAATTTTATTTATATCTACTATTTATATTATTAAATTAAATTTCACATTTTATATTATTTATATTATTGAATTGTTTAGTCATATTGAATATTTATATTAAAATTGAATTATTAATTATGCCATAAAATATTCGTGTTAAAATTTTATATTGGTATCAATTTCACATTTTATTTTTAAAGTAACTTTTATTAAAAAATCATATTTTTACATTTAATATAGTTTTTAATTCCAAAATACATAGTGACAAGAATCTGAAGATAATTGAAACAACTAAGCAAGCAAAGAAGCTAACCAGTATATAAAAAATTAATAAATAAATTATGAGGTGATGAAAGTTAATAAAAAATTTAATTAAGGTGGACAAATTTTATTACGATGGGTGACAATGGTTATAAGGACCCAAAATTATCTTTTAAAATTTAACTCGAACAAATATATTCGATTTGATTCGATTCGATTCGAATTCCATCTCACTTGACTCGATTTGAGAAAACTTCAAATAAAGTTAAGATGATAAAATGAAATTCGAAAACTCGATTAATTTAAAAATTTTCGATTCGATCGAATGCTCACCCTACATGCAAGTTCCAAACGTGTTGCCTTTTCAAAGTGAAGAATAGTAAGAGCATTGACTATAACAAATGGAGTTTACTTGCACTGTGGAAAATATAATAAATGGACTTAAGTTTGACCCAGCACATTTTGGGGCGGTTTGGAGGAATGATCATAATGGAGAAATTATGAATGAACAAATTAATGGTTCCCGTGTGGGTCATTACTGGCCTCTCATGGCAAACCGTGACCATAGAAGGGAAGACCTTGACTTCCAAAGCAATAAACTTTGTTTAAATTGGATTAAGTTATTAGCCTGGAAATCACGAACTTATACTATTACCAAAACAAACAGAAATAAGCTCAAAGAAATTTGAAATTAGCCTGGCACTTCCTCCAACTTTGGGTCGCTTAACCAATTTGAAATTTTTGTACTTCACTTCAAACCAAATTAGTGGTTTCATTCCATCTGAATTACAAAACATGAAGAGTTTGGTTAAATTATATCTCATTAATGAAAACATGCTAGAAGGCCCAATCCCTTACGAAATTGGAAACATGAAGAATTTGGTTGCATTGGATCTAAGTAAAAACAGGCTCAATGGCTTTATCCATTCATCAATATCTTATTTGTCTAGATTGAGATATTTGTACCTTGATTCGAATTTTTTAGAAGGTCCCTTGCCACAAGTAGTGGAGAATTTGAATGATTTAAGATGCCTTAACGTCTCCAAAAACAATTTGATTGGACCTATTCCATCTCAAATTGGGGATTGCTCAATTTTACAAGAATTGTCTTTGAGTAACAATCGAATAATTGGAAGCATTCACTTTGAAGTTTTAGTCTGTCCATTTCATTCTTGATCTAAGTCATAACTTCATCGAGGGAGAAATACCACATCAATTTGGTATCATGGTCAACATAAGCATTTTGGATCTTAGCCACAACAAGCTAAGGGGAATGATTCCTAAATCCTTAAACGCCTAAGGAAAAGGTCAATTTGTCCTATAATTTTCTGGAGGGTCCTATTCCACATTACTTGAGTGGTTTTCCCCGACTCATTTCAGGGAAACAAGCACTTATGTGGAAAGATACCAACAGCACGTTTGGTTCGCTGTATTGGAATAGAGGTGTTGACACCATTTTTTTGACAAAACGGGGTCGACTTGGATTTTGAAAATGAAAACTAAAAACGGGAGTCGCCACCAATCTTTTTTGATGAGGTGTGATCGGGTCACCTTGAAAAGTGGTTGTTTTTAAAAAGCGATTTGATTTTATTAAAACAATAGTTTTGGTCCACGAAATTCAGAAAAACAGGTTCGAGAGTCGGTTACGTACGAGGAAGGATTAGCACCCTCGATACGCCCAAAATTGGTACCTAGTTGATTAGTTAATGTCTTAATGTCGAAAATTGAGAACTTTGAAGAAATTTAAAAAATACGATCCTTGTATTAAAACGTTGAAAATTTTCAGGAAAATGGGCATATTTCACGTTATTCGAGAAAGAGAATCATATCCAGTAAGTTAGGACATAATGTCTCGAATTCCCGATACGCGAATGAAAAATGCTTATTTAAAAAGATATTTAACTATCTTGGATTAAAAGGGATCACGACCAGTAAGTTAGGACACGATCCTATTTTAATTCCCGATATCGTTTAAAACTTGAGTTTGAAAAGATTCATGTAATAAAGTTTAAAAGAATATTCACTTGTTTAAATCAAATGAAGAAATCGCAACCCAATACGTTAGGGCACAATTTCTCAAAATATTAAACATTGAATATTGCATTTATTTCAAAAAATCCTCGTCTCGAGAAAACAACGTGTCACATCCAATGCGTTAGGACACAACGTATTGAATTTTCGATAACGAGCTTTTATCATTTTAAAAGAGTAATCCCGATTATTTAGATTCAACGAAAAAATCGAAACCCAATACGTTAGGGCTCGATTCTCTCAAGATCTAAAATACGAATATTACTTATATTTTAAAATTTCTTTTTGAAATCTAAATAAAAATGGGTGTAATGGAATGATGATGATAATGTAAGTAAAATAACACGAGCAAGATAAAAGATAAATGAATAATAAGACTAATATAAAAAAAACAATCATGCAGCACAATAACATAATAAATAGATAAAAACTAAAGCAAGAAAAATAATATTAGCAGACGCATACACAAATAAATTAACAAAATTATAAAAATTATAAAAATAAAAAATATATATATACACATATATATATATATGTGCGTAAAATTATGAAAAATGAAAAGCATATGTATGTTCACATTTTGAAGCTATTATACATAAAAATATGTGGAAGTATGTATGCATGAATATATTTCAAAATTCTTAAATATAAGAGGCATATATATATACGTATACATATATGAGTTATAGAATAAAGAATATATACATATAGATATATATTATAGAAATGTATATATACACGTATATAACAAAGTTTGTAATAGGAAAGAATAAAAGGACATGAATAAACAAATAACAATATAATGAGACAAATATCTTGGATATAAGTATACATAAACAACAGTAACAAATGATAGTAGTAGTAATAATAATAATAATAATAATAATAATAAAAGTAATAAAAGTAATAAAGGTAATAATACTATAGTAATGATGACATTATTAATAATAATACTATTAATAATATAAACAATATTGCTACTAATAATAAAAATAATGATAAAATAACAAAGATATCAAAAAGGGATTAAATTAAGCTAAAAACAAAATTTGGAGGCAAATTCAAAATAAATAAAAAAGGAAGAAGATCAAAATGAACGCGCAAAAAACTTGGAGGGGGCAAATGGGAAATAATCCCAAATTCAAAACGTACAGCTGTAATAGGGATTAAAATGAAGCAAAAAATAGAATTACAGGGTAAATTTAAAAGGAAAAATAGAACGGAATGGGACCAAATTGAAAACACTAAAAAGGTGGAAGGACCTGGTCTGCCAATAGCCCATTAGGCGCGAAAACACGCGGACCTTGGCTGCTCTCGGGTCGGGTTATCAGATAATATTAAAATGACGTCGTTTTGGCGCCTGAAACTCAGGCCCAAAACGACGTTGTTTTGATGAGCCTATTTAAGTTTTAAAAAATCTAAAATAAATCATTTCTAACCAGCTTTTAAAAAAAACAAAACATCCTTCACCTTTTTCTCTCAAAGCTCTCAAGTCCAGCCTTGGCTCCGGCGGTTCGCCACCGCATCGGCCGTCGGTCACCGGCGACAGCGCCGCTATACGCGGTGGCCGGAGAATAACAAAAACTTCATTTTTAATGCTTTAACCTTCCTAAAGCCAAATACGGACCCAAAGTTCTCAAAAACTTAACAAAAATACCCAAAAGCTCAAGAAACCTCTCGGTTTCCGGCCGCCTATCCTCGGAGGCGACTTCCTCGACCGTTCACGGCGCTAAAACCCGAATACAGGTTAGTTTTCCCACTACTTTTTCCTTTTTGACTTACTTTTATATATATGTAAATATGACAAGAAAGTAAAAATAACAGTAAACAAGAAAATGAAACGAGAAAAAGTAAAGCAGAAATAGGTATAAACCTTTAATTTCTTTCTATTGATTTTTTGAATCTGTTTTTTTCTTTTTTATTCCAAACTCCCCTTTTGATTACATTTCCTCCGGCTCTTATAGTCGATTTGCACTAGTTATACTACTGTTCGTATTACTGTTTCTTTGCACTGCTATTGCTTCCTTTTTTGCAGGTGGGGTGAGGTCAACGGAAGGATTTTCCATCTTGGTGCAAGGCAGTACTAGGAGAGCAGACCTCGGGCGGTGGGCGTGCTGACACCACACATAGGGGCAACGGCGCAAAAGGGCATTAGGGTTTCTGAAAACTTTATGTTGTGGGCTTGTATTTGGGTTTAATTTAGATTGTTGGGCTAGGGCAAATTTGGGCTTTGTACAGCTGCCCCTCTTTGCTCGTTGTCGTGTAACGAGAACAGAGCAAAGACCAAGAAAGACCAAATTTGCCTGATCTTGCTGAGTCTTAACTTCTTTGAGTGCTTCTCTTCTTCAAGTAGCTTTATCCCAGTCCACTGTGTCTTATTGCTTCAATCCACTTCTCTACATTTCAAAAGGATCTGACTTGTAGCTTTAATTTTCTTCGCCGTAACTCCAGGGGGACGATGTTTGTGGTTTTAGTCTACTCCGCTACAACGTCAAGGAGATAAGACTTGATGTGATCTGCTCCACTACTGCTTAGGGAGATAAGATCTGTGGTTTTAATTTGCTCCACTGCAATTTTAAGGAGATATGATTACTTTCTTCCGTCTGTTCCACTACTGCTTAGGGAGATAAGACTTGATGCGATCTGCTCCACTACTGCTTAGGGAGATAAGATCTGTGGTCTTCAGTCTGCTCCGCTGTTAACGCAAGAAGGCAAGATTTGTTTCTTTAACCAGCTCCACTGCAACTGATGGAGGCAAGGCTTTGTTTTTGATCTATTTCGCTGTTAACGCAGGAAGGCAAGATCTGCTTCTTTAACCAGCTCCACTGCAACCGATGGAGGCAAGACTTTGTTTTCGATCTACTTCGCTGTTAACGCAGGAAGGCAAGATCTGCTTCTTTAACCAGCTCCACTGCAACCGATGGAGGCAAGGCTTTGTTTTCGATCTGCTTCGCTGTTAACGCAGGAAGGCAAGATCTGCTTCTTTAACCAACTCCACTGCAACCGATGGAGGTAAGGCTTTGTTTTTTTTATCTGCTTCGCTGTTAACGTAGGAAGGCAAGATCTGCTTCTTTAACCAGCTCCACTGCAACCGATGGAGGCAAGGCTTTGTTTTTGATCTGCTTTGCTATTAACGTAGGAAGGCAAGATCTGCTTCTTTAACCAGCTCCACTGCAACCTATGGAGGCAAGGCTTTGTTTTTGATTTGCTTCGCTGTTAACGTAGGAAGGCAAGATCTGCTTCTTTAACCAGCTCCACTACAACCGATGGAAGCAAGGCTTTGTTTTTTATCTGCTTCGCTATTAACGTAGGAAGGCAAGATCTGCTTCTTTAACCAGCTCCACTGCAACTGATGGAGGCAAGGCTTTGTTTTCGATCTATTTCGCTGTTAACGCAGGAAGGCAAGATCTGCTTCTTTAACCAGCTCCACTGCAACCGATGGAGGCAAGGCTTTGTTTTCGATCTACTTCGCTGTTAACGCAGGAAGGCAAGATCTGCTTCTTTAACCAGCTCCACTGCAACCGATGGAGGCAAGACTTTGTTTTCGATCTGCTTCGCTGTTAACGCAGGAAGGCAAGATTTGCTTCTTTAACCAGCTCCACTGCAACCGATGGAGGCAAGGCTTTGTTTTTGATCTGCTTTGCTGTTAACGTAGGAAGGCAAGATCTGCTTCTTTAACCAGCTCCACTGCAACCGATGGAGGCAAGGCTTTGTTTTTGATTTGCTTCATTGTTAACGTGGAAGGCAAGATCGCTTTTTAACCAGCTCCACTACAACCGATGGAAGCAAGGCTTTGTTTTTTATCTGCTTCGCTATTAACGTAGGAAGGCAAGATCTGCTTCTTTAACCAGCTCCACTGCAACCGATGGAGGCAAGGCTTGTATCTTCGACCTGCTTCGCTGCTAACGCAGGAAGGCAAGATCTGCTTCTTTAACCAGCTCCACTGCAACCGATGGAGGCAAGGCTTTATTTTTTATCTGCTTCGCTGTTAACGCAGGAATGCAATATCTGCTTCTTTAACCAGCTCCACTGCAATCGATGGAGGCAAGGCTTTGTTTTTGATCTTCACTGATCTACTCTCTAGGGAACATGACCTGTCTAATGAACCTAATTATGCCTAATGACTAGGATGGCATGATCAAAATGAATCAAACGCTTCTAACTAGACATGTGTGAATGGTGTTTGCATGAATGCAGAATTTTATCTTTCCGAGAATGATCCCGCTTAGGTTGTCATTACTCGAAGTTTATTAAGGCTTTGTGACTGACGTGCTACGACGCCTTCTCGCTTGATTGGCTTTTCTGAAGAGACATTTAGCCAGGTTGCCCCCCACTTTAAACCTCCCAGTTTAATTCATTGGGGTGCAAAACTTGTACTATCATTCTCCCACTGTAATCCAAGGGTAGAAATATGGATTTTCCTCAATCCTCTCTTATCAAAATTCAAGGATACAGGATCTGAATCATTCTGGTTTCTTACACCATTCCCAAGGTGTCGTACCAAAAACTTATGCGTAGATGAGGGCTCTCTTCTCTGAGGTAACCTCTTCCTCTTGCCTGGTGATCATCGCTTGCTTGTTTATGTAAGCTTTGTTGCCAACATGGCATCTTGTCAATCAACGCATTTGACAACAAAATCCAAAGAGAAAGTCTAAATTTAGACTATTCCTTCTCAAATTTCCAACCTTTAAATTTGGTGAGTTCTAAACAATAGTCCTGTTTCAGGTTCCTGTATTATTTAGAAACTTTTCAGAGTAATATGCAAAACTTCCCTTGTAAAAGTTTTATTAGTCCATTAATCATTATTCCAATGCAACATGCTTGCAAAAAGGGTGATGACAATGGATAAGAATAAAATTGGTTCTGAGCATAGCTCAAAAGGAATAAATTATCAAAAATAATAAAGAAGGATAACAAAGAAATTGATTGGGAATGTATATCTTGGAAAAGAATAAAGTATTCCAACAACAACAAATTCAATATAAATAATATGAGAATTAGGTGTCTCAGATATCGCAGCTTGAACTTCTCTGTACAAACTTTCTGAAGATTATTCTGAGTTTGACAAGTGTTTAGGAGATCTACCATGCTTTGTCGATGCCCCAGGACGTCGCCTATCCTTTCCTGTTGATTCAGGCATAACAAGATTACTACATGCCCCAATCTAATTAAGATTCGAATCGCTTTGATCACTTCATGCCCCCTTTTGATCAATATTTAAGCCGCCCTTTTCGGGTTTTCAACTCAAATCCCCCTTGGCCTAAGGTGTCCTTTGCGGGTTTTCCCCTTAGCCTCTCCATTTTACTTTTTATTTTTCATTTTTCATTTTCATTTTTCATCTCTCTTTTTTTTGAACTTCATTGTCTTGCAATACAGTGACAAAACCGTGGTGCCTGATTTTGAACTAGTTACAGCCCTCAGCTATCGTGTTGTCATTCCAGTTCAATGCATTTTCCAATACCATCCTCTCTGGAATTCTATATCGGCATATGATGACATTGACGCGTGCAGTAGCCTCTATCCATTTGATGAAGTAATTAATCTCAATAGTGGAGCAATGCCCATTAGAAGTCTTCGATAATGGTGATGTCCATGCCCCATTTTACTCGAAATTTGAGTCGTCCTTTTCAGGTTTTCAACTCAAAACCACATTTGGTCACCAAGCGCCCTTTTGGGTTTTCGCCTTGGCCTCTTCTTTTCTTTTCTTTACTTTTCATATTTTTATTTTGACTTTGATTGATTTCCCTTTTTCTTTTCCTTTTTTCGAATCAGATCTAAACTCTTGGGATTAGGCAAGTCCTTGTTATCCCTTTCAAAGGATCTTCTCTGATATCGAATTTCCTTTATAGAGCCTTTTGGGGCAAAATTACAACTGGAAACTTTTGATCTTCCTCTTCCATCGTGATAAAATCCAACAACATCTTGAAGGGATAGAAACTCGACTTCAAACGGGCAAAGCTATGCTGAATCGACGAGAACGACATTGCCCCGACAAAGAATTTTCATTGCGTCATTCACACTGCAACTTTCGTCATTGTGTTTTGTGCAGATTTCATTATCAGCACTTAACTCGGCATATCCTGGTATAATCCTACAAAGACATCTTTGAACTCTAAAGGCCACTCAACAAGGTATCGCTTCGTCTTTGACGTCAAGTCAAATCTAATCTTCACCAAGCCCACAATTCCTAATGATTCCTTGAGAGGTAGGATCTGCCTATCCTTTTGTTCAACCGTCATCAACAAGTCCAAAGATGAACTACAATCTATGTCATTTTCAAAGTCATGTGATCCCTTTAAACACATGCCTCACTCAAAAGGAAAATCTGAGTCTATAGCAGTGTCATTCATGTCATTGATATCTGAGGACTCATAATAAGTACCAAAGAATATACAAAAGAATGTATAAATTTATGAATAATTATTTATACAGTATGATTATGAATGAATGAATGATGTGGAAGAAAATTCAAAAGAATGAAATAATCAGAAATAATTATTCAAAAAGAATATTGGCTCAAAAAGGAATGCAAATATGTATTTTATTAGAATAATAACGTTCAGACATTAGCCTATTTCACAAAGGAATTTCTATCGCTTTAGGCTAAAACGACAAAAATGTTTTGAACATTACTCTAAGTAAGCTTTGATAGCTACAGGGGATTGCTTAGAACACTCCAAATTTATAAGGGCGGGTGTCTAACAAGGTCACTTTTCCTTTGTGTCTTTTCATTGATGTGAACATTTCCCACTCTTCTCCATGCGTTGCATTGACTCCATTATCAATTATGATTGGGTAATGGATTTCTCGCACTGGAGTCTTCATCAAATTTGACGACACCCCTACTGATAAGCCTTTCAATCGCTTTCTTAAAGGCAATGCAATTTTCTATGGAATGCCCCGTATTTCCCGCATGATATTCGCATTGTGCCATTTGGGGTACGGAGGCTGTGGGGGTTTTGAGTAGAAAGGGGAAACAATGTGCGCATCGAATAACTTTTGATACTGCTCCTTATACGTCATCGGAATTGACGTGAACTGGAGGTTCTCAGTACCTTGTTTCACACAAGGTTCTTGTCTAGATGAACCTTGTTGACTAGCTACCCCTTTACCTGGATGAATTACTGACCTTGAGTAAGCTGTGTTTTTCACCTCATTTTCTCTTCTCCTTGGGTTGACCTCTTATCACTCTTCTCCGCCTCGATTTTTCCGGCTTTTATAGCATTCTCAATCATTTCACCATTCATAACTATGTCAGAAAAGCTTTTTGTTGCGCTTCCTAACATATGCGTAATGAACAGGGCCTTCAGTGTATTGATGAAGAGCATTGTCGTCTCTTTCTCCAAGAGGGGTAGCTGAACTTGGATAGCGACCTCCCTCCATCTTTGTGCGTATTGCCTGAAACTCTCGCTCGATTTCTTCTTCATGTTTTGTAACGTAATTCTATCAGGGGTTATATCCGTTACATGACTGTATTGCCTCATGAATGCTTGTGCTAGGTCCCTCCATGAACTAATCTCGGTACGGCTCAATTGATTGTACCATTTAGATGCTGCCCCTACCAAACTGTCCTGGAAGTAGTGAATCAACAGTTGATCATTGTTGATGTACCCGGTCATCCTTCGGCAAAACATAGTTATATGAGCTTCGAGACAGCTTGTTCCGTTATGCTTCTCAAACTCCGGTATTTTAAATTTGGGGGGAAGTACCAAATCTGGGACTAAGCTCAAATATTTAGCGTCGATCCCATGATAATTCTCGCTACTTTCCATTGCTTTGAATTTCTCTTCGAGCCATTTACATCTTTCCTCCAATCGGCTCGGCAGTTCTTCCTTTGCTTTCTCTTTTCCCATCATTTTGTCGAAATCAGGTACTATGGGATTGGTAGGGGCTTCTCTGAGATGAGAACCTATTCCAGTTTGGAAATTTATGGCATTGAAGTACCAGTCTGAAACTGCTGAGGCCTGATAGTGATAGATGATCTGCGTGGGTGCACCTCAGCTTGGGTTTGCGCATAAGGAGGAGTGAAACCTGGGGGATAGAGAGGGCTATCATTATTTCCTTCTTCTGTATTAACCACAGGGTCCTTTCCTTTGTCGTTCCCCCCTTTCAACAACTGCGTCAATTCAGCTATCATGTTTTTTTGAGACTCTGTCATTTCATTCCTCATATCTTGTTGAATCTTCTCTAACCGCTCTTGCATTTGCTCTTGCATCTCCTTTTGGAGTTTTTCAAGTCTTTCGAATCTTTGATCCATGGCTTTTGTCTTGCGACGGGTACCGTAGTGATAAACGGTTGGCGAATTTTTGTTAGTTTCCAGGGTAATTCTGTCATAATTTTAAATTAATTAGGCTCCCTTTTTAAAACTTTAATGCATATGATGATATGTAGATGCATGAAATGAATGCCTAAAGAGACGTTGATTCTAATTCAATTGCATTTAGGAAACTTTTCTAGAAAGCAAATTCCTTTACATAAAGCAGATGCATGTACCGCCTCGCCCTTATATTCCAAGAGGCAACATCGATCTTTTTCTTCATCCACAAGTTTGAGATAATCTCGCCAATTTCCAAAAGATGCCACTACTAGCTCCTTTTCTTGATCTTGGTCGCGATCCATCATCTGTCCATCTTCATAAGGCTCGTCAGCTTCTTTAAGGGAGTTGGAATGTCAAAGGCTCTTGGACAATCGTCTTGAATCCTTAGGCCATAAAGTAAAGGTCCCGAACTCTTTCATCATCCTTATTGAGTTTCTCAGAATATATTCGGGAAGTCTTATTATTTGCCACTTTATCAAGGAATTCGTATTCCATGACAAGATTTCTAAGTTAGTAATTAAACTTGAATCAATATCTCCTTCCTAAGATGCAAATGCAATGCAATCATAATCAAAACGAAACAAGATAGGTTAGTACCAAATAGAAGCAAACAAGGAAAACAGAAAGTACCTAATCAGGTAACCACTAGGGATTTAGAGTGGCTCTACCTATGTTAAGTTCCTAAGTCCACTATATGAGGTTTGGTTCTAAAGTCAAGGTACCCGAACCAGCAGATTCCTCGATCCTCACCCATTATAGGCTCATATAGACCGAGTTCAGTTCAGGGGGATACATTTCCCTATGGCTGCATAGAGATGAAAATCTCACGAAGACATAGGTACGGATGTATCCCGAAAGCGATCCACTATCCTGCACGGAGGTGAAAACCTCACGAAGGAGTAGCTTCTCACTCCCACTTAAACGGTTGTGACCAAAGGTCATGCAATGCAATGTGCAGAAAGATGCCAAAATTTAAGCCAATACATCAATCATAAACCACAATTGTAATAAAGACGAATGAAATGCAATGAAAGGATCGTAAATTTAAACTAAAATTTTGATTTTCGACAAAAGACAAAAAGTAATCAACTCGTGGCTTGACTCTCTTTTTATGTCCCCAGTGGAGTCGCCAAGCTGTTGACACCATTTTTTTGACAAAACGGGGTCGACTTGGATTTTGAAAATGAAAACTAAAAATGGGAGTCGCCACCAATCTTTTTTGATGAGGTGTGATCGGGTCACCTTAAAAAGTGGTTGTTTTTAATAAACGATTTGATTTTATTAAAACAACAGTTTTGGTCCACGAAATTCAGAAAAACAGGTTCGAGAGTCGGTTACGTACGAGGAAGGATTAGCACCCTCGATACGCCCAAAATTGGTACCTAGTTGATTAGTTAATGTCTTAATGTCGAAAATTGAGAACTTTGAAGAAATTTAAAAAATACGATACTTTTATTAAAACGTTGAAAATTTTCAAGAAAAGGGGCATATTTCACGTTATTCGAGAAAGAGAATCATATCCAGTAAGTTAGGACATAATGTCTCGAATTCCCGATACGCGAATGAAAAATGCTTATTTAAAAAGATATTTAATTATCTTGGATTAAAAATGGATCACGACCAGTAAGTTAGGACGCGATCCTATTTTAATTCCCGATATCGTTTAAAACTTGAGTTTGAAAAGATTCATGTAATAAAGTTTAAAAGAATATTCAATTGTTTAAATCAAATGAAGAAATCGCAACCCAATACGTTAGGGCACAATTTCTCAAAATATTAAACATTGAATATTGCATTTATTTCAAAAAATCCTCGTCTCGAGAAAACAACGTGTCACATCCAATGCGTTAGGACACAACGTATTGAATTTTCGATAACGAGCTTTTTATCATTTTTAATAGAGTAATCCCGATTATTTAGATTCAACGAAAAAATCAGAACCCAATACATTAGGGCTCGATTCTCTCAAAGATCTAAAATACCGACTATTACTTATATTTTTAAAATTTCTTTTTTGAAATCTAAATAAAAAATGGGTGTAATGGAATGATGATGATAATGTAAGTAAAATAACACGAGCAAGATAAAAGATAAATGAATAATAAGACTAATATAAAAAAACAATCATGCAGGCACAATAACAAATAATAAATAGATAAAAACTAAAGCAAGAAAAATAATAGTAGCGACGCATACACAAATAAATTAACAAAATTATAAAAATATAAAAATAAAAATATATATATACACATATATATGTGCGTAAAATTATGAAAAATGAAAAGCATGTGTATGTTCACATTTTGAAGCTATTATACATAAAAATATGTGGAAGTATGTATGCATGAATATATTTCAAAATTCTTAAATATAAGAGGCATATATATATACGTATACATATATGAGTTATAGAATAAAGAATATATACATATAGATATATATATATATATTATAGAAATGTATATATACACGTATATAACAAAGTTTGTAATAGGAAAGAATAAAAGGACATGAATAAACAAATAACAATATAATGAGACAAATATCTTGGATATAAGTATACATAAACAACAGTAACAAATGATAGTAGTAGTAATAATAATAATAATAATAATAATAATAATAAAAAAGTAATAAAAGTAATAAAGGTAATAATACTATAGTAATGATGACATTATTAATAATAATACTATTAATAATATAAACAATATTGCTACTAATAATAAAAATAATGATAAAATAACAAAGATATCAAAAAGGGATTAAATTAAGCTAAAAACAAAATTTGGAGGCAAATTCAAAATAAATAAAAAAGGAAGAAGATCAAAATGAACGCGCAAAAAACTTGGAGGGGGCAAATGGGAAATAATCCCAAATTCAAAACGTACAGCTGTAATAGGGATTAAAATGAAGCAAAAAATAGAATTACAGGGTAAATTTAAAAGGAAAAATAGAACGGAATGGGACCAAATTGAAAACACTAAAAAGGTGGAAGGACCTGGTCTGCCAATAGCCCATTAGGCGCGAAAACACGCTGGCTGCTCTCGGGTCGGGTTATCAGATAATATTAAAACGACGCCGTTTTGGCGCCTGAAACTCAGGCCCAAAACGACGTTGTTTTGATGAGCCTATTTAAGTTTTAAAAAATCTAAAAAAAATCATTTCTAACCAGCTTTAAAAAAAAAACAAAACATCCTTCACCTTTTTCTCTCAAAGCTCTCAAGTCCGGCCTTGGCTCGTGGTTCACCACCAGATCGGTACGTCGGTCACCAATGATAAGCGCCGCCAGACGTGGGCGGAGAATAACAAAAACTTCATTTTTAATGCTTTAACCTTCCTAAAGCCAAATACGGACCCAAAGTTCTCAAAAACTTAACAAAAATACCCAAAAGCTCAAGAAACCTTTCGGTTTCCGGCCGCCTATCCTCGGAGGCGGCTTCCTCGGCCGTTCACGGCGCTAAAACCCGAATACAGGTTAGTTTTCCCACTCCTTTTTCTTTTTGACTTACTTTTATATATATGTAAATATGACAAGAAAGTAAAAATAACAGTAAACAAGAAAATGAAACGAGAAAAAGTAAAGCAAAAATAGGTATAAACCTTTAATTTCTTTCTATTGATTTTTTGAATCTGTTTTTTTCTTTTTTATTCCAATCTCCCCTTTTGATTACATTTCCTCCGGCTCTTATAGTCGATTTGCACTAGTTATACTACTGTTCATACTACTGTTTCTTTGCACTGCTATTGCTTCCTTTTTTGCAGGTAGGGTGAGGTCAACGGAAGGATTTTCCATCTTGGTGCAAGGCAGTACCAGGAGAGCAGACCTCGGGCGGTGGGCGTGCTGACACCGCACATGGGGGCAACGGCGCAAAGGGGCATTAGGGTTTCTGAAAACTTTATGTTGTGGGCTTGTATTTGGGTTTAATTTAGATTGTTGGGTTAGGGCAAATTTGGGCTTTGTACAAGAGGCGTAATGGAATAGAGGCGCGTAATGGAATAGAGGCGTAATGGCAAATCAATTGTTTGGTTGAATGTAATGGAATAGAGGCGTAATAGTATTCTTGTGTTTGGTTGAATGGAATAGAGGTGTAATAACATAATGGAAAAAACTAAAATGACTAGAATACCCTTAGCATAAATTTGTTTGGGTAAATGATTATTGTTATTGTCATTTAAATTGTAATAAGATTATTAATATCAATAATAAATAATTTAATCATATTTTAACATAATTATTATTAAATATATTATTATTAAAAATATAATTTAATGAAATTCTTAATAATTAATATTCTTATATGAATTTACTCAAATCATAATATATGATACTATAAAATATAATTTAACATAATTATTATTAAATATATTTTAATTAAAAATATAATTTAATAAAATTCTTAATCATCAATATTCTTATATGAATTTACTAAAATCATAATATATGATACTATAAAATATAATTTGAAATAATTAATATTAAATATATTTTAATTAAAATAAATGATTTAATAAAATTTAAAATAATTATAACTAATAAATTTTCTTATATGAATTTGTATAATTTAAAATAATTATTATTAAATATAATTTCATAAAATTCTTGATAATAATTTTTCTTATATGAATTTATATCATTTAAAATAATTAATATTAAATATAATTTAATAATGATATATAATTTCATAAAATTATTGATAATAAATTTTCTTATATGAATTTATATAATTTAAAATAATTAATATTAAATATAATTTAATAATGATATATAGTTTCATAAAATTCTTAATAATAAATGTTCTTATATAAATTTACTAAAATCATAATATAACTTGAGAATTATATTCTGCATAAACATAATCAACTTATATTAAGAAAATATTAGATGAAAATGAAATTCTACATCATAATCCATATATTATATAGTTTTACAACATCAAAAAGTTTGAACATTGAATTTTAATGGCAGAAAGAAATCTTCTGACCCATTCCAATCGCGCAGCAGAAGGTAAACTAAAGAAAACGAGCATTTGAGTTAGATGATCTGAAATTTTACTCAAAGCTCGATACCGCTCATCGTCGGTTAAACCTTCAATTTCCCATAAGGCTGAATATAAATTTGTAGCTTTCTCTTGGATGATCTGGAATTCTTCTGACTTCTGCTGAACTACCACATCGGAGGCAATACTCCTACTGATTTGATCGCCAATGGCCCGCAGGTTTTCGGCCAATAAAATGGCAGCCTCATCAAATGAAGAATACATATTATCACGAGCATCAAATTTCTTCTTTCTCTTGTTTGAAGATGAGGAACCCCCTTGGTTTGTACCTCGTCGCGGCTCCGCAGCAGAAACATCCATGTCATCCAAAGATACGTCAGCTTCGCAGTCATAGAATGAGTTTCTTTCTTCATCCATACCTGTAGTAGGTATACCCTCAGCATTTATTTCTTCAAGAACATTAGCAGCTATTTGAGCATCTTTCCCAGTTCCTCGATCTCTTACGTATATGGTAGTAAGCTGGTCGTAGTAAGGGAAAGTACGATGTCTGAATTGAGCGGCTTCTTTGTGACTCTAAAAAAATGAGGAAATCATATTAGTTATAAGTTTGGTAAAAATAAGATAATAAAGACTTGAAATAATCTTACCTTTAAATAGGAGTCCCAAACCGCATCTTCAGCAACAACGAGCTGCCTATGCTCGACCCAACCAAAACTGCTATTGTTTTGGCCATTAAGCATGTCATAGACGATTGACCACTCCCTTTTTAGTAACCTAATCCTCGATTCAATATTAGGTTTCGCCTTCAACATTGCATTTGGTAAAACCCTTTGTAGCATTCTTTCCAACTCGTTTAAATAACCAGCTTTGAACCCGGTATCAGCATTCAATGTTCCAACATTGTTGGTATATGTATAATTGACCTAAAATTAATTGTTGGTATATGGCTGACTTTTTCGTTTGTATTATTATGGTTTATGGTCAAAACACATGCTCTTGAAATCATACTCTTATCCCAATCTATATGAATTATTCTTTATGAATTGGATATGGAAAATCATTTAGTTCCACCAAATAAAAATAAATAAATTCGATCAAATATTGATTTATGATAAGAGCTTAGGGAGTAATATTTAGTTCCACCAAATAAGAGTTTTTTAATATATAAATTCACCATTTGATTCATCGGCAATGCACAAGGTTAAAATTTTGTTTGAATTTTAAAAAATATATAGAAGGATAAAATTCATAGAGTATTTTATTATTCTATTTTAGATAATCGAGTTAGAATTCGTAGTGTATTGATAACCTTGTATTATCATTTTGTTAATGAATTATCTTTGATTTTTAATTTCCAAGTTGTTGAATTAATTAGGTTTCAAAAAGTCAATTCCATTCTTCATGAAATTAAAGGAAGAAGAAAAAATGATGGAAAACAATTGGAATGCATGATTTGCGGATTCAAAACAATTCGTAGTGTATTGGAATGCTGACTTTTTCCTTTGTATTATGGTTTATGTTCAAAACACATGCTCTTGAAATCATACTCTTATCCCAATCTATATGCCTGTTACAGCACGGTTTTAAAATTCTCTCAACACAACTATAACCAATTGGGTTAATTATTTTTTCTAATTCAAGTCAATTTTGTTCAAGTTGGTGGAATCATAGAATACACCTCAGATTTTGCAGCAACAAATGAAATGAGCTGAAAGATAATATTAGCAGTGTTCATTGCCCACGGTAGAATAATTTCAGCTACGGTCCCATTGCATAAGATTCAGGTCATTTGGTTGCAAGTAAATATATGCAGGATGAAGATATATTTCATAACATTTCATCACAAATCAATGCAAGAATATCAACAAATTTAAAATATCAATATCATTTCTTAAGCCTAATCCGATAATCGGGTTGTCTGTGGAATGCACAAGGTAAAAACGAAATGAAAACCAAAATTTGCCCTATTACAGTACAATTCAATATACAAATCCATCCATATTCAGGCAAATAAGGGTATCAAAAACGACAGTATCATATGTTAAGCCTAATCCGACTATTGTTTTCAAAGGATTGTCGGTCCTATGCTGATGAATAAAGACATACATGCATAATTTTCCCTTAATTACACTACAATTCAATAGCCCCATCCATCCATATTAAAGCAAGCAACACTATCAACAAACAACAGTTATCATTTCTTAAGCCTAACCAACAACACAAAACACATAATTTCCACTTAATTACACTACAACTGGATATATAAATCCATCTATATAAGAAAAGGCACCTTATCAACAAACAACAGTTATCAATTCTAATCCGAAAATTGTTTCTCCGGAACGGAATGCTGTCCTATGCAGAAGAGTATACATGAAATGCATAATTAGCCCTTAACTAGAGTAGGATTCAATATACAAATCCCCATATTAAGAAACAACAATAGAAACATGCAATCGGGGAAAACTAAACATTTTAATCGAACATGCAATACAAACAAAATACCTATGGAAAACTAACCTGTTGTTCTACACCAAGCAACAAGGTAATAATTTCTCGAATCGTCATCCCAATTGTTGGCTTTTTAGCCTTACTATCTATGGGTTTTCTTCTTTACTTAAGATGCGGAGTAGAAAATCATACTTTTAAGTCAAATGCCACAGAAAATAGAGATTTATTCTCAATCTTGAACTTTGATGGAAGAATTGCATTTCAAGACATCATTAATGCGATAGAGGACTTTGACAACCGATACTGGATTGGGACTGGTGGTTATGGTAGTGTTTATAGAGCACAATTACCAAGTGGAGAGATTGTTGCTGTAAAGAAACTTAATCATAGAGAAGCAGAGATCACAACTTTTGAAAAGAGTTTCAAGAATGAGGCAAAATTATTATCAGAAATACGACACAAGAAAATCATAAAGCTTCATGGATTTTGTCTCCATAATCATTGCATGTTTTTGATTAATGAATACATGGCTCGAGGGAGCTTATTTTGTGTCTTAGAAAATGATATTGAAGCAGTGGAGTTGGATTGGATTAAAAGAGTCAAGATAATAAAAGATACATCATGTGCTTTATCTTATTTGCATCATGATTGCCACCCACCAATAGTTCATCGAGACATATCAAGCAATAACATTTTATTGAACTCCAACCATGAGGCTTATGTCTCTGATTTTGGAACAGCTAGATTTCTTGATCCTGATTCATCTAATCAAACAATGCTTGTTGGAACCTACGGGTATATTGCACCAGGTAAAAGGTTTCAAGTATCCGATTGTTTTTGTTTGCTCATCCTATCTGTTTTATCTACTTAGGTTGAAAGTATCCCTTATCAATGCTTGTGGTTAATGATTAGCACGAGTTTACAGATAGAGCACCATGATTTTCAAGTGTTGAAGTATTTTTTTCTATAAAGAACGATAGATTTTAGATCTTTTACAAGATTTTAAAAACTATATTTTAATTGTGGTTCTTTCGTTGTGAAATGCAGAACTTGCTTATACTATGGTCGTAAATGAAAAATGTGATGTGTATAGCTTTGGAGTATTAGCACTTCAAACACTCATGGGAAAGCATCCTGGTGGACTCTTGGTATCACTATCGACATCATATTCCAAGAATATAATGTTAAGTGATATTTTAGATCCACGTTTATCACTTCCAAGTGATCAAAGAGTTGCAATGGATATTGCTTTTGTTGCAACAATTGCCTTTGCTTGCTTAAGGTTGAACCCAAAGTTCCGACCAACAATGAAGTGTGTGTCTCAAGAGTTCCTTTCTCAAAAAAGACTAGTAAAAAATCGTCTCCAAGCTATTTCTCTCTTGTAACTCAAGGAGCATGATATGTATTTGGATGATAAAGGCAAAATTCAAGCTCAGGAGTCAGGGGAAGATGGTGAAATCCATGCCATTTCTTCAACTTAATTTTCATGTCTAACATTATTTGAACAATGTGAGGCATCTCCTTGTTATTTGATCTCTTTATTTTATGTCTTTTCATTCGACATCAGATGTTAGCATTCTACTTTTGAATGCTACCCTCTATGTTTGTTTTTGTAAATATAAGGTCTGGGTATAAACTCTAAACCTTAACCCCTACTTTTATTATCAATAATTTTAGTGGAGAAAATTGATATAGAAACCATGTCTTCTTTTGCTAAGTAAAGATATTTTATTAATAATGTAGCAAAAGCACCTAATCCAAACATTAGCCTCTTTAAAGTGAAGAACAAGACAAAAACAAAGACTATTCAATCAAACGTGAAAGACCATTGAATTGTAATTCTTCTCACTTAGATTTATGTTAGTTCTAAAGTAAAATATTGTGTTTAGTTGAATAATTAGCGTAGATTTCATGAATTGCATCGTATTTGCGTTTTATATTCTTTTTACCTATTTTTAGTTAAATTATTTCAAACCATATATATAATTAAGTGTTTTGACTTGAATTAGTCTAATTTGGAATGAGAAGCGAGTTCAAATACAAGTGGAAGCAAGACGAAGGTTGAAAAAAAGGGAGCAGTAGAAGCAACGTGTGTTGGAGCATGCTGTTGGTGCAAACAGAGGCAACACCATGTCATTTTGTTGTTTATTTACCCTCAATTTTGTCCCCCCCCAAGGATATAAATAATCATTTTTAAGTCTTAATAGAGAGAGACGGAAGGTGCTAATTAGTCTTTATTATGTTTTTCTCTTTTAGTTTTTTGTTGATTTTCTTTCAAAGTAATTGTAGTTGCTGTACAAGCCCAAATTTACCCGGGCCTAATAACATTCAAAATAACCAAAAGACCAAGCCCAAAAATAATTAAAATTACAACCGCCAAAAAAATACAGCCGAAACCCTATGAAAAACTAGGGTTTCAGAACCCTAGTCCCTCCCATGTGCGCCGTACGCTTCTGCCGTACCCACTCCTCTGTTGCGCCACCTGCTCTGCCTGATATCGCCGCACCTACTCCTAGAAAAATAGAAGCCAAACAGAGAGAAACAACAGAGAACAAAAATAAAAAAAACAATATATTACTTTTGGCTATAAAAAGCCAAAATCTTTGTAATACGAAGGGGATTTTTTTTTCTTAGATGTTTTCTTCTTTTCTTTCGGCTAAAGCCGAATATGCTGTAAAAAAGGAAAAAAAACATTGTATGAAAAGAGATAAAAAATAAAATACAAAAACAGAGGTGATTCTGGTTTGATTTCGGTTTTTTTACGTTAATTTTTTTATTTTATCTACGAATATAAAAAAGGGAAGAGGAAAAGAAACTTACCTACGTCGGCCGATCTACTCGCCGTCGACGGCCTAGCCGGAAAAGGAGAAGAAACGAAGCATTTCTTTGTTGCTCTGCCGATTTGGCCGGGTTTTGGGGGGTTTTGGCCTCGGATCTTTGCTCCACGTGCAAAGGGCTTCGAAAAGAGGTTTTTTTATTTTTTCGGCCACCACGGACGGTGGCGTCGTCGCCGACGACCGGCGGTCGGTGTGGTGGTCGATGGTCGGACTCCAGGCCGGAAAAGGAGAGGAGCTAGAGAGAAAATGAAAAAGGCAAAAGTTTTTTTTCTGAAATGGTTTCAAAATGATTTTTTTGTTTATTTTTTACTTATATAGGCCCCTTAAAATGACGTCGTTTTGGGCAAGCCTCCCAGGCACCAAAACGGTGACATTTTTCCTTAGACCCGCGCGCGACCCGACCCGCTCTAGGAAGGATCCTCGCGTTTTCACAGAATGGGTTATTTACAATCCTGGTCCTGCCGCGTTTGCGTTTCTTTTAATTTACTCCCTATTGCTTATTTTTAACCTTTTTGAAAATTTTCCCCAGAATTTTGCTTAGTTTTCGATCAGATCCCTGACCCATCAGCGCGCTGAAAAGGGGACACTTGTCCAGGGTCTGGTTTATTCACTCATTTGGCCCCCGCCCTTTCATGCTCTCTTCGTTCTGGTCCCTCCTCGTTTATTTTATTATAGCTTTGACTCTCAAATTTCATTTTTGTCTTGAATTAGTCCATTTTCTTTATTTCTTTATCATCTTGTTAATTAATCTAGTATTATCATATTTATATTGTCATTTTATATTTATTCATGTATTATTATTATATCATTATATTATACTATTAGCATTGCATTATTATTATTTATTATATTCCTATATTCACTTATTTAAATTTGGAATATATTTATCCTATTGTATATTGATTATTATTACTTGCTTATACATATCATTTTATTTCAAACTTTATCATATATATATATACATACATATATACCTTTTATATTTGATAATTTTAAAATGTATTTATGCATACGCATGTTTTTTTCATATATTTTAAAATATATATATGCATACATTTTATAATATACGTACTTATATATTTTTATATTTTATAATTTTCGTATACATATTTATATATATACGTACATAATTTTTAATTGATTTGTATATATATATATACATACTTATATATTATATATACTTTATATATATACATATATGTGTACACATACATACATACGTTTTACAATACATGTATATATATGCATGTATATTTTATAACTCATACATATACGTGCATATAAATGTTTTTCATATTTCATAATTTCAAAGCATACACATATATACATGCATACATTTCTACAACATACACATATATACAGTCGGAACCATGTTTTAAAATTTTGAAAAAATTGGAATTGATTTTAAAAAATGGAGTTGCCACCAATATTTTATTGATGTGTGATCGGATCACTTTAAAAATAATTTTGGTCTGCGAATTTTGAGAAAATAAGTTCGGAAGTCGGTTACGCCCGAGGAAGGGTGAACACCCTTGTAACGCCTAAAATTGGTACCGAATTGATTATTTAATGTCTTAGTGTCAAAACTTGAAAAGATTTTTAAATACAATCCCATGAAATGAAAGCTTAAATAATTGAATTGGTTAAATGGACAAACCCATTTCAAAGAAATAGACCGCCACACTCAGTGAGTTAGAGTGCAATAGTTCAATCTTCGAAGTTTGGTTCGTCCCTTTTTAATTTTTTTTAAAAAAAACATGTTTTAAGAAAGATATTTGATTATTTAAGTCAATCGAGAAATCAGAATCTAGTAAGCTAGGGTTCAATTCCTCGAAATTCTTAAACATCAAATATTGCCTTTATTTAAAATCGAGATAATAAAATATCGTATCCAGTAAGTTAGGATCCAATATTTTGAAATCTTAAGAATTTTATTTTACTAATTGTATGGTTTTAATAAAATGAACACTTGATTATCTAAATTCATCGAAAAGAATTGAAGCCCAGTAAATTAGGGCACAATTCTCTCGAGAACCTATGAACACCAAGCTTTTTAAGGATTATGAAATAAAAAATTATAAGCTTTAATTAAATTCAACTCTTACAAATGGAACATGATTGAATAACAATACATATGATGTAAAAGATAAATGACAATTTAAACTTAAACTAGAAGCAATTAAACAAATAATAGACAAATAATAACATTGACCTTAATCACATCATACAAACATCCACATTAATAATTTAATAACCTATAAAACGAATAAAATAAATAAGGTTTAAGAAGTAAAACCTTTATATATAAAAATTATGTAAAAAGGGGAATCCGAAGTTAATGATATACTCTATATACGTATTGTAACAGGTCAATTTTGACCTGGGCCTAAAGGCCAAAAACAAATAAAAACAGGCCAAATTAACCCCAAGCCCAAAACTAAACTAAACCCTAGCCCAAAACTAATTTTTCTTTCAGCAAAACCATAGTTGCTGGCCGTCGCTCCTGCCCCCTGGTCAGCCTCCACCGCCGCAACTCACCAATCGCCTCATGCTTCTACCGCACGCCACTTCCTTTACACGTCTGACACTGCTCTGTCACCTGCAAAACAAAGCCACCGCAGCAGGAGAAAAGCCAAATAGAAAAGTGACAAAAAAATAGAAACTAAAAGGCTGTAAATCGGCTATAAAAGCCAAAAATCAGACGATTGTAGTTCTTCTTCAGTTTTTACAAACATCTAAATAAAAAAAAGAAAAGTAGAGAAAATTTCGAAAGGAAAAACTGTTTTCGGTTCTTGTTTTCATTTTATTTTTTATTTTCTTTTATTTTCGTTTTTGTACTAAATAATGAAATAAAAAGAGGAGGGAGAAGAACCGTACCTGGTCACCTTGTAATCCCGGTGCCGGTGATCTTTTTGTCGTCGTCGGAGCCGAACTATTGTGTAGTAAGGACCTTTTTCAGTCCTACGGTTTGAGAGAGGCCAATCTTTGAACACACTGCGAAGTGAGGGTTGAAAAACCCATTTATTTCGCTGTCGGCCGTTGGTCAAGGCGGCGGCGCGGCCTTTCATCGGTACTGACTATCGCCGGATATGGGGGGAGCATTTTGAGAGGTTTCTCTCTATTTTTTTAGGAAGAGGATTTGAAAATGAGGATTTAAAAAAAATCTGGCTTTTATAGCAATACAAAACGGCGCTGTTTTGCAACTGCAGGTCAGGTGCCAAAACGACGTCGTTTTGGCCCTGACCAGCGACCCGGTCCGGCAGCCCACAGGATCCGCATGTTTTCGCGGTGATTGGGTTATTTGCACGCGGGGTCCTTCCCCTTTTGCGCTGATATGCAATCGGCCCTTTTGTTTTTTACATTTTGACCCTACGAATTTTCTGGATGTTTCTTTTTAGTCTACATTGAACGCAGAGTTTTGGGGATGGGAAATATTGCGCAATCAGTCCCTTGTTTCAAACAAGCGTTTCATTTCAGCCCCGAGCCACCTTTTCTACTTATTCACGATTTTGACTCCGAATTTCAGTCCATTTTCAATTCGGTCCTTAGCCTATTTATTTTTATTTTTTTCTTCTTTCTTTTTTTTAAAAAAAAACACAAAACAGTTTTATTTAATATTCCATTTATTTATTTATTTATTTTCAATTTTTGGTCAAAATATCATTAGATTTATTTTATTTATTTATTCATTATTTTTAATTTGGCTTGTTTATTTTATTTTTGTTGTTGTTATTGCAATTTTATTCCATCATTTATTTATTTGTTATTTTCAAAATACTTTTCAAAATTTAGATTCAGTAGTATTATATTTATTGTTATTGTATTATTGTTATTGTTATATTGTTACTTGCGTTATTATTATTCATGCATATTGGCGTTAAGATTCATTAGTATTATTGCTATATGTATTTTATGATGCATGTTATGCCATGATCATTTCAATTGTATTGTAATATCGTTGTTAGCCATATGATCCCTCCAAAGATTTTAAGAGATTTCTGAAGGTATAACCGAATAAACTATGCGCGTTTTGATAGATATTTCATCGACTTACACCCATTAATAAAAAGGGATTTCTTTTTAAAAATTAAGGCAATATTTCGTATTTAGATTCGAGAAGGTCGTACCCTAACTTACTGGGTTTCAATTTTCACAATAAATTTAAATACATGAGCCTCTTCAAACTCACATTTTAAACGATCTCGGGAATTAAGAAAAGATCGTGTTCTAACTTACTGGGCATGATTTTCCCCTTTTTTAAAACCCGAGATAGTTAAAATATCTTTTAAATAAGTAAATCTTCGGCATGTATCCTCGGTCAGGAATTCGATACGTTGTGTCCTAACGCATTGGATGTGACATGTTATTTTCTCGATATGAGGATTTTTTCTAAAAAATAATAAAGGCAATATTTTGCATTTGGAAATTCGAGAAAGTGTGCCCTAACATGTTGGGTTTCGATTTCTCATTTGATCAAATAGCTAAATATCCTCTTAAAACTTCAATGTATGTTTTTTTTGAAACTATAAGGTGATCTTGGTTTCGATGGTTTAAAGTATTGTGTCCTAATGTGCTGGATGTGATACTCCTTCGGAACAAGAGAATCTTAAATTTCAATTCATGTTATTCGAATTTTTATTAAGATCGTATTTTTTAAAATTCTTTTCGAGTTTTTAATTTTCGACATCAAGACATTAAGTAATCAACTAGGTACTAATTTTGGGCGTATCGAGGGTGCTAATCCTTCCTCATGCATAACCGACTCCCGAACCCATTTTTTGGATTTTGTAGACAAAAAATTATCGTTTTAGTAAAATTAAACTTTTATTAAAATGATGAGGTGATCTGATCACACCTAGATAAAAAGGATTGGTGGCGACTCCTATATTCGTTTTCGTTTTTAAAATCCAAGTCGACCTCGTTTTATCCAAAAAATGGTGTCAACAGCTTGGCGACTCCACTGGGGACGTAAAAAGAGAGTCAAGCCATGAGTTGATTAATTTTTGTCTTTTTGTCGAAAATTGAAAATTTGGTTTAAATGTACGATCATTTGGTTGCATTTTTTTCGTCGTTTTTGTGGCCTTTAATGTGTTTACCTTTTTGGTTCAAGCCTTTTGATATTTCTGTACATTGCATTGCATGACCGTTGGTCACATCCTTTTAAGTGGGAGTGAGAAACTACGCCTTCGTGAGGTTTTCACCTCCGCATGTGATAGTGAATCGCTTCCGGGATACATCCGTACCTATGTCTTCTTGAGATTTTATCTCCGCATGGCCATAGGGAAATGTATTCCCCTAAACTAAACTCGGTCTATATGAGCCTGTGATGGGTGAAGATCGAGGAATCTGCAAGTTCGGGTACCCTCAACTTTAGAACCAAACCACATATAGTGAGCCCTAAGAGCCTACCCTAGGTAGAACCACTTCAAACCCCTAGTGGTCACCCGAATATGTGTTCTATTTATTCTTGCTTGCTTTTGCTTTGTAATAACCTGTTTTCTTTTGTTTTGGTTATGATTGCATTGTATTTTCATCATAAAAAAGAGGTGTTGATTCATGTCCAATTGCTAAATAGAGAGCTTGTCATAAGAAAATGGGTTTCTTGATAAAGTGGATGACAATACGGTTGTCCGAATATGGTTCAAGAAAACGTGATAAGAGAAGGATGATAGTTTAATGGAGGACTACATGACTTTACTTTGTTGCTTGAGGATTCAAGATGACAAAGATTATTCGAGAGCCACTGAAATTTCTTAAAGAACAGCCAAACAAGCATCACGAGGATGAGTGATCAACAAGTCGCGACCCGGATCATGCAAAAATGAGATAAAACAGACGCCCCTTTTGAAGAGTTCGTAAGATTTATCTTAACGCTTGAATGAAGAAGAGGATCAAATGTCTGCACATATGAGGGCAAGGCCGTATATATATATCCGCTTTATGTAAAGAGATTTATTTCCTAGTAAAGTTGTCCTAATAGAAATAAACCAAGAATTAACGTCTCTTTTTGCATTCATGTATCTGTGTTACATTTCATTGCATGCATCTTTTCATTCATTAACATTACATTTCATTGCATACAATAAATTTCCTAAAATCCAAAAATGCATTAAGTTTAGAACTCTAGTACGGAGCCAGATAGATGATAAAGAATTGGAATTCTTTGAAGATATCGATGGTATGGAAAGGAAAGGTGTTTGTGCCTTTGAAGAAGAAACTAAAAAACAAAAAAACCTATCAGGAATTTGTTTCTATATCCCTAGAGGCGTTCTGAACAATGGGACTGTGGAGGAGATCCTTATATTTTTTAGACCTAATTCAGAGTAATGTCCAAAACACGCTTATTGCTCTAAGCCTAGGAGCAATAAGAATCCTTTTGTGAAATAGACTTATGTTCAATATCTTTATTTCAATAAAATGCATCTTTGTTTCTCACTTCGAGCAAATATTCTTTTATTATTTCCATTTCATTCATAATCATACTATACAGATAAACATTCTTAGATTCTTTTATTCTTTGGATCTGGCTTCGTCCCTATAACAGGTCTCCAGATATCAAAGACATGAGCGACACTGCTATTGACTCAGAATCTCCTCTTGAGCAAGATATGTGTCTAGATGAGCCTCAGGACTTTGAAGATGACTGAGACTGTAGCTCATTCCCTGATTTGTTAATATGGTAGAACAAGATCCTACCTTACAAAGAATCAATGGAAGTCATGATTTTTCTCTATGTGGGGCACGGATATCATTGAGCCAATCTCGTCTAAGGTTTTGGTGATCATCAATTCATCTGTATGGTCGTCGATTATCACTAAGTGGGTAGAAGCTTTCATATGTAGATGTCACAAAGTTGACGACCAGTAAATTCTTGAAAAAGAAATCATATGTCAGTATGGAATGCCAAAAGGCTCATATCAGATGATGCATTGAATTTGAACAACAGCACGACATTAGAAGTTTGCAGTCTGTTCAAGATTAACACCATGTTGCCCCAAAATGAATGATTCAGTGGAGGCAAAAAAAACAAAAAAACAAACAAAAAACAAAAAACACAAAAAAATGAAAAAAAACCTCTACCGGGGCAACTCATTTCTCATTGGCATATGGAATATGGACAGTTTTACCCAACGAAGTTGATACTCCTTCCCTTCGAGTCTTGTCAGAGATGAATTTGGATAAAGCAGAATGGATCCAAGCCCAACATGATCAGTTAAAATGTTGAAAGCTATCTGTCATGGTCAAGTGTACCAAAAGCGAATGATGCAAGCTCACCAAAAAGGTTTGCTCCAGAGAATTCTATGAGGAGCACCTGATATCGAGAAGATCCTTTCCATCCAAAAGGACTTCAAAAGAAAGAGGATGCCAAACCTGAAGGACCTTATGTGGTAGGCCTTATCTGGGAGAGCATCGGTATTGACCAAGATGGACAGCAAGAACTTGCCTAATCTTGAGAATTCTGATTCAAGCAATAAATACTTCACTTGACAAAAAAATGAAAAGAAAAAAGAAAAGAAAATAAGAACGAAAAGAAAAGGAGAGGCCAAGGCGAAAACCCGCAAAGGGCGCCTTAAGACCAAATGGGTTTTGAATTGAAAACCCAGGAATGGGCAGTTCAAATTGTGATTGAATGTGGGGCATACGGTAGTCTTGTCCTCTCTGAATTAATAAGAAGGAGATATGCTACATCTTGGGGCATCAACAAAGTCTTCTAGGACTTCTAAACACATATCAAGTTCAAAAGGGTCTTCAAGAAGTTTGGGGCAGAGAGGCTCATGCTACGATATCTGGGGCACCTATTTCCATATTTTTTTTGTATTTTTGACAAAATACACCATCTTGATTAATTTATTCTCATTTTGTATTCTAGCAAAATTTTCTATCTTGATTGATTCATTCATTTCGAGCTTTCCTCTCAACAAAATTTTATCTTGTCCATTTCGATAATCTTTTTCAAGTGTTTTTCATTGAAATAACGATTATTGGACTGATGATATTCAAGCAAAAGAAGTTTTACATATTACTCTAAAGGTTTCTAAATAGTACGAGGACCCGAAGTAGGGCTATTGTTTAGAACTAACCGAACCTAGGGGTTGGAAGCATTTGAGAGAGAATAGTCTAAGTCATGACTATTTCTTTGGTTTTTCTGTTGAAGATACCGACTGAACAAGAAGACATCAGTGATGGGACCTTGATGAACAATGAGTAATGACAACCTAAGCATTAAAAAGAGATCATTCTCATGACATTCTACAAGTATCATACATAAACATGTAGTTAGGAGGATTTGATTCATTTTAATCATGACATCCTAAACACTAGGCATAAATAGTCCATGAAATGGATTTTGCAGGTCATGTTCCTCAGAGAACAAATTAATGGAATTACTCATACCCCTGAGGTTGCAAATTTAAAAGATTGAAGCCGCAACGGCGAATCTTACTTCTTTGGTAGTGCAGTGGAGCAGATTGAAGCTACGATGGCAAATCTTGCTTCCCCGACATTGCAATTTAAAAGAGTGAAGCCGCAATGGCGAATCTTACTTCCCTGGCAGTGCGGTAGAGCAGATTAAAGCTACGACGGTAAATCTTACTTCCCCAACATTGCAATTTAAAAGATTGAAGCTGCAACGGTGAATCTTACTACCCTGGAGGTGCGGTGGAGCAGATTGAAGCTACGACGGTGAATCTTGCTTCCCTGACATTGCAATTTAAAAGATTAAAGCCGCAACGGCGAATCTTACTTCGCTGGCGGTGCGGTGGAGCATATTGAAGCTACGATGGTGAATCTTGCTTCCCCGATATTACAATTTAAAAGATTAAAGCCGCAACAGCGAATCTTACTTCCCTGGTGGTGCGGTGGAGCAGATTGAAGCTACGACGGTGAATCTTGCTTCCCCGACATTGCAATTTAAAAGATTGAAGCCGCAACGACGAATCTTACTTCCCTAGCGGTGCGGTGGAGCAGATTGAAGCTACGACGGTAAATCTTACTTCCCCAACATTGCAATTTAAAAGATTGAAGCCGTAATGGTGAATCTTACTTCCCTGGCGGTGCGGTGGAGCAGATTGAAGCTACGACGGTGAATCTTGTTTCCCCGACATTGCAATTCAAAAGATTGAAGCCGCAACGGCGAATCTTACTTCCCTGGCAGTGCGGTGGAGCATATTGAATCTACGATGGTGAATCTTGCTTCCCCAACATTACAATTTAAAAGATTAAAGCCGCAACGGTGAATCATACTTCCCTAGTGGTGCGGTGGAGCAGATTGAAGCTACGACGGCGAATCTTGCTTCCCCGACATTGCAATTTAAAAGATTGAAGCTACAACGGTGAATTTTGTTCCCTGACATTGCTGTTAATTTGACAAAAATCAATCCTATCTCCCTGAAGTTGCAGTGGAGCGGATTAAAACCACAGATCTTATCTCCTTAGGCAGTAGTGGAGCAGATCGCATCCAGTCTTATCTCCCTAAGCAGTAGTGGAGCAGACAGAAGAAATCAATCCTATCTCCCTGAAGTTGCAGTGGAGTGGATTAAAACCACAGATCTTATCTTCCTAAGTAGTAGTGGAGCAGATCGCATCTAGTCTTATCTCCCTAAGCAGTAGTGGAGCAGACAGAAGAAATCAATCCTATCTCCCTTAAGTTGCAGTGGAGTGGATTAAAAACCACAAAACTTATCTCTCTGAAGTTGCAGTAGAGAAGATCACATCCAGTCTTATCTCCCTAAAGTTGCAATGGAGCAGACGAAAGAAACCAATCCTATCTCCCTGAAGTTGCAGTAGAGCGGATTAAAATCACAAATCTCGTCCCCATAAAGTTGCAGCAGAGTAGATTAAAGCTACAAGTCATATCTTTTTGAAGTGCAGTGGAATAGATCGAAGCAATAAGACACAGTAAACTGGAAGGAGGCTACTTGAGGAAGAGAAGCACGAGAACAAGTCAAAACTCAGCGAGACCGGGCAAAATGAGTCTTTCTTAGTCTTTGCTCTGTTCTCCTTACACGACAACGAGCAAAGAGGGGCAGTTGTGATACCCAATTTCTGCCCGGCCCACTAACAAATGAGACCCAAAACAAAAATTAACCCTAAACCCAATCACAAACTGGCCCAAAAATAAAAAACCTAGCCCAAACAGCATTAACATTTTCAGCAGAAATGAGCAAAAGAAACCCTAGGAGCCGCATGCCTCGCGTGGCCTCCTCGTCTGCCACACCTAGCCGCACGCCTCTGCACCTAGCCACACGTCTCTACTCCTGGCCGCCAACCACCGCATGCGCACCAAGCCTCTTCTACGCGTGTCTTACACCTGCAAAGAGCAATAAACATGACAGAAGAAACAACTAGAAATAAATAGAAAAAAGGTTGTAACGTGGCTATAAAAGCCGAAACTTAATCTTTGTATTTTTTTACCCACATCAGAAATCTAAAGCTGAATAGAAATTTTAAAAGGTTGAATCATTGCTTTTTCCTCTTCGTTTTCTTCTTTTATTTTATTTATTTATTTGTTTCATCTTATTTTATTATTTTTTCTCCTTTTTTTGCAAATCTATTTTAAATAACTATAATAAAAAATCAAAAGCAAAAAATAAGGGGAAGGTAACTCACCGGAAGTGATCGTGGTTGCGCCGTCGGAGGGTTTCTCCTCCGTCGCCCGAATCAGGTCCAAGAGGTCGAGAACCTCCTTTGTTTTCGACTCTCATGGGTTGAGAGAGCTTTGGCTCTCAAGGATGCCGTGGAGAATGGGCTAATGGGCTCATTTTCCAGTGCCGGTCGCCGGCCACGGTGGTGGCGCGACGGAGGTCTTAGGGGACCGTCGGCCATTTGAGGAAGGGGTGTTGAGAAAAAAAATGAGGCTCCTGCAGTTTTTTTTTTAAGAAAACCTGAAAAAGTGAAGTAAAAAAAATATTTTGGTTTATATAAGACGTTAAACGGCGCTGTTTTGGGAGTTTAGGTCCAAAGACCAAAATGATGTCGTTTTGGTCTCTGACCCGTGACCCGACCTAGTGGCGCTGAGGATCCGCGCGTTTTCGACTTTTGGGTTATTTACCCTTTTAGTCCTTTCGCATTTTTATTTGTTTGCAATCGAGTTTTTTTATCTTTTAATTTTGCCGCACAACTTTAATCCTGTTTCATTTTAGTCCCACTCAAAGTGATACGTTTTGGAGGGCGGGATATTTTCTATTTTGGTCCCTCCATTTCATTCGCGCACTCAATATAATCCATTTCCTTTTTTATTTATTTCGAGTCGGCCCCAAATTTTCGTCTTTAGGTTCGATTTAGTCCTTTACACTTGCTATTTTTTTATTAATTAATATTATTATTATTATTACTATTATTATTATTATTATTGTTATTATCATTACATTTCCATTTAGATTTACTTACGTAAATAAATATATGTGTCTCATTATATTATCATTATTATTATTGTACAATTACTTACATTTTTATATACTGTATAATTTATATGCATATATACATACATACATTTGATAATATATACACATATACACGTACACCTTTTTATAACTTATTTTTATAACTTATTTATATATATGTACATATACATATTTATATTTTATATACATATATATATTATAATTCGTTTACATATCTATATATATATCTATACATATATTTTATTTTCATAAACATATATATACATACTTATATATATTTTTATACTTTATAATTCTAATATACATATATACGTATACATACTTATATATCTTCTTATATATATTTTTAAATTTTATTCATTTTCTTTATTTACATATTTATTTACGCTTTCATTATTGTTAAAAAAAAAAGATGTTTCATTTTATTTTTTTATTTTATATGCTATTGATTTGTCCTTTATTTATCTTATTTTTGTTACTATCGCTCGTAATATTTTTACACCATCGTATTTATTATTGTTTTGTTATGCATAACCACAATGTAATTTTTTTCGCATTTTTATTACAACGTCGTGTTTCATTTTACTCAATATATCAAAATTTATTTTAAATAAATAGCATTTCGTATTTTGAGATTCTGAAAAATCGTACCCTAACTTACGGGGTTTCGATTTTCTCGATAAACCCAAATACATGAATCTTTTCAAACTCAAGTTTTAAACGATCTTGGGAATTAAGAAAAGATCATGTCCTAACTTACTGGGCATGAACCCTTTTTTTTTAAATCCGAGATAGTTAAATATCTTTTAAACAAGAAAATTTTTAGCATCCATTTGCGTATCGGGAATTCGAGATATTATGTCCTAACTTACTGGATATGATTCTCTTTCTCGATTAACGTGAAATATGCCCATTTTCCCGAAAATTTTCAACATTTTAATACAAGGATCGCATTTTTAAAATCTTTCAAAGTTTTCAATCTTCGACACTATGACACTAATTAATCAACTAGGTACCAATTTTTGGGCGTTACAAGGGTGCTAATCCTTCCTCGTACGTAACCGACTCCCGAACCTATTTTTCTAAATTCCGTAGACCAAAATCATTGTTTTAATAAAATCAAATCGTTTATTAAAAACAACCACTTTTCAAGGTGATCCGATCACACCTCATCAAAAAGGATTGGTGGCGACTCCCGTTTTCGTTTTCATTTTTTAAAATCCAAGTCGACCCCGTTTTCACGAAAAAAATGGTGTCAACACGTATGTATACTGAAAATAATTTCATATAAATTATATATTTTTTAAAATAATATTGATAAATTTAAAACATATTGATAATAATTTAAAAAATGTATTATTATTTTAAAAAGAAAAGAAAATTTGTACTAATAATGAGTTTTTGAAAACAATATTAAGCTAATATTAAAATAATGTTAAAAAATCAATATAAGAATTGATTTATTTAAAAACTTTTGAAATCAAAATTAAACATAAAAGGCATTTTTGAAATTGAAAATAATAATGAACAAATTTTAAATCGAAACTTAAATAAAATTAGAATAATAATAAAAGAAAACCAATCTAAATGAAGATACAATTGACTCAAAATATTAGTGTATAATGAATTTAACATACAAAATACAAACTAAAATAATAATTTGTTACATTTTAAAATATAATAATAATAAATTTAAACACTATCAAAAAGAAATATTATAAAGAATATTAAAACTATAATATATGAAAATAAAATTAATTATAATAAATAAAAAATAACGTTGAATTTTAAGAAAGAAAACTAAATTAGTATTAAATTAAGATTTATTTCGAAAATGAAGGACAAAACTAGTAATTATACGCGAACATTGAGATAATCCAAATCAATCATAGAAACGGCAACGTTTAAACTTGGATCTAAATGAATACAAAATTAAATATGAGGTACCAATTACATATCAATAAAGGAAATCAAATCGCAATTTTATTAAGCACGGGAGGACCTGTTGAATAAATAAACCAAATGATCCACAATGCGCGGATCCTTCCCAGATCGGGTTACCGTTTGGATCGGGTCTTCAAAATGACACCGTTTTGAAGCCATTGCATTATCAACAAACGATGACATTTTAAATTCTGTGCTTAAGACTAAAATAAACCTAAAAAAACCCTATCACTTTCAATAACAAAACCTAAACTAAAAACTTTGCGCCACTCGACGAATCCTCTTCTCAGACCCTCCAACCCCCGCTCAACTCCGATGACAATGGAGAGAGAGAGGATGCGGTCACCAAGTACGTCCTTCTTTCTTTTACTATTATCTTTTCTCTTCTCTTCCGATTAATGAACACAAAAATAAATAAAAGAAAGAAAAGAAAGGAAACAAATAACTGGTAAAATGAAAAAGAATAGATACCCAAAAAAATCACCTTTCGGTCTTTTGATTCTTTTTTGTATTCTTAATACGTAAAAAAAATACAAAGGTTCTTCCCTTTCTTTTATAGCCGAGAGAAAAAGAAAGAGAATAAAATAAAAAAACCTTTCTTTTATAGCCGAGAGAAAAAGAAAGAGAATAAAATAAAAATACAATATCCCTTTTCTTTCTGTTGTGTTGTTTTCGTCCCATTTGCAGGTGTACGGAGGCGGTGGACGTGACGCGTACGGAGGAGAAGGCGCACACGTACGGAGGCTCATCACGCAAGAGGGGCTTGGCTGCGATGCCTGGATCTTCTAGGGTTTCCGTGTGTTGTTTAGTGTTTTGGGCTCATTTGGGGTTTGGGTAGAATTAGATGTTGGACCTTAATTGTTTGGGCTAATTTTTTTTGGATCGGTGTTTAGTGGGTTTGAGGCTTAATGTAATCCGGGCTTGGATTTTATTAAATTTGTAATACTGGACTGTATTGGACTTTTATTATATTTATTTTATATATATATTTTTATATTTGGGTTCTAATACTTGGGTTTGGGTCGGAAAAATTTGGGTATTACATGTACATTTTTTTATTATAAATATACACGTATACACACACTCTTATATTTTAGATATTTCATAATTTTTATACACATATATATATATTTTATAACTTATTTATATTTTTACGTGTATATACATACTTATATTTTTCTTATATATTTTAATTACATACATATCTACATATTTCTATATACCTATTTTATAAACACACACATATATATCTTTTTATAACTTTGCTCATTCTCTTTATTTGTTTACTTATATACGTTTTCGTCATTATTTTAAAAGAATATTTTAATTTTATTTGCTTATACTTGTTATTTTGCATATTATCATTTGCCCTTTTTATTCATTCTTATTATTGTTGCTTGTATTATTTTTATGCTATCGCATTCAATATTACTTTGTACGCATATTAACCTCGTGTTTCATTTCTACTATTTCAAGTTAGATTAATTTATCTCGACGCATAAGTTTCGACTTTCAAATAAGCAAAATTTCATGTTTAGATTCGAGAGAACTGAGTCCTAACGCATTGGGTTCCAATTTTTTTTGTTGGATCTAAATAATCGAAAACGCGTTTTAATCAGAAAACATAAATAAAAAGCTAATTATCGGGAATTCAATACGTTGTGTCCTAACGCATTGGATATGACACGTTGTTTTCTCGAGATGAGGATTTTCCTAAAAAATAATAAATATAATATTAAATGTTTAGAGTTTTGAGAAATTATGCCTTAACGCATTGGACTGCGATTTTTTCATCTGACTTAAACAATTGAATATTCTTTTAAATTTTATTTCACGAGTTTTTGGACAAGCTCATTTTTTGGGGAGGTGAAATATCATGCCCTAACTCATTAGGTATGACATTTTATCTCTCCGAAATGAGAGAGGTCTTCACGGCTAATTTGATATATCTAAGTTTTTCTAACACAAGGATCGTATTTTAAAACCTTTCAACCTTCTACATTAAGACACTAATTAATCAACGAGGTACCAACTTTGGGCGTATCAAGAGTGCTAACCCTTCCTCGTACGTAACCGACTCCTGAACCTATTTTTCTGAATTTCGCAGACCAAAAGCATTGTTTTAATAAATCTAAACCGTTTATTACAAACAACCATTTTACGAGGTGACCCGATCACACCTCATCAAAAAAGATTGGTGGCGACTCCCACATTCGGTTTCATTTTTCAAAACCTAAGTCGACCCCGTTTTATCAAAAAAATGGTGTCAACAGTTGCCATGCTAACATTCATCGATACAACACTTGAATAGAGATTGGAGCTGCAATTATTCAATAAGAGTTTTTTTTTTCAATTACTGTTCTTAGTATTGATTTATTATTTTTGTTTGTTGATTTGATGTTGGTTATAAACTAACTGCTCAAATAGTGGTGAAGTAAATCAGAAATTAATGAGTTATTGATCAATATAACTTAGAAATAAGTTTATGTTAAATTTGTTTTTCATAATTAATGTAAGTGAGAGCTGGATTAAGGAATAATCCAAGAGAAAATTAAACATTGAGAGTGTTTGCTTAACTTTAACGATTTAGTTGAATAGTTACCTAAACCCACTAAGATATGCACCAATTGAAGGTTTTTCCTATAAGATATAAACCAACTTAGGCAGTAGGGGTTGATGAGAGTGATGATTTAAGGTTTAGTTAATTTATATATGATATACACTTATAAGCTATATACCAATGCAGGTACCTACATCTTGATGATCATCTCAGTCATGAGCCTTAGATTTATCAATAACCAAATTAGATGAATAAATCCCACTAACTAAATCATTACGACTTCTTTTCCACAACAGGTTCAATTATTAACTTATTTATTTTATTAATTGTTTATTTTTTAATAATTATATATTACTTAAATTTTATCAGTTTAATTATATTCTTGTATTGATAATATATATTTTTATTTTAGAATTGTAAATCTCTATGGATTTGATCTTCAGAATACTTCCTTCAACGAAATTTGTAATATATTACTTAACAATGATCGTATGTACATGCTAGTAGTAGAGGAAGGTATTAATCTCTTATGAGCTTAATTTTTAATTTTATTATATATATATATATATATATATATATATATATGATTTTCTCGCGTCAAGTTTTAGCACCATTTACAAAAAAAATCCACAAATTTCTAGAATAACAGTGCCAAAAGTAAACCAACATTGGAATTAGATGTATTTATTTTTTAAAAATCCTAAGATAGAGAAAACACTTCTGAACCCTATGAAACAGAGAAGAGTAATTGAAATCCTAAAAACTTCTAGTTCGAAAACCATGGCGTTACCACGTCAAAAATGTTTATTTGATTAATCTACTCAATAATAATAATAGACCAAACATACAAAATTCAGTTAAAGCCATCACGTATCACAATCATGACGTGATATGTGGCAAAAAATATATATAACAAATAAAAATCAATAAAAGTTATAAAAATTATTAAATTTTATTAAAAATATATAAAAATATTTAAATTTTAGTAAAAATTAGAAAAAATTATAAAAATCTTAAAAAATTATAGAACATATAGAAATATATATAAAAATTATAAGAATTCAAGGCAGTTTTAGTTCTCATAGAGTTCAATTCCCGTTCTCAACCCATGACCAATATGAACTCGAAGTTTCCTTCGTAACCCCCAGAACATTTTTTTATCTCACCCATTTATGTTAACCCATAACTCATATCTATGTTGTAAAACTATCCCTTTTGATTGACTCACTTTTTGTTGAGATTTGATTTGGTTAGTTGCCAAACTATGTTTCATCATTTGTATTGTTGAATTTCTTTTGCAAAAGAGAAATTGTGATAAAAAAAAGAAAAAATATTTTAAAAAATTGAGGATTTTTTTTTTATAATTGAGCTTAAATCGTTAGTTTTATATTGTGTTGAAAAGCTCATTTTTATTATTTATTTCTTGTTGATGTGAATTCTTTTAATTCGACAAATGATTTTTTCTAGTTTGGTAACTTATCAACTCAATTCTCGATTTTAATCAATTTTTCTGACTTTTTCCATACCCATAATCTAAGCCCCATTACAACCTTATAAAGACCTCTAGATTGGTGTGTCATCTCATACTATAGTGGTGGAGATTTGATTTTCAAGCAAGTCTATGGTAATAACATTTCTCGTTTGACTATTGAGTACATATTACTTGAACCTTAAACACTTTGAGTGAATCTTTAGTGAGGATGTTATTTCTTGTTGAGTTTTAATTTCAAGTAATTATTGAGATAGGAGAGATGCCTAATATTTTTAAACCTTGAAACTTTCTGCTTGGGTTGCTTTGTACCATTTAGTGTCATTTTAGTGTGAATTTTCAATGCATGATTAACTGTAAATTATCCTAAGACATTATCGGTGGAAATAATAAATTGAGAGAGGTTAACTTGAATGTGGGTTGAGGATTTTGCTTGATGATAAGCAAACGCTTAAGTGTGGGGATATTTGATATGTGCTAAAAGTAACATATTTTAGTCTCATTCTTAATGTGTTTTTAGGTGATTATTCAATGTTAATGGTGAATTTTATACTCCTAATCCTTTAAATTCATGTTTTTATACTTAGAAGAGAAATTGAGAGCAAAAGGAGTGAAAACTGAAATTTTGGAGCAAGGTACAAGGGCACACAGGCTGGCCCATTCCACACGGCTTAAACACACGACCATGTGAGCCACATGAGCTTCAACACGACCATGCGACAGGTCATGTCAATTTTACGAATTGCACTCCGAACAGTGGAAAAACGCGATTTTTAGGGATTTCGGGCATTCTGAAACCTATATATGAAAAAATAAGAATATAGGAGTGAGCCTTCATAGAATACTCAAGAAAATAACTCGAAAAATACCATTGAAGCGGATCCTAAAGCAGATTTCCATCAAGATTGAAGATTCCCTTTTGATTTGTTTAGAGATTATTATGAATTTCTTTGTTTCTTGTGGTTATATAGTATTTTGGATGCTTTTATTTGTAAGCATGAACTAATTTTCTAAATACCTAGGGAGATGAACCCTATGATGGATTATGTCGTTTGATTTTTATTTTACGCAATAAATACTTAGATATTGTTCTCAATTATGTGTGATTAATTATTGGTTTAATATTTCTAAACTATTAATCCATGTTGTGCTTAAATTAGAGGAGGAATAGACCCTGTTTAAGAGTAGATCTTACGTAATTGAGTGGAGTTGCATGCAATTCTAGAATAGGACGACATAAATCTACCGAATTAGAGTAAACTCTAATAGGAGAATCCATAAATTGAGTTAATGTGATAATAGGGGTTTTAATTAGAAAGAAATTTCAACTAATCCATCTAAAGTCACTAACTCTTATTCTTGAAGAGAGATATTAGCATAATTTAGAGATTCTACTGATCAAGATACTAAGTGAAGAAATTGCGTAATTTAGATTGATAATTGCAGATGATATCTAGGTGAATTCTTTCATGGGTAATGTTTCAATTATTGGTTATTATTCGATTATTTTTCCTGATTTTTTTGTCACATTCGTAGTTAATTAATTTAGTTAATTTCAGTTTTAATCAATCACTCAAATTTATCAGTTAAATAATAGAAAGACGGTAATTACTAGTACTTTTAGTCTTCGAGGGAATGATATCTTTGCTCACCGTAACTATACTATTAATTGATAGGTGCACTTGTCTTAGTACCATAAATGGGTTTGACCCTCTTGAATTAAGGTTCGAAGGGAACATTCGTGGATCCAATTTGTCTAGCAGTACTTTGTCCCCAACCTTGAATTAATTCGTTCTAATCACATGCACATCATGGTGTCCCTTTCTTTCTTCATCGTGTTTTCTTGGTTTCTCCACAACATTCATTTGTCATTCATCTAGCTCATTGAGTTGCACTATTCGCCCTTCCCTTGTTGCTCAGGTTCTATCACCTTGAATGAAATATGGCTCCTACATGTTTTCATGAGAGGTTTCCTACAAAGAACTTTGAGCCACATGATTACTAAAATTAACAGAACAATTAGTATCATTTCGCTTACTAGGGACTCCCACAAAACCAGGTGCTTGAAAAGTAATCTATTCATCACTTACACGAAGCAGAAGTTCACCAGTACCAACATCGATAATAGTTCTAGCAGTGGCTAAAAAGGGTCGACCTAAGATCATAGGTACCTCACTATCCTCATCCATGTCTAATACAACAAAATCAACAAGGAATGTGAATTTGTCAAATTTTTACAAGTACATCCTCAATAATACCCCTAGGATATCTAATTGATTTATCAGCTAATTGAATACTCATCCTAGTATGTTTAGGTTTTCAGAGACCAAGTTGTTTAAATATCTTGTAGGGCATCATAACATTTATGCTAGCCCTTAAATCAGTCAGAACATTTTCAATATTTAAACTACTAATAAGACAATGAATAATAAAACTCTCTAGGTCTTTAAATTTGTTGGGTAGTTTGTTTTGGAGAATGACAGAGCAAAATGCATTGAGCTCCATAGTTGACAAGTTGTCTAATTTCCTTTAATTTGTTAATAGATCCTTTAAAATTTTTATATAATTCGGCATCTATCGAAGAGTTTCAACAAACGGTAAGTTAATATGCAAATTTTTTAAAAGCTTAAGAAATTTACCATATTGTTCATTTGTGTGGTCTCTTTTCAATGCTGTTGGATATGTAATTTGAGGTTGGTATTCTCTAACCACTGACTTTTGATCTTTCTTACTTCCTCAACCTCATCATCTTTCACAATAGCTTTTAGTATCAGTTTCTATTCAGGTTCGACTAACCCTTCCACGTCTTGAAGAATAATTAGATGTATTTGCTCTCTTAGGTTAGTTTTAGTATTGCTAGGTAAGCTACCTTGTGGTCTTTTCGAAACAAGTTTGTCAAGCTGTCCAATCTAATTTTCAAGTCCTTGAATTGATGTTTGTTGATTTTTCAGTATTGTTTTAGTGTTTTGAAATCTAGTTTTGGAAACCAAAAGAAATTTGGCAAGCATCTATTCAAGGTTTGGTTTCTTCTTTTGCTGATAAGGTTGCTGAAAACCTGAAGGTTCCTTGACCACCTCAAGAAAAATTGGGATGGTTCCTCCAACCTGCATTATAGTTATTACCATAAAGGTTCTTTTGAGGTTTATAATTGTTACTCATAAAGTTGACTTACTTATTCTTTGTGCTAGAATCGAAGGGTAAACATTTTAAATTAATCATCCCTAATCCATTCGCAGTGCATTGCATCACTGAATTCACCTACGTAGAAAAGTATAAACCATCAATTTTCTTATTTAGTGCTTCCACTTGGCTTGACAACATAGTAACTACATCTAGATTAAAAACACCGGTTGTTTTCATTGATTTTGTTTTAATGACTTGCCACTAATAATTATTTAGTGTCATTTCCTCAATAAACTCATAAACTGCCTCGATTGTTTTATTATTTAGTGTTCCACTAGCTGTTGTATCAATTAACTGCCTAGTTGAGGGATTCAAACCATTGGAGAAGGTTTGAACTTGCAACCATAAAGGTAACCCATGATGAGGGCACCTTCTTAATAAATCCTTGAATCTCTCCTATGCAACATATAATGTCTCTAAATCAATTTGGGCAAAAGAAGAGATGTCATTCCTTAACTTAGTTATTTTAGCAGGTGAGAAGTACTTCAACAGAAATTTCTTGGTCATTTGAGCCCAAGTAGTGATAGAGCCTCGTGGTAAAGAATTTAACCACTATTTTACCTTACTCCTCAATGAAAATGGGAGCAATCGTAAGCGAATGACATCATCAGTGATGTCATTAATTTCGAATGTGCTGCAAATCTCTAGAAAATTGGCCAGATAAGTGCTTAGATCTTCATCTTGCAAACCATCAAACTGAACATACTATTGTACCATATGAATTGTGTTCGACTTCAGTTCGAAATTATTTGCAGCAATGGTAGGTCTCACAATACTCAATTCAGCCCCAATCAAAGTGGGCTTGGCATAATCATACATAGTACGAGGGACAGGATCTACAGGAGGTAGTTGATTATTTATCACCCATCTCCACAATAATATTATTGTCCTCTTGATCGTTTACTATATTTTGTTGACTTTGCCTAGTTTCTTTAATCTCTTGACGATTTCTACGAGCAGTTCTTTCAATCTTGCTGTCAAAAATCAATGGTCTCAATAGGTTCCTCTAGTCATAAACCAAAAGAACCTATTAAAAGAAAACTCAGAAAAATTAAAATGTAAAAATTAAATTAAAAATATATATAATAATAAAGTAAAAAAGTGGCTAAATTAATAGAAATAAAGTTTTCCTAATATTTCAGTCCCCGATAACGGTGCCAAAAACTTTATAGTCACGAAATCAACTAAAACTACAACAAAGGCAAATGCACCTTTTGATAAATAGTATAGCTACGATGAGCAAAGATATCATTCCCACGGGGATTAAAAGTACTAGTAATTACCATTTTCCTATTATTTAACCAACAAATTGGAGTGATTTATTTAAACTAAAATTAACTAAAATAATTAACTAAAGAACTCAACAAAGAATAAATTAGGAAAATAATCGAATAATAACCAAGAAGAAGAGCAATACCTAGGAAAGAACCCACCTAGACTTCATCTGTCATCATCAATCTGAATTAAACAATTTGTTCACTTAATATCTTGATCTGTAGAAATCCCTAAATTATGTTATTATCTCTTTCAAGAGTAAGAGCAGCTCACTTTAGGTTGATTAATTGAAATTTCTTTCTAATTAAAACACCTATTATCGCATTAACTCGATCTATGGAATCCCTTATTAGATTTGATCTAATCTGGTAGATTTATGTTGTCCTATTTCTAGGATTGCATGTAACTCCACTCAATTATGCTAGATCTACTCTTAAACGGAGATTTTTTCTCCTCTGATTTAAACACATTAAACATGAATTAATACTCCGGTAATATTAAAATAAGAAAAAAACACACATAACTGAGAACAAGATTTAAGTATTTATTGTGTAAAACAAAAAAATCAAATAACAGGATTCATCATAGGGTTCATCTCCCCTAGATATGTAGAAAATTAGTTTATAATTGTAAATAAAAAAATCTCAAAAATAGTATAACCACAAGAAAAAAAGAAACTCACAAAAAACTTCAAAGAAATTAAAAGGAGGTCTTCAACCTTGATGGAAATCTGCGTCAGAGTCAGCTTTAATGGTGTTCATTGAGTTGTTTTCTTCAATAGTCCCTGATGGCCACTTATTCTCTTCTTTTATTTGGTATTTATAGGTCTTAGAATGCCTGAAAAAGCTAAAAATGGCATTTTTCCTCGTATTTAGAAAGCAAATCGCAAAATTGACATGGTCTGACACATGGTCGTATAGTAGCTTGTGTAGCTCCTGAAATCTGCTCTAATTGTCTGATTTTCGCTTGTTTTTCACTCCTTTTGCTCTCAAATGCTCTTCTAAGTATAAAAAATATGAATTTAAAGGATTAGGAGCATAAAATTCACTAATTTGCATGAATAATCATCCAAAAACGCATTAAGAATGAGATTAAAACATGCTACTTTTACCACTTATCTGTTGGATAATTTTTTAAAAAATAAATGTCTTTAGAAATTAATTTTAGTTCTCCATTTAAAAATTAAAAGAATAATCTAAATAGAGTAGGTTACGTATAAAGAGTTAGAGACAAATAAAAGTTGAGCCTTAACCCCAAATTTGTTATATATATTTTTCAAATTCCTTAAAATATTTGTACAATAGTGTTATACACCAATGATCACCAACTCGAAATCCAAATAAGTTCCCAATTGCCTACCTGTAATCTGGCCTGGCCCCACCAGATGGATGTGTGCGAGATGTACAACGAGAGATCTACTAGAGGAGCTCACAGTATCAGCTTGCACGAGCCAATGAAAGTTCTCGATCTTAGTTCGCAGATATCCAAGGAGTTTACATGTTGGTGTTTGTGAGGTCTCGCGTGCAAGCCAAAACGTTACACGTGTCTAGCATGCTTAACACCTGCTCAGAGCGTCAGTCCTATAAATAGTGGGATCAAGTCCATGAATACTAGAGTTAAATCATGAACCATAATAGTATGTATAAATACCCAATTGTCCCCTACATTGGGACACAACAGAGAATTACTCAACAATTAGTGCGGTGAACATGGACAAACTTCCCTCCTATCTCCCCATCTATATCTATTGGGATTGGGGTTGTGACCCTCCAAGCAGTATAAGAACACATTCCTCAGTGCTAGAAGGTCTTAAATAACCAAGAAACTGCCAACATAGAGCATTTTCAGCTAAGCATAACCACTATCTGTCTTGATAATTTGCTTGAATGAGCACATATCCCAGCTCGGTGTAGACCACCCAATAGGAAAGCCAAACCCATATACGAGCTTGCATCTCACCCTGATATACTTCCCCCCAGTTTAGCCGAAGTTTAACACATCAATTCGCGATTATGGTTGTGCCTTTCCTGCAAAGAGAAAAGTAATAAAAACCCAATAAGTTTCTTTGATTTTGGGCCTTTAACAGGTACAAGCTTTGGAAAACCATGAGCAAAGGTCCTTCATTGCGGCAACAACAATCAATCAAATACACCACCATAATCCACTAAGAGAACCCACAAAGTTGACCTGGAGCAATCTCAAACTCTTAGAGCAGATGGCAGAAAAATAGATCTAGGGGTAGATGAAACCCAACTTCCAAGATGTGGAGGGGGAGCAAGAAACTACCATCACTGGTGTCGCTAAGCCTATACGACCCATCAGGAATCGAGAATTTGAAAGCAAAGTTAGAGATTTGAATCCCCACGTGCACAAAGCTCGATGCATCTCTTTATCTTTTGTAGTGCAGATGAAAAAGTTTGGCTTCAATAAGGACCTTAGAAGTACGCTCTCATGGTGGGCAACGTGGAATTAGCTGGCCATGAGCTCCTCTCATTCTCAACATATCTCCGATACAGAAAAAAGAAAAAAAGATAGAGGAAATTTAAAACCTAAGACAAGGAGTTACTGAGATTTACCTTGAAGAAAAGCTTTGACTGATTCTAGTAACAAAAATGCTAAGTTCGTGCATTTTAGGGTTTCAAAAATCCTTTTTCAAAGAAGCCTCTTCCCCCCACGTTTTGACGGTTCAAATAACCGAGGGACATCAGCGGTCAGATATATACAACCGCGATTCACCCGTACATGTGGTGAAGCTGACACCAGATTCCAATAGACACTGCGTATTTTGCAAGCTATAAGAACACAAAGTGATGGCCCTAAAGAGCACCACTTTATAACCCTCCTTAGGCCCATTAGGGGCAACTAGATTGTTATACACCAATGATCACCAGCCTGAAACCCAGAGAACTGCCAGGGGAGCTCACAATATCAGCTCAAAGGAGCCAAGGGGAGTTTGCGGTCTCAGTTCGGATCATATCCAAGGAGTTTACATGTAGGCGGTCGCGAGGTCTGGTACGTGAGCTAGAATGCTACACGTGTCCAGCATGCTTGAGGCCTGTTAGAGCGTCAGTCCTATGAATAATGGAGTCAAATCCATGAACAATGGAGTCAAATCATAAATAGTAATAGTATGCATAAATACTCGATTGTCCCCTTCAATGGGACACAACACAGAATTACTCAACAAATAGTATTGAGAAATAAGGATAATTTATGTTCATCCCTGCAAAACTTTTAAATATTTTAAATTATATTGTAAAATAGAAAGCTTGATATTATAGATTAAGTAAATTTATTTTCAAAAACTCATTAGATAATATTAATTCAATTCTACCAACAAGTGAATGAAAGAAGTGATACAAGACTTTTCTTAAGTATGTATATTGCACTGTAATATTAAAGTCATCATTGTTGAAACAGGAGCGAAGGCAAAAAAAAAAATTGGGGATCAGTAATTAAATTGTAATTTTTACAATAGTAAAAATACAATTTTTAAAGAATTAAATCAAAATTTTATCATTTTTAGGGAGACAAAACCTTTACTAATTTAAAATATTAAAGAGTTAAAATGAAAATTTTTATATTTTAGGAGGGCCCGGGGCCCCTACTAGCCCCCTAGATTCACCCTTGAAAGAATTTTACTCAAATATTACTTTTAGCTCAAACAAAATTTAACTCAAACTATGCAATAGATGAAAATATTTGTGATTAAAGTCAATTTTTATTAATTTTGTACTTTGTGTTATAATCAATCAAATAGGTATATAGGTATATTTATATTAGTTGTTAAGTACATACAATCCTGGCTGTCGATAAAGCTAGAAGGGAGGAATTAGCAAAAGAGTGTTTGCCCCTTGCCCAAAATAGTGGGCATTATCCTTGGTGAGTGATAGCAAAGGTGATTGTTCTTTACAACTTGAGAGAATGTCACTCTTGACCCTTTCTGATGACAAGAGATTCCACATTTTTATTTATAGCCATTCAACATATAAGGAGAATTAGTATCACAAGTCTAAAATTTATTTATGCTATCAATACATGTGAGTATTTCTAGACATTTGAGTGAAATATATTACATAAAAATTATATCCAGAAAATGATAGAAAAGGTTTTGGGCCACAATTAAATCAACATATGTAAATTGTTATACGAAATTAAAGATGGAATCGTCAATGTCATGACATCAACATATATAAATACAATGTTTCTTTCATCAATTCTCATAAAGATGAAATGGTTAGAAAAGAAACAGTTTCTAAAATGACTACGCCAAAATGGCCAAATCATTATGAGGGTTTGATTATTTACAATAATTTGACTCGGTTTAGTGGTTTCTATACTACTTTTAATTTTTGAGGTGTCCTACTTATTTTAATAAAATGAGTTGTTTTTATGATTTTGGACATTATGAGGTATAATTTCAAACTCTTTTCAATAATTTTTTTAAAAGGGTTTAAAATTTTCAAGTTAATAAAAATAAATAACTCTTATAAAATATATTTTTATGTAATAAACAAATTAATTATAAATTAAATAAGAAATAAATTTGAATTGATTCAGATAATTGTGATCTTTTAACTTACATTTCAAAATCATCTAAACACCATAATTCAAATATGTTTTAATTTCTCGATTAACAATGCTTGCTAGTCAAATGGTTCGAGTATGTTAAAATGTATTATCCTCCTATTTATGATTTGAAGAGGGACAATGAGTAGTTCTAGGCATTATGTAAAAAATAACAGGTATATAATTAAATCTATAATGAAATTATTTAAAAATAAAAATAAAAATTTATTAAAATTATGATAAAAGAATATATATATAATAGAATAATTATATATGATTTCAAAAATTTACTTAAATTACTAACATAAGTAATAAGACAATTTTAAAAATATAATGTTCTGTATAACACAACTATTGAAATAAAATTATTATACTTTTCTTTCTCAGCCAACAAAAGATTTTATTAAAAATATATAATAATAAGAAATCAACCACTCAAACAGTGGGATTACTATAACAACAATTCACGAAAATCACCAAATCAAACAAACAAGAAGAGACATTACAAAAACCAGCAAGAAAATACAAACAACTGCCCAAGGGTGAAGGCAAAAAATTGTGGGTCGAAATTAAATGGTATATTTTATGATAGTAAAAATATAATTATTTTAATAGTTAATTTTTTATAATTTTTAAAAGATTAAATTAAATTTTATCATTTTTGAGAGGATCAAAGTACAATTTTACCATTACTAATTTAAAATTTTATAAATTCTAAAAAAGTCCTAAATGAAAAAAAATTATTTTAGGGGAGTCGAGCCCCTACCAACCCCTTGACTTCGCCATTGCAACCACTAGTAAACACCCAGCAAAAAGTCCACTATGCCCAAAGAAAATTATTTTAAGTCCACCAAGCCGCCCATTGTACATCCCCCTGTTTGAGTCAACGATTACGAGGATGACCCACCTCGTTAGAACAACGACACTGGGGTGTTTGCGACACTATCAATGGATGAATGTATGGTGTCACATGGGCCGGTTGTGGAGAAAACGTGGGGATTGTCAACGATACCGGATGCATCGGTGTTGCTAGTGCCATCAACGTGTATTTTCACTCAATTAAACCATTCAAATAACTTAAAATAATTAATTTAACTTATAACCCTTAATAATGAGAATTTTACAAATCAACCCCAATATTTTACCTTTTATGCAATTTAGTCCTAAATCCCAAAATTTACAATTTAATCACAATTAACTAAAATTCATGTTACCTGAATTTTCTGTAACTTCTAAACAACCCATATTTTCCATCAATTGACAATATTTACATTAAATTTTACTATTTTCACAAATAAACCCTTAAACATTAAAGTCACTCAAAAGTACTTAACAAAACTTGTTTATTTAACAACCAAATTTAATACTCAATCATCTAAATTCACAACACAACAATTACATCCATATCATAATTCTAAACATTTAATAAATTCACAAATTGACCTCAAACTAGTTAAATTAAGTTAATACGAGCTCAAAAAGATAAAAATCACTAAAAACGGTGCTTGAAAACATACCATGCATGAAATTTAAGCTTTGGCTGAAAGCTTCATTCGCCAACAATGGTGATTCGGCTAACACCTCTCCGAATGAAAGAGATGATACCTTTTTCTTTATTTAATTTCAAGTTTAATTTACCATTTTACCCTTTAATATTAAACCAAATTTAATCAAATGCCAAGCCATGATCATCACTATTCTTAAAATTGGTAAAATTACTACTTAAGGCCCTTATTTCATGCTTTTATATCCATTTAATTCAATTAAGGCTATAGTGACTAATTTTTACATCTATTACAATTTAGTTCTTTTTCCTTAATTAACTATTTAAACGTTAAAATTTCTTGACCAAATTTTAATATAACCCTAATAACACTCCATAAATATTTATAACATATTTATAGGCTCGTTTTATAGATTTAGGTTGATAGAATTGGTATGTTTATAAATGTTTTAACCGTGTTTATGTCCATTGAATGTATGTACAAATGGAAGAGCTTGTTAGCCAAGGTTTGCCTTTGGAATGGCTTGTTTTAGGGGCTAATTATGGAGCACACGGCTTGGGACATGGACTGTCACATGACTGTGTGTCACACACGGTTTACTTACACGACCATGTATCTTATTATTTTTAGGAATAGGTTTCACACGGTCTAGCACACAGCCTACGACACAGCCATGTGTCTTAAAAAAGTTTGTTACACGGATTGAGACACGTCCAGCGACACGGCCGTGTGAACTAATTTGAATATACACACAGGCTGGGACACGGCCGCGTGTCTGGACTTCGAATGTCCACACAGTCTGAGCTGTGAAACACGGCATGGCCATACAACAATGTGTCCTCTGTTTTTAGAATTTTCAACTTTTTCCTAATTTTTCCGTTTTGTTTCGAATTGACCCCAGAATGTTTCCAATCTATTTTTAGGGCCACGAAAACACGGTTTAAGGCTCATATGCATATATTTAATTATGAATAGAATGTGATTTGATTATTTTTATTTATGATCAATTATAGATTGTAAATGATGTTAATTTTTGAAATGTTATCGTAATACTCTGTGACTCCAAACCGGCGACAAAGACGGGTTAGAGGTGTTACGTAGATGTTGCAGGGTTGCTTTAACCTTTTCTACACATAACTATACTCTCAAATCCATATTTGATTATGAGATCATGCCTTAGTTTTAAGATTTTCCCTTAGATTTCTCTTAAGATTAGCCTTAAAACTTTGGGTGATAGGTGACTAACCGACCAAGTCTGAATTGATTATTGACAACTTCACTTTTTAGTTTTTCGTGTCTATCTTGTTAGGTTCATCTCTAGCATGTTATGACAACTTAGCAATTCCACTATGGACTCTACTTTTGAGAGTCGATCTACTTTAGGGCTTAGCTTTTAAGTTTTTTTTTTTTATATAAGTTGTATATGTGACTTTATTGATTAATTTATGTGAGTTTTTTTTCTGTTACTTGTGATTACATTTGTTGTAAATTATCATTCACTTTACACATGAATTTGATTCTATTCGCTGATTTGTTCTATTAGGAAGAGTGGTCTCGGGCTTTAATGTGGTCATTTCCATAGCATAAATTGTTTTTTTAAATCGATAGTAAATTTATCATTTATTTATTTAGTTGTTGAAGAGTTTATATGTCAATGTTTATAATTCATTAAAAGTAAAATATATATATAATGTTCAATGGTTCAAAATTCCTTTATAAAATTAATATTAAAAAATTATAGTGCAATGTTGTTTAAATCATACTAAACTATCCGATTGGACTGGGAATTGATCGAGATATTGATCTAAAAGGTGAAATATCGGTGATTTGCAAACTAGGCTAAAAACAGTTGAATTGATTGAATTGTATTTTATAATTATTAATATTTTTATTTTATGATTTTTTAATAATTTTCTTGATTTGAATCTTACAGACTAAAAATAACAGCCTAATTGATTCGATTATTGATACGATCCCAAAAACATTAATATAATATTTAACTTGAATTGTAAGCTTTTTGAATTATATATTAAGATGTTCAAATTTAATTTGCTACAATTTAATTTGGATTCTTCAACTTAAAGATAACCAATCTGATTTAAGCTAAACTCAAGTAGTTTACAACTCTAGTATTTAATATTACTAGCTTCTAATGTCACAAGTATTACGTGTGATTTTGCACATTTAATATTTAATTAAATTATAAATTTTAATTTTTAATTGCATTAATTAACATAAAATAACATTTCTTATTTTAATTATTAGATATAATTAAAATATATTAACTTATTATAAAAAATATATGTTTCTTAAATTATTTTTTGTTAATGTTACACAATTATATATATGCTGGAAGTAATGGATGCTCAATTAGCTGTCAATATGCAGCCTTGATTGGATTTGTGTTTTTGTATGTTTCAAATCGTTTTTGTTGCCTTTTCTCTGTTTGCTGTTATTTTCTTATGGAATTGGATGTTTAATGCTGACTTGTATAATTCCCTTATATTTTTATTGCACGAGAAGATATTAAGCTAGTTTGTTTATTTGTAGGGAAAATCTGAAGAAGAATATGAACAATCAGAACGGTTCCGACAGGCGTTGAAATTGAAAGTTCGAGAGTTGTTGAAAGAGCAGTAATGGCGTCGAGAAAAATGGCAATGAGGGTATGTTGGATCTGTTAATATCCTTTTCTTTCCTTAGTTGTTCCCACTCAATAAAGGCTTACTATTACTATGATGAGTTAATCACCTCTTCTTATTTCATCTTCAGTGTTGGGATCGACTTGATTAAGTAATGAACAAGTAAAAATAGCGGAAGAAATTAAAAAATTTAACACACAAATTTAACATAAAAAAATCCGTCCAAAGAAAAAAAAAACTACGGCGAAATATAATTTTACTAAAATGGAGGCTATTTTACCAAAATAATCCAAAAAATTTATATTTACAAAAAATAACCCAGGTTTAAAAACAATCACCAAAATAACCTGAAAGAAACAGTAAAATGGGGTGGTGGCCTGTCAATGGCCGGCACCACCTGGTATTTTGGACCCATGATTGCTTGATAATTGTGTCAGACTTAAAAAAATGATTTTTTTGGTTCTGACTTGTCAATGGCTAGAACCAGTGTATTTTTAAAAAAAAAAATCTATCATACTAGTATACAGGGAAAAAAAATTTTGGTGGTGGCCTGGCATAGCCGGCACCACCTTTATGTAAAAAAAAATTTTACTTTTTGGGTTGTCATTGGCCAGCACCAGTGTACGAAAAAATTAAAAAAATAATTTGGTGGTGGCTTGCCAATGGCCGACACCACCTTTATGTAAATTTTTTTTTTTACATTTTGGGTTGTCATTGGCCGGCACCAGTATACGAAAAAATTAAAAAAAATTTTGGTGGTGGCTTGCCAATGGCCGGCACCACCTTTATGTAAATTTTTTTTTTTTTTTTACATTTTGGGCTGTCATTGGCTGGCACCAGTATATGAAAAACTTTAAATTTTTTTTTGGTGGTGGCCTGGCAATGGTCGGCACCACCTTTATATAAAAAAAAATTTACATTTTGGGCTGTCATTAGCCGGCACCAATATATGAAAAAATTAAAAAAAAAAATTTTTGGTGGTGGCACATAATGGCGGCACCACCTTTATGTAAAAATAGTTTTTTTTTACATTTTAATGTCATTAGCCGACACCGATATCTGAAAAATTTAAAAAAATTGGTGGTGGCCTGCAAATGATCGGCACCACCTTTATGTAAAAAAAAATTTACAATTTGAACTGTCATTGGCCGGCACCAGTATACGAAAAAATTAAAAAAAAATTGGTGGTGGCCTGCCAATGGCAGGCACCAACTTTATGTAATTTTTTTTTTTTACATTTTGGGCTGTCATTGGCCAGCACTAGTGTACGAAAAAATTAAAAAAAATTTGGTGGTGGTTTGCCAATGGCCGGCATCAAATTTATCAAATATATATATAAGGACAATGATCCTCCATTTTGTTTGGTTTGAATTTTTTTTCCCTCTATTTAGAAGAAACGAATTTTTTTTTTTTTAAAATGAGTTCCCAAATATTGTTTGTTTATGTTCATTTCGATGGAGAAAAATAGGAATGAGATTCAACAAACAGATTTTGCTGTCGGATTTAAAACGAAAAATCAATACAAAGATAGCAAGCCGTTGCGGGAAGCAAATGTTGAGATTGTTTTACAGATTTCCGATTTCAACTAATCTGCTAAAGTTCTCAGAAATGGAGCTTGAAGATGATGATGGTTTAGGGACAATGATAGCAATTTATTGCCCCCCTGAAATAGAAAATCCCAGCCCAGTTGAGTTGATTGCGGAGATAGCTGAACCAGATCCCATTCAAGTGGTAATTCCAGCAAGCCAACGCTCCGGAATTGATTTTGATCTTAATGTCTCTTGGGAAGATCGGTTAGGTTTTGGACGGTCATTATCTATGCCAACTCCCGAAAATCCAAAATGAAGCATCCGACTCATCATCACATTACATGGATCCGGATCCTTTGCATGAATTTCCTCCATCATTTGAAGATATTTTTGGTGACAACCTCTACCCTCAACATTTGACACGATCTGGATCATCATCCTCATACCACCCGGAGTTCCATCCCGAAGCACGTACACCCACCACTGAGGATATTTTTCCATCGACACCTCCGGTCACGCAATACCAATTAAGTCCCGATTATGGTGTATATGATTATTCTACCTTTCTAACTACACTGGATGGGATGCCGGATGCCGAACCGAGCAATTATCAAACGCCTCGACAAGGTGCACGGCATCACCAACGGAGGTATCCAGACCATTACATGCCAGCGCCGGGGACGTCACCGGGATCGCGACAATTTTAATTTTTTCTGTTAATTTTTACTTAATTTAAAATTATTCTGTAAATATTTCTTTTATTTTTAAATAATTATTTAATTATTTAAAATTATTCTGTAAATATTTCTTTTTATTTTTTCCTGTTAATTTTTACTTGATTTAATTTCACTAAAATAATTATTTGTTTAAATAAATGACTTCGTAATATTTAAAAATTAATAATTCAAATAAGTAATACTACACGACAAATTTAATTTACATACACAATAAAAATGAAACCTTAAATCCTAAACAACTATATGAAATTTACAGATATAAAAAAATACAAATATTTTTGAGAAATAATACAATTATTTTCAATACTAGTTTCTTCACAATTAATCGTCTTCTGCTTGAATCAGGTCTACGTTGCAGCGGTACTAGTTTCTTCACAATTAATCGTCTTCTGCTCTAGACCTTTTCTTCTTCCATTGTCCCATGAGATACCTTTTCATGGAGACTCTACCAACCGGTTCCAATCAGAACCTAGTTGCGGAATAAACTCTATTGCACCATAGATAATGTCCATCTGCGTTGGACAACTCGATTAGCCATCTACGGTGCAAATAATCATCCAAACCTTAATAGCATAACCTTTAGGGTGAACATGACAGTATATAATTCAACTCCATTAAAATATGACAGTATATAATTCAACCCCAAAATTTGGTTCTACACTACGAAAAACTCCATATACTATCCCATCTAAAAAAACTCATTTCATGATATACTACAAAACACTCTCATTTTGATGGCTCTCTTAAAATTTTTTTTTCATTCCATTTACACTATCAGAACCCAAACCACTCACTATATATAAAGTTTAATGACGGCCATTGGTAGGCCATCGGGAAATTTTTTTTATTTTTTCGTATACTAGTGCCGGCCAATGACAGCACAAAATGTAAAAAAAATTTACATAAAGGTGGTGTCGGGCATTGGCAGGCCACCACCAAATTTTTTTTTCAATTTTTTAAAATACTGGTGCCGGCCAATGACAGCCCAAAATGTAAAAAAAAAATTCTTTTTTTACATAAAGGTGGTGTCGGCCATTGGCAGGCCACCACAAATTTTTTAAAAATTTTTTTGTATACTAGTGTCGGCCAATGACAGCCCAAAATGTATGTTTTTTTTACATAAAGGTGGTGTCGGCCATTGTCAGGCCACCACCAAAACAATTTTTTTTTAAAATTCTTTCGTATATTGGTGCCGGCTGATGATAGCCCAAAATGTAAAAAAAAAATTACATAAAGGTGGCGCCGACCATTGACAACCCACCACAAATTTTTTTTTTTATTTTTTGTTTACTGGAACCGACCAATGACAGTTCAAAATGTAAAAAAAAATTTACATAAAGGTGGTGCCGGCCATTGGCAGGCCACCACCAAAAAACAATTTTTTTTTACTTTTTCGTATACTGGTGTCGGCCAATGACATTTCAAAATGTTAATTTTTTTTACATAAAGGTGGTGTCGGCCATTGGCAAGCCAATAACAGCCCAAAATGTAAAAAAAATTTTACAAAAAGGTGGTGCCGGCCATTGGCAGGCCACCACCAGAATTTTTTTTTCATATACTGGTACCGGCCAATGACAGCCCAAAATGTAAAAAAAAAAATTTACATAAAGGTGGTGCCAGCCATTGCCAGGCCACCACCAAAATTTTTTTTTAATTTTTTCGTATACTGGTACCACCCAATGACAGCCCAAAATGTAAACAAATAATAATAACTGTTGACACTATTTTTTTGTGAAAACAGGGTCGACTTGGGTTTTGGAAGATGAAATCGAATGTGGGAGTCGCCACCAATCCTTTTTGATAAGGTGTGATCGGATCACCTTGAAAAGTGGTTGTTTTTAATAAATGATTTGATTTTATTAAAACAACGATTTTGGTCCACGAAATTCAGAAAAATGGGTTCGGGAGTCAGTTACATACGAGGAAGGATTAGCACCCTCGTAACGCCCAAAAATTGGTACATTGTTGATTAGTTAATGTCTTAATGTCGAATATTGAAAACTTTAAAGAGCTTTAAAGTACGATCCTTAGAAAACTCGAATGACATGGATTAAGATATAAGAGGATATTTGGCTATTTGGTCCAACGAGAAATCGAAACTCAGCACATTAGGGCACGTTTTCTCGAATTTCCAAACGCAAAACATTGCCTTATTTTGAAATTATTAAAAGGATATTTGGCTATTTGGTCGAACGAGAAAATCGAAACCCAGCACATTAGGGCATGTTTTCTCAAATCTCCAAACGCAAAATATTACCTTACTTTGAAAATTTAAAAGGATATTTAGCTATTTGGTCGAACGAAAAAAAATCGAAACCCAACACATTAGGACACGTTTTCTCAGATTTCCAAAGGCAAAACATTGCCTTACTTTGAAATTTTAATAGGATATTTTTCTATTTGGTCGAACGAAAAAAAAATCGAAACCCAGCACATTAGGGCACATTTTCTAGAATTTCCAAACGCAAAATATTGCCTTACTTTGAAAAATTTTCCTTTTTGAAGTATGGTGTTAATATGCATAATGGAATAATGAATATGATAATATGAATGAAAATAATATGAGCAAAAACGAAAAATAAAAATTAAAAAGAACAAATCAATCATGTATACACAATAACAAATAAATAAATAAATAAACTAAAACATAAAAAATAGACATATAAATAAATAAATAAATGAACATAAAGTAAAAATAATAATAATAACAATAAAGAAAAATAGATAAAAATCATAAAATATGAAAATATGTTTGTACATATAAGGGAAATATATATGTATGTATATACATAAAATTATAAAAATATGAAAATATATATATATATATATGTTTTAAAGTTATTAAATATAAAAGTTTATGTAAGTATATATATATGTATATTTATGAAAATGAAATATATATATATATATATAAACATATATGTAGGTATGTGTATGTAATAAGCCCAATTGTCCAGGCTTGCATACGAGCCCAACACAACAAAAGTTTAAGCAACAGCAGGCCCAATAACGGGCCCAATAGCCAATTTCAACCCTAGTCCAGCAACTAAAGAAAACCTAAAACCCTAAGCAGCCTTGTATGTGCGCTCTCCTCTACCCCAAGCTGCAGCAGTTTCGGCCTCCATGCATGCGTCTCGGAGCCTCTTTCCCGCGCCATACTCCCACAATACCTACAAGCACAGACTAAGAGTCCAGAAGAAGAATATTGTAAAAGTAAAGCATTTATCAGGCTATATAAAGCCAAATTTGTACACTGATTAGGGGATCTTTTGACAGAGAGAATCGAGAATAAAAGCAGCAAAAACTTGTTTTTTAAAGGTGATTATTGGAGTTTTTTTTAGATTTTTTTCTTTTTTTTTGACTTGGTTATTATATCGTCGAAAAAATAAAAATAAAAAAAGAAAAGGAAGGGATTACCTTTGCCGTCGAGTCTGCTAGGAGGGGTTTAAAAAAACACTCGGCATGTCTCCGGTCACCGATCGCGATGAACTCGCGACGAAAGGGTGGTGAACGGCGGTGGCATTAAGTGGGGTGTTTGGGTATGAAACCCTAGCAGAGGTCTCCTCCGCTGTTTGAAAAAAAGGAAAATAAGTTAGGATTTTTTAAAATTTTCAGGGTTTTGTAACGATCGCAAAACGGCGTCGTTTAGGGCCTATTTCTGTGGCCCCAAAACGGCGCCGTATGGTGTGACCCGCGCGGTGACCCGACCCGAATGGGAGGATCCGCGCGTTTTTGCCTTGGACGGTATAATTGCGCATTTAGCCCCTCCCTTTTGCAATAAGACTTCAATTAAACCTGTTTTGCTTCTTTTTAAATTGGGCCGCATATTTTATCTTTATTTCAATTTGGCCCATGCTGCTGCGCAGCGTTCTGAGAGAATGGGTTAATTTCTATATGGGTCCTCCTCTTATTGCGCGCGTTTTGATTCGGTCCCTTTGTGTGTTTTCTAACTTTAAGATTCGGTTCTTAAATTCTTTTTATTTTATTTTTAACCTTCATTTGTCATTTTTATTTTTTTAAAATCTTGTTAATATTATCATTGTATCCTTATTATTATATTATGCATTATTTTTATCATCATTATTATTTTTAGCACCTACACGCATTTTATATATATATATACATATACTTTCTATAAATACATGCGCATTTTACATATATATATACATTATTATTTTATTTTCATATTTTGTAATATATTATACTTATTTTATTTATATTTTATAAGTACATGCATATATTTTATTATTATTTTCCTTTCATAATTTTTGCATACATGTATATATATATTAACGTTTTTCGATACATATATAAATATACATACACATTTTATATTTTATAACTCAAAACATTCATTTATACCTTTTCTATAATATACATACATTTTACTTATTATAAATGTGTTTTTTGTTATTTCATGTGTCCCATTACTCTATATACGTATTGTACATATATATAGGTATTTGAATACATACGTATGCTAATTTTCACGATTTATCTATGTATATACTTATACATTTTATTTTTCTATTTTGTAAATATATATATATACATATGATTTAAATTAAAATTTCATGTTATGCATTAACCTTCGTCACACTTTCAAAAACATATATTTTGGTTTTGTCAAAATTTTTTGTTTAAAACCATCATATTTTATAATTTTAAATATTTGGCATTCATGATTCTCGTGAAGGATCGGGTCCTAACTTACTGGATCGCGATTATTTTTCGATGAATTTAGAAAGCCAAATATTTGTTTTGCAATAAATTCGCAAATTTTAAATAAAAAGCTTATTCTCGGGAATTCAAAATGTTGGGTCCTAACTTACTGGTCATGACATTTTCTTCTCGAAATAAGAATTTTCAAAAGCAAAAGGCAATATTCGGGTATTTTGAAGATTTAAAAACATTGTGCCCTAACTCACTGGGTGTGGTGTTTTATTTCTTTGAAATACGAATATTTTTTTATTTTAATCCATTCATGAAATAAAAGTTTCCTTTTAAAATCTTTTCAAATTTTCGACACCAAGGCATTTAAAACAATCAATTTGGTACCAATTTTGGGCGTTACGAGGGTGCTAATCCTTCCTCGTGCGTAACTGATTCCCGAACCTGTTTTCTCAAATTTTACAGACCAAAATTATTTTTAAGGTGGGCCGATCACACCTTAATAAAGGATCGGTGGCGACTCCAGTTTTATTTTCAAAGTCGACAAAAATTTTTATTTTCAAAAAACGGTTTCGACAGCTTGGCGACTCCACTGGGGACTTTTAGAGAGTCGAGCCATAAATTGATTATATTTGTCTTTGTGTCGAAAATCAAAAGTTTTTTTAAAAAAAAATCATGAGTTCCCTTCGCATTCATTGATTTTTCATCTTGGAAAGTTGACAACTTTACATTTGCATTTTGCATTTCACCCTTAAGTGGGAGCAAGAAACTAGTCCTTCGTGAGGTTTTCACCTCCGTGCAGGGTAGTGGACCGCTTTCGGGATACATCCGTACCTATGTCTTCGTGAGATTTTCATCTCCGTGCAGCCATAGGGAAATGTGTCCCCCTGAACTAAACTCGGTCCATATGAGCCTATAATGGGTGAGGATCGAGGAATCTGCTGGTTCGGGTACCCTTACTCTAGAAACTAAACCTCATATAGTGAGCTTTAAGAACTTGCCCTAGGTAGAGCTATACCAAACCTTAGAGGATTCCTGAATAAATGTTCTGGCTATTTCATGTTTGTATTGGATTATATCTTTTTGGTGGGATACTGACTTGGGTTTATTTTGTCTTGCTTGCATGACATCATTATTGCATTGCATTTGCATCTTGGAAAAGAGATGTTGATTCGAGTTCGATTACTAAATAGAGAGCTTGTCATAAGAAAATGGGTTTCTTGATAAAGTGGATGACAATATGGTTGTCCGAATATGGCCCAAGAGAACGTGATAAGAGAAGGGTGATGGAGGAATACATAACTTTACTTCGTGCCTCAAGGTCAAGCTGATTATTCAAGAGTTTCTGACATTCCAACTACCTTAAAGAAGTTGAGGAGCATTACGGGGATGGGCAGACGTTGGATTATAACCAGGATCAAGTAAAAAAGAGGTAGAGGAGATACCCCTTTTGGAGAATTCGCAAGATTTATCTTAGCATCCAGATGAAGAAGGAGAAGATGTCCTTGCTTGGAGTTTGAGGGCAAAGCCGTATATATATATCCGCTTTATGTAAAGAAATTTGTCTTCTAGAAAAGTTTTCTAAATGGAATTGAATCAGAATCAACGTCTCTTCTTGTATTCATCTCATGCATTTGCATTACATAGTATCATATGCATTAAAATCCATTGAAAGAGCCTAATTGAGTAAAATTATTTCAGTTAAATTGGAAAACCAGCACCCTCACGGCACCCAAGCAAAGGCTAGAGAAATGGACCAAAGGTTGGAGAAATTAGAGCAAATGCAAGTGCAGATACAAGAACAATTGACCAAATTTCAGCAAGATATGAGAGATCAGCTATTAGAATTCCAAAGAGATATGATGAGCCAATTAACCCAGTTATTGGATAAATGGTTAGAAAAAGGGAAAAGTCCAGCGGTTCACTTTGGGGATAATAATGAGGACCCTGTCTATCCCCCAAAATTTATCCCAATAAGTGTTCAAATCCAGCCAGATGCACACCCACGAGGGTACTCTTTACTATCGAGCCTCAACAATATCGGTGGTACATCGACATCGATGAATCACTCGACAGCCCAGTTGTAATCTAAGAGGCAATCTAACCATCTGTTGCCCTTAATGACCCAAAGAAACAAAGCGAGCAAGAGTAGGCGCCCAGATCATCAAAAAGCCCCAAGGAAGAAGGGGAATAAGGTGGATAGTGCAGGCAGGTATAATAGGGGCTACTCAAAACCAACTATTGTGGGGCAGCCAAAGATAAAGATCACCAACCATCAGGCCCCTTTAAAGCAAGAACCTTGCATGAGAACAAATACAGGAAGGCTTCAGTTCACACCCATACCGATGTCGTATAGAGAGTTATATCAAGGCTTATTTGATGAACACGTTGTTTCCCCTTTTCATGTGAAGCCTCTACAACCTCCGTATCCCGAATGGTATGATGCGAACGCACAATGTGACTACCATGCGGGAATTACAGGACATTCAATAGAGAATTGCACTGCCTTCAAGAAGCTGGTTGAAAGACTCATCAACATGGGTGTTGTCAAGTTTGGTGACTCATCGAGGGCAGAAAATTCACTACCCAATCACATTGATAATGGGATGAATACGACATATGAAGAAGAGTTAGAAAGAGCTCATATCAATGCCGTATATGAAGACACACTTGAAAAGGGACCTTGTTAGGTATCCACCCTTATAAACTTGAGAGCGTCAAAATAATAGGATTGTAAAAGAAATCTCTATAGCATCTGGGGCTTACTTAGAGTAATGTTCAGAACACACTTGTTGCTTTCAGCCTAGAAGCAATAAGAATTTCTTTGTGAAATAGGCTCATGTCTGAATATTATTATTTTAATAAATACATTATTGCAATCATCTTTGAGCAAATGTTCTTTCAGTCTTTACGTTTTCTTCTTTCTTTTGGATTTTTTCTGCCAAATCATTCATTCGTTCATTCATATTATTCATACATTCTTTTGTATATCTTTGGTACCCACTATGGGTCCCCAAATATCAATGACATGAGTGACATCATTATGCACTTCGAATCTCCTCTTGAGTGAGACATGTGTTTAGAGGGATCTCACAACTTTGAAGATGACATGGATTGTAGCTTATTTCTGGACTTATTAAAGATGGTAGAGCAAGAAGGAAATTTTACCTCACGAGGAGACAATAGAGACTTTGACCTTGAGGGAACATGCATGATCGAAAAAAGTAATACGTTGTTGGGTTACTTCAAGCATTCAAAGATGCCTTCGCATGGTGATACCAGGATGAACCCGGTTTAAGCGCCGTCATTGCAATCTGAACAACAGTACAATATCAGAAATTTGCAGTATGTTCAAGGTGAATATCATGAATCATGCAATGAAAACTCTACCGAGGCAATGCCACTCTTTCCAGTTTATCACGTTTTTTCATTGAAGTTGAAATTCTTTCTCTTCGAGTTTTGGCTGAGCTGAAGTAGGATGAAGATCCAATCCCGATACGACTAGTTAAACCTGGTTGAAGAAAAAGGCTAGAAACTATTCATCAAGGTCAGATATACCAAGAAATGAATGATGCGAGCCTATAGCAAAAGGTTTGTCCCAGAGAATTCCACGATGGCGACCTAATACTGAAGAAGCTCCTCACTCTACAAAAAAATATAACGGATGCCAAATTGGGAAGAACCTTATGTTATAGAGAAGGTCTTTTCCAAAGGAGCTTTAATTTTGAGTAAGATGGATGATAAACCTGCAAAGTCCTGCAAACTCAGATTCAGTCAGGAAATATTTTGCTTAAAGAAGGAGATGACCAAGGTAAAAACCCGCAAATGGCAGTTTGAGTCCCAAAAAAAAAAGAAAAAGAAAAAGAAAAAAGAGGTGATGAAAATGAAAATGAAAAAGTAAAAATGGAGAGGCTAAGGTGAAAACTCGCAAAGGGCGCCTTAGACCAAAGGGGATTTGAGTTGAAAACCCGAAAAGGGCGGCTCAAATACTGATCAGAACGGGGCATGCAATGGTTTTGTTATACTTGAATCAATGGGAAAGGGTAGGCGACATCTTGGGGCATCGACAAAGTACTCCTAAACACATGTTAAACTCAGAATGGTCTTCAAAAAGTCTGTACAGTAAAGTTCAAGTTGCGATATCTGGGGCACCTAATCCTTATACTATTTTTGTTATTCTTGGAACACTTTATTCATTTCCAAGATACGCATTTCTAAATCAATGTCTTTGTTATCCATCTTTATTATCTCTGATAATTTATTCATTCCGTGTTATGCTCAGAACCAATTCAATTTAATCCATCATTTTGTTCTCTTTGCAAGTGTGTTGCATTAGAGTAATGATTAATAGACTAATAAAACTCTCACAAGGGAAGTTTTGCATATTACTCTAGAAGTTTCTTAAACAGGACTATTGTTTAGAATGCACCAAGTTCAAAGGTTGGAAGTCTAATAAGGAAGAGTCTAAATTAAGACTATCCCTTTGAATTTTGTTGTCTAAAACATCGATTGAACAAAATGGCAATATGTCATGTTGGTGACAAAGCTTAGATGAACAAGCAAGCAATGATCACCGAATAATAAGAAGAAGTTGTTCTTGGAGAAGAAAATTCTTCATTTGTGTATAAGCATTTGGTAGGACACCCTGGGAATGGTGTAAGAGACCAAAGAGTTTCACATCCTGTATCCTTGAATTGTGATAATAGAGGATTGAGAAAAGGCCGAATCTTTTTACTCTTGGGTTACAACGGGAGAAAGATGGTACAAATTTTGCGCCCCAATAGATCAAACTTGGAGGTTTACAGTGGGGGCAATCTGGTCAAGTGTTTCTCTAGAGACGCCAGCCGAGCAAGAAGACGCTATAACACATTAGCGATGAAACTTTAACTTTGAGTAATGACAACCCAAGTGATAAAGAAGGATCATTCTCAAAATATGACATTCTGCATTCATTCAAATGTCATTCATACATGTCTAGTTAGGAGCATTTGATTCATTCTGATCATGTCATCCTAATAACTAGGCATAATTAGGTTCATAAATTAAATTATACAGGTCATGTTCTCCAGAGAATAAACTGGTGAAACCATATATTTTACTTCCTTAGTAGTGCACTGGAACAGATTGAAGCTACGACGGCGGATCTGATTTCCCTGATATTGCAATTTAAAAGATTGAAGCCACAACGGTGGATCTTATTTCCTTCGCAGTGCAGTGGAACAGATTGAAGCTACAACGGCGGATCTGGTTTCCCTGATATTGCAATTAAAAAGATTGAAGCCACAACTGCAGATATTATTTCCTTAGCAGTGCAATGGAACAGATTGAAGCTACGACGGCGGATCTGGTTTCCCTGATATTGTAATTAAAAAGAATGAAGCCACAACAGCGGATCTTACTTCCCTGACGGTGCGGTGGAACAGATTGAAGCTACGACGGCGGATCTGGTTTCCCTGATATTGCAATTAAAAAGATTGAAGTCACAACGGCGGATCTTATTTCCTTAGCAGTGCAGTGGAACAGATTGAAGCTACGACGGCGGATCTGGTTTCCCTGATATTGCAATTAAAAAGATTGAAGCCACAACGACGGATCTTACTTCCCTGACGGTGCGGTGGAACAGATTGAAGCTACGACGGCGGATCTGGTTTCCCCGACATTGCAATTGAATAGATTGAAGATTTTAGACCTTGTCCCCCTAAGCAGTAGTGGGGCAGATCAAAAATGGCGAATTTTATCTCCCTGAAGTTGCAGTGGAGCAGACAGAAGTAAGCAATCCTATCTCCTTGAAGTTGCAATGGAGTGGATTAAAACCGCAGATCTCATCTCTCTGAAGTTGCAGTAGAGCAGATCGCATCAGACTTATCTTTAAGTTGTAGCAGAACAAAGTGAAGCTACAAGTCTTATCTCCCTGAAGTTGCAGTGGAGCAGATTCAAGATAGCAAATTTTGTTCTTTTTGAGAAGCTGCAACGTACGAAGCCTATCTCCCTGACATTGCAGTGGAGTAGATTGAAGCACTAGTTCCTATACCTCTGAAGATGCAGTAGGAAGGAACGAGGCTACTTAAAGAAGAGAGGCATTAAAGAAGTTGAGACTCAGTAAGACTGGGCACAATTGGGCCTTTTAGTCTTTGCTCTGTTCCCGTTACACGACAACGAGCAAAGAGGGGCAGCTGTAATAAGCCCAATTGTCCAGGCTTGCATACGAGCCCAACACAACAAAAGTTTAAGCAACAGCAGGCCCAATAACGGGCCCAATAGCCAATTTCAACCCTAGTCCAGCAACTAAAGAAAACCTAAAACCCTAAGCAGCCTTGTATGTGCGCCGCTCTTACAGCCCCCAACCGCCGCAGGTTTCGGCCTCCATGCGCACGTCTCGGAGCCTCTTTCCCGCGCCATACTCCCACAATACCTACAAGCACGGACTAAGAGTCCAGAAGAAAAATATTGTAAAAGTAAAGCATTTATCGGGCTATATAAAGCCAAATTTGTACACTGATTAGGGGGATCTTTTGACAGAGAGAATCGAGAATAAAAGCAGTAAAAACTTGTTTTTTAAAGGTGATTATTGGAGTTTTTTTTAGATTTTTTTCTTTTTTTGACTTGGTTTTTATATCACGGAAAAAATAAAAATAAAAAAAGAAAAGGAAGGGATTACCTTTGCCGTCGAGTCTGCTAGGAGGGGTTTAAAAAAACACTCGGCGCGTCTCCGGTCACCGATCGCGATGAACTCGCGACGAAAGGGTGGTGAACGGCGGTGGCATTAAGTGGGGTGTTTGGGTATGAAACCTTAGCAGAGGTCTCCTCTGCTGTTTGAAAAAAAGGAAAATGAGCTGGGTTTTTTTAAAATTTTCAAGGTTTTGTAACGATCGCAAAACGGCGTCGTTTAGGGCCTGTTTCTGTGGCCCCAAAATGGCGCCGTATGGTGTGACCCGCGCGGTGACCCGACCCGAATGGGAGGATCCGCGCGTTTTTGCCTTGGACGGTATAATTGCGCATTTAGCCCCTCCCTTTTGCAGCGCACTTCAATTAAACCTGTTTTGCTTCTTTTTAAATTGGGCCGCATATTTTATCTTTATTTCAATTTGGCCCATGCTGCTGCGCAGCGTTCTGAGAGAATGGGTTAATTTCTATATGGGTCCTCCTCTTATTGCGCGCGTTTTGATTCGGTCCCTTTGTGTGTTTTCTAACTTTAAGATTCGGTTCTTAAATTCTTTTTATTTTATTTTTAACATTCATTTGTCATTTTTATTTTTTTAAAATCTTGTTAATATTATCATTGTATCCTTATTATTATATTATGCATTATTTTTATCATCATTATTATTTTTAGCACCTACACGCATTTTATATATATATATATACATATACTTTCTATAAATACATGCGCATTTTACATATATATATACATTATTATTTTATTTTCATATTTTGTAATATATTATACTTATTTTTATTTATATTTTATAAGTACATGCATATATTTTATTATTATTTTCCTTTCATAATTTTTGCATACATGTATATATATATTAATGTTTTTCGATACATATATAAATATACATACACATTTTATATTTTATAACTCAAAACATTCATTTATACCTTTTCTATAATATACATACATTTTAGTTATTATAAATGTTTTTTTTGTTATTTCATGTGTCCCATTACTCTATATACGTATTGTACATATATATAGGTATTTGAATACATACGTATGCTAATTTTCACGATTTATCTATGTATATACTTATACATTTTATTTTTCTATTTTGTAAATATATATATATATATATACATATTATTTAAATTAAAATTTCATGTTATGCATTAACCTTCGTCACACTTTCAAAAACATATATTTTGGTTTTGTCAAAATTTTTGTTTAAAACCATCATATTTTATAATTTTAAATATTTGGCATTCATGATTCTCGTGAAGGATCGGGTCCTAACTTACTAGATCGCGATTATTTTTCGATGAATTTAGAAAGCCAAATATTTGTTTTGCAATAAATTCACAAATTTTAAATAAAAAGCTTATTCTCGGGAATTCAAAATGTTGGGTCCTAACTTATCGGTCATGACATTTTCTTCTCGAAATAAAATTTTCAAAAGCAAAAGGCAATATTCGGGTATTTTGAAGATTTAAAAACATTGTGCCCTAACTCACTGGGTGTGGTGTTTTATTTCTTTGAAATACGAATGTCTTTTTATTTTAATCCATTCATGAAATAAAAGTTTCCTTTTAAAATCTTTTCAAATTTTCGACACCAAGGCATTTAAAACAATCAATTTGGTACCAATTTTGGGCATTACGAGGGTGCTAATCCTTCCTCGTGCGTAACTGATTCCCGAACCTGTTTTCTCAAATTTTGCAAACCAAAATTATTTTTAAGGTGGGCCGATCACACCTTAATAAATGATCGGTGGCGACTCCAGTTTTATTTTCAAAGTCGACAAAAATTTTTGTTCTCAAAAAACGGTTTCGACAGTGTAAATATTATATAATATATATGTACGGGCATAATGCATATATGTATGAATATATATATATGAAATAAAAAAACCAAAAATAATATAAAACTAATTAATATATTATCACAATAATAATGAATAAATAAAAGAAAAATAAAACTAATAATGATCAATAATAAGAATAATAGTAATAATATGAGATTTATTAAGAAAATAAACAAAATAACAAAAGGACTAAATTAAAAATTTAAAACGAAATTCAGGGTTAAATCGCAAGTAAATAAAAGAGAAAGGACCAATCTGAACCGGCTGAAAAACTAGGAGGGGCAAATGGGAAATAATCCCATTCTTGCAAAGTGTAGAATTCCAGTACGGATTAAATTAAAAAACGAAAAAAATTATAGGGAAAAATTAAAAAAACTAAAAGACTTGATTATAAAACCATTAAAAAGCGGAAGGGCTAAAAGTGCAATTAGCCCATCCCTTGAAAACACGCGGATCCCCCTGGAGCGGGTCGGCCAATGGGTCAGGTCAAAACGGCACCGTTTTGGTACCTGAGAAGGCTGCCCAAAACGACGTCGTTTTGGAAGCCTATTTAAGCTAATTTTTTTCAAAATTTTCATTCTTCCCCCTCTTTTCAGAAAAAATCCGAAAATGCTCTCTCTTCCCCCCTTCTTCTCCCTAGAATTCGGCCAGCGATCTGACTGAGATCCACCGTACCGGGCGCCGGCGCCGCCGGAGAGACCAAAAGTTTCCTCTTTTTCTCTTTAACGCCCTCCCTTGGCCTCCCCGAGCACTCCGGCGCCACCGATGAAGGTAAAAATCTTTCCTTTTTATTCTTTTTTGTTTAAAAATAGAAAAGAAAATAAAATAAAATAACGAAAAAAGAAAAAATGCAACCACCTTCTTTGTTTTTTTATTTCTTTTTCTTCAAATCTTGTAAAGAGTTACAAAAAGAGATCCCCCCCTCTTTACAATGGGTTACAATCAGTTTTTTATACCGAAAATAAAAAATAATACAAAATCCCCCTTTTTCTTGTTGTTGTTTTTTGGTCTGTTTCTTTTGCTGTTTGTATATAGGTGATTGACGTTGATAGAGCAAGTGGGTATGACGATGGGACGTGCGGCAATGGCCAGAAGGCAGGTGGCGGCCAGGAACTAGGTGCGGCGGTAGCACTTGGGTTTCAGAAAAGTTGAAACCCTAGTTTGACTAATTAGTTTTGGGCCTGATTTGGGTGTTGGACCTGGTTGGGCTTGGGTTGTGGTGTATTGGGTTTTGGGCTGGGCAAAATATTGGGTTGTACAATAACATAAAGGTGGTGCCGGCCATTGGCAGGCCACCACCAAAAAAATTTTTTTTTTTAATTTTTTCGTATACTGGTGCCGGCCAATGACAACCCAAAATGTAAATTTTTTTTACATAAAGGTAGTGCCGGCCATTGGAGGCCACCACAAAAAAAAAAATTTTCCTGTATACTAGTATGATACGATTTAGAAAAAAATACACTGGTTCTGGCCATTGACAGACCAAAACCAAAAAAATTATTTGTTTTAAGTCTGACACAATTATCAAGCAATCATGGGTCCAAAATACCAGGTGGTGCCGGCAATTGATGTGCCACCACCCCATTTTACTATTCATTTCAGGTTATTTTGGTGATTATTTTTAAACTTGAGTTATTTTTGTAAATATAAATTTTTTTTTGATTATTTTGGTAAAATAGCCTAAAATGGCAAAAGAACGAAAAGTATAAAAGATGGAGATAAAAACTAAACTCCGAAAACTCATTAGAGATTAGAACTCATAACACGTTTAAAGAATTCTTTATTTTCGGGTTTTCGAGGTTTAGTTTTTATATACATCTTTTGTACTCTTCGTTCTTTTGTTATTATAGTAAATTTAACTTTACCCGTAATTTTTTATCCTTTGGGTTTTTTTTCAAATTAAAGTTGAGTGTTCAATTTTTTAATTTCTTCTACTTCTTCGTTACTTTAGATATAAAAAGAACAGCAAAAAGAGCTGTGGATAATTAGGGTTACTATTCTTTCGATTGATGGTGCCCTTGGATTTTGTATCCCTGTTTGGAGGTCTTTTTAATTAATGAATTCATCGACTTAGCAATAGAAAAAAAAAACATATCCAGAACTTGTGTTAGAAATACCTTCAAGAGATAAAATAACATTGTGTGAAACAAGTATGAATTCTTGGGCAACCACAAGACTCCACCAGTGTGACAAATACAAAAGCTAAAGGCTATCAATCAAGATAAATTGTTTCAGGAGTGTTGGAAACTAGGAAGATGAATTTAACGGAAAAGTTACACTGTCGGTTGGAATTGTCATGGACATTGAACTACTAGGATTGGTATCCCATGAATGGATCATGTCATCTGTTTCAAATTCTTCATCACCACAGTCTTCAATAACAGTTCCACCTGAAGCTTTAATCAACTCCAGCTCCATTACTACTTGTTTCATGGTGGGTCTTTTCTTTCCATTAAGATTCAAGCATCTTTTTGCTAGCGAGCCACGACCATAATCTCCTGCTCGACCATCCTTTACTACCATTGGATTGAGAATGCTAAATAAGGAATTCTCCGCATTGAATGCAAAAATAAGATACCAAGCTTCTCACTTGCTCGATTGGTTTGCGAGATGGGTTTTTGTCCTGTTAAAAGCTCAATAAGAACAACTCCAAAGCTATAAACATCACTCTTCTCTGTAAATTGATTTGTTCGAAAATATTCAGGATCCATGTATCCAAAAGTTCCTTGCACCCGAGTGGTTAAATGTGTCTGTTCAAGTGCAATTGATCTTGAAGTTCCAAAATCTGATACTTTTGCCCTATATTTATCATCCAAAAGTATGTTACTAGATTTGATGTCTCGATGATAAATAGGAGCAGAAGCAGTTGAATGCAAATAGAACAAGGCATTGGCAATTTTAATCGCAATTCGTAAACGCATTTCCCATGTCAATGGGAATTCTTCATTTTGGTTATGAATGAGATCGTATAATGTACCATTTGGGATGAACTCATACACCAATAGAGGAACTTTAGCCTCTAAACAACACCCTAAAAGCTTAACCACGTTCCTGTGATTAATTTGAGATAAAATTATCACCTCATTAATGAACTGTTCAACCTTCTTTTCATCAAATTTCTTTCCTTCCACCATTTTGGATTTCTTAATAGCCATAATGCTTCCATCTATTAGCATTCCTTTATAAACAGTCCCTTGACCTCCTTGACCAAGGATTCGGTTTTCATTATAATGATCCATCACCTTTTCCATCTCTTTTGAAGTAAATAACTTAATTTTTTCAACATTACCTTCATTGCTAGACAAATGTTGTTGCAGTAGCAAACCTCCTTTCCTTTTGAAGTATTTCTGCTTCAGCATGATTTTTTGTTTTCTTTTGAGGACTTTGTACACACTCCATGTTGCTAGTAGTAGAAATAGTGTCCCAATACTAGTGCTGCAACCTATATAGATATAAGAAACATAGATAAAAGGTAAATTTGAAAATTAAAATCAATAATGAGAGAACCTTATCGTACCATCCATTGTATCGATATTCAACTATTACAAATTTAATGATAAATAATTGTTACTGCCTCGCACATTCAAAAGTAAATATAACACACCTTGAATTGACATAATCCAATAACCATAATGATTCCACTTTAAAACAAAAAGTGTAAATCAGCACGTACCTATAATAATGCTTGTCAAGTTATGAGTATTTTGAGTTTGTTTTTTGCGCTCACAACGAAATCCCGTACTATTATATTCATAATGATTAGGAGGGCAAGACTCCGACGAGCAATAGTTGGTAGGGGTATTCAAACAAAGCATGCGACAATACTGATAATCCCCACAATTCCCATCTGTCATTTAAGAATTGAATAAAAAGAAAAAAAAAGGTTATAATCATATTATTCGGTTAAAGTATCTGAGAGGTCTTTATGCTATATAGATCGGATCAAATTAGACATTCTATTTTTAAATGGATCAATTTAGTACTTATATTATTAAAAATAATTAAATAAGTTTAAATTATAAAATAGTTAACCTTTCTTGTATAAAAATGTCTTGAATTTTTTTCAAAATCTATTCTACTTTAAACAAAATATTTCATTTACCGAACCATAAAAACTTTAAAATAATTAACTCTATTAAAAATATATGTTAATTATATTTTAATTTGCTCTTCTTTGATTCTTTATAATAGTATAAGGATTAGATTAATTCATTTAATAGTAGAGGGACTAATTTGGTCAAATTCCTATAATAGAGAGACTCTTAGATGCTTCATCCATATAATGCAATAGATATTAAGTAATTAGTGCATGCAGTGTATACATTTCTGGCACTATAGATGTTTAAGAATTTTTACCAATAAAATATGCATAATTATATGCAAAAGTACATATTTTTTAGAGATTCACTTCAATCGGTGTAAAATTAAATACATCAAGATAAAATTAAATATACTAATTAGTTTATCTTAGTCATGATATACCTCAACCAATAATAACTAAATTATGATATACTAACGATGTGAGTGAAAAAAAACTTATGTAACAATTTATTTTAAAAATATTGATATATAAAAAAAGAGTCGATTGAAATGGTGAAGTTAAGTAATAGCTACTAAGGTGTCTTTGTTCAAATTTTAGTATACTCATTTTTTAGATTTTAGATAAAATATAAAATGATAAAAATACTCTCATAATAATATTTGTTCTTTTATAAAAGTAATAGATTTTCATAATTTTTCAACTGAATCCATACTGAGTTGATGGGTGACACCAACTCAAATAGCCCTTTAAAAATAATATTAATTTAAGGTACACCCATAATGGGATTGGAAAAGTTATGTAATAGACAAATTTATTAAAAGCTTATATAAGAATTAAATGAATCACTTGTTGAAATGATAAATGTTAAAGCTTAAAATTTTTGCAAATCTCACAATCTTAAATTTATTATCGATTTTATATAAAAATTTAAAAAGATGTGAATACTCTTAAAATAATGTAATTTAATTTGTTAAATAAAAAAGATAATATAGATATAAGAAAAAAATTTCCTTAAAAAAACATTAATTCATACCTTTGCATAACGTCGAATAAATGCGAGTATCCCTATCACATGCACATAGATGATTAGAGCTCAACCTCGACCAGCAATATTCACCATCGGATGTACAAGAAATGTTTCTAACTATCATTCAAATAGCATTCTCCAATTATTGGTGTGCCCCATTGCAGTTGGGTTGGGACATGCGTCCTACTACTTATATCAGAATCTTCTAAATCATAGTCATTAGAAATCAAGGAAGCAAATCCGCATGATTTTTTCTTCCTATAATCACTAGAATCAACCTTACTACTCATGTTTATGTAGAATGAACTAAGACCCTGAGGGAAAAAAGCAAGACAACTAGCAACACAAGAAGTCTTGTTATTAATCCTACAACTTGGTTGCAAACATCCACCCAAAAGATTATCTGTGTCATTGCCGAAAATAGTAACCAAATTACCACAACCTGAAGACCAAAAACTGTTGTCAGAAGTTAAGTAGGAAAAGCGGGTGCCAGTTAGGTTGAGACTCATCCCATTGTGATGGTTCTCTCGATAGTTGAAGTAAGTAATTGGATGGTTGACGTTGATGGTGCCGTCCAAAAAATCATAGTCCAGTATTTGTAGATTCGTGTCATTTATGTTTAAGAAAGGAATGTTTCCCCCGTTGGCGGTTTTGTTGCAAATTACTTCAAACCAATTACCAGTTTCATAATCTTGGTCCTTCATTCTAAAGGGGTAGTGAAAAGTAACATTCCCGCAAGACCATACCTTGTAGGTGTTGACGTTGATAGGCCCTAGTCCTGGTCTTCCGCATATTGCGGATTTAGCAAAAAAGGAGTAAATTGTAAAATCTACTAAATATATGTACATCCAATTAGGTGTGAGTAAAGCTCGATTAGATTTGAAAATATCAAAAAAAAATTCAAATTTTAAGTTAATCAAATTGAGTTATTCAAATTATTAGAGTCAACTCGAATAAGTAATTCGAGTTATATTTTACAATTAGAATAATTCGAATAACAGATTGGTGTATATATCCTTTACATCATCATTAAATTTGAAAATGAGCAAATTGGTCTCTCTCAACAAAAATTTTAAAAATTCAAAATAAATTTTAATTTTCAAAATATTTATAAAAATCCAAAATTTATATTTTTAAAAATTTATAAGAAATTCTAAAATATATAAAGAAAGTTAAAAATTAAAATTTTCTAGAATAATAATTTTGGGACCTAAATAAGTTAATTAATGATTCAAGTTTATCATACTAAAGTATTTTTTATTTTGCTTTGAAAAAGTTTTCAAATATATATGGTTTCAAATTTAGGTGCTTTAATAAGGAATTGGTTATACTATAACAATATTTTAATTTGACATGTTTAATTTTTAATTTAAATAAAATTATTTCACTCAATTCGACTAGACTCAAATTTCATTTCACTCGACTCAATTCGAAAAAATTTTGAATTGAGTGAAGATAATAAAATAGGACTTGTCAACTCGAAATTATATATATAACCAATATGAATCCAATGTGTCCTTGATCTCCTAATTAATAGTAATAATTTAACATAAACACTTTAACCCTTGAAAAAATGTAAAAATTTCATTTTAACTCCATTGAAAAGTAATAATTTAATTTAATTTAATCTCATTTAAGTATTAATTCAAGTTTTGGAATACAAAACTTTTAGGTATAAATTTTTGAAAGCCAAAAATATTAATATACAAAATGAATGATCCTAAAAACCCTTTTTAGAACTTATATGATTCTAAAGACTGATTTTAAACAATTAGCAAAATCTATATATTAACTTGATTAAAAGAAGAAGCATAAAAGCCAAGAAATTGAAGTGACAGCGCGTGACAGACCTCCGTCACCGCAATAGGTGGAATTCTAGTTGAGCACGGCGGGAGCATGCGTAGTTCCTTTATTGATGCCAGTGGGTAATGGGTAAGCACTACGGAAAGAGTACTTGCTAAAGATGAAAGCAGATCGCATCTTTTCTTTGTCAGATACATGGTCATCATGTTGACGGTATAGGAAGTGAGATTTGCATAATTTGAGTAAAGCGACCAGATTCGAAGGACCATCGTCACACCTTGGTTGAATGCAGCCGCCAAGTGAAACAGCTTCGTTAGTTAAAATAGTAGCCAAATTTCCGCAACCTACTGACCCGAAATAATTCCTCTTACTTGAGAAGAAAAATGGAGTGCCTAAGAGATTGACCCTCCCACTAACCCCGTTTACACGATCACAATTAATGTATGTAACTGGATTGTTGATGAGAATGGTGTTTGAATATAAGGCTTTTCCAAGTACCTCCAGATCGATGCCATTTACGTTTATGAATGGCTTTACCCCATTGAGGGTTGGGTTGCAAGTCACTCTAAACCACGGTTCCGTATAGCAGGTGTTATGGTGTTGTGCGGAAGCATGTAAAAGAGTAAAATTATTGTACTAAAAAATCACACTAAGTTCAATTCCTAGGGAAGAGAGGTGGATCATGAGGATCACTTAAGTACCAGGTCTTTCCTAGCCAGAATATCCCTCTATCGTAATTTAATAGCACAATAAATCACTACAATCACACTCGCAAAATATGCAGAATAAACAATAAAGAACACACGAATTTTAACGAGGTTCAGCAAATTTTGCCTACGTCCTCGGGCACTACCAAATATATTTCACTCCAAAATACAAGTGAAAATTTACAAATAAGGAGAGAGAACAATGCCTTAAGTAGAGAATGGCATTTATGGGATGTAGAAAATGAGAAATAGCTAGGCCTATTTATAGTTGAAGCTCAAGGATCAACTTGCAAAGTCCCTATACAATTAGGGACCAAAATTACAATTATCCCAAGTCAAATTTCAACCCAAAAAATCTATGCCTTAAATGCTTAGATTTTCGGTGCCCAATTTTCTGACACAAATATCTTTGAAAAGTCAAAGATGGTTGCCAATAATCTCCACTTTGAAGATTTGATTAGGATAATCTAATCTTCACACAATTCTTTCTGCCTTTGACAACAATACTTGATAGTGCCTTCTTCAACTGTTGACTTGCAGGATATCGATCAAGTTCAAACAATGTTCGAACTTGATTGTTGTTGCCACCGTGGTCATCATATCTGCGGGATTATCTGCAGTCTTGATCTTCTGAAGATGAATTTTCCCTTCATCAATAATTTCCCGCACAAAATGGAATCGTACGTCGATATGCTTTGTACGAGCATGATAGACTTGATTCTTTTCTAAATGAATAGCACTTTGACTATCACAATACACGTTAATATGCTCCTGAACCAATCCCAAGGTTTTAACCATACCTTGTAACCAAATAGCTTCCTTTACAGCCTCTGTTACAGCCATGTATTCAGCTTCTGTGGTTGACAACGCAACTGTAGACTGTAGTGTAGACTTCCAACTTATTGGTCCTCTAGCAAGTGTAAACACATAACCAGTGGTTGATCTTCGTTTGTCCAAATCACCGGCATAGTCAGAATCAACGTACCCAATAACACATTTACCAAGTGTAGTATCCTGCTTGAACAGTAATCCAACATCCACTGTCTTCAGAATATACCGTAGAATCCATTTCACAGCTTGCCAATGTCCTTTTCTAGGATTATGCATATACCTGCTCACTATACTAACTGCTTGTGAAATGTTGGGGCTTGTACACACCATTGCATACATCAAGCTACCCACTGCATTAGAATACAGAACTTGTAACATGTATTCTTGTTCCGTATTCGTCGAAGGAGATAGTTGTGCAGAAAGCTTGAAATGAGAAGCCAATGGGGTACTTACAGGTTTTGTCTGCTCGTTCATGCCAAATTGCTGTAGTACTTTCTTCAAATACTGCTTCTGAGATAAACTAACTCTGCCATGAGCTCTATCTGTACATATTTCCATGCCAAGAATCTTCTTAGCTTCACCTAGATCTTTCATCTCAAACTTGAGATTGAGTTGAGTTTTCAATCTCTCAATCTCAACTTTGCTCTTAGATGCTATCAGTATATCATCAACATATAAGAGCAAGTATATGAAAGTTCCTACTTGTAGCTTCTAAAAATACACGCAATGATCAAATTTACTTCTTGTGTGCCTTTGCCCTTTCATGAACTGTTCAAATCGCTTGTATCACTGCCTCGGAGATTGTTTCAATCCATAAAGCGACTTCGTCAGTTTGCAAACCCAATTTTCTTTATCAGCAACCTTGAATCCATCAGGCTGAGTCATACAGATTTCCTCTTCCAAATCATCATGTAAAAAAGCCGTCTTCACATCAAGCTGAACTAGTTCAAGGTCATATTACGCAACCAAGGCTAGCAAAATACGAATAGACGAATGCTTCACAACTGGAGAAAACACTTCATTGTAGTCTATTCCTTCTTTCTGAGTGTAACCCTTTGCTACCAATCTAGCCTTGTATCGAATTTTATTTTTACCAGGAAATCCTTTCTTCTTTGCATATACCCATTTGCATCCAATTGCCTTCTTTCCCTTGGGCAGTGTCACCAACTCCCAAGTCCTATTTTTATGAAGAGACTGCATTTCTTCATTCATAGCTTGCTTCCACTTTACACCATCAGGGTTACTTATTGCTTTTGTGTAAGTAGAAGGAACATCATCATCTGCAATTGGAAGTGCATAGGCCACTATATCATAAAAGCGAGCAGGCTTACGAATCTCTCTTCTTGGCCTCCTATATGCAATTGAATCTTGTTGCTGTAGAAGTTCTTGGGTCGAAATTTCTTGATCATTTGTTCCTTCAATATTAGTTGGATCATCATTAACCTTTTCAAGCTCCACCTGCTGCAAAGTGCCATCGGTTTTGTCATCCTTTTGTGAATCCTTGTTCTTCATCATGGTTGATTCATCAAAAGTCACATCTCTACTGAAAAAAATCTTCCTTGTATTAGGACACCAGAGACGGTATCCTTTTACTCCACCAGTTTTACCCATGAATAATGCTTTCTTTGCTCTTGGGTCTAACTTAGATTCTTTTACATGATAATATGCAGTGGAACCAAAAACATGTAAAGAATCATAATCAGTAGCCATTAAATTCATCTTTCTAGTTTCCAACACTCCTAAAACTATTTCTCTTGATAGATATCCTTTAGCTTCTCTATTTGTCACATTGGTGGAGTCTTGTGGTTGCCCAAGAATTCATACTTGTTTCACTCAATGTTATTTGATCTCTTGAAGGTATTTATTATACAAGTTCTGGATATTTTTTTTTCTTTTCCTTTTGGTAAGTCGATGAATTCATTAATAAAAAAGGCCTCCAAACAGGGATACCATAAATCAAAAGAAAGGTAACCCTAATTATCACATCTCGTTTTGCTCTTCTTCATCCTTCCTTTGTTGAACTTCTTCAGATATCTGAAGATACCCTTATTGCCATTTTTCTCCGATGCCATTACTACTCTATCAACAACTCTCGAACCTTCAATTTCAACTCCTGTCGGAACCCCTCTGATTGATCATATTCTTTTTCAGATTTTCCCTACAAATAATCAAATTATTGGAAACATACAAAAATACAAATCCAATCAAGGCTGCATATTGACAGATAATTGAGCATCCATTACTTCCAATATATATAAATTGTGTAAACATTAAGAAAAAATAATTTAAGAAATATATATATTTATAATAAGTTAATATATTTTAATTATATCCAATAATTTAAAGAAAAATATTATTTTATGTTAATTAATACAACTAAAAATAAAATCTGTAAAAATTAATTAAATATTAATTGTGTAAAATCACACGTAATACCTGTAACATTAAAACTAATAATATTAAATGCTAGAGTTGTAAACTACTTGCATTTAGCTTAAATAAGCTTTGTTATCTTTAAGTTGAAGAATCCAAATTAAATTGGAGCAAATTAAACTTGTACATCTTAATACATAATTTCAAAAATTTACAATTTAAGTTGAATATTCTATTAATGTTTTTGTAATCGGATCGTTGATCGAACCAACCAAATTGTCAATTTTAATCTGTTCGATTTAAATCAAGTGAATATTAAAAAATATTAATTATAAAATACGATTCAATCGGTTCAACTGTTTTTAGCTCAGTTTGTAGATCACCTATTTTTACCTTTCTAGATTGGTATCTCAGTCGATTACCAATCCAATCAGATAATTTAATATGGTTTAAACAACATTGCATTATAAACTTTTTTACTATTGATTTTATAAAATATTTTTGAACCATTTAACATTATATATAATTTTTCTTTTAATGAATTATAAATATGGACATATAAACACTTCAAGAAATCAATAAATAAATGATAAATTTACTATCGATTTTAAAAAATAATTTATGCTATGGAAAGGACACATGATAGCCCAAGACCACTCTTCCTACCAGGACAAATGAGGGAATAGAATCAAATTCATGTGTAAAGTAAATGAAAATTTACAACAAATATAATTACATATTCAACTTACAACAAAAACCTTAAAGCCAAGAAAAGTAGATAGACTCTTGAAACTAGAGTTCGTGGTGGAATCGCTAAGTTGTCATAACATCTTAGGGATGAACCTAACAAACTAGACACAAAAAACTAAAAAGTGAAGTTGTCATTAATTAATTTGAGCTTGGTGGGTTAGTCACCTATCACCCAAAGTTTTAAGGCAAATCAAAGGAAAAATCTTCAAACTAAGGCACGATCTTATAATCAAATATAGGTTCTAAAATACAATTATGTGTAGAAAAGGTTAAAGCATCCCTATAATACCTATTCGAATACAAGACTAGGGGGCGTTTGGGGGGAATAGGCATGCATTCCCCCTATTCTAGGGCCCACCACCGAACGGGCGTTTGGTTGCCCGTGTTGCTATTACGGCCCGATTCGGTTATGGGGCTATTACCTCCATTGGCTTTAATAGCCATTCCGCTTATGATTCGGCGATTAGGGATTCTGCCATTGTTTCCTATTTTCTATTCCAATAGCTGCCCTCATCAAGCTTCGTTCCATTCGTTCCATCGATTCTCCCACATTTCCCTTCCAGAGGTAATTTCCCTTTCCCTTCCATCGATTTCTGTTTCTTTTTTTTATCTGTGATTCATTTATTCTCGTTCGTTTGTTAAAATCGATTTTTGTTCGCTTCTTCTTCTTCTCGTTCGTTTCCTTTTGCTGAAATCTGTGATATTGATTATTTTCTTATGATTTCCATTGGGCTTTGATTTTACTGTTTGTATTGCATGTTTGATTTTCTTGTTTGATTTCCTTGTTAACCCCTTGGCTGATAAAAAAAGATCAGATTTCTTTGTAAAATGGGCCATGCGTATCATTTCAATTCTCTTCATTTTCCAGGTGCACTTCTACTACCGATGACAGTCGTATTGGTTTATATGCAACCTAGGCTACAAGTTTTCACTTCTTTATGCAAAACTTCCTTGAAAGCCGTTGTTGGTTTTTGAAATGACCATGGGAGGTCTGCTATTAAATATGTTCTATACAGTAGGTTTTTGTTTAAATACCTGGAAATTGCTTTGACTCTCGTTTTTCTTGAAATATTCGTGTCTGACACATTCACATATGAGTATGAGTATACTGGTGGCTATTCTTAGGGAACTCGAACTGTTAAACTTTTCTGGGAGGTATTAGCATAATGGAATTTTAATTGATTTTTCTCATGTTTGACTTAGTTCCTCAAATGTTTTAATCATGTAAACTGCTGCATGAATACAATTCCGTTTTAAATTTTATTTAGGTTATGAATGATTTTGAGCCCAAAGAACGTTGTATGCTGCTAAAATTTGTGACCAGCTGTTCGTGAGCTCCTTTACTGTGGTTCAAATACTTGCAGCTAGCTTTCACAATTCATAAGGTACGCTGTTATATCTGTTAAAAGTTTTCCCAATTTCTACTTACAAAAAACAAAAGGAAGAAATTTCCCAAGATTTAAAAGAAAAATCTATTGTAAAGGGCAGGGGTGAACGATAATTGCAAATGGAGAAAGGGTACACGACTATCCTAAAATCTCATCTACAATTGAAACTAAGTCAGGAATCTTCTTGACCTTGTATATGTTGCAAGTGATGCTCTTCTTTGGGCTGTAATTGGAGGTTCAGATGTCGAGCGACTTCCATCCGCTTCTACATGCTATAACACTCTCAAGGTACAATAATGGGGGATGGATGCTCTCCAGTTTAATAATTACTATGTTTAAAGGCTCCATAACAACATCAAACTTCAACACAAGTGATTTTTTATTGTCTCGTATCTGTGTTTTCTTGTTCTATTGGATGGTTATAGCTTCCAACATACAAGCTGTCAAGTACTCTGAAAACAAAGCTTCGTTATGCAGTTAATTCTAATGCTGGATTTCAACTTTCTTAAGGAACTGAGATTTTTAACTGGCGCAGGTGAAGTTCCTTATTATCTAAATTCATTTATATCTGCCATAAGGATTTGAAGATATTAAAAATTTTATGTATGTTCGTGCTAAAGATCAAGTGTCTTTCAAGTTTTAATTGACATATAGTTTATTTATGGTTTACCATTATCACTAGGCTTTATAACCATGTCCAAGAGAGGCTGGTATATGTCGAAGACCACAAGTTTGAGACCAGGCAATCTGTCCTGTAGGCTTATTGACGTGCTGTTCAGTTTATTGTTGAAGGCAATGGCATCTTGGTTTAACCTTGCAACACACTGATTACTTCCAGCACCAAATAGGGTGATGGCTGCAGGTAAACAACCTGTTGGTGGTAAGGTTTTTACTCTAATCCTCCTTGCTCCCAGTCCATACAGATTCTGTTTCAATCATAAAACAGTTGTGTGCTTTAAAAAAACCAGTATGTAAAATCATGTTAAAAGTTCGGTTCATTTCAATGAAATTGTAACAAATATACTAAGACTGCTGAGTTTTTATTGATAGCATTGATTTATCTGAACCATGATTTTTGTTTATGCAGGCAACCACCGTATTCTGGGGACCAGAGTCCTTGGCTGCACCAATCGAGGTAGAGAACACTGATGCCAGGCCGTGCTGAATTCGTAAGTTGGTCACCAAGAGTGGATTCTAAACAGAAGATGTGGAATAGTCCGAAGATTGCCCCAGCATGGACTAACTCTCTTGTGAAAGGTTATTATGCTAAGCTTGGTGAAGGTGCTATAGATCATCAAGATTACTATTAAACCTTTCACAAGAGAAACCTCCAGAAGAAATTCACGGAGCAAGAATGGGAAGATTTCAGTCAGGAATCTGCCCGAAAAGCCATGGTGGAACTGGCAACTTCTCCGGAATTCACAGATTGGATGATTGAGCATGCTGACAGGATAAAAATCCTTCCACGTGATGATAGTTCAGGTGAATCAGTGGGAAGTAAATCAAGTTCAGACGATGAAGATGAAGAAAGCCACAGCTGGTTCAGATTATTTTAACTTGTTTGACGAAAATCGGAATTGTTCATGAAGTATGCGTGTTTGACGTAGGGACGGATGCATGATCCAGGAAAATTTAGAAAAATTGAACATACTCATGCCAGTAATATATTATCTGATACTTCCATACATTAGTCCCTGATTTAGGATTGATTTACTATTAACATTTTCTTTTTGACTAGTAAATAGCTTGCCTCATGTTAATTTTCTGAAATGAAATTCTATCCATTTGATGTCGGTGAAAAAAACTTGCGTGAGTCAAAAATAATTCTGCAGATGATGCTGTAAGAAATAAGGGTATTTGTTTCATTTTATTAACTAGCTTAACCTGTAGAAGGGGCCTCTTAAGTATATTTTTCATAACTTCAAATTAGAAAACTCATTATAATTATAAAAAATTAACTGAGTTAATGTTGTATCAATTTATTTACGGATTTGGCAATAAAAACTGGAAAAGTTACCGTAAAAAAATTATGTTGGTCCTTTTGTTAGTTTTAAATTATTTACACATTGTGTAAATTTAATTTTAATATTAAAATTTAATTCTTTATATTTATAATTGTTTCAATTTAATTTTAATTCTGAAATCTTTATTTTAAACTTAAACAATATAAACTTTATAAATAAAAGTTTATTGGCTAAACTTGTTGAATTATAATTTAATTTCTTTTCATTCATCATGTGTTATAATTTTATACAGTGTTGAGCTTTTGATTCATGATATTGAAATTAATTTTAATTTTATAAAGTGTTCACCTTTTGATTCATGATATTAAATTATATTTAATAATAATTATTTTAAATTATATTTTATAGTATTATATATTATGATTTTAGTAAATTCATATAAGAATATTTAATATTAAGAATTTTATTAAATTATATATTTTATTAAATTATATTTAATAATAATTATTTTAAATTATATTTTATAGTATTATATATTATGATTTTAGTAAATTCATATAACAATATTTAATATTAAGAATTTTATTAAATTATATATTTTATTAAATTATATTTAATAATTATTATGTTAAAATATGATTAAATTATTTATTATTTATATTAATAATCTTATTAAAATTTAATCTAAATTAACATTAATCATCTACCTAAAAAAATTCGCTAATGGTATTCTAGTCATTTTAGTTTTTTTTCCTTATGCTATTACAACAATTCCATTCGACCAAACACAAGAATATTATTACAGTTCTATTCCATTCCATTTGGTATTCTAGTCATTTTAGTTTTTTTTCCTTATGCTATTACAACAATTCCATTCAACCAAACACAAGAATACTATTACAGTTCTATTCCATTCCATTCAACCAAACAATTGAATTACTATTACGCCTCTATTCCATTACAGCTCTATTCCATTACACCTCTATTCCATTACAGCGAACCAAACGTGCCCTTAATGTTTAAGGTTTTAAAATTCTAGTCTTGACTCCGAATAGAATTAATAAAAAGGAAAGAAGATATCCAAATATTTAATACTAAATGAAATTCGAAATTATACTATTATTGTCTAAATTTCAAGGTTAACTAAAAAAAACTGTAAAATTCTAAAAATAAGCTGAATTGAACTTAAAATTCTAGGATTTTAAAATCTAACATTAAGAACTTAAAAATTCTAAAATTTTAAAAAATGAAATTTTAAAACCTATAAATTGAAAGACCTTTGAATCCAAATTTTAGACTAAAATCAAATTAAATCTATTAAAAACCAAAATTCTAAAATGTAGGGGATAATTTTTATAAATATGCTGAAAAAAGCAATTGAGAAAGTGTGCCTTTTTTTTTAATTTATCGATCTACGTTGTTTTTGGAGAGAGAAAGAAAAACGTACCCTGTAGCATGCGTTTTCTTTCAACGGTAACTATTCCAATTGTAACTTTTTCAACGACTAAAAGGAGTCCAACAACCATAATTTTTCCTTTATAAAACCCCTCCAAACCTCATTCTTTTCAACTCAATCCTCAATCCTCAATCCTAAATTCTCAATCCTCAATTTTCATTTCTCAATTCTCAATTCTTAATCCTCAATCCTCAATCCTCAATCCTCAATTCTTAATTCTCAATTCTCAATTAATTTTTAATTATTTTTTTGAAATTTATTCTCTTCAATTTTATTTTATTCCTTAAAATTTTTAAATCGCAAATCAACTTATTTGTTTGGATTACAAGCATATCTCCGGCATTAAATTACAAATAGTAATAAATAATTATTTAATTATTTAATTTTAAGTAGTTAATTATTATGATGTTTAGATTATTTATTTTTTATGTGTATATACTCAACCTAAAGATCGGATTTTGGAGGCATACATAAACAATTTAAGCGAAGGTGCATCAAGTGTCAATTATGGACACTTGCAAGATGTATGATTTTTGTACATAGCTCGCATGCTCGAAAGGAATAAATTGGATTCCCCACTTATCAGTGCTTTGGTCGAAAGATGGACACCGGGGGCACACACATTCCATATTCCCTAAGGTAAGTGTACGATTACACTTGAGGACATTAGTTTACAACACTGCCTACCAGTCAATGGGGAAGTCATTACATGGCCAGTGATTAGTGCCGATTGGATTGTAACATGCGAGCAACTACTAGGGAAGGTGTCGAACAAGTTTAAGGGGTATTTGGATCGAGATGAGATGGTTGGAGGACAACTTCAAAACTATTGAGGCTTCCACGAGTGACGTTGAGAAAGAACAATTCGCATGCACATTTATCTTGTGGTTGATTGGGGGTCTACTAATGCCAGATAAATCTCTCAATTTGGTACATTTAAGTTGGCTACTACTACTAGCCAACATGAAGGAAGTGGGACAATTTAGTTGGGGATTAGTGGTGCTAGTGACATTGTACCAAGGAATGTGTCGATCGACGATACCAGGAAAAGTTAAAATCAACGGTTGCATGCTCCTTCTTCAATCGTGGGCATGGTGTCGATTATCATTTTTATGCCCCCAAGTGGAACTCCCTTACGAATTCCCTCTCGTAATATGGTAAAATGCATTTGATAATATCATTATCGTTTTTATTTTTCATTGTTGTAATTTTGAAATAACATATTATTTGAATAGGTGGAACATCACAGTGAGACACAGCATTATATCGACTGAGCTCAAGGATATTCGACTAACTTTAGATCAACAAACCAAATGGGAGGTTAGTTTATGAATTTCAAAGTTATTGGTTTTGTATTCCAGCATTTGAAATTAAATATTAGAAACATGCCAAATTTTATAAATTTTTACTATAGTTTGTATGAATATCTTATGTGGATTCGAGAATTCAAGAATGTGTCTCGCTACACAATGAGATAATTTAAATACACTTGCTATGAAATGATTGGAGGGATACAAAATGAGACAGCACATTTGACGGAAGAAAATTTTGTTCCGCTACACATTTGTTCAATAGTTGGTTCTATTTCTTGATTGGGGCAGGAAAGAAATATAATTTAGTGGTAGAATATCATATGTAGAAGTCATCAATTCAAATCTAATTATCTTTAAATTTAAAGTAAGTATTTTTACTTTGTTTTACCTTTGTCATGATCGAATAAGAATGGAAAAGAGGCTCGTTGGATTGACGTGATAGGGTAGAAATGAATATATTTATAAGACGGAACTCTAGATAGATATGAATCACGTAGTATATATAAAAGCACAAAGTTAAAAAAACTTTTAAATAAATAAAGATATTTTTTTATCATATTACTAAATTTAGATGTAAAAAATTATAATTTATTTCGACATGTAGTGATGGTTGTGAAAAATATAATGTCAGTAATGACAATATATCGCAAAGAAAAATAGAAATAGAAAAATAAAGAACACACAGATTTTACGTGGAAACCCTTTCGGGAAAAAACCACGGGGAGGGGAGAAGAAAATTCACTATGTTGAATTCAAATTAATTACAAGAGGAGTAGACTATGCCTATTTATAGGCTTGTAAACCTTATTCTAATAGAATTGAAACTCCTTATTCAAATAATATCAAATAGATGGAGTTTAATAAGGTTTAAAAAACCTTATTCTAAAATAAAATAAAAGAAGTATAATTTTATAGGGATTTTACATTTATTTTATTTTACCACAGTATTTTATTTAAATAAGGATTTGGGTCACTTAATTCTAACAGTCTCCACCTTGACACGAATTCTTAATGAGCAAGTTCTTTATCGCGAACTCTCAACGAACAAGTTTCTCCACCTCTTCCATCAAACCTCTTGAGGGTTTATGTTCAACAATGAACACCAACCAAGTCTAAGCAATGCTCAAACTTGGTTATAGGAAGAGACTTAGTCATCATATTTGCAGGATTTTCATGAGTACTAATTTTGCTCACAACAATATCTCCATGAGCAATAATATCACGAACAAAATGATACTGAACATCAATGTGTTTTGTTCTCTCATGAAACATTTGATCTTTTGTAAGGAAGATGACACTGATCATCACAAAATCTTGTATTGATTTGAAGGTCTTCATTGAGTTCACTAAAGAGTCCCTTCAACCAAATAGCTTCTTTACAAGCCTCAGTAATCGCCATGTACTCAGCTTTAGTGGTAGACAAAGCGACTGTAGTTTGCAAAGTGACTTTCCAACTGATTGCACAACCTCCGATTGTAAAGACATAACTGGTGAGAGATCTTCTTCTATCGAGGTCTCCAGCAAAATCAGCATCAACATACCCAATGACTCCATCTCTAGTTCTTCCAAATCGTAAGCAAACATCGGTAGTACCTCGTAAGTATCTTAAAACCCACTGAACTACTTTCCAATGTTCTTTATCGAGATTCTCCATGTATCTGCTAACTACACTAACTGCATATGATAAATTTGGACGTAAACAAACCATGGCATACATGAGAGATCCTACTGCACTAGAGTATGGAACATGTGACATGTACTCAATCTCATTATCTAATTGTGGAGACAAAGCCGATTAAAGTCTAAAATGGGCTGCTAAAGGAGTACTAACAGGCTTAGCATTCTACATATTGAATCTGCGAAGAACTTTCTCAATGTACCCCTTCTGACTTAGGTACAATTTACTTACTTTTCTATCTCTGAGAATCTCCATACCAAGTATCTTCTTTGCTGGTCCCAAGTCTTTCATCTCAAATTCTTCATTTAGTTGGGCTTTGACCTTTCTTATCTCTCTTTTTATCTTTCGCTGCTATCAACATGTCATCAACATAAAGGAGTAGATATACAAAAGAACCATCACTGTTTTTCTTAAAGTAAACACTGTAATAGGCCCAATTTGCCCGGGCCCAAAAGCACAAATGAAAAAACCAAATAAATAAAAATAAAGTCCCATAAATTAATGTCTAGATTACAAAATGCCCACCAGGCCCAATTTAAATCCTAGACCCTAAACAGACCATAAACCCAACTTTCATAACTCGATCACAGTGGCCCAATTGGCCCAAAATCAGAAACCCTAAGGGTTTCTAGACCATTCTGGTGCGTCGCAACATTGATCCTCTGCTCTTGCGTCGTAGGCAAACCCAAACCAAGAGCCCCGCGCGTGCATCACCACCAGGCGCGTGCGTCATCTCAACACAGATGTACCTCCACCCTGCAAGCCATACCTGCAAAGGACGAACAAACGCACAGCAAACAAATAAAAACAACCAGCAATGAAAAGAAAACAGAAAAGAGAGCAAAAAAGAAAAAAAGAATAGAGAGTAGATGAGATTTTTTTTTTATGATTTTTTTTTATTTTTGCTTTGGCTATAAAAAAGCAGATTCATTTTCTGTAACTGGGGGGGCTTCTTCTTCCCTTTTTTACACGATATCGAATACAAAAATCGAGAGAAATCAAAAAACTTGAAAGGTGATTGCAAATTTCCTTTTTCTTTTTGTTCTTTTTTTCTGCTTCGTTTTTTTGATACTTATTCCATATTCAGTGCTCAAAAAAAGAAAAAAAAAAGAAAATAGGAGTTAAAGAGTCATATACCTGGTGACCGCATCTCCTTTCTCTCCGTCGTCATCAGAGTTGAAAAGGGGATTGAAGAACCTGAGGAGCAGATTGTTGAACGGCGCAGAGTTTTCTTTAGTTTAGGTTTTATTTTTGTTCTCTTTTTTCTTTCTTCTTTGCAAAACAAATAGAATAAAGGAGGGAGTATACTTACCTGCGCGGAGACAGTGACAAAGCCTTATCTGCTCTGTCCAAATCAGAGCTAGATGAGGCTTTGATTTTGTTGAGGCGGCGGATGAGAAAGAATAGGGGGCATAGGGTTGCTGATTGTGTTGAAAAGAAAAAGAAAAAGACTTGGTTTCTTTCTGATTTAGGGTTTAGAATGATGTTTGTAGGTATTCCAAACGGCACCGTTTGGGGCTAGACTTAGTGGCTCCCAAAACGGCACCGTTTGGTGCCTTGACCCGATGATCCGACTTGATTCGGGAGGATCCATGCCTTTGAAATTAAGGGAAATTTAGCATTGAATCCTCTCGCATTGACTTTCATTTTGATTCAGTTTCCTTTCAATTCTTAAATTGTTATTGCATTTTTATTTTAATTTCATTTAGATCCATATCTAAACGCCGCCATTTTCGCTGATCGGATTGGAGCATCTTAGCATTTGCATTTAATTGTTGTGTTGATCCTCGCTTTGAATCAATTATCAATCTAGCTCATTTTTAATTCTACTAGAAATTTAGTTTTTTATTTAATTCTAATTCTATTTAATTCTTAGTTTTGACATATTTATTTCTAAAACTTATATTATTTCAATGTTTAAATTTGATATTATTTTTAATTTTATTATTAGTGTGTTTTAAGATATGACATATTATTATTTTAAATCATTATTAGCATTATTTAAATTCATCATACATTAATGTTTTAAGCCTACTATATTTTTTTTTGTTTTTTATAATACTATTATTTATAAATAGATATAACTCACGAAATTATTCTTTTCTTAAGTATATATTAATATTTTGATTTCATTATGATTATTAGCTTTAAATTTTATTTATATATGTCTTTTAAATCGGTTTTATTTATATATAATTATGTTTTTAAAATGCAATTTCCTATTCTATTTTTTACTAGTATATATATATATAAATCATTATTATTATATTTTTATATGCATTGTTTATATATCAAACTAATAAATGTATATATTTATTTTCAATTTATTTCAAATACCAATTATCTAATGTTTTATTATACTTTGTGTCTATTTTGAAGATCATATATGTAATTTATTTGGAAGCTTTCGTACATAGGATATATTGTTTTTATTATCTTAATGTATCTTTTGAATTTATGATAAATTTATTTAGTTTTTGAGCATTGACATCGATGTTTGTATAGTATAATTGAAATCATTATGGTTATTTGCATGTACCTACTATTGTTTGCCACTTGTTAGTGTACATTTGAGTTGTTATTTATTTTTTTCTTACATTATATATATTGCTTCTGTCATGTCTCATTTGTAAAAATTGTATTTTATTGGAGCATTACAATCATTTCTATTTCGTAATTTTCAAAAGGACCTGGTGTTCATAGTTCTCGAGAGAATTGTGCCCTAACTTACTGGGCTTCAATTCTTCTCGACAAATTTGAATAGCCAAGCGTTTATTTTGGTAAAACCACACAACTTTAAAATAAAGCTTTTGAAACTTCAAAGTGATGGATGCTAACTTACTGGATACAACATTTTGTTATCTCGATTTTAAAGTAAAGGCAATGTCTGGTGTTTAGGAAATCTAAGAAAATTGAACCCTAACTTACTGGGTTTTGATTTCTCAATTGACCCAAATAACCAAATATCCTTCTCAAAATGTATGAATTTTTAAAATTTAAAGAGACGAATCTAACTTCGAAGATTGAATTGCTGCACTCTAACTCACTGAGTGTGACGATTTATTTCTTTAAAGTGGGTAGGTTTTATTTTCCAATTCGATTATTAAAATTTTCTTTTCAAAGGATCATATTTTAGAATCTTTTCAAATTCTCGACACTAAGACATTAAACAATTGATTCGGTACCAATTTTGGGCGTCACGAGGGTGCTAACCCTTCCTCATTCGTACCGACTCCCGAACCTATTTTCTCAAAATTCGCAGACCTAAAATTATTTTGAAGGTGATCCGATCACACCACAATAAAAGATCGGTGGCGACTCCCCTTTTTATTTTCAAAGTCAATCCCCATTTTTTCAAACTGAAAAATGGTTTTGACAGCTTGGCGACTCCACTGGGGAACGCTTAGAGAGTCAAGCCGAAAAATTGATTGTTTTTTGTCTTATTGTCAAAAATTAATAATTTGATTTGAAAAATCACGATCTTCTCTTTGCATTTGTTTGCATGATTACTGTAAATTGAGCTTTATATTTCGGCATCATATTGCATAAAGACTGTTTAGTCTTACCCTTTTAAGTGGGAATGAGAAGCTACTCCTTCGTGATGTTTTCACCTCCGTGCAGGATAGTGGATCACTTTCGGAATACATCCGTACCTATGTCTTCGTGAGATTTTCATCTCCGTGCAGCCATAGGGAAATGTGTTCCCCTGAACCGAACGCGGTCTGCATGAGCCTATAATGGGTGAAGATCGAGGACTCTGCTGGTTCAGGTACCTTGACTTTAGAGCCAAACCGCATGTAGAAGACCTTAGGAACCCATCCTAGGTAGAGCCACTCAAAACCCCTAGTGGTCACCCGACTAGGTACTCTTGTTTTCCTTGTTTGCTTCTGTTTTGTACTAACCCATCTTATTTTGTTTTGATTATGATTACATTGCATTTGCATCTTAGGAAAGAGATATTGATTCAAATCCAATTACTAAATTAGAAAGCTTGTCATGGAATACGGATTCCTTGATAAAGTGGAAAACAATATGTCTGCCTGAATATATTCTAAGAAACACAAGAAGGACAATGGAAGAGTTCGTAACCTTGCTTCGTGACCTGAGAATTTAAGGCGATTGTCTAAGAGCCTTCGACGTTCCAACTCCCTTAAAGAAGCTGACGAGCCTTATGAAGATGGGCAGATGATGGATCACAACCAAGATCAAGAAAAGGAGCTAGCAGTGGCATCTATTGGAAATTGGCGAGATTATCAAAAACATGCGGATGAAGAAAAAGATCGATGTTGCCTCTTGGAATATAAGGGCGAGGCCGTACATGCATCTACTTTATGTAAAGGAATTTGATTTCTAGTAAAGTTTTCTAAATGTAATTGAATCGGAATCAACGTCTCTTTAGGCATGCATTTTATACATATGCATAGTATGCATTAAAATCCATCGAAAGATTCTAAATGAGTAAATTTGTTTCAGCTAATCTGGAAAACCAATCAACCAAACATCCTTACGGTACTCGTCGCAAAACTAAAGAAATGGATCAAAGATTAGAGAAACTGGAGCAAATGCAAAAAGATATGCAATATCAGCTACAGAGGCAAATGAAGGAGCAAATGGAAAAGATTCAGGAAGACATGACACGAAATGTATTGGAATCTCAAAATGAGATGATGACTAAGCTGACACAATTACTGACTAATAGAGTAAATAAGGGGAAAAGTCCTATGGTTAATGATGATGATGAAGAAGGACCTCTATATCCTCCAAGCTTTATACCTCCTCATGCGCAAGTTCAGATCGAGGTGTACCTGCGCAAATCCTCAGTCACGATCATGCCTCAGCAGTTTCAGGTCGGTGCCCCAATGAACTTCCAAAATGGACCGGGCTCTAACCTTGGCAATAACCCTGTTAATCTCGCTACCCCTGACTTCAATGAAATAGCTGAAAAAGACAAAGCAAATGAAGAATTGCCAAAACAGTGGGAAGATAGGTGTAAATGGTTGGAGGAAAAATTTAAAGCCTTTGAAAGTGCTGATTGTTATCATGGAATCAACGCTAAAGATCTAAGCTTAGTACCAGACTTAGTACTTCCTCCCAAATTCAAAATGCCTGAATTTGAAAAATACAATGGAACTAGTAGCCCCGAAGCCCATATCACCATGTTCTGTAGAAGGATGACTGACTACGTTAGCAATGATCAACTGCTAATACATTGCTTCCAAGACAGTTTGGTAGGGGCAGCGTCCAAATGGTACAATCAATTGAGCCGTACCAAGATTGGTTCATGGAGGGACCTAGCACAAGCTGTCATGAGGCAATACAGTCATGTGACAGATATGGTTCCTGATAGAATCACCTTGCAAAACATGGAGAAGAAACCAAGTGAAAGTTTTAGGCAGTATGCACAGAGGTGGAGGGAGGTTGCAGTTCAAGTTCAGCCGCCACTCCTAGAGAAAGAAATGACGATGCTCTTCATCAACACATTGAAGGCCCCGTTTATCACACATATGTTAGGAAGTGCTACAAAAAGCTTTTCTGACATAGTCATGAGCGGGGAAATGATTGAAAGTGTCGTGAGGAGTGGAAAGATTGATGCTGGGGAGAATAATAAAGGTCAGACTTAAAGAAGAAGGAAAATGAGGTGAGAAATTTGAACACTTACAACAAATCGATTACACAGCCAAGAAAGGTGATTGCTAGTCAGCAAGGTTCATCTAGACAAGAACTTGGTGTGAAACAAGGTACTGAAAACCTCCAGTTCACGCCAATCCCGATGTCGTATAAGGAGATGTATCAAAGGTTATTCGATGCGCGCATTGTTTCACCTTTCTACTCAAAACCTCCACAGCCTCCGTACCCCAAATGGCATGATACGAATGCACAATGCGAATATCATGCGAGACATACGGGGCATTCTATAGAAAATTGCATTGCCTTTAAAAAAGTGATTAAAAGGCTTATCAGTAGGGGTGTCGTCAAATTTGATGATTCCTCCAGTGCAGAAAGTCCATTACCCAATTATAATTGATAATGAAGTGAATGCAATGCATGAAGAAGAGTGGGAAATGTTCACATCAACGAAAAAGCAACTGAAGAAGAGACCTTGTTAGATGTCTGCCTTTATAAATTTGGGAGTGTTCTAAGCAATTGGATTGCGGAAGAGACCCCTGTAGTTTTTAGAGCTTGTTTAGAGTAATGTTCAGAACATTTTTGTTGTTTTTAGCCTAAAAGTGATAGAAATTCCTTTGTGAAATATGCTAATGTCTGAACGTCATTATTCTAATAAAATACATCTTTGCATTCATTTTTGAGCCAATATTCTTTCATAATTATTCTTTCATTCTTTTGGATTTTCTTCCACATCATTCTTTTATTCATTATTATATTGTACAAGTAATTATTCATAAATTCACACATTTTTTGTATATTCTTTGGTACTTGCTATGGGTCCTCAGATATCAATTACATGAATGACTCTAATACGAACCCTGATTTTCCTTTTGATTGAGACATGTGTTCAGAGTGATCTCATAACTTTGAAAATGACATGGATCGTAGCTTATCTCTGAACTTGGTGAGGAGGGTAGAACAATAAGATAGACAGATCCTACCTCACAAGGAATCATTAGAAATTGTGAGCTTGGATTAAAATTGACATGACCGCAAAGACGAAGTGAGACCTCAAGAATTCAATGATATCTTCACATAATCACACCAGGATAAGCCTGGGTTAAGCGCTGATAGTGAAATCTGCACAACGGTACGACAGTATGTTCAAGAAAAATTCTTTGCCAAGGCTATGCCTTTCTCGTTGACTCATCATAGCTTTGCCCATTGGAAGTCGAGTTTCCACTAGATTTTATCCTAATTGAAGAGGAGGATTCAAAGTTTTCTATCGTAGTGTCACCCCAGAAGGCTCTATGATAGAAATCTGGTACTAAACAAGATTTTTCACAGACAAGATGAAAGTGGAAGATCTTACGTGGAAGAATTTAGAATAACATTGATTCTGATCGAAAAGGATGACTAGGACTTGCCTGATCCTATGAGTTTAGACTCAAAAAAAATGAAAATAAAAAAAAGAAAAGAAAATAGAGAGGCCAAGGTGAGAACCCGCAAAGGGCACTTTAGGCCAAAGGGGATTTGAGTAGAAAACCCGAAAAATGGCGACTCAAATTTTGAGCAAAATGGGGCATGGACATCACCATTATCAAATACTTCTAATGGGCATTGCTTCATTTTTTGAGAGGCTACTTCATGGGTCAAAGTCATCATATACCAATACAGAATTTCAGAGAAGATGGCATTGGAAAATGCATTGAACTTAAATAATGCGATAGTTGAGGTCTGGAATCAATTTAGAAGCGGACACCATGATTTGTCACTGAATTACCTAGAGGTGAACATCAAGAAAATTGAGGAAAAAAATGATTGAGGCTTACAAGGACTGACACGAGGAATTACCATTTGCCCTCATTATTTGACGAACATCTGTACCGGGGCAACACCTCTCTCTTTGGTTTACAGGATTGAGGTAGTTTTACCTATTTAAATTCCCTCTCTGCAGGTATTAGTTGAGCTAGAGTGGTGGGATCCAATCGCGATGTGATCAGTTAGACCTAGGAAAAGGGTTAAAAGCTATTCATCAGGGTCGGATGTCCCAGAAACAAATGATACAAGCTCATAATAAACAGGATCGTCTCAGAGAATTTCGCGAGAGGGCTGGATGTTGAAAAAGATCCTGCCTCAACGAAAGGATTCTAGAGGGAAATGAATACCAAACCGGGAATGTCCTCATCTCGTAAAGAAGACCTTTTTTCAAAAGAGCACTGATCCTGAGTGAGATTTCTAACCCTGTAAACTCGAATCCAGTCAAGAAATACTTCGTTTAAAGAAGAAGAAATGACCAAGGTGAAAACCCGCAAAGGACACTTTGAGTCAAAAAAATGAAAATGAAAAAATGAAAAAGGAAATGGAGAGGCCAAGGTGAGAACCTGCAAAGGGCACCTTAGGCCAAAGGGGATTTGAGTTGAAAACCCGAAAAGGGCGGCTCAAATATTGATCAGAATGGGGCATGAAGTGATCAGAGCAACTCGGGGCATGTGGTAATCTTGTTATGCCTGAATCAATAGGAAGGATAGGCGACATCTTGGCGCATCGACAAAGCACTGTAGATCTCCTAAACACATGTCAAACTCAAAATGGTCTTCAGAAAGTTTGTACAAAGAAGTTCAAGCTGCGATATCTGGGGCACCCAATTCTCATATTATTTATATTGAATTTGTTGTTCTTGGAATATTTTTCCTTTTCTAAGATATACATTCCCAATTAATTTCTTTATTATCCTTCTTTACTATTTTGGATACTTTATTCATTTTGAGCTATGCTCAGAACCTGCTTTATTCTTCTCCATTATTATGACCCCTTTTGCAAACATGTTGCATTGGAATAATGATTAATGGACTAATAAAACCTTCACAAAGGAAGTTTTGCATATTACTCTGAAAATTTTCTAAATAATACAGGAACTGGAAACATGACTATTGTTTAGAACGCACCAATTTTTAAAGGTTGGAAATTTGAGAAGGAAGAGTCTAAATTTGGACTTTCTCTTTGGATTTTGTTGTCAAATGCATTGATTGAACAAAATGACAAGATGTCACATTAATGATAAAGCTTAAATAAACAAGCAAGCAATGATCATCAGGAAATAGGAAGAGGTTACCTCGGAGAAGAGAGCCTTCATTTGCACATAAGTACGACACCTTGGGAATGGTGTAAGGAACCAGAATGATTAAATCCGGTATCCTTGAATTGTGATAAGAGAGGATTGAGGAAAAGCCACATATTTCTACCCTTGGATTACAGTGGCAGAATGATGGTACAAATTTTGCGCCCCAATGGATTAAACTTGGAGGTTTACAGTGGGGGCAACCTGGCTAAATGTCTCTTCAAGAAAGCCGGTCAAGCAAGAAGGCGTTGTAGCACGTCAGTGTTAAAGCCTTAATAAACTTCGAGTAATGACAACCTGAGCGGGATCATTCTCGAAAAAATAAAATTCTGCATTCATGCAAACACCAATCACACATGTCTAGTTAGGAGCATTTGATTCATTTTGATCATGCCATCCTAATCATTAAGCATAATTAGGTTCATTATACAAGTGATGTTCCCCAGAGAACAGATCAGTGAAGATAGCAGATCTTGCCTTCCTGCATCGACAGCGAAGCAGATCAAAGACACAAACCTTGCCTCCCTTGGTTGTAGTGGAGCTGGTTGAAGACAACAGATCTTGCATTCCTGCATTGATAGCGAAGCAGATCGAAAACACAAGCCTTGCCTCCCTCGGTTGTAGTGGAGCTGGATGAAGACAACAGATCTTGCCTTCCTGCATTGATAGCGAAGCAGATCGAAAACACAAGCCTTGCCTCCCTCGGTTGTAATGGAGCTGGTTGAAGACAACAGATCTTGCCTTCCTGCATTGATAGCGAAGCAGAACGAAAACACAAGCCTTGCCTCCCTCGGTTGTAGTGAAGCTGGTTGAAGACAACAGATCTTGCCTTCCTGCATTGATAGCGAAGCAGATCGAAAACACAAGCCTTACCTCCCTCGGTTGTAGTGGAGCTAGTTAAAGACAACAGATCTTGCCTTCCTGCATTGATAGCGAAGCAGATCGAAAACACTAGCCTTGCCTCCCTCGGTTGTGGTGGAGCTGGTTGAAGACAACAGACCTTGCCTTCCTGTTGATAGCGAAGCAGATCGAGACACAAGCCTTGCCTCCCTCGGTTGTGGTGGAGCTGGTTGAAGACAACAGATCTTGCATTCCTGCATCGACAGTTAAGCAGATCGAAGACAAAGCCTTGCCTCCCTCGGTTACAGTGGAGCAGGTTAAAGATAACAGATCTTGTCTCCCTAAGCAGTAGCGGAGCAGATCAAAAGCAGCAAATCTTATCTTCAAGTATAAGGAAGCAGATTGAAGCCGATAATCCTATCTCCCTGAAGTTGTAGTGGAGCAGATTAAAGTAATAGATCTTATCTCTTTGAAGTTGTAGTAGAGTGGATCGTATCAGGTCTTATTTCCCTGAAGTTGCAGCGGAGCAGACTTAGTAAGCAAGTCTTATCCCCCTGAAGTTGTAGTGGGGCGGACTGAGAATAACAAATCTCATTTCCCAAGCGGTGCAGTGGAACAGATTAAAGCCACAATGACGAATCTTACTTCCTCGACATTGTAGTTAAACAAATTGAAGCTACAAGCTACGAATCCTATCTCCCTGACGTTGTGGTGGAGTAGATCGAGGCACCAATTCCTATACTTCTGAAGATGCAGTAGGATGGAATGGAGCCACTTGAAGAAGAAGAACACCAGGGTCCAAGCTCGATCGGGCAAAATTGATCATTTTTAGTCTTTCCTTTGTTCCCGTTACACGACAACGAGCAAAGAGGGGCAGCTGTAATAGGCCCAATTTGCTCGGGCCCAAAAGCACAAATGAAAAAACCAAATAAATAAAAATAAAGTCCCATCAATTAATGTCCAGATTACAAAATGCCTACCAGGCCCAATTTAAATCCCAGACCTTAAACAGACCTTAAACCCAACTTTCATAACTCTGTCACAGTGGCCCAATTGGCCCAAAATCAGAAACCCTAAGGGTTTTTAGACCATTTCGGTGTGCTGCAACATTGATCCTCTGCTCCTGCGTCGTAGGCAAACTTAAACCAAGAGCCCCGGGCGTGCATCACCACCAAGCGCGTGCATCATCTCCACACAGATGTTCCTCCACCCTACAAGCCGTACCTGTAAAGGACGAAAAAACGCACAGCAAACAAACAAAAACAACCAGCAACGAAAATAAAACAGAAAAGAGAGCAAAAAAGAAAAAAGAACAGAGAGTAGAGGAGATTTTTATTTTTTTATGTATTTTCTTTTATTTTTGCTTTGGCTATAAAAAGCCGATTCATTTTCTGTAACAGGGGGGCTTCTTCTTCCCTTTTTTACACGATATCGAATACAAAAATCGAGAGAAATCAAAAAACTTGAAAGGTGATTGCAGATTTCCTTTTTCTTTTCGTTCTTTTTTTGCTTTGTTTTTTTTATACTTATTCCATATTCAGTGCTAAAAAAGAAAAAAAAGAAAATAGGAGTTAAAGAGTCATATACCTGGTGACCGCATCTCCTTTCTCTCCGTTGTCATCGGAGTTGAAAAGGGGATCGAAGAACCTAAGGAGCAGATTGTTGAATGGCGTAGAGTTTTCTTTAGTTTAGGTTTTATTTTTTGTTCTCTTTTTTCTTTCTTCTTTGCAAAACAAATAGAATAAAGGAGGGAGTATACTTACCAGCGCGGAGACGGTGACAAAGCCTTATCTGCTCTATCCAAATCGGAGCTAGATGAGGCTTTGATTTTGTTGAAGCGGCGGATGAGAAAGAATAGGGGGCATAGGGTTGCTGATTGTGTTGAAAAGAAAAAGAAAATGACTTGGTTTCTTTCTGATTTAGGGTTTAGAATGATGTTTGTGGGTATTCCAAACGATACCGTTTGGGGCTAGACTTAGTGGCTCCCAAAACGACACCGTTTGGTGCCTTGACCCGATGATCCGGCTTGATTCGAGGAGGATCCGTGCCTTTTGAAATTAAGGGGAAATTTGCGCATTGAATCCCTCTGCATTGACTTTCATTTTGATTCAGTTTCCTTTCAATTCTTAAATTGTTATTGCATTTTTATTTTAATTTCATTTAGATCCATATCTAAACGCTGCCATTTTCGCTGATCGGATTGAAGCATCTTAGCATTTATGTTTAATTGTCGTGTTGATCCTCGCTTTTGAATCAATTATCAATCTAGCTCGTTTTTAATTCTACTAGAAATTTAGTTTTTTATTTAATTCTAATTCTATTTAATTCTTAGTTTTGACATATTTATTTCTAAAACTTATATTATTTCAATGTTTAAATTTGATATTATTTTTAATTTTATTATTAGTGTGTTTTTAAGATATGACATATTATTATTTTAAATCATTATTAGCATTATTTAAATTCATCATACATTAATGTTTTAAGCCTACTATATATTTTTTGTTTTTTTATAATACTATTATTTATAAATAGATATAACTCACGAAATTATTCTTTTCTTAAGTATATATTAATATTTTGATTTCATTATGATTATTAGCTTTAAATTTTTATTTATATATGTCTTTTAAATCGGTTTTATTTATATATAATTATGTTTTTAAAATGCAATTTCCTATTCTATTTTTTACTAGTATATATATATAAATCATTATTATTATATTTTTATATGCATTGTTTATATATCAAACTAATAAATGTATATATTTATTTTCAATTTATTTCAAATACCAATTATCTAATGTTTTATTATACTTTGTGTCTATTTTGAATATCATATATGTAATTTATTTGGAAGCTTTCGTACATAGGATATATTGTTTTTTATTATCTTAATGTATCTTTTGAATTTATGATAAATTTATTTAGTTTTTGAGCGTTGACATCGATGTTTGTATAGTATAATTGAAATCATTATGGTTATTTGCATTTACCTACTATTTGTTTGCCATTTGTTAGTGTATATTTGAGTTGTTATTTATTTTTTTCTTACATTATATATATTGCTTCTGTCATGTCTCATTTGTAAAAATTGTATTTTATTGGAGCATTACAATCATTTCTATTTCGTAATTTTCAAAAGGACCTGGTGTTCATAGTTCTCGAGAGAATTGTGCCCTAACTTACTGGGCTTCAATTCTTCTTGACAAATTTGAATAGCCAAGCGTTTATTTTGGTAAAACCACACAACTTTAAAATAAAGCTTTTGAAACATCAAAGTGATAGATCCTAACTTACTGGATACAACATTTTGTTATCTCGATTTTAAAGTAAAGGCAATGTCTGGTGTTTAGGAAATCTAAGAAAATTGAACCCTAACTTACTGGGCTATGATTTCTCGATTGACCCAAATAACCAAATATCCTTCTCAAAACGTATGAATTTTTAAAATTTAAAGAGACGAATCTAACTTCAAAGATTGAATCGTTGCACTCTAACTCACTGAGTGTGACTGTTTATTTCTTTAAAGTGGGTAGGTTTTATTTACCAATTTGATTATTAAAATTTTCTTTTCAAAGGATCATATTTTAGAATCTTTTCAAATTCTCGACACTAAGACATTAAACAATTGATTCGGTACCAATTTTGGGCGTCACGAGGGTGCTAACCCTTCCTCATGCGTAATCGACTCCCAAACCTATTTTCTGATATTTTAGAAAAGTAACTGTGCCTGGGATTTCGAGCAACAAGGAGTTATGGCGATCTAGTCCCTGAGTATTTGACTCTACTCCTCTTATACTATTTCTTTTTGTTGTTTAGGGATAGGATATATTTGGTGCTTTCAACTTCAATCTTGATGAAAATCTGCTTCAAAATCGGCTTCAATGGTGTTTTTCGAGTTGTTTTCTTGAGTATTCTATGACGGCTCACTCCTCTCTTCTTATCTTTGTCATATATATAGGTCTTCAAATGTCTGAAAAATTTAAAAAATGTGTTTTCCCATAGGTTTGGAGTACGATTCGTGATTTCCACATGGTCTGGCACATGGTTGTATGGTAGCCCATGTGACTCACATGACCGTATGTCCAGCCCGTATGGCTCCTGAAACTTGCTCCGATTATTGCTCATTTTTCACTTGTCTTGCTCCCAAATGCTCTCTTAAGTAAAGAAACATGAATTTAAAGGATTAGGACCATGAAATTCACCATTTTAAATTGAATAATCATCCAAAAATACATTAAGAATGAGGCTAAAACATGTTACTTTTGACATTTATCATGCAGTCTAGCATTTTGGTCGCATTTGCCATTTTAACCAAACAAGCAACTTAAGGTAGCATTGTATCAACAATAACAAATTCTAAAATTTTAAATTATTAATATGAATGATAAGATAATTTTTATAATTTTGACCATATAATTATTATAACGAAGTAATATAACTTAGTTAAAATTTTCTATTAGTTTAGTTAAAATTTTCTATTAATCCTTGTATTTTAAAAAAGATGTGGATTTAATCATATACTTTAATTTGATCATTTTACTCCTATAGTTTTCAAATTTTAAAATTCAGTTCTCACCAAATGATAACGATTAAAATCATTAAGTTATGCTATTTGGTGCAATGAATATTTTATCTGATAAGTGCAAAAGGTAATACAATTAAACCTCTTTCTTAATATGTTTTTGGGTGCTTATCTGATTTAAATTGTGAATTTTATGCTCATAATCCTTTAAATTCATGTTTCTATACTCAGGAGTGCATTTGAGAGCAAAAGGAGAAAAAAACAAGCAAAAATTAGAAAATCGGAGCAAGGTCTCGGAGCAAGGTATAGGGACCGCATAGGTTGACCCCTTCCACACGCTGTGTGAGCCATATGGGCTGCCACACGGCCATGTGGCAAGCTATGTTGATTTCACGAATTAGCACTTCGAACAGCCAAAAAAGATAAATTTTAGGTTTTTCAAGCATTCTAAGACGTAAATATCTCCAAAATATGAAGATAAGAGTAAGTCGTAATTGAATACTCAAGAAAAGAACTCGAGAACACCATTGGAATCGATTCTGAAGTAGATTTCTGTCAAGATTGAAGATTCACAGTTGATTTCTTAGGAGATTATCATGAGTTTCTTTGTTCCTTTCGATTATACTGTGTTTTGGATGTTTTTATTTAAAATCATGAACTAATTTTCTAAATACCTAGGCAGATGAACCCTATGATGGATTTTGTCTTTTGATTTTTATTTTATGCAATAAATACTTAGATCTTGTTCTCAATTACGTATGCTTAATTCTTGGTTTAGTATTTCTAGGCTATTAATCCATGTTTGATGTGTTTAAATCAAAGGAGGAATAGACCCTATATAAGAGTATATCTAGCATATTTGAGTGGAGTTGCATGCAATTCTAGAAATAGGACAACATAAATCTACCGGATTGGAGTCAAATCTAATAGGGGAATCCATAAATCGAGTTTATGTAATAATAAATGTTTTAATTAGAAAGAAATTTCATTTAATCAACCTAGAGTCAATTGCTCTTATTCTTGAAGAGAGATATGAACATAATTTAGGGATTTCTACGGATCAAAATACTAAGTGAAGAAATTGCGTAATTTAGATTGATAATGACATGAAATCTAGGTGAATTTTTTCCTAGGTATTGTTTTGCTTTTTGTTTGTTTACTCGGTTATTTTCCTGATTTGTTCTTTTTCGCGTTCTTTAGTTAATTTTAGTTTTTAACCAATCACTCGAATTTATCGGTTAAATAATAGAAAGACGGTAATTACTATTACTTTTAGTCTTCGTGGAAATGATATTTTTGCTCATCATAGCTATACTATTAATTGAAAAGTGCACTTGTCTTAGTCAAAATTTTAGTTGGTTTATGACTACAATCATTATCATACGCGTAATGTCATGTTAGGTGATTATTTCCACGCATTGCTCACTAAAAATCCAATTAATGGATTAATGATTGTTATTAGTGTTAAAACTGAAATTTCAAAATATGAAAAGTATAGAGACTTAGAATGACCCAGTTAGAGAATATAGATTAAATCTAAAACTATACACATAGTACAAGACTAGTAATTAAATTTAACCAAACAAATTTAATTGTTATTATTTGGGTTAAGACAAATTTCAAAATTCTAAAAGCACAAAGACTAAAATCGCTTAATTCATAAAGTACCAGCAATTTCTCTTAAAAGAGGGTGACTCTTCATCAACTTCTTAACTGTTTCTATTTTGAGAGTATTTCAAAATAATAAATAATTTCTCAAGTCAATTTAGACCCATGTTGTCTTAATTTTTATATTTTTGTTTTGTTTTGTTTGTTTTTTATTGTTTAATAAGTATTTACTTTTATAAGTTTTTGTTTGCTCTTATAGTACTTTTTTTAGTATTGCTTATGCATGTAGTCTTACTTTTGCAAGTGATTTTAATGATGGTTTTGTTGTCGTCCTCTCCAGTTTGGTAGGTGTTTGGTTCTTTTGTTGATTTTGCCCACTGCTTTGGACTATTCGGGGTTGATTTCCTTATCGTGATAGTTGCTTGCAGTCACTCTAGATATGTCGTGCTTGAGTTGTGACAAAGTCTATTGTTAGCGTGTCATAATGTTCTATTGATGTTGAGGTTGAAGCTTTTGTTGTGTCGGTAGAGTTTGTCCTTTACCGACGACGATGATTGTTTGTTGTTTTCTCTTTTACTCGAATTGTAAGGTCTCATTCATGGAATGAATTAATGAATTTTATCTTTAAAAAAATTCATTTTTAGAATTTAGAGTAAATTACACTCAAGGTCACTAAACTATGAGTAACAATTTTGTTAATTAATTACTACTTCTTTTATTATCGACAATTTTGCTAATCAATTTTAAATTAGCACTTAGTACACCTGCACCATCTTTTAACATCATGCAGTTTCGAATTCAAATTAAACTGAATTTTCTTTTAAATTTGCAATTTCAAATTAAACTCAATTCAAAAATTGATTTTAATATTAATAACTTTATTAAAATTTAAATAATTTTTTATTGTTAACTTATAATACAAATTCAATAAAATATATAATATAAAAAGACACTGCTAATAAAGAGAACACCTTTAATTTGTCTGAAGGCCCCCTTTCCGGGGCTTGATTTAATATGGTCAGATAAGAAATTTTGTAGATAAAACCTCAACTATGTGAGAATTCGAGTCATAATCTTGCAGAAAATTCGACACCTAATGGAAAAGTATGTCCAAAAGTCTTGGGGCCACACATAAATCATCTTTAAATTGTTAAACCAAATTAAAGATGGAACCGTCATTCTCATGGGATCAACATCTTGTTACTTATACTCTATAGAGAATAACTTCAAGTCAACCCCAATTTATAATCATGTTAGTATATATGAGTAATAATTTTGTTAATTAATTACTACTTCTTTTATTATCGACATTTTTGCTAATCAATTTTAAATTAGCACTTAGTACACCTACACCATCTTTTAACATCATGCAGTTTTGAATTCAAATTAAACTGAGTTTTTTTTTTAAAAAAAATTCAAGCAATTGCAAAGACTTTTAACAATTGCAACATACAGATTTCCAACCAAAAAAAAAAATCATTCCGCGAGAAGAGGTAAGTTTGGAACACATTTTTATATGTTCCATGACAACAGCTGTCCCCTACAACAATGGCTACAAGACCTGTTAAATTATATTAAACTAATTTTAAATCCAAATTAAAATATACTTCTAATCAAACTAAAATTTGAAGGAATTGACAGTTCACCTCAATAATAGTCACATGGATAAGTAATAAATAAATAAAATATGTGGATGAAATAATAGAAGTAAAATACATAGACATTTGATATGTGAAACAAGATATTGAGATGAATTATGTGATTAAAGTGTAATAAGAAAGAAAATTGATTTAATATGATTAATTAGTGAATATTGAACTTTTATGACAAAAAGGAACTAAATTAAAAAGTTATGAAAGTTTATAAAACTATTTGATAAGTGAAGAATGTAGTAGAGGATGTAACATTTTAGTGCTTTTAAGAGGGTGTTACAATGAATATAGCCTTATCAGTTTAGAAAATGTCTTATGGACAAAAATTTGGTAAGACATTTTACGGTAATAAGAGGGTAATTTTATGTTGACCATCCTATTTTACATGAAACAAATATTAAAAAGACTGAAAATATCTTTTATAAAAATTTTATTCTAAAACAAAAAGCCTAAAATAGTTGTAATCAAATCAAATATTTGGCAAATTTCCCCATTTTCAAATTAGTTCATAAAAGAAATACTAGAAGTACAAAATTTATCCTCTGGAATTTTAAAATAACTTTTACCAATATTACATAAATAATATGGTATAGATCATTTGAACATTTTACTGAACTTAACTTGATTGGCACAAAATTTGATATCGAAATTTTTGAGGCATTGTAACAATCATTTAGTCTAATAATAACAAGAGCATATCAAAGTCAAAACATATGGACTTTAAATTCATTATTGTTAAAGAAAGAGCACAGAGTGATCAAGTGTTTATAAAGCATATTGGATTAAGGATTTGCTTATTAAGGGACTAAACCTAAGGTTTTTCATCATGACCACCTATCTTGGGGATATTGAGTTTTACAGGGAGTTTGTAATTTTAAAATTTTCTATTATCAACACATTTTCAGTTATATTAGTTTACAAATATTTTAAGGTTATTTGAATAGAAATAAGGTTTGCTTGGTTTAATCACAATATGATTTTGCTAATGTTTGATCACACAAAAGTTTAAGAAGAACTGGTTGGAAGCAGGCATGCTTAAATCACAATCCAATTAATTTTCATGCTACACATCTATATCTGATTTATGCCATTTTGTTGTATTGTCGAAACCACTTTTTATTTTGAAAAAATGTGGATCGACTTTAAAACAAAAATTGGAGTCGCCACCGATCTTTTATTGAGGTGTGATCGGATCACCTTGAAAACAATTTTAGGTCTACGAATTTTGAGAAAATAGGTTCGGGAGTCGGTTACACACGAGGAAGGGTTGGCACCCTCGTAACGCCCAAAATTGGTACCGAATTGATTGTTTAATGTTTTAGTGTCGAAATTTTAAAAAGATTTTAAAATACGATCCTTTTGACTTGAATAAATTGAATTAAATAATAAAACTCTTATTTCAAAGAAATAAAATGTCGCACCCAGTGAGTTAGGGTGCAACATTTTTAATCTTCAAAATTAAGTTTATCTTTTGACTTTTAAAACCCATGCATTTTGAGAAGGATATTTGGTTATTTGTGTCGAATGAAAACTCAAACCCAGTAAGTTAGGGTTCAATTTCCCAAAATTTCTAAATACTGAATATTGCCATTATTATTTTTTAGAGATCCTTAACTCACGGTAGCAAAATGTCATATCCAGTAAGTTAGGATCCAACATTTTGAAATCCCGAAAGAGAACCCTTTTATTTAGAATCTGTGCGATTTAATTAAAAAAGGGATACTCGGCTATCTAAATTTAACGAAAAGAATTGAAACCCAGTAAGTTAGGGCGCCATTCTCTCGAAAATCGTGAACACTAAGCATTTTGAAAGTTTTTGAATGAAATGATTTCGATACTTAAATGATATTAAACGTAATCTTTTGAACGAATAAAAAACGATTGGATAATAATGTACAACGTGAAATGACGATTTGTTAACAAAATATACTCTAACGAATGACAAATAATCAATAAAAACAAATAAACAATACCATACATAAAAGAGCAATAATCATTTGTAAATATTAACATCAACCTTTGAAAGCTAATGACCTAAAAGCTTGTCACAAATAAAATATAACAAATTTAAAATAACTAAAAAAGTAGCATGAGAGAAAAGAAATTTGAAATTATCAATATATATACACAAAATACACGTATATAAAAATTTTAAAAGAAGTAATTAAAAGGAAGACTTGAAATAATTTAAAAATAGAATTAAAAGTGAACAATAATATCTAAATGAATTTTAAAATAACTTTTATAAGAAGAAAATCAAAATAAATAAAACCCAAAATAATACACATATATTAAATAGGTAATATATATAAATTATGTATTATAAAAGAAAACTATTTAAAATAAATAAAATAAATTCTATTGGATTAATATAAAAATATAAAATAATTCATTATGAAATCAAATAATAATATATGATAATAATATATAAAAAACTTAAAATAACAGTACATAATAGAATAAAATAACGATATAAAAGGTTAGATAAATTGATAACAACAACAACAATAATAATAATAATAATAATAATAATAATAATAATAGTAGTAGTAGCAGTAGTAGTAGTAATAACAACAACAATAATAATAATGATAATAACAGTAATGATAGTAATAATAGTAATAATGATAAATTAATATTAAAGTAATTATTTTAGTAGCAAAAATAACAAAACAGATTACTAATTTGGAATTAAGACAGAAATTTAGGGGTAAGACGTGCAATAAAATGAAATGAAAAGGACCGAATTGAAATTCATTTAAAATTAGAGTGACTAGCACATAAATTAAACACACAAGTCCCAAGTGGCAATCAAGTCAGATCATCGGAAATAGAGTCGTTTCGAACGCTCGTCTCCTCAACTGACAAAAGGACGAAATTGAAAGCAGGATCAAATTATGTGGCAAAATTAAAAAAGACAAAAAGAATTAAACTGAAGTAAATCAAAAAACAGAAGGACCAAACATGCAAATAAGCCATTGAAACAAAACGCGCGGATCCTCCCCGGGTCAAATCGGATCATCGGGTCATAGGGCTATACGATGTCGTTTTGAGGCCACTGAAACAGGCCACAAATGACGTTGTTTTATAGGCGTTATAAAAGAAAAAAATTCTGCAAATCTATTCACTATTTCAGAATAAAAAAAAGGAAAAGGAAAAGGATAAAAAAAACCCTAAGGGTTTCGTCCCCTTCTCAAACGCAGCCCCCTGCCTCGACTCCGATTGTACCAGAGGAGGATGTGAGCTTCAATGGCGCCGACGTCAAGGTAAGATCCCCCTTCATTTCTTTATATTTTTCGCATAAATCAGAAAAAGAATCACAAATCAAAGAAAGAAAAAAGAAAAAAAAATCAAAAAGAAAACCCGGAGAATCCCCTTAACGATGTGTTCTTTTCTATTTTTGAATTTTTTTGTATTTTTGTATTGATCTCGCCTCCAAACTTACAGATTCTAAAAATATGGCTTAATATAGCCGAAAAAGGAAAAGAAATATAAAATCAAAATCCAAATTTTTACAATTGCTATCTGTTTTTGTTTTTGGTGCTGCGTTGTTCTTTTTTTGTTTGTTGCAGATGTACGGAGGCCAACCGAAGTACGGAGGTGGTGGACATGGCGCAGCACACGTGGGGAAGGCCATGGTGAATCGTTGTGGGGCTGCTGCGGCGGCTTAGTTTCTAGAAACCCTTAGAGCACGTTTGGTTCGCTGTAATGGAATAGAGGCGTAATGGAATAGAGGCGTAATAGCAAATCAATTGTTTGGTTGAATGTAATGGAATAGAGGCGTAATAGTATTCTTGTGTTTGGTTGAATGGAATGGAGGTGTAATAGCATAACGGAAAAAACTAAAATGACTAGAATACCCTTAGCAGAAATTTGTTTAGGTAAATGATTATTGTTATTGTTATTAAATTTTAATAAGATTATTAATATCAATAATAAATAATTTAATCATATTTTAACATAATTATTATTAAGTATATTTTAATTAAAATATATAATTTAATAAAATTCTTAATAATAAATATTCTTATATGAATTTACTCAAATCATAATATATGATACTATAAAATATAATTTAACATAATTATTATTAAATATATTTTAATTAAAATATATAATTTAATAAATTCTTAATAATCAATATTCTTATATGAATTTACTAAAATCATAATATATGATACTATAAAATATAATTTGAAATAATTATTATTAAATATATCTTAATTAAAATATATGATTTAATAAAATTCTTAATAATCAATATTCTTATATGAATTTACTAAAATCATAATATATGATACTATAAAATATAATTTGAAATAATTATTATTAAATATATTTTAATTAAAATATATGATTTAATAAAATTTAAAATAATTATTACTAATAAATTTTCTTATATGAATTTGTATAATTTAAAATAATAATTATTAAATATAATTTAATAATAATATATAATTTCATAAAATTCTTGATAATAAATTTTCTTATATGAATTTATATAATTTAAAATAATTAATATTAAATATAATCTAATAATGATATATAATTTCATAAAATTCTTAATAATAAATATTCTTATATGAATTTACTAAAATCATAATATAACTTGAGAATTATATTCGCATAAACATAATTAACTTATATTAACAAAAGGTTAGATGAAAATGAAATTCTACATCATAATCCATATGTTATATAGTTTTACAACATCAAAAGTTTGAACATTGATTTTTAATGGTCGAAAGAAATCTTCTTACCCATTCCAATCACAAGATCGGAAGGTAAACTAAAGAAAACGAGCATTTGAGTTGGATGATCTGGAATTTTACTTAAAGCTCGATACCGGTCATCGACGGTTAAACCTTCAATTTCCCATAAGGTTGAATATAAATTTGTAGCTTTCTCTTGGATGATCTGGAATTCTTCTGACTTATGCTGAACTACCACATCGGAGGCAATACTCCTACTGATTTGTTCGCTAATGGCCCGTATGTTTTCGGCCAATAAAGTGGCAGCCTCATAAGTTTTCAAGCACATAAGTTTTCAAGAAAAAGGCATAACATCAGGATATATAGTTCAAATACAAAAGAAGTACAATTATTACATTGGCTAACTAGCAATTACTTGAGGCAGCCTTGGTTAGTATTACAACATTAAACCTAAATAACTTGGGAAGAAGCAGCAAAACATTGATATAAACTGTTCTAAATGCAGCACATAATCAAATTACCCAATGCAAGTAAGAAAAACAGACTACTTTATGAGTCTTTTTTTATCAGTTTCTTTATAGATATTGCCAACACTGCTATTTACTTGTTATCTGCTAAAAGTCATTATATGAATTTTCATTTTCATTTTCATTTTCATTTCTCATGATAGTTTCTCAACTTCAATGTGGATTTGCAATTTTTTTAGTGGACATGTAATGACCAAAATGTGAACTATTTAATTGCTAGCAGGTGAAGGTTTGTTTTGTCCTTCAAGAAGCAAAGGAAAATATGCTGATAAATCACACTTGTGGTAAAATTGCATTTAGTTTATTCAAACATAAAAGCAAGTCAGATCATATCACATGGCAAAAAACTATAACTAAAGTTGTGTATCAAATACTTTATCTTATAACAGGTTAGTCTAAAGTTTAGGTCCTATCAAATAGACACTAATCTATACACCTAACTATAGTTTGATTTTATAGATCATCATATAGTAAAAACTTGTCAAATTGAAACAAAACATCAAAGCAATTAGTTTTCTGTTGTTCCAACATAGAGATCGGACAATTACAACGTAACATCAAAGTACTAGATTTCATCTGATATTCTCACTCAACAGCAATTATCACCATTTTCTTCTCTACCTTCTTCAAGCAAAAACACATATGGACATCTCTAAAGCTTCAAGAAAAGTTTTTCATTTTCCAGAACACACGTCCTGATAAATACCCTAGGCAATACAACTGTACTACACCAAAAGTAAAAAGAAGAGTTTAATTATCTACACTTTGGAGTCTTCCAGGTCTCAGCCATAAAATTGAGAAATACTTGCCTAATTTCAAAGAAAAAAGTGCCAGCATTTTTTCCATTGAAATGTACATTGACTTGCCCTTTTATCATGTCAAGGTTCATAAACTATGTAGAAACAAAGCAACAAATTCGAGCATGCAACAGAGGAGTCGCCTGAATGTCATTCTAAAGCTGGAGAAACTTTCTAGAGGTAGAAGAACCAATATATAACATTCATGGGTAATTAATATTAACCAGCTGCCACCACATTCAATACCCAGCTTGATATCATACCTGAGACTTACATTAGCACACAACTCTGCATCCCCCCCAAAACAAAATGTAACCATATCCAGCACATATTTGGACATTGATATTAGGAGCATGATCCTCTAAATATATGAAAAATTTTCAAAACAACTGAGTATACCCATATCCGGCACTCACCACCTAATCCTAATCAACATAACATAGACCATAATACATGAAATTGTCACCTATCATCTTAGTTATGGTCAAACAATGGTGATTAATGCCTTCCAAGATAAAGAATGGTTCGGCTACAAAAAGCCGAAACCAATATTCTTCAATTTTCATACAACAATAAAAACCTAACACAAAGAAGAAAACATTAAAATCAAAACCATAATATTCCCACAAAACTTTGAAATCAAAGCCACCCTGCAATCAAATAGAACTCCCCAATGGAATAAAGGACTCAGACCACAACCATAAATCAGAGGAAGCCAAAGACAATGTTGAAGCAAAGATTCATACCTGAAATCAGCCTCCGATGAAGCAGGGATTACAAAAATTGCAACAAAGAAACGACAGAGAAATAAATCACTGAAATATAAGAAAAAAACATTGATCTGAAACCAAAATAGAAATGAAAAGGCAAAGAAAGACAAAGAAAAAGTTCAAGATTCATACCTCAAAATCAGTCTCCAATAAAGCAGTGGATTTCAAAAACCATAACAAATGATAGGGAAAAAATGAAAAAAGAAATCGATGAGGACAAAAAAAGGAGAGGGTGGAGGTCGATTTTGGGTAGAGAGGGAGGGTAAAACAGAGACTGATTTGGGAAGATGGACGTAATAGGGCTAATCGTCGTTTTGGGAAGGGAATAGAAAAGTAGAGAATTTGGGAATAGGTCAGTAATGTAATAGGTGCGTAATGGGCATTACAACGAACCAACCGGAATAGGTCAATAATGTAATAGGCGCATAATCGGGGCATAATGGTATACCTATTACAGCGAACCAAACACGTTGTTAGGGTTTCTGAAAACGTAGAAAAAAATGGGTTGTTTTGGCTTGTAACGTGGTTGGGCTAGGGTTGGTCATTGGGCCTCTGTAACTTGGGTTTTGGTGGTGTAAATTTGTTAGGGTAAATAGGCTAATTAGGCCTGGTATTGGGTTTAATTTTGTTTGTAATTTGGACTTTTATTTTTTGGTTTTAAGTCTCATGGTTTTAATTTTATTTATATGGGCCCGGGCCAAAATTGGGCCTTACATGTATTATTATACATTATTAGAGATGAATTTAGTTATGAAATATGTAATGAAAATCGTTAACATAATTAACAGACGAGATTACTCAAAATACTTTTTCATTGTACTTGGAGAGTGATAGAGTGTGAATCACTTGTTGTATTTGCGAAGAAAGGTAGGGAATTACTCATTGAGCTAGGCTCCGTAAATTATTTTTATTCATATCCAGTTTAACAAATCTCTCGATTAAACCTCCGATTTCCAAAAGAATTTTCCATTTATATAGCTATCGTGGCAACCCAGAGAGCCTGATCCAGGACATGACAACGATAGGAAAAGGTTATGAGGGATAGAAGGACATCGTCCAAGGTTGAACAGTCAGGTATTGTCCGAATATGATCCAAGGACTTTCAAACAGAACCTTTTCACAATCAAGTTTTTTCTTAAATTTGGCCAGAAAATAGCCATTTTCGATGTCCATCGCTTTAAATCGAGATGATGGCTTCCAAATGTCAGAAATTTTACTGTGAAGAACAGAGTAACCAATATTTCAGCCTAGAAGTTTCAAGACAATTGTATTTTCCATGTCCCTAGTGAGCAATTGGTGGATTTTGTTTGAAAATTCTATTAAAGGTATACTATTAACAATAGATTTTTGTATATTTCCATCCACTATATCAAAATCTTCATCTTCGTCTATTCCAGTTCTATTAGCTTTGGAAGGTTGTCCCACTAATTTTCTTTCCAAAAAGGTAATGTTTTAGTAGAAACATCAACGACCATATTTGTATCCACTCTTCGGGTTTATCCCTAAAACATACCTTTTTAGGAATCAAAGCCTCCATGGGTGAATTTCCAGTGCCACCTTCCTAACAGAGAGAGTTTTCAGAGAGAGAATCTAAGTGAGAATGTCAACTCTTTGTCCATAAGTCAATTTTAAATGGCAGCATATGAAATAAAAAAAATCATACTCAAATCAACTTTAAATTTTAGATACATGTTGTGGACATCCTCATTGGTTACAAAATCTGTTGGGAAAAGATGAGCTGAATGATACTGAGTGGCACTCGATCATGTTAAGTGTAGATTGCCATTAAGGTAGTTAAATATTTGTTGTATTTTATTAGACAATTTAATGAAGAAAATTTTTAGAATTAATGTGTTATTTTATTGAAGATACTACGATCCATCTATGGAAACCAATTTATTGGATTGGATTCGTGTGAATAAATTAAGTTCTTGAAATGTGGAGATTTGATTAGGATAGTGTTGCTGATTTTGAAGAGCATATCTGCAATTGATTTTACTTTGATTATTGTGATTATATTAGCTATATTTAAGGAGTTACTTTGTATTTACTTAGAGTCTATATTAGGGAGTTGGGATTAATACATGCTTTAAGACTTGTTTAGGTTTTGCATGAAACATTATTGAGTGTATTCTAATATGTTCATTCAAGAACTATATTGTGACGGAGTGCATACTGTTAGGGGAAGATTTGGAGGTGAGTGCTCTAGTCTCTAGGTGCAAAGGTGAGGTCTCTATACTTGGAGAGCGATAGAGGTGAATCACTTGTTGTATTTGCGAAGAAAGATAGGGAATTACTCATTGAATAGGCTCCGTAAACATAGGGAAATTCAACTGTGTAAACAAACATTTATATTGTTTCTATTTTTGTTGGCAATATTTAGGTAGTGCCAAGCCGTAGTGGCCATTGTTGTCTAGCATTTTTGTCGCATTTGCCATTTTAATCAAACAAGCAACTTATGGTAGCACTATATCAACAGTAATAAATTCTAAAATTTTAAATTATTAATATGAATGATAAGACAATTTTATAATTTTGACCAGATAATTACTATAACGGAGTAATATAATTTAGTTAAATTTATGTAGCACACATTAGATTAAGATAAATTTTACTTAAATTAAAACTTTCAAATATTTCAATAATCATTTTGTAATCTTTTGAACTTAAGTGACTAAAATATAAACTTATTAATAATTTGATGACCTTGAGTATAATTACCCTAAATTTTAAATTTCTATCATTAAACAAAATTATTCCTTCTTAACAGAAGCACCAATCTCACTACAAAAATTTTATGGAGGTCTTGCCAAACCGAATATATCATGGAAAAAGAATATTACACGTATTTATAAAAATTAAATAAAATTTATTCAAATTCATTTTTCGATATTAATACTTTTATTAAATTCTTTTAAACATTCCATTAACTTTTAAATTTAAATAAATAACCCAACAACTCACAAAATCACCAAACCGTGATAATATATATTCAGATGGTAGGAACTTTAGGTTGAAAACAAAAATTTAAAAAGTTATTTTGATTTCTCCAAGTAAGAGTGGAAAAGCCAGAATAATCTTCATTGAAGTTAAAACTAAAACAAAATCAACCCATGAATTACATATTATATCAGAAATTTGGGTAGGATTTGAATTTGAATGAGATTCAATTTTGTTTTACATATTGCATAAGCAATTTGAGAGTAATTATATATTTTGGGGGAAATTATAGAAAAAATTTGCTCTCAAACGTGAATGACAAAGTCAGTCAACCATGGTGTTGGTCCTCCTTCCCCGTTCTTAATGTAATTTTGTTGCAATATGTGGACACTAAGTTTGAGACGAAAAATCATAATTTTAATAATACCAACTTAATAAAATATATTAAAAATTGATTTTAATATTAATTACTTTATTAAAATTTAAATCATTTTTATTGTTAATTTGTAATACAAATTTAATAAAATATATAATATAAAAATAAATTATTTAATACTTACTGAAAAAAAATACACGGCTAATATATCAAATATTCACCCTAATATAAATATAGATATAACTTCATTAAAATGACAATAAAGAGAACACCTTTCTGGGTCTTGATTTAATATGGTGAGATGAAAATTTTCGTAGATAAAACCCCAACTATGTGAGAATCCGAGTCATAATACTTTGGAAAATTCGACACTTAATGGACAAGTACGTCCAGAAAATAATAGAAAAGTCTTGGGGCCACAATTAAATCATCTTTAAATTGTTAAACCAAATTAAAGATGGAACTGTCATTGTCATTGGATCAAAATCTTGTTACTTATACTCTATAGGGAATAACTTGAAGCCAACGCCAAATTATACTCGTGTTAGGATATATGAGTAATAATTTTGTTAATTAATTACAACTTCTTTTATTATCGACATTTTTACTAATCAATTTTAAATTAGCACTTAGTACACCTACACCATCTTTTAACATCATGCAGTTTTGAATTCAAATTAAACTGATTTTTTTTTAAAAAAAATTCAAGCAATTGCAAAGACTTTTAACAATTGCAACATACAGATTTCTAGTGAAAACAAAAATATTCCGCATGAAGAGGTAAGTTTAGAACAAATTTTTATATGTTCCATGACAACAACTGGCCCCTACAACAATGGCAACAAGACCTATTATGAGTTTCCTTAAATTCTTTGGTTTGGAAACTATAACATATAGCTACTACTGAACCTTTAGCATATAATTAAGCTTAGCAAATTAAACATGTTCTCATCTTTAACCATTTATGTTATTGTAGGTGTATTACGGGCTACCATCCTTCTTTCTTTTGCTACAACCATGTTGGCAGCAAATCAATCACCATATGAGTCCGAAGCTAAAGCATTGATAAAGAGTGGTTGGTGGAGTAGCTATAGCAATGATGCTGTTAGTGTCTAAAGGTTGCAACTGTTGTTTTAAATATAAGATTAAGACCTAAGGAGATTTGACTAAGTCCTAGGGAGATTTGCTAGCTTCTTAGTAGGAGTAGGAGTTGTTAGCTTATTAGTAGGAGTAACAATTTAAATTTTTTGTTGAGGCTATTACTTGAGACTTGTATATAAGGGCTGCTTAGTTAATAAATTAAATTATCCCTTTAAACATATTTTTTTCTATGCGCCAATTAGTTCTTTGCTAAACCAGTAGTGGTATCAGAGCTATTTTTCTTAAGTGACTTGTGAAAAAAGTTTTGTGAGAATTCTGAGATAAAATTGAGTGATAAACTTGTGAGGTTTTGAAAGAAAATGGAATCGGGATCAAGTAACCTATCTGTCTTAGCCCCACCTGTGTTTAATGGAGAGAATTATCAAGCATGGGCCGCAAGAATGCAAGCATACATGGAAGGTTGTGATTATTTGGAAGCTGTCGAGGAAGATTATGAGGTGACTCCACTTCCAAACAATCCAACTATGAACCATATCAAAATGCACAAGGATAGAACCACCAAAAAGGCTAAGGCAAAGGCTTGCCTTTATGCTTCTATTTCACCAACCATATTCAATAGAATTATGGGTTTTAGATCAGCGAAGGAGATATGGGACTACTTCAAGGCTGGGCATCAAGGAGATGTGAGGATCAAGAGCATGGAAGTTTTAACACCCCCTAACCTGAATTCGTCATTAGATTAGGGTTACGAAGCATTACCTATCAAAACACGAATCAGAATAGTCAATTCATTTTCATTTCATCCATTTTTTTACCAAGTAGAACCGTACCTAAATAATCGACCAATCATTCATAAAGCATATTCATTCTTTTCCATCATTTAATCATCTAAATGTCACATATCGAAATAAGCGTGCTAAACACAATTCCATCATATACACCATTTTCAAGCCAAATCACATGGCTAGATTTATATTTCAAAAATATACTAATAGATCACTAGCCTATACATGCCATATGTTATATATACAAAGCTTCAAAAGTACCAAAAAAATGATAGATAGTGCGATGAAATTTCCCGACGATTCCTGAGTCTGAGCTAACTTTGATAATCTATAAAACAATGAAAGAATGCACAAAGTAAGCTTTGAAAGCTTAGTAAGTCATAAGCAAATAAATCATTTCAATGAAAATTACAATTCAATTCAACTAAGCTGAACTCAAACATATCACAAACACATATAAAATTAACTATTTCATATGAACTCATTTTATTACATTAAGTGCTAACTTACCTCTATATTTTATAAACATATAAATTCACACATATTTGAACCAGTCAGTTTAAAACCACATTCAGATTTGTTAAGAACACACAGAAATCCTATAAAACTCGTACAATGCCATATCTCGAATATGGTCTTACATGTTAACGCATATCGATGCCATTGCCCCAGACAGGGTCTTATACAAATCATATACGATGTCAATGTACCAGACATGGTCTTACATGTTTTCTTACTTTGATGCCAATGTCCCAGACATGGTCTTACAAAAAAATCACATATTGAAGTCCTATTATCATTCATCAATATCAAATACATTTTCTATGGTTAATCCAGAGCTATCGACTTCATAATTAAATCATTTCATAAACAAAACCAGTCATTCAATGCTCAAATCAATTCAACAATGTATATATATATATATATATATATATATATATTCATATGCGAATCCAATTCAAAGAATGAATATCGATATACCCAACAATTCAACAATGTATAACCATTCACGAATCAAGTTCGGCAATATATGATTATACACAAATCAAATTCGCATCCTATATTCATAAACAATTCAATATCGACAATATATAACCAAGTACAATTAATTTCAAAGAATGTACAACCACATTTAATCAATTCAAAGAACTTATATCCATATACCAAACAATTCGCAATATATAACCATACACGAATCAAGTTCAATAATGTATAATCAAATACAAATTTAATTTGGCATCCTATATACATAAACAATTCAATATCGACAATATATAACCATGTACAATTTAATTTCAGCAAGGTAAAACCATATACGAATCAATTCAGCAACTTTTATCCATATACCAAACAATTTGGCAATATATAACCATACAAGAATTTCAATATACCCATGCTTAGTCGAATTTATTAGAGGTCCCTAGCAACCCAAAACTTGCATTTATTTCACATTTCAACCCCCCAATTTACAATTTTCACAATTTAATCCATAATAAGCTTTTTCATCAAAAATCAGTTATAAAATATGAAAATCCATCAACAAATATTTATTTTTCATCATCAAACAAAAAAAAGCTTGAATATTCATCACTGACATTTCTCAAAATCATCATCAAATTTGAAAATTAAAGCATGGGCTAGCTAGAATACGAAGCAACGATATCAAAAATGTAAAAATTATCAAAAAAACCAAGCTCAAAACATACCTCAATCAAGAATATAAAGGGCCGAACCCTAAAATGCTTCAAATGGTCTTTGTTCTTTTTAGTTTCGGTGAGAAAGAAGATGAATGAAATAAAAAAATGACTTTTGTTTTATTATTTTTAACCTTAATTATCTATTTACCTTTATACCCTTTAAAAACTTTAATAATTTCCATAAAACCAAACTCATAAATGTCCACTAACACAAAAATGGTATAATTACCACCTAAGTACTCTTATATTAAGGTTCTATAGCCATTTAGTGCATTTAACTTATAGAACTAAAGTTTTGCAATTTATGCGATTTAGTCCTTTTATCAAATTAACTAACCAATCGGTAAAATTTAAATCATGAAATTTTCACACGTATTAAATAACATACTGTAAATACAAAAATTAATATAAAATAATTTTACAACCTCATATTTGTGGTTTCAAAACCACTATTCTGATTTAGCTAAAATCGAGCTATTATAGAAGTGTTGAACTTGATTAGAGAATTCGAGAGGCTACAAATGAAGGACTCTGAGTCAATCAAAGAATACTCAGACAAGTTGATAGATATTGCTAAAAAGGTAAGAGTTTTAGGGACTGATCTCTCTGATTTTAGACTGAAGCAAAAAATACTTGTCTCAGCGCCTAAGAAATATGAAGTAACAATTGCCTTTTTGAAGAATACCAAGGACTTGACTCAGTTGAGAACAGTGGAGTTGATCAATGCTTTATAAGCCTAAGAGTAGATGAGGCTAATGAGGCATGAAGGAAGTTTAGAAAGAAGCGTAGAAGGAGTATTGAAGGCTAAGATGCAGTAGAGTGCAAAAGGAGTGGAACAAAAGTAGAATGGGATGATGAGTGATTGCAATAGTGGTTTAAAAATTGTTGTAAAAGGTAACAGTATTGAAAATTATAATAAATATTATTCATGTAAGTGTTGTGCAAAATAGAATCATCCCCATTTCAGGTGTTGGAGAAGGCCAGATGTGAAATGCAGAAAGTGGAACTTGATGGGGCACCTTGAGAGGTTCTGTAAGGAACTGAGAAATCAGCAGCAAGGTAGAGCACATGCTACTGTTAAAGAAGAAGATGGTCATTTATTTTTTCTCTTTCTTCTCATCTAGCACTCTATGTGATAGTTGGTTAGTTGATAGTGGTTGTACCAATCACATGTCTTGTGATTAAAGTTATTTAAAGACCTTGACAGGTCATTGAAGTCGAAAGTAAGGATAGGAAATGGAGAACACCTAGAAGTGAAGGGAAGAGGCACAGTAACAATAGAGAGCTGTGTTAGATCTAAGTTGATTTCAAATGTTTTGTTTGTATCTAAGATTGATCAAAATTTATTGAGTGCGGGGCAATTGGTAGAAAAGGGATTCAAGGTGATGTTCAAAGAAGGAAAGTGTCTCATACTTGACTTTAGTGGCAATGAATTGTTTAGGATCAAGATGCAAAAGAAGAGTCTCTCATTCAATCCATTTGAGGAAGAGCAAGTAGCATCCAAGTGTTGGGAAGGAATGACATCAATGCAACAAACAATTATGAAATTGATGACACAATGTAATGAAAAGAGTTTTGAGCTTGAGATAAAATCAACAGATAATCGTATCCTACAAGAACAACTGCAGATCAAGTGTTTTGAAAATGAGGAGTTGCATGCAAAAGTAACTCTATTGGAGAAGTAGTTGACATCTCTCTCTAATGATAAGCTACCATCTTTTGTACATGAAATATTTGTACAACATGTTGATGGGCTATGAAAAAAAATCTATCTCAGAAGATCGAGAGTAATGTGCAACTTTTAGAAGAGAATAGTGGGTTATGTTTCCAAAATCAAAAGTCAACTGAAGAAGCTTCATATGCAAAAGAATTGACATCTGTAAATGTTGTTAAGTTTAAGAATTTAGTTAACCAAACCATAAATGGTAATAATCGCAAGTATAGTAACAACACAATACCTTGGAAGAAGGGGCAGCATTTTGGCCACTCTCATGACTTTTCTGGAGCAACTAGTGATGATTTTGAATTATGGAATTTTGATTTAGATGGAATTGCATGCTAGGAAATAATTGGAGGCAACTTTTGAAGCTATACTAGGCGAGAAGGAATTCATAGAAGGCGAATATTGAAGAAATTGGTTAGTGGATTTGAGTTTCTTAAGAATAAACTTGGTGTCTGTAGCACTTGAGTCCAGAGGAGAATGTTAGTGTCTCAAGGCTATAACTATTTTTTTTTAAAAATAAGGATATGTTCGAAGGAGATTTGACTAAGTACTAGAGAGAATTGTTAGCTTAGCTTGTTAGTAGGAGTAACAATTTTAATTTTTGGTTGACCTTGTTACTTGATACTTGTATTTAAGAGTTGTTTTGTTAAGGAATTAAATTATCCCTTCATTCATAGTTTTTCGATGCTTCAATTAGTTCTTTGCTAAAACAACAGTGGTATTAGAGCTATTTTCTTGAGGGACTTGTGAGAAATGTTTTGTGAGAGTTCTGAGAGAAAATTGAGAGATACACTTGTGAGGTTTTGCAAGAAAATGGAATCAAGATCAAGTATCCTATTTTCCTTAGCCTCACCTATGTTTAATGGAGAGAATTATCAAGAATGGGCAGTGAAAATGCAAGCATACATGGAGGGTTGCGATTATTGGGAAGCTGTCAAGGAAGACTATGGGTGACTCCACTTCCCAACAATCCAACTATGAACCAGATATAAATGCACAAGGAAAGAACCACTAGGGAGGCAAAGGCAAAGGCTTGCCTTTATGCTTCTGTTTCACCAGCCATATCAAATAGAATTATGGCTTTTGGATCAACGAAAGAGATATGGGACTACCTCAAGGCTGAGTATCAAGGAGATGAACGGATCAAGAGCATGAAAGTGTATAACTTGATTAGAGAATTCGAGAGGCTACAAATGAAGGACTTTGAGTCAATCAAAGAATACTCAGACAAGCTAATATATATAGCTAACAAGGTAAGAGTTCTTGGGACTAACCTCTGTGATTCTAGACTGATGCAGAAATACTTGTCTTAGTGCCTAAGAAATATGAAGCAATGAATGCCTCTTTGGAGAACACCAATGACTTGGCTTAGTTGAGAGTATTGGAGTTCATCAGTAGTTTACAAGCACGAGAGTAGAGGAGGCTAATGAGGCATGAAAAATGTTTAGAAAGAAAAATAGAAGGAGCATTGATGGCTAAGATGCAACAGAGTGAAAAATGAGAGGAACAAAAGTTGAATAGGAAGAAAAGTGATTACAATAGTGGTTTAGAAATTGTTGCAAAAGGTAATAGTATTGAAAATTATATTAATTATTCTTCATGTAAGTATTGTGGAAAACAAAATCATCCCTATTTCAGGTGTTGGAGAAGGCCAGATGTCAAATGCAGAAGGTGTAACTTGATGGGGCACATTGAGTGGTTCTGCAAGGTACCGAGAAATCAACAGCAAGGTGGAGCACATGCTGCAGTTAAAGAAGAAGAGGATCATTTGTTTTTCTCTCTTGCTTCTCATCTAGCACTCTATGTGACAGTTGGTTAGTTGATAGTGGTTGTACCAATCATATGTCTTGTGATGGAAAGTTGTTTAAAGACCTTGACAGGTCATTAAAGTCGAAAGTAAGGATATGAAATAGAGAATACCTAGAAGTAAAGGGAAAAGGCACAGTAACAATAGAGAGTTGTGCTGGAACTAAGTTGATTTCAAATGTTCTGTTTGTACCTAAGATTGATCAAAACTTGTTTAGTGTGGGGCAACTGGTAGAAAAGGGATTCAAGGTGGTGTTCGAAGAGGGAAGGTGTTTGATGCTTAACTCTAGTGGCAATGAATTGTTTAGGATTAAGATGCAAAAGGAGAGTTTCTCATTGAATCCATTTGAGGCATCTAAGTGTCAGGAATGAATGACATCAATGCAACAAACAATTATGAAATTGATTACACAATGTAATAAAAAGAGTTTTGAGCTTTAGATAAAATCAACAGATAATCGTATCCTGCAAGAACAACTGCAAATCAAGTGTTTTGAGAATGATGAGTTGCATACAAAGGTAACTCTATTGGAGAAGCAGTTGACATCTCTCTCTGATGATAAACTATCATCTTTGACACATGAAATATTTTAACAACATGTTGATAGGCTACGAAAAAAATCTATCTCAAAAGACCGAAAGCAATGTGCAACTTTTAGAAGAGAATAGTGGGTTACATTTCCAAAATCAAAAGCCGACTGAAGAAGCTTCATATGCGAAAGAACTGAAATCTGTAGATGTTTTTGAGTTTAAGAATTTAGTTGGTAAGGTGATAGTTGTAAGAAGATTTGTTAATCAAACCGTGAATGGTATTAATCGCAAGTATAGTGACAACACAAAACCTTGAAAGAAGGGGCAACGTTTTGGCCACTCTCATGACTGTTCTGGAGTAGCTTGTGATAATTTTGAATTATGAAATTTTGATTTAGATGGAATTGTATTCTAGGAAATAATTTGAGGCAACTCTTCAAGCTACACCAGTCGAGAAGGAATTCATAGAAGGCGAATATTGAAGAAACTAGTTAGTCGATTTGAGTTTCTTAAGAATAAACTTGGTGTCTGTAGCACTTGAGTTAGAAGGAGAATGTTAGTGTTTCAAGGTTGCAACTATATATTTTTTTTTAAAATAAGACTAATACCTAAGGAGATTTGACAAGTCCTAGGGAGATTTGTTAGCTTCTTTGTAGGAGTAAGAGTTGTTAGCTTGTTTGTAGAAGTAACGATTTAATTTTTTGTTGAGGCTCTTACTTGTGACTTGTATATAAGGGTTGCTTTGTTAATGAATTAAGTTATCCCTTCTTTCATTTTTTCTATGCTTCATTTAGGTCTTTGGTAAACCAGTAGATACTACATAACATTGCAAATGGGCTAGTATATCATGTAACAGTGCTGGAAGTATCTCCTAAATTAACATTTCTAATGCACCCAATATTGTGGTTGGAGATAGATTTGGGAAATTGATTTCTCTTCATTTCCATATCTTGTCCTTCTTGATCTTAGTGATAGTCAACTTGATGGAAATATCCCGCATCAGATAGGTGATCTATCTGTATTGAGTACCTTGACTTGTCCAATTGTGGCTTATCTGGTGAGTTACCTCATTCTCTAGAAAACCTAACCTGATTAGAGTAACTTGACATTTCCTATAATGATAATATTAACGGTTCCATCCCTCCACAACTAGGAAATCTAGTGAACCTTGTTAGTTTAAACATGAGTGCCAACAGTCTTATTAGGAAGATTCCTTTAGAATTAGAATTTTTATCAAAATTTGGTTTATTTGGATCTTTATATCAGCAAGCTTTTTTTTCCAATACCATTTACTTTGTACCATTTGATAGATTTGGAACATCAGTACATTGATGATAACTACCTTGAAGGATTGATCTCTAAAGTTATTGAAAATTTCAAGAAAATAGGTTTTTTAAGCATCACTAATAATAGATTTACTGTTCATGCTCCTCTATCTTTGTGTCATTTTCCCACTTTGGAAATAATCTATCTTGACAAAATTCAAATAAGTGTTTCAGTCCCTTCTTGCATTGATAATTTATCCAACTTGGAAATCTTAGAGCTAGATTCAAATCTATTAAATGGTTCAATCCCTTCTTGTCTTGGTAAGTTGTCCAAATTGCATACGCTAAGACTTGATTTAAATCTATTAGAAGGTCTTATTCTTGAAGAAATTTGTGACTTAGCAAATTTAACATCATTAAGCCTTTACCAAAACAAATTGGATGGTTCAATCTCTTCTTGTCTTGGTAATTTGTCCAAATTGGATTCCTTACCACTTTATTCAAATCTATTAGAAGGTCCTATTCTCCAAATATTTTGTACTTTAACAAATTTAGCTTCATTGTACCTCTTCCAAAACAAATTGAGTGGTTCAATCCCTTCTTCTATTGGTATTTTATCAAAGCTGCAGTACTTAAGCCTTGGTTTTAATCTATTAAAAGGTCCTATTCCCCAAGAAATTTGTAATTTAAAAAATTTAACTTCATTGTACCTCTCCTAAAACAAGTTGAGTGGTTCAATCCCATCTTGTATTGGCAATTTATCCAATTTGGATACCTTAGAACTTGATTCAAACCTATTAAAAGGTCCTATCCTAAAGAAATTGGCAGGCTTTTTGATCTATCATACCTAAATGTTGAAAGTTAGCAACAATGCAACAGCAAGGAAATGTCCAATGTGTAATTTGGTTGATAGAACTTTTTGTAACATGTCAATTACGTTTAGTTTGTTTTCAATTTTATTTTTGTTAAGGTTAGTTAGCTACTTAAGCTGATTTAGTAGCTTATTAGGTTATCATTAAGCTAATTTTACAGCTTGGACACTAGCACAAGTTATGTTTTATTTTCTTCCAATGTTATAAAGCTATTTATGCATACTATATTGTTACTAATTAAAGTAATGAGAGTTGTCATTTTTCCTCTCAATTGATTTCTCTTTTTCTTTTGTTTTTCATCTTTCAAACACAAATTTTCTTTGCTTTTGATCTTTGGATGTTGATTTAACTCAATAAATGGTATCAAGAGCCTGTCAACTTTGAGGGCCTTTTGCCTGTGTGGTTTATTTGTGTGTTCCGTGCTTGAAAGAAAAGAAACAGAAGCTATTTTGTTGGTTTTTTATTGCTGCAAAAGAATGAGATTCTCACCACCACCACTACCTATTTTTGCTTGTGAAAACTAAAACATTTGGGTTGTGAAAATGAAGACATACCTGTATGCTCATGATCTATTGAGTGTTGTTCAAGCTAACAAAGAGCCACACCTTTGAGAGCTAATCCTATCATAGCTCAAATTAGGCAGCACAATGAGGACTGTGGCAAAAAGTATAAGGCTATGTCATGCCTTCTAAATGGATTTTCAGATGTAATTTTCATAAGCATAATGGCTTTTGACTTTTCAAAGCAAGCTTGGGACAAGCTAAAGGAAGAGTTTCAAGGGTCAGATAAAACTAGACAGCAACAGTTGATCAACTTGAGGAGGGAATTTGAGAATCTAAAGATGAAAGAGTCTGAATCCATTAAGCAATACTCTGATTCAGTTAACAATATTAGGCTTCTTAGGGATGATTTTAGTGACAAAAGAATAGTTGAAAAGGTCATTACAACCCTTCCAAAGAAGTATGAGTAAAAAATTTCTTTCTTGGAGGACTCTAGAGACCTATCAATTATATCATTGATAGAGTTGATAAATGCTCTTTATGTACAAGAGCAGAGTAGGGAAAACAGGATGGAGGAGCATTTTGAAGGAGCCTTTCAAGCTAGAAGCAAAGAAAACTCAAGCTCAAGTTTAAGCTATAAGGGAAAAAACCTTGGTTTGAAAAGAAAGAGAAGCGAAAGAAGGATGTTGGAAAAAAGGAAGTATCTACCATGCACTCACTGTAAGAAGTCCGCTCATTTAGAAAAATATTGTTGGTACAGGCCTGACATTCAATGTAGAAGTTCCAAGCAACTTGGTCACATAGAAAAGGTCACCAAAAACAAAGGAAAAACACAATCACAGTAGCAAAATCAAGCTGAAACTGTTGAGGATGTTCAAGCTCAAGAGGAGTATGTTTTTAGTGCTTAATGCTTTGCAAGCTTGAGCAAGGTCAGAAAAAACTGATTGATTGATAGTGGCTGCACTTATCACATGTCAAAAGATGAAGGAATGTTTAAAGAGCTGGATACCGGCTTTGTGACCAAGGCAAGAATTGGGAATGGTGAGTTCATTGAGGCTAAGGGCAAGGGCAAGGTTGTGATCAACACTAAATCAGGTAACAAAATAATTTTAGATGTGATTTTTGTACCTAAAATAGACCAAAATTTGCTTAGTGTTGTTCAGTTGTTAGAAAGGGGTTACTCTTTTATTTTCAAAGATAATTTGTGTGTGATTGAAGACTCATTTGGTCAAGAACTAGTGACAGTAGCCATGATCAATAGATGTTTTGTTTTGGATGTAAATCAGATGGATATAAGAGCCTATACTAGTCTAGTTGATGAATCATGTTTATGGCACAAAAGGTTTGGGCATGTGAATTATAAGTCACTTGGTTTATTGCATAAAATGAGCCTACTTGAAGACATGTCCAAGGTTAGTGTTAAGGATAATGTTTGTGAAATTTGTCAGCTAAGAAAGCAAGTTAGATTGCCTTTTCTAGTAAACAAGGCATGGAGAGCTCAAGAAAGGCTTCAATTGGTCCATACTAACATTTGTGGATCTATGAAGACCTCTTCATTGAATGACGACATGTATTTTTTGCTGTTCATTGATGATTGTACCAGATTTTGTTTGGTGAATTTTTTGAAGTAGAAGTCAAAAGTGGTTGATTTCTTTTGTTAGTTAAGGCCTTAGCTGATAATCAAGCAAGTTGTAAGCTGAATAGTGTGGTCTATACATGTCATCATAACCTTGACCAAAGCATTCAAAAACTACCAAAATTTATGCTGGATAGTGTGATAGATATCCGACGAGCTTCCAAACTGATCGAGCTTTCGATAATCTATAAAACATAGGAAAGAAAACTACGTAAGCACATAACGTTTAGTAAGTTTGCAAAACATGAAACAAAAACTTACCATTTCATGAAATAACATTTAGTATAAGCATAATGCAATCCAACCACAAGCTAGGCACGTGCCTAAGCACATTATTATCAATACAAAAGTTAGTGCATTTTTACATAATTCATTTGAATTAAACATAAGATGATTTCATTTCCAAGTGAACACATATTACTTGTATCATTTAACCTTTCCATGAACTTATGCATTTACCATATGAACACTTACCTTTTCAATCATTTTCAATGCCCGTTGAACCATTTAAAATATCATCGGTTACTCGAGAAAGCTCACATGAAATGTGCTTAAACATATAACCATAACCTTTCCTTTACATCATTGCTCACACGAGCAGTGGAGTATCTGCAACAAATGCAGGACCTCAACCATCGGTAAGACATTCAAGACCAGCACCTGAAACATGAAATCCCTGATGACATGTCATTTGTATCCTATGAATTCTGAAGGTTCAACTAGGACTCATTAATCGTCATACCATGGTTTTGGATATATATTGTCAAATAGCATTTTAAAAACATATTAACATATAATTAAATAGCATAATCATAATAATCCATACATACAAACATACATTGATGACTAGGGCATAGAACGAGATCGACTAAACTGAGGCTTTAGCTTTTTCTCGATGTAAATCTATATGTGGTCTCTCTTGATCTAAACAGACAAATTCAATCCATTTAATAACCCTAGTATTAAATTTAGTCCACATTTCATATTTATTCAAAATTGCCATTTTTCCCTAACATTTTAACTTTTTACAATTTAATCCTTAAGCTCATAAATTGAAATTTAAAAATGTAGTCATTTTCTCAAGCTAACCAAATTCTTTAAGCACTTAAATCAACCAATAAAAACCATCATTTCATAATTTACCATAAACTTTTATCACTTTTACAAATAAGTCCTTAAATACAATTTTCATCAAAAATCACTTTGCAAAACTTGTTTATTTATCAACAAGGACTCATAATCAATCATTAAACATCAAGAGTCACACAAGAGAATTCATGGAACAATCCTAAATCTTTAATAGTTTTGCAAATTAATCCTCAGGCTAGCTAGGTTAAGCTACAACGATCTCAAAAACATAAAAAATATTAAAAACGAGGTTAAAAATCATTTACATGCACCACCCAAGCTTGCCGAACTCAAGAACCCTAAAAATGGTTTCTTTTCCTTTAAAAAATCGGTGGAAGAAGATGAAAGAAAATTAGTGAAATTCTGTTTTATTTAATTTTTAACCTTAATTGCTCATTTACCTTTATAACCTTTAATTAATATCAAAATTTCATCAAAAGCATATCATGAACATCCAATAATCACACAAATGGTCTAATTTCTATCTAAGTTCTTTCATTGTAAAGTTTCATAGCCATATGACCCCTTTAACAAATATAACTCCATTTTTGCATCTTTTAGATTTAGTCCTTTTTACTAATTTAATCATGCAAATATCAAAATTTCTTAATGAAATTTTAATACGACCTTATTAACGTCCCATAAACATTAAAAAATAATACAATAAAAATTTTCTTGTCAGATTTGTGGTCCCAAAACCACTATTCTAATTTCACTAATAACGGTTGTTACGGACAAGTCGTGTGCCAGACCGTGTGAGCCATGCCGACTGGGTCAATCAAATTGTGTGGGCCACATAGGTGTGTGTTAGGCCGTGTGGGCTCATTTTTTGAATTTTTCTTTAGGGTCATTTTTTATGTGGGATTCAAATTTAGCCCTTCCGTGGGGACCGTATTGTATAAATAAGATTGTAAAATATGAGATATGATATTCTACATCCGTTAATGTGATTTTTGAAAGCATGAAGTTTATAGCATGTATGTTATATGTAATAGCATGATGTGACTTATGCCAATATGACTTATAATCTGATGTGTATAGCATGTATGTTATATAAATGCATTTGATATCTGATTAGCATTGCATGTGCATTGAGGTGGGATTATGATTGATGGAGGAACTGTTGGCAGTTTAATAATCTCCCTTATTTGGTGGTTTATATCACATTTATATGTTATGGTGGCTTGACCACATATATCTAATTCTAGCGGACTACCGCAATATATCTAGTAGCTCGGCTGCACTATTTTGAAAAGTGACATACACTCACTTAAGGTGTGTGGAGTTGGATAGGTATATATTACCCAATTGGTGTATAGGGATGGTCGGAGATGGTGTGTAGCAGATGGGGGTAGGACTTATATTTGTTCTAAATTTGCATCTATTTCTGTATCTGATTATAATTTTGTATTTGTATGTTATCTGTTGGTTGGGCTGAGTTACACATTGAGCTCATTAACTCACCCTTTGACTGTTTTCTTTTAGTTAATTAACCAACCTAAGAACGAATGGCGTGCGGGAACTCAGAAATTGTTCTGGTTTAAAATTTTTAAAACTAAGGATTTTTCTTTTGTTAAATTTAGTCTATTTGGGACTTATGGACGGTATTTGACTTTTTATTTTATTTCTCGTTTTTGAACTATTTTACCGTATTTTAAAACTAAAATATATTTCAAACTGTAACGTTACTAAAATACGATTTAAACCAAAGTTTTCAAAGCTTTATAACTTGGAAATACCACTACAAAACGAAAACATTACTTAAATGGTTTTCATAATATAATATATAGTTATAACGAGGATTTTCTCTAAAATTGAATGATTATTTATCAAAAGCTAACATTGTTCTTGCCTTACGGTTTCAAATTAGATTTATGGGTTTTCAAATGAGTTGATGTAACTTCGGTTTAAAATTGTTAAAACTAAGAATTTTTCTTTTGTTAAATTTAGTCTATTTGGGACTTTTGGACCAGTATTTGACTTTTTATTTTATTTCTCATTTTTGAACTATTTTACCTTGTTTTAAAACTAAAAAATATCTCAAACTGCAACGTCACTAGAATTCAAATTAAACCAAAGTTTTCAAAGCTTTATAACTGGGAAATACCACTACAAAACGAGAAGATTACTTAAATGGTTTTCATAATATAATATATAGCTATAAAGAGGAATTTTCTCTAAAATTGAATAATGATTTATCAAAAGATAACATTGTTCTTGCCTTACGGTTTTCAATTAGATTTTTGAGTTTTTAAACGAGTTGATGTAACTTCTCCAAATTCAGCCATAACGTCCAGACTGAGCTTAGGGTGTTACATTTGGTGGTAGAGCCAGGTTGAAAATTAAGGTTTTGATTTTTGGGCTCAAAATTACTACAAAAATTATTTTAAATAACTTTTTTTTATTATTTTTGTAATTGGGTTTATAAAAAGTGATTTGAAGTATTTGGCACCGATCCTAAAAGTACTTCTACTTTAGCTATACATGATAACCTAGTAAATATTGTAGTGCTAGGACTACTCTACTTTAGCTAAAGATTGTGACAACTTAGTAAAAATCTCTGATAAAATTTTAGACTTAGGGTTTTCAGTAAAAAAACCTGAGCTAATGTATAAAAATCTGAATTGTAGATAATTAAGCATAATGAATACACGAGGAACACATGGACGTGGCACTCGAAGGCATGGTGGGCAATGTAGAGGGGCTCGAGTCGAGTCATTTTTTTTACATGTTATGCATTAAATTACATGTTATAAGATAATTGAGGTTGATAAATTGAAATAAATTATTATATAGATCAAGAACTAGTAGATAATCGTGGAAAAGAGAAAATCACTAACTAGTCCCAGATATTGCTATCTCTGTTGTTTAGCCCTAGTAAGTTCATATGGTAATGTTTTGTGTATATTGATCATGTTTTACTTAATTTTGTATTTTGGTGTAATTGAATGTGAATTTAAATGTTACGATTGAATTAGTGAGAAATGGATTGATGTGGATAGTGTTATACGGTTATATGTATCGAGCCTGGATGAACATAGGATAGGATACAATTGGCATGCCAATAGGTTATTTTACGCATTGCACAAGACTGACTTATAATGAGATGATAATATATGATTTGTTGTTATTCACTGAGTATACTGGAATCCAACATTCGTTGTGGATTACAGAGTTATATTTACAGTGATCTTGGCATGTTTCTAGGGGTATGTTTCTGGAGGGATGTTAGCCCATGGGCTAGGCACTTGGTGCCTAGGCGCGTTCTTGGTTGGATTAGTTTGGTTGAGCATTTTGGCATGTATTGGGTAAATAATCACGTATTTGTTTCTATTTATATCTGTTCATCGGGTAGAATTGTATTTGTTAATCGAAAAAATGACTTGTAGTGAAACTTGATGGTAAAGTCTTGTTGATGACTTGAAAAATATATATTCTTATGCTTACTGATATTATGTAGTAACTTGACATGAAATGATCTTGTTAGCTTGATCGGTTATATGATTTGTGTATACAAAACTCACCTATTAACACGGTTGTGATGACAACATTGAATGTTAGTTAATTGTCTTGTTAATTTATAAATGTGAGATAAGGTATGTTTTATCATTTTCAACCTATGAACTTACTAAGCTCTATTGAAGGTTACTTGTGTTGTTTTCTTGTTTCCCTGTAGATTTTGTTTTGCGAAAATAGGCGATCGGATCAACTTAAAGATCACACTATCCAACCATCTTCTGGTAGACTTTGAAATTGTTCTAATTCGATTTTGTTGCATGTAATAAGAGTAATTTGTATATAAGTGTTCACTATAAATGATATGCTTATGGTTGTATATAAGTTTTATCTTTGTTGGCTAAAAGTATGGCTAATCATGGTTTGATATAGAGATTTGAATGTGATATTGAGCTTGATATGTATTATGATAAATATATATGAAGGAATGAAATACATATAGGTGAGGTATAATGTGATAGGGAAATGTTTGATTAGGTAAAAATTTGGTTGGAATTTGATTTGGGATGGCATGAAATGATATGTACAATGTTTCTTTGATTGGTAAATATGTTAGTACACATGCCTTGTTAAATGATTGTTAGTTGGTGAAAGGAATTACAGTGTTTTGACACTTTATATTATATTATTTGGCTAAGGGTGAATTTGATAGTAAATGAAGTTGATCGATAGGTTTGAAAGTTGTTAGTGATGGCGTTTTATGGAATATTGATTAGAATTAGGTAAATGACATGATTAGGTGTTTTTTTGGTGTGATTTGAATTGGTTAAAGATTAGTTAATGGTATACTTATGGCCTAAGTAAGCATGAAATTGTATGACATGCATTTGAATGTACTTTTACGCAAACAAGCTGCCATATGGTTTGACACACGACCGATCGTGTGCTCTATTTGATTTAGGTGTCAATTGGTACACACGATCATAGTCTGTTACACGATCTAGAGACACAACCCTGTGCCTTCATTTACATGATTTTAGTCCTCACACATGGTTGAACAACACGACCATGTCCCATAGCACCATACAGCCTCATCCTGTCACACGACTGTCTATTTTTTTATTTTTATTCTCCCTTTATGTTATGTTTTGAATTAGTCACTGATTGTTCCTAAATTGATCCTATAGCTTCAAAGGCTCAATTTAAGCTCCATTTTTGTATTAATAACATGATTGAATAATTATATACAATTGATTATTTTAAAGTAAATTTTAAATTGAAATTGCATATTCTTATCTATTAAATGTTGTAGCATCCTGTAACCCTAATATAGTGACAGAGATGGGTGAGGGGGTGTTAGAACAGTGTTCTCTTAGCCCCTAAAAAAGAGTTTTCCACTGGTTTTTTCTTGACTTTCAAACAATGCATAATTGCATTAGGTACTGTAAGCCACTTATCCAAATTGACAACACATTCCTGTATGAAATATACGACTAACAATTGTTATTAATTGTTGCATAGGATGGTAATCAAAAAATCCTACCAATAGCTGTTGCAATAACTCCTAGAGAATCCAGGGATGACTGGGATTTCTTATTAACTAACTTGAGAAATGTTGTGACGCAACCCAATGTATACATCACTTTCAACAATGGCACCGAAATACATGATGCATTTGATCGGCGTTCAATCCTATGGGATTATGCACACTATAGGTATTGTTTGTCTTATAGTGTTTAACTACATAGGCCGATACCATAAGGATGCAGAGTGATGACATGTCATTAACATGGGTACATTCTGCATGGAATTTCTTTCCTGTATAACAATTTAACATATACATTTGGGTCGTATTTTTTGAATGCAATATTGATTGTCATGAACAGGATACGAGCTCATCCAACGTCGATTCCATGAAATGTTGGAGAGATTACGGGCTTTAAACTGGCTAGGTGCAACGTACCTTGATGGGATACTGAAGGAACAGTGGATGTAGTCGTACGTCGGAGGACTACGATGCAAACACATGACCATGAACCTAGAGGAATGCATTAATTCCATATTGAAGGGAACACATCATTTTCTGATAACCTCGGTGGTTAAGGAAACATATTTTCAATTAGCAACCAAGTTTTTAAAACGAGCTAAGACATACATGGGACAGATAAAGGACGGTCACATTTGGTGTGAGTTGGAGCTAAAAGATATTGGGGAAATATAGAAATCACGAACTTAATGAATGTAGTGTGTCACTCGTGACCAAATCTAATATTTTTGATTACGCAGCCCCATTGACCCGATTGAGGAGTTATCGATGGAGTGAACTGCATAGACTTGAGACAAATTACCTGCAACTGTGGGAGATTTCAAGTATTTCATTATCCATGCGCACATGCAATTGCGATATGTGCCTCAGCACGTGTAGATTGAATAACCTACGTTGAACAACATATAATGTTTGGAAATATAAATTCCCACCTATCCCTGATGAAAACATGTGGTCGCCTATCTTGCATGTTCCTTTCGAGTTGGTACTAGATTAAAACTTGCGGTGCAAGCTAAAAAATCGGTCGAACTCAACTCGAATACAAGGCATTATGGATTTTCAGGACCTGGGAGATACACCATGGTTATGTGGTTAGTGTAAGAACCTGGGAATACGAAGCCAACATGTCTAGGCCTTTCAGGATCTTCGAGGCGAAGAGCTAATTAAAACACTAAATCATGCTATTGAAACACTGACTTATTCATTTACTAATTTTTCTTTCTAAAAATGGTAAGTTAATATTAATTATTAAAGTAATATATATTACAATACATAAGTCAAAGTTTTAAATTTTTTCTGTACCTTCTTAGCAAATCTTTGCTATCTCAAAATGTTGTACTTAACAAATGAATGGAGAAAAACTTAAATGAAACAGTAACATAAATAATTGTAACTTTTAAACTTACAATATGATATGGTACAAAGCAAACAAATTTAATAAAATTGTTTCGTATATTGTGAATAAGTGTACATTTCGGATGTAAAACAAAATATACAATTTGGGAAATTTACAAATAACATAATCATCAGGGTCCCGAATGTGTGCCACAATTTGGTGGACTTTGGGTACGCCTAGAGTTCCATCACACTATTTGGGTTGGTGGCTCTTCATCGACTTCATCTTCATCTTCACGTGTACATTAAGGTTGATTGCCATATTCATCTCCTTCATCCATGTTTGACTACGATTATGTCCTAGCCGCCCATTGTTCGTCCCCTTGTTTGAGTTGGCAGTTGCGAGGATAACCCACCTTGGTAGGAAAGTGATACTAGGGGTGCTTGCGACACTATCGACGGATGACGCATGGTGTTGCATGGGCCGATTACGGATAAAGGTGGGAATTTTGGGTGATACCAGATGTGTCGGTGTTGCTGGCAAGATTGGCATGTAATGTGATTGTGCGTGCTATAGTGCTTGTGTAAAATAAATTGGTGTTAAAGGTGTTTATACAAGGAATGATTGTGCGCGCTATGGTGTTTGTGCAAAATAAACTGGAATTAAAGGTGTTGATGCAGGGAATAATTGTGTATGTTGTGATGCTTGTGTCAAATAAACTGGGCTAGAACCAAAAATATATGAACCATACTAATCGGGATGTTGCACGACAATCAAGTCCTCTTGTGGAGATGGAGCAAATGTTAATCCCCCCATGGCATCTTCTCCCGACCTATGATTAATAGACCCTTGTCATAGCCTCTTACAGTGACATTGCCTACTCCTTTTTTAAATCGATAGTAGATACAACTTATCGTTATGCCTGAACCAGTTCATGTAATTTAGAGATGTCGCAAACTCTAGTGCGAAAAATAGTTCACGTGTTGGCAAGTAATCGTACCTACGCTGCTAAATCTCGATATACTTCTTGTAGAATGTTGGCCATTCTTCCTCGAGTCTCCCTTATATGTCAATCTTGTACAGGTTATCGACCTCTTAGGGTGGTGGTGGAATACATTGTGTACACTCGAACTACTGCATCACTCAGTCAGATTTGTGCATTTCAACTGTTGCGAAAACGATCAATGGACTTTCACCTACTAGATGTTGCAGTTGGCCAAAAATTCGACCGGGACACATTCTTAAATCCTCGAATCCGCATATGACATTCATACAAACTGTATTACAAATTTATAAATTTTAGCATGTTCCTAATATTTAATTTCAAATGTTGGAATACAAAACCAATAACTTTGAAATTCATAAACTAACCTCTTCTTTGGTTTTTTTATCTAAAGCTAGTCAGATATCCTCGAGCTCGGTCGATATAACGATGTGTCTCGCAAGGATGTTCCACCTATTCAAATAATATGTTATTTCAAAATTATAACAATGAAAAATAATTCGTAAGGGAGTTCCACTTGGGGGCATAAAAATGGTAGTCAATACCATACCCACGATTGAAGAAGGAGCATGCAACCGCTAATTTTTTTTTGGTATCATCGCTCGACACATTTCTTGGTACAATGTCGCAAGCACCGCTGATTCCCAAATAAGTTGTTCCGCTTCTTTCATGTTGGCTAGCTAGTAGTAGTAGCCAACTTAAATGTACCAAATTGCAAGATTTATCTGGCATTAGTAGACCCCCAATTAATCTCAAGATGAATGTGTGCGTGAACTGTTCTTTTTTAATGTCACTCGTGGAAGTCTCGATAGTTTTGAAATTGTCCTCCAACCATCTCATCTCAATTCGACTACCCTAAACTTGTTCGACACCTTCCTTAGAAGTTGCTCGGATGTTACATTCCAATCGGGACTAATCACTGGCCCTACAATGACTTCTCCATCGACTGGTAGACTGAGCTGTAAACTAACATACTCAAGTGTAATCGTACATTCACCATAGGGAAAACAGAATGTGTGTGTCTCCGATCTCCATCTTTCGACCAAAGCACTGATAAGTGGGGAATCCAATTTATTTCTTTCGATCATGCAAGCCATGTATAAAACTCATGCATATTGCAAGTGTCATTTAAAGACACCCGATGCACCTTCACTTAAAAAATTAATAATCTAAACAATGTAATAATTAACTATTTAAAATTAAATAATTTAATAATATTTTCTTACCATTTGTAATTTAAAGCCGAAGATATGCTAGTCATCCAAACAAATAAGTTGATTTGCCATTTAGAAATTTTAAGGAATAAAATAAAATCAAAGAGAATAAAATTTTAAAAAATAATTATAAATAATAATTGAGAATTGAGAATTGAGAATTAAAAATTGAGGATTGAGAATTAAGAAATGAAAATTGAGGATTCATAATTCAGGATTGAGGATTGAGTTAAAAAGAATAAGGTTTGGAGGGGGTTTATAAAGGAAAAATTATGGTTGTTGGACTCCTTTTAGCCTTTGAGAATGTTATAATTGGAATAGTTACCGTTGAAGGAAAATGCGTCCTACAAGGCGTATTTTCCTTTTTCTCTCTGATGGGAGTCGAAACCACCACATAAAAATAATTCCACAGAGATTGGTGATTATGATCAACTTTCGTGTCTTATGAATAGAATTTTCTGTTGTGTCGATAATCGTGGCAATAGACGTGCATACAACTCCAAATGACCTGGTGAAAAATAAATAAATTAAGGGAGTTTCAAAATGACTAGAAATTAAATAAATGAAATAGGAAAATTAAAAAATTAAAGAAACTGAAAATAAAATAAAATTGGGAAATAAATTCAGATTTTGGAGGTAGAGTTATAAAGCCTTAGCCCTAAACTCGATCGATTCTGATTTTTTGAACCGATCCTCGAAAATTAGTTTTCTCCTAAAACAAAGGCTAGTTATAGTGGCTACGAATGTCTTAACCGCCAATTCTTCCTCCGTAGTTGATCTCGATACGCCCTGCAAACCAACCCTTATCGATTGGCTAACTGCGATACACGCGTTTGCAATTCAAGGCCCCGACAACCTTGCTTTCTGAAGAATCCAACTCGGATTAATGACATCAACCGCGCGAGATGTTTAAATCCGATAACAATCTCCTTTAACTTGTTCGCAGAAATTCGAATACAACATGTCCGACTCGTCTTCCCAACTGTATGCCAAAATAAATCCAAACCAACGCGCTTTTTGAACTGAAATCGAGTTAACTTTAAGAGATGAATTTGTCAATCCCGATATTCTAGAGAGATGGTGAATACCAATTTGAAGGATTTTTAGTGCAGATACGTTTCTCATGATTCCTGACCGGAAAAAATACAAGCCTAAAGCTAATTTGAATTTAGTGAAACATGAATTTAATCATGCTTTGGTTGGTTATGGAAGTGGATTTGAATGAAAATGGTAGAAGTTGGAAAGGAAGGGACTTGAAAAGCAATTAAACAATTTTGAGAAGAAACAAGGAAATGGAAATGGAATAGCAGTATGCTACTGACGCATGAAATTGAAAGGGAAAAAAGAATAATTCTATTCAATTCCAAGCGAATTCAAGTGTGATCTTTCAAGTGCATTATACCACCTATTTATACATAAATCATATGAAATTAGGCTAGTTCCACCTACCCAATAATTATATGAAATAATATCAGATTTTATTTTCTAAATTTGGCTTTTACAAGGTCAAAAATCTGGTCAGCCCCTCAAATGTCTCAAATTTACGATTCGGCCCTCTTCTATTTCTCATGCTTAAATTTAATCATTTCTTTGCTTGTCTTTGATTTAAAGCACCTGAATTTCGCAAAATTCACTAATTAACAAGAACTAATTCAAGAACAAGTCGAGTTAAACACGAAAAATATGCAAAATGAACAAGCTATCACTCTCCAAAAACAATGTAGATCGATAAATTAAAACAAAACGACATACTTTCTCAATTGTTTTTTCAGCATATTTATAAAATTATCCCTTACATTTTAGATGTTAGGTTTTAATATACATAATTTGATTTTAGTCTAAAATTTGGATTCAAAGGTCTTTCAATTTATAGGTTTTCAAATTTCATTTTCTACATTTTAGAATTTTTAAGTTCTTAATTTTAGATTGTAAAATCCTAGAATCTTAAGTTCAATTCCGCTTCATTTTAGAATTTTATACTTTTTTTGTTAACTTTGAAATTTAGACAATAATTGTAGAATTTTGAATTTTATTTTGTATTATATATTTGGACATATTCTTTCCTTTATATTAAGTTTATTCGAGCCAAGACTAGAATTTCAAAACCTTAAACACTAAGTTTTGTATTCGAATAGGTATTGTAGGGATGCTTTAACCTTTTCTACATGTAATTGTACTTTAGAACCCATATTTGATTATAAGATTCTGCCTTAGTTTTAAGATTTTTTTCGAAACCACTTTTTTGATAAAAGGGGTCGACTTTTTATTTAAAAACAAAAATGGAGTCACCACAAATCTTTTTTATTTAGGTGTGATCGGATCACCTCATAATTTAATCATTTTAATAGAAGTTTAAATTTACCAAAAAGATAATTTTTGGTCTACAAAATCCAAAAAACGAGTTCGGGAGTCGGTTACACATGAGGAAGGATTAGCACCCTTGATATGCCCAAAATTGGTACCTAGTTGATTAATTAATGTCTTAATATCGAAAATTTGCAAAGATTTTAAAATACGATCCTTTTATTCAAAAAGACTTGTATAAATCAAATTACATGTTAAGACCCTCTCATTTTGAAGAGAGAAAATGTCACACCCAATGGGTTAGGGTATGATATTTCACATCCTCAAAAATGAGCTTGTCCTTTAAAAAACTCATGCAATGAAATTTAAAAGGGTATTCAATTGTTTAAGTCAGATGAAAAAATCGAAGCCAATAAGTTGGGGCACAATTTCTGAAAATTCCAAACATTAAATATTGCATTTATTTATTTTTAGAAAAAATCCTCATCTCGAGAAAACAACATGTCATATCCAATGCGTTAGGACACATTGTATCGAATTCCCGAGAATGAGCTTTTTATTTATGTGTTTTGATCAAAGAATATTCTATATTATTTAGATTCAACGAGGAAAATTGGAACCTAATATGTTAGGGCTCAATCCTCTCGAAGATCCCAAATACCGAGTATTGCGTTATCTTGAAAGCTTTTGAATAAAATGATTCTCAAAACTTAAACCATATTAAACACAACTTTGAATGAATAAAGCGCAATGTGATGACAATGCATACCGCGAAAGAATAATTCGTAAGCCAAAATACATACAAATGAACGCAAATAATCAATCAATACAAACAAACAATACAATGTACATAATAACAATAATTTCACATCACATATAAATATTAACACCAACATTTAAAAGCTAGTGACCTAAAACCTATCACAAGTAAAATATAATTAATTTAAAATAGCTAAAAAAACATGAGAGAAAAGAAATTTGAAATTATCGATATATACATTAAATTACACGTATAAAAAAATTAAAAAGAAGTAATTAATGTGAAGACTTGAAATAGTTTAAAATAGAATTTAAAATGAATAATAGTATCTAAGTGAATTTTAAAGTAAGTATCATACGAAGAAAATCAAAATAAGTAAAAACTCAAAATAATACACATATATTAATCTAAATAAGTAATACATATGAAATGAAACACTCAATATAAATAATATATATAATATATGTAATAGTTAAAACAGGTAAAATAAAATAGAATATTTAAAAGAAATAAAGTACATATTTATATATAGAAAATAGGTAAAAAAATAATTTGAAATCAATAATATATTATGTATATACATATGTATGATAAAATAACTCAATATAAATTGTATATACATATACGCTATGAAATTATAAAAATATTATTGTATAAATCTTTAAAGTTAGAAATATATAAAAATAGATTTTAAGAATATATTATAAGATAAAATCATAAAAATGTATACAAATGATACTAGATTAACATAAAAAATACAAAATAATACATTATGAAATTAAATAATAACATATGGAAAACTTAAGATAATATTACATAATAAAATAAAATAATAACAAGAGTACTAAACTAATTAATTTAATAACAAGAATAATAGAAGGATTAAATTGAAATTAAAACAGGAATTTAGGGACAAATCTGAAATAAATAAAAGGATATGAACCACTTTAAACGCGCGAATAACAGGGAAGGGCCAAAGGGGAAATTAATCCCTGCCCTCCAAAACGCTGCATTCCATCATGGATCGAAATGAAACCAGCAGAAAATTATATAGCCAAAATTAAAGTAACAAAAGGACTAGATTGAACCACGACACAAAAGCAGAGAGACTTGGCGCGCAAATATCCCTCCCCATACCAAAACGCGCGGATCTAGCTGCATCTGGGTTAGGTCATCGAGTATGGCTCAATACAGCACTGTTTTAGAGCCACTGAAACAGGCCCTAAACGGTGTCGTTTCATGCATTATATATAAGCCAAAAGGAAATAAATCTCTCCTCCATTTCTGCCGCTTCAACTCCAAAATCCCTCATCTAAACCGATTTGAATGGAATAGACAAGGTTCCAATGGCGTTTCTATGAAGGAAATTCCCCTTTTTATATTTTTCTTCTCTTTTCTATCTATATTCAGTAAAAAAAATGGAAAGTTAAAGAAAAAAAAAAGAAGGAAAATACTCGAAAGAAGAAAACAACATTTTCGATCACCTTAAAAAAAATCTGATTTCGTTGCCATTGATTTCTGTTTTTTGTATTTTCAATTTCAATATCCGTAATCGTAATGCCCTTTACAAAATTTTCAATCGGCCTTATATAGCCGAAATAATAAAAAAGACAAATAAAATAAAAATAAAAATCCCTTTCTGCTATTCCTATTTGCTATTGCTTGTTGGTGTTTGTTGCAGGTACTGACGTAAGGAGGCCAGTTGGAATGGAGGCGCATGTCGAGTCTCGGCACGGGCGGAGGGGCTGGGTTTCATGCGTGCGCCGGCTGGGGTTGTTCCAAAAACCCTGGAAATTTCAAAAATGGGCCACTTCAAATCTGGCTTAGGGCAAATTTGGGTTTTAGGTTGGGATTGGGCTGATGTAATTAGGATTTGTATTGGGTTTAGTTGGGTCTGGTATAATTTTGGGCTTTTAATTTTTAGTTTGTAACTGGACATTATTGGACTTTTATTGTTTTTTCATTTGGTTTTATTTTTATTATTTCAATTAAGCCCGGGCAAATTGGGCCTATTACAATTTTCCTTTAAATTTGTTTTAGGATTAGCCTTAAACTTTGGGTGATAGGTGACTAACCAGTCAAGCAGAAATTAGTTAATGACAACTTCACTTTTTTGTTTTTTGTGTCTAGCTTGTTAGGTTCATCCTGAGCATGTTATGACAACTTAGCGACTCCACCACGGAATCTTGTTTCAAGAGTCGGTCTACTTTAGGGTTTGGCTTTAAGGTTTTTATTATAAATTGAATATGTGATTATATTTGTTGTAAATTGTCATTCACTTTACACATGAATTTGATCCTTTTCCCTCATTTGTCCTATTAGGAAGAGTGGTCTTGGGCTTTCATGTGGTCCTTTCCATAGCATCAATTATTTTTTAAAATTGATAGTAAATTTATCATTTTATTTATTTTTTGAAGTGTTTGTATGTACATGTTTATAATTCATTAAAGGTAAAGTATATATAATGTTGAATGGTTTAAATTTTTTTTTGTATAAAATCAGTGGTAAAAAAAATTATAATGCAATGTTGTTTAAACCATATCAGAATATTCGATTGGACTAATAATCGATTGAGATATCGATCCAGAAAGGTAAAAAATAGGTGATCTGCAAACTGAGCTAAAAGCAGTTGAACTGATTGAATCGTATTTTATAATTATTAATATTATTTTATAATTTTTTAATAATTTACTTGATTTAAATCAAATAGATTGAACATGAACTGCTTGATTTGTTCGATCATTGATCCAATTTAAAAATATTAATATAATATTTAACTTGAATTGTAAGCTTTTGAAATTATGTATTAAGATGTTGAAATTTAATTTGCTCCAATTTAATTTGGATTCTTCAACTTAAAGATAACCAAGCTTATTTAAGCTAAATCCAAGTAGTTTACAACTATAGTATTTAATATTCTAGCTTTTAATATTACAGGTATTGTGTGTGATTTTGAGCATTTAATATTTAATTAATTTTAAAAAATTATTTTTAATTGTATTAATTAACATAAAATAACATTTCTTATTTGAATTATTGACTATAATTAAAATATATTAACTTAGTATAAATATATATATTTCTTAAATTATTTTTTGTTAATGTTACACAATTATATATATATATTGGAAGTAATGGGCGCTCAATTATCTGTCAATATGCAGCCTTGATTGGATTTGTGTTTTTGTATGTTTCAAATAGTTGCTTATCTCTGTTTGATGTTATTCTGTCAATATTTATGCTTCACTTTTTAGGCTTTCGTGTCTAGTTTGTTAACTTCATTCCTAGCATGTTATGACTGCTTAGCGACTCCATTGGGAGCTCTGAATTCAAGATTCGATTTACTGTAGGTCTTGGTTTTAAGGTTTTTGTTGTAAGTTGTATGTGCGACTTTATTAATCAATTGATGTGAATTTTTCTTTCCGTTGCTTTGATTGTATTTGTTGTAAATTTTCATTCACTTTATACATGAATTTGATCCTATTCCATGATTTGTCCTATCAGGAAGAGTGGTCTCGGGCTTTCATGTGGCCATTTCATAGCATAAATTGTTTTTTTTTAAATCGATTGTAAATTTATTATTATTATTTATATCTTGAAAAGTTTATATGTTATAAAATAATATTTTTATTTAAATTATTGGATATAATTAAAATATATTAACTTATTATAAATATATATATTTCATAAATTATTTTTTGTTAATGTTACACAATTCTCTCTTTCTCTCTCTCTCTCTATATATATGCAGGAAGTAATGGATGTCTAGTGCTGACTTGTCCCATCCAATTCCCCTATATTTCAATATGCGCCCTTCATTGGATTTGTGTTTTTATGTTTCAAATAGTTTTTTTTGGCTTTTCTCTGTTTGATGTTATTTTCTTACGGAGTTGGATGTTTAATGCTGACTTGTCCCATCCAATTCCCCTATATTTTTATGGCAAGAGAAGAGACTAAGCTAGTTTGATTATTTGCAGGGAAAATCTGAAAAAGAATATGATCAATCAGAGGGGTTCTGACACCAGCTGAAATTGAAGGTTCGAGAGTTGTTGATAGAGTAGTAATGGCTTCGGAGAAAAATGGCGATAAAGGTATTCAGATATCCAAAGAAGAAGTTCAACAAAAGAAGGATAAAGAAGATTAAAAGGAGATGCGGATAATTAGGGTTACCTTTCTTTTGATTTATGGTATCCCTGTTTGGAGGTCTTTTTTATTAATGAATTCATCGACTTAGCAAAAGGAAAAAAAAAACATATCCAGAACTTGTATAACAAATACCCTCAAGAGGTCAAATAACATTGAGTGAAACAAGTATGAAATTCTTGGGCAACCACAAGACTCCACCAATCTGACAAATAGAGAAGCTAAAGGCTATCTATCAAGAGACATAGTTTCAGGAGACCTGGAAACTAGAAAGATGAATTTAATGGAAAAGTTTCACTGTTGGTTGTAATTGTCCTAGACATTGAACAACTAGGATTGGTCTCCCATGAATGGATTATGTCATCTATTTCAGATTCTTCATCACCATGGTCTTCAATAACATTCCCACCTGAAGCTTTAATCAACTCCAGCTCCATTGCTACTTGTTTCATGGTGGGTCTTTTCTTTCCATTAAGATTCAAGCATCTTTTTGCTAGCAGAGCCACTACTATAATCTCTTGTTCTGGACCATCCTTTACTACCATTGGATCGAGAATGTTAAATAAGGAATTCTCTTGCATTGAATCCAAAAATTAAGATACCAAGCTTCTCACTGGCTCTGATTGTTCAGCGGAGATGGGTTTTTGTCCTGTTAAAAGCTCAATAAGAACAACTCCAAAGCTAAAAACATCACTCTTCTCTGTAAATTGACTTGATCGAAAATATTCCGGATCCATGTATCCAAAAGTTCCTTGCACCCGAGTGGTTAGATGTGTTTGTTCAAGTGCAACTGATCTTGAAGTTCCAAAATCTGATACTTTTGCCCTATATTTACCATCCAAAAGTATGTTACTAGATTTGATGTCTCGATGATAAATAGGAGCAGAAGCAGCTGAATGCAAATAGAACAAGGCATTGGCAATTTCGATCGCAATTCGTAAACGCATTTCCCATGTCAATGGTAATTCTTCATTTTGGTTATGAATGAGATCGTATAATGTATCATTTGGGATGAACTCATACACCAATAGAGGAACTTCAGCTTCTAAACATCACCCTAAAAGCTTAACCACATTCCTGTGATTAATTTGAGATAAAATGATCACCTCGTTAATGAACTGTTCAACCTTCTTTCCATCAAATTTCTTTCCTTCCACCATTTTGGACTTCTTAATAGCCACAATGCTTCCATCTATTAGCATTCCTTTATAAACAGTCCCTTGACCTCCTTGACCAAGGATACGATTCTCATTAAAATGATCTGTCGCCTTTTCCATCTCTTTTGAAGTAAACAACTTTATTTTTTCAACATTACCTTGCTAGACAAATGTTGTTGCAGTAACAAACCTCCATTCCTTTTGAAGTATCTCTGCTTCAGCGTGATTTTTTGTTTTCTTTTGAGGACTTTGTACATACTCCATGTTGCGAGTAGTAGAAATAGTGTCCCAATACTAGTGCTGCAACCTGTATAGATGTAAGAAACATAGTTAAAAGGTAATTTGAAAACTAAAACGATAAAATGTTTCAATAAAGTTTTATTCATATTTGATAGCCATTCATACTTTTTTAGTCAATTACAATCACAAGATGTGTAAAGCCTGAACAAAAAATACAACTATCACAACTCGAACCCCAACCTCATCTGGGGCGGTGACACCATTAACAATCAAGCTATTCATTTTAAATGAATAATGAGAGAATCTTATTACACAATCCATTGTTTTGACATTAAACTTTTACAAATTTAATGATAAATAACTTTTAGTGCATCAAGCATTTAAAAGTAAATAAATTATTATTTAATTTGACATAATTCAATAACCATAATAATTCCCCTTTAAAAACAAAAAAGTATTTGATAAAAAAAAATAAAAAGTGTAAATTCATCACGTACATACAATAATACTTTTCAAGCTACGGGAGTTTTGAGCCTGTATTTTGAGCTCGCAATGCAATTCTGTACTATTGTATTCATAATGAGGTGGGCAAGACTCTGTCCAACAGTAGTTGCTAGAGGCATTCAAACAAAGCAAACCGCAATCATAATTCTCACATTTCCCATCTGTCATTTATGAATTGAAAAAGAAAAGCTATAATCATATAATTAAATTAAAGTATATGAGAGGTCCTTATACTATACAGATTGGATAAAATTAGTCTCTCTATATGAATAAATTTAGTCTCTATACTATTAAAAAGAATTAAATAAGTTTAAATTATAACAATGTTAACATTTACTATATAAAAATGTCTTGAATTTTTTCAAATTTTATTGATTTTCAAACAAAAATTTTCATTTACAAAGCCATAAAAATATAAAAAATAATTAATAAATGCTAGCTCTATTCCAATTTGTCTTACTTTTATTCTTTTTTATAGCATAGGCACTGAATAAATTCATTTAATAGTAGAGAGACTAATTTAATCAATTCACTATAATAGAGGGACTCTTAGGAGCATTAACCCATATAATTCAATAGATATTAATTAAGTAATGCATGCAAAAATAAAAGTTATTTTGATTCTAAAAATAGGAGTATTCTAGCAATATGTATGCAAAACCGTTATTTGAAAAAAATTTAAAACATGAAAAAAAGTTCATGGAGTTAAAAGATATTAACTATCATGGTCGCTTTGTTGAAATTTCATTATATTTATTTTTCTAGATTTTATATAAAATATAAGATGATAAAAATACTTTCATAATAATATTTGTTCTTTTATTAAAGTAATAGATTTTCATAATTTTTAAAATTGAGACTTAGTTGATAGGTGACATCAACTCAATTAGCCCTTTAAAACGATACAAATTTAAGGCACATTCATGATGTGAGTGAAAAAATATGTAATAAACATATTTATTAAAAGCTTATATAAGAATCAAATGAATCCTTGGTTAAAATGATAAATTTAATTTTAAAATTTATTGTGTGAAAGGTTCAAATCTCACCATTTTAGCTTTATTATGGATTTTATATAAAATATAAAAGATGAGAATACCCTTAAAATAATATAACTTAATTCATATATAAAACGATATTTTAATAAATTTTCAATTGAGATATTAAATAAAGATAATATAGATATAAGGAAAAAATCCCTAAAAAAATATTAACTCGTACCTTCATAGGAGCTCAAATAACTGATACCATTGTTATCCCTATAGCAGATACATAGATGATTAGAGCCCAATCTCGACCAACAATATTCACCATTGGATGTACAAGAAGTGTCCGAACTATCGCTCAAATAGCACTCTCCATATATTGGTCTGCCCCATTGCAGTTGCGTTGGTACATGTGTCCTGTTACTTATAACAAAGTCATCGGTAAAATCATAGTCAACAGAAATCAAGGAAGCAAATCCGCATATTTTTTCCTTCTATAATCACTAGAATCAACCATATTACTCATGTTTATAAAGAATGAACTGAGACCTTGAGGAATAGTACCAGGACAACCAAAAATAAAGGAAGTCTTGTTATGGCTCCTACAACTTGATTGTGAACACCCGCCTATAATATTATCTGTTTTGTTGCCAAAAATAGTAACCAAATTACCGCAACCTAAAGAACAAAAGAAGTTGCAGGAATCTGAGTAGTAAAATCGGGTGCCTGTTAGGTTGAGACTCATCCCATTGTGATGGTTTTCTCGACAGTTGAAGTATGTTATTGGATGATTGATTATGACAGTGCCAAAGAAAAAATTAAAGCCCAGTATTTGCAGATCCGTGCCATTTATGTTTAAGAACGGTACTTTTTCCCCATTGACGGTTTTGTTGCAAATTGCTTTAAACCAGTCATTGTAATCATCTTGGTCCTTTATTCTAAAAGGGTAGTGAAAAGTAACATTCCCACAAAACTCTACCTTATAGGTGTTGAAGTTGATAGTTCCTAGTCTTGGTCTTTCGCATCCTCCGGGCTTAGCAAAAGGGAAATAAATTGCAAAATTTACTAAACGTACGTGCATCCAATGTTTGTAGGAAATATATTATATTTTACATATAAAAGAACCTTATATGCTAAGAGTCAGTTTCTTTTTGTTCTCCATCCCCTCTATTAAGGGTGTAAATGAGATAATGATACTTGCAAGATTACTTAAGTTTGAATCGAAAATAATTCAAATTCGATCCAGTAATTATTAAGCTAAGCTCGAGCTATAAATCGAGCTAAATTCTAGCTTAATAATACTTGACTCGAACAGCTTGCGAGTCTTAACATGTTTTTCATTTTTTTATACTATTAAGTTACATTATTGCCCTTAAATTATGAATTGAATTCAAGTACAAAAATTGATAAACGAGCTTAATCGAGCTCCAGTTCAAGTACCTCAATTATATCTCAATTGAGCTCGAACTTAATAGTAGGTGTTCGATTGAACTCAAACCAAAAATCGAGTTCCAAATTTTAAGTTGAACTTAACAGTATTCAAGTTCTACTCGATTACACCCCTACCCTCTACAAGCTAATCAGTATAGCAAGTATCTGCCCCATAAATTGTGCAATGCACCTCATTTGCTCTCGTGACGTCTTCTTTTCTAATTCAGCATACATTAGAAATTTCCAAGAAAGATTTGCAGAGAAGGACGATAAAATGTGTACAAAGCCCAATTTAGCCCTAGGGCCCAAAAAACCCAAAATTTAAACACTAACCCAAACCAAGCCCAATGACCTAACCCTAGCCCAAAAGGAGAAAAACAAATCAGAAAATAAAACCCTAGCCCCTAAACCAAGTGGTGCCGCACCCTACCCCTAGCCACTGCCACCGCCGCACGTCACCATCGTCCACTTGCTCACCTACTTGCGCCTGCAAACAGAAAGAAAGAAGTGACAAGAGCGCAAGAACAGATTAAAAAGATGTAAAAAAATGGCTATTTAAAGGCCATTGAAAAAATGTAACGAGGAGGCTTTTTTTTAGGGACTTTTGTAACAAAAAAAGAAAGAAATATCAATAGAAAAAAGAGACACTAAAAGGTGATCTCTCCTTTTTCATTTCGGATTCTTTTTTTTCTCTTTTTTTTATACCCGTTCATTTCCTATATTCATACATATATATATACATATAAAAACAGTTTATATTAGCAAAATAAAAAAATTACCTTGTTTTGATTTTTCAGCCACAGTGTACGGTGGCCGCGCCGGCTGCTCTCGGCCGGGCTATTGACCGGAGAAGAAAGAGGGAGAGAGATTTCAGAGAGAAATTTTAGATTTTTTTAAGAGAAGTGGCTGAAATGATTATTAAAGAAAAAAAATGGGTTTAAATACCCAAACGAAACGGCGCCGTTTTGGGTAAGGGGGATCCGCGCGTCGACCCGACCCGACACGGAGGATCCGCGTGTTTTTAACTTTTGGTATATTTGCGCGCGCAGTCTCTCCGATTCGCGGCACGTTGCAATTTAGCCCTTTGTCATATTTTCTGTTATTTCTAATTTAGCCCCATTATTTTATTTTTGCTTCAATTTGGTCCACTTCAACGCTGCGTTTTGGGGCTTTGGTTTATTTACTGTTTTGATCCCTCTACGTTTGGCGCGTGTTGCAATTTAATCCTTTTAGTTTTTTATTTATTTCAAAATCGCCCAGCATTTATGTTTTTATTTCGATTTAATCCCTTTTTCTAGCAATTTTATTGTTTAGTCAATTATTTTAGTGTTATTATTATTATTATTATTATTATTATTATTACTATTATTATTATTATTATTACTACTATTATTAATTATTATTAGCTTTATTTTCTGTTTATTTATTTGTTACTATTATATTAAAGTACTAATTAGTTTTTTTAACTTTATTTTTATTCTATATATGTACATATATACATTATGCTTGTCCATATTTTATAATAGCTTATTTTTATATAAATATACACAAACATATATATGTAAATATATTTTTATATATATTCTATAACTTATATATATGTATTCGTACATCTATATATCTATACATTTTATAAATATATGTATAAAAATATGCTTTCATACACCTTTATTATACATATATATATATATACTTACATATACTTCATACTTCCAAAAATATACATTTTGTTTATATTCTTTATATTTCATAATTTCACATACTTACACATATATGTACATTTTTTTATATAAATACATACATATATATTCTTTATATTTTAAAATATATTTTGTACATATGTATTTTCTATATTTTATAATTCAAACATGCATACATATTTTAATTTATATCTCTATACATATATATATCCCTTTATATTTTTAATTGTATTCACGTTTTATTTCATTTTCATTATTATTTTGAATGAATGTCTTGATTTTATTCGTTTATATCGTTGTTATTTTGTATGTCCGAACTTTTATTTATTTCATATTGTTGCTATTGCCTCTATCATTTTTATACTTTTGTATTCATTATGGTTTTGTCATGCATAACAACAATGCAATTTGCTTTCATATTCTTTACTACAACTTCGTATTTTATCTCACTTGATATAACAAATTTTGTTTTGAATAAATAACATTTCGTGTATTAGATTTGAGAGGATCGTACCCTAACTTACTGGGTCTCGATTTTCATAATAAATCTAAATGCACAAATTTTTTTTCAAACTCATGTTTTAAATAATCTCGGGATTTAAAAGAAAATCGCGTCCTAACTCACTGGTCGTGATCTTCCTTTTAAATCTGAGATTGCCAAAATATCTTTTAAACAAGCATTTTTTACGTATCAGGAATTCGAGACATTGTGTCTTAACTTACTAGATATGATGCTTTCTTTCTCGATTAACGTGAAATATGCCCATTTTTCCCGAAAATTTTCAACATTTTAATACGAGGATCGTATTTTTAAAATTCTTCAAAGTTCTCAATTTTCGACATTAAGACATTAAGTAATCAACTAGGTACCAATTTTGGGCGTATCGAGGGTGCTAATCCTTCCTCGTGCGTAACCGACTCCCGAACCCGTTTTTCTAAATTTCGTGGACCAAACTTGTTGTTTTAATAAAATCAAACCGTTTATTAAAAATAATCACTTTTCGAGGTGGTCCAATCACACCTCATAAAAAATGATTGGTGGAGACTCTGGTTTCATTTTTTCAAAACCCAAGTCGACCCCGTTTTCATCCAAAAAATGATGTCAACAAAATGGAATCTGAAGTATCAAGCTAAAGTTTTCCAATTCAAAATATCGTCACATACAATCTTTATTATATGTAAGTTTTTTTTTTTCGATTTCAATATATTTTGAAAAACCGGCAAGACCAATAAACAGTATCAAATTTGTTCCCACGATATTTGTGGACCTGCTGCTGTAATTTCATCTTAAATGTTCAATATTTCTTGCTTATAGTAATAACTAAGAGTTGTGTAAATGCCTAACTTTACGTGTGGGGTTTTATGATGGGAAACAACTCAGAAACCTTCTTTCAACTTAGGGTTTTTTTTCAAGAAAAAATAATAATAATGCAGTTTAGCAAAACCTAGTCCATGATCTACGCTTTTTCACTTGGTTGCCAACTTACTTTTTTAGCTTTTAGAGACAAACAAAACATGATTAATTGTTTCTTACACTCGTCTAACTAAACGCGGTTTACGCGATATGATAACAAAGAAATTTTCCAATTTGATCCACTTTTTGTGCTTTCTTTCTATGTGAATATATTAAATTTCACGAAATTACGATAAAATACCGCAAAAGTTTATCGACAATTTAATTTTTTATAGCGAATTTCTTATGGAAAGTTCTAATTCAAGAGTTTGATAAGTCATTGCTGGGCTTTTGGTAGCTAATAGGTTTTGAATGAGCTTGGATTAAGTTGAAAAAGAGGAGAAATTAAGTTAATTAAGATTTTTGGACTAAATTGCAAAGGAGATATTCTCCATAATAGCCAAAAAGTCGCTTCATCTACCATGGATTGATGACCTAAACTAGTGAGATATTAAGGGTTTCTATTCCCGGTACATGGAGATAGTTGTTTCTTTTCTTTGGATTAAGTAGTTGAAAATTTTGTATTTACCCTACAAGCATCATGGCTGCTACAATGTTTACCTATTAAAACATTGAGGATTAAGCACAAATTGCAGATTTTGGCTTTCACATACCGTTGATTCTATACTTGAAAAGTAGTAAACTTTTGTATCATTTTTAAGAAAAAGATTTGTTTTTTTTTTTAAATAAACAATTTATTTTGGGAAAGGTCCAATGAAGTTAAATTTGCTAAATTACAAATTTCTTCAAGAATAGGATCTTTCAATAGATTTGAACCAAGGCTTATGTACTGCACCTTTAAACAACCAATACAAGAATGGATTGTGCCACTTAATTTGTTTTGGGAGAGTGAAATTTACTTCAATTTCATCAAATGACACAAAGCTAGAGGAATTTGACCAATGAGGGATAAAAGGTTGATGTTCTTCAAATTTTCAATATTTCCAAAATCTTGAGGGATTGAACCTTGAAGTTGGTTATAATTAAGGTACAAAGTTTCCAAATTGGTTAATTGGTATGGGGTAATGGGTATTGAATTGACAAGTCTATTGTCACAGAGATCCAAAATTTTCAAATATCCAAATTTTGAAGGGATAGATCTATCTATTTTGTTGCCCCAAAGAATTGAATATTGGAGATTGAATAATTGACCCAAAGCAAAAGGGATTGGAACAACAATTCCACATTGAGTTAAGTGTAAAGTCACAAGACCCCTCAAATTCCACAAATTTTGAGGGATTATATTATTACCATCATCAAACTGATATCTATCCACATTTGATGCGGGATATTTCCATGAAATTGACAACCACTGAGATCAGGAAGGACAAGATTTGGAAATGAAGGGAAATTTTATTTCCCAAATCTATCTCCAACCTCGGTAATGAACTCATAACATCTGTTAATTTCGAAGATGCTTCCAGCAGTGTTGCATGATATACCTGACAACTTGTAAGGTTGTGGAGCATTGCTGCCAAAGTTACTCCACCACCCACTTTCTACCACAATCATCACTTCGGACTCCAATGGCGACAAATATGCTATTGACACAATTGCAACAAAGGAAATTAGAAGGATGGTGACCTGCAGTATCCCTAGAATAAGGGAAATAGTTAAGGATGAGGCCATGTTTAAATTAGCTAACCTTAAATACTAAGCTTTGTAGGACTACCTTCAGATAGATGTTGTAGGGATGCTTTAACCTTTCCTACATGTATCCGTACTCTCGAACCCAGATCTAATTATGAGATCGAGCCTTAGTTTTAAGCTTTCCACTTAGAATTGTCTTAGGATTAGTCTTAGAACTTTGGGAAATAAGTGACTAACAGACTATGTAACGCCTAAAAGATTTGAGTTTTTATTTGTAAATTTTTATAAAGTGAAGTGATCTAGTTCAATAATTAAGTGTGTTACTTGTGTGTGTGTGTGGATCCGGGTTTGAATTTTCCGCTTTGAAATTTTTATTTTTATTTTCCTTATCTCTACCCTTGAACATCTGACTAAATTTTATTCTCGCGCATGTTTTAATAAGAATGAGTATGTTGCTTCAGTAGTAAGGCTTTAGTTTACTCTTTGGTCCTATGTTTGAATCCTTACATGAGCAAAACAGAATTATTTTTGCTAAATTTTCAATGTGTTGTCCCTATAGTAGTATTTGAGTTGAATTTAAACTCTGGAAAGAAAAAAAAAACTGTTTAGATAAGGATGATTTTAGTAGATAACTGATTAGTGTAATCTTATTTTTCTTTTTGAATTTTATTTTCCAAAACTGCCATAAGTTTCCCCTACCGTCGTACACTATTAATTTCCCTTATATCACGTCTGTTACTTTCTTTTATTTTATTTCTTTTCTTCTTCTTCCTTGCGCCTTTTTGTGATACAATCTCTATTTCTCTTTCATTCTTCTGTTCTTATTACCTTCGTGCAGTAAATATGTGATCTACCTTCCGCACTATTAATCTGTCATATTTGTTCTTATTCGCATTGTTGGTTTTGCATCAGAAAACGTTCAGGTGAGTAACTCGATCTCGTAAAAACAGTGAACGACGAAAAATCAAAAATTTTACTGTCGACATCACACAGCTGTGTGACAGACTGTGTGAGTCGCACGATCTTATGCTAGGTCGTGTGGACCATATGAACGTGTGTGAAGCCGTATGAATCATACAGGTTGAGCCAGTTTGGCTATGTGGGCCACTTGAATGTGTGGGCCCATTTCCTGAAAATGTTGCTCAATTTCGTACTGCTGTGTGATTTGTATTTAGCTAATTCTCAGGGTCCATACTGAACAAATATGACATCTAATAATATATTACTATTAGTAATATGGGCTAAGTTTGTGAAATATGTTAACATGATCTATATTTTGATGATGTTAATAGCATGATTTGATGTGAAAAGTATGCTTGACATAAGCATATTTAATTTCTGTCAGTATGTGCATGTGCATTGGGTGAAATATGATGTGTCAGAGGAAGTGCGATAGTTAATAAACTGTTTAATCTGGTGGTTTTAACCACATATATTAGTTCTAGTGGCTCAGCTACATTTATATGTTTCTGGTAGTTTACTGCATATTATATCTAGTAACTGGTCTGCACTATTATGAAAAGTGACATACACTGTGGGGTTGGATACCCTATTTAGTGTGTAGGGATGGACAGGAGTTAATGTGTAGCGGATGAGAGTAGAATTTTTTTTTTTTGCATATGAATATGTGAGTCTGATTATGAAAATATATTTGAATCTGTTTCTAATTATGCATATAAAAAAGGGTGTCCGATAAATTATGTGTCTGATCTGTTGTTTGAAATATGTTACACACTAAGCTAATTGCTTATTTTCTGTTTGTTTTCCCTCAGGTAACCGCTAGACTTAGGACAAATAGGTATGGCGGGAGTTCGGTTTAAAATATCTATTTTTTTTCTAATTATTCTATTCAGTTTAAAAAGTATTTACCGTTGGATTGTTTTTGGACTTTTGAGGACAGTTTATGTTTTGGATTTTTTTTTGGCTTTGAATTGTTTAATGTATTAGATTATTTTAATTCAAACTGCAATGCACTGAATTTTGAAAACCAAATTATTTTATATTATTTTTGTTAATGTTACACAATTCTATATATATATATATATATATATATATATTTCACTGGATTTGTGTTTTTGTATGTTTCAAATAGTTTTTATTGGCTTTTTTCTGTTTGATGTTATTTTCTTACGGAGTTGGATGTTTAATGCTGACTTGTCCCATCCAATTCCCCTATATTTTTATGGCAAGAGAAGAGACTAAGCTAGTTTGTTTATTTGCAGGCGAAGTCAGAGGAGTTCCGACAGGAGTTTAAATTGAAGGTTCGAAAGTTGTTGATAGGGTATGTTGGATTCTGTTAATATATATCCCTTACTTTCTTTAGTTGTTCTCGCTCAATAAAGGATTACTATTACTATGATGAGTTAATCACCTCTTCTTATTTCATCTTCAGATATCAGAAGAAGAAGAAGAAGAAGAAGGTCAAGGATGAAGAAGAGCAAAAGGAGATGTGGATAACTAGGTTTACCTTTCTTTCCATTGATGGTATCCTTGGATTTTGTATCCCTGTTTGGAGGTCTTTTTTATTAATGAATTCATCAACTTAGGAAAAGAAAAAAATATACCTTCAAGAGGTCAAATAACATTGAGTATAACAAGTATGAATTCTTGGGCATCCACAAGACTCCACCAATCTGACAAATAGAGAAGCTAAAGGCTATCAATCAAGAGAAATTGTTTTAGGAGTGTTGGAAACTAGAAAGATGAATTTAATGGAAAAGTTTCACTGTTGGTTGTAACTGTCCTAGACAATGAACAACTAGGATTGGTCTCCCATGAATGGATTATGTCATCTATTTCAGATTCTTCATCACCATGGTCTTCAATAACATTCCCACCTGAAGCTTTAATCAACTCCAGCTCCAGTGCTACTTGTTTCATGGTGGGTCTTTTCTTTCCATTAAGATTCAAGCATCTTTTTGCTAGCAGAGCCACTACTATAATCTCCTGTTCTGGACCATCCTTTACTACCATTGGATCGAGAATGTTAAATAAGGAATTCTCTTGCATTGAATCCAAAAAATAAGATACCAAGCTTCTCACTGGCTCTGATTGTTCTGCGGAGATGGGTTTTTGTCCTGTTAAAAGCTCAATAAGAACAACTCCAAAGCTGTAAACATCACTCTTCTCTGTAAATTGACTTGATCGAAAATATTCGGGATCCATGTATCCAAAAGTTCCTTGCACCCGAGTGGTTAGGTGTGTTTGTTCAAGTGCAACTGATCTTGAAGTTCCAAAATCTGATACTTTTGCCCTATATTTACCATCCAAAAGTATGTTACTAGATTTGATGTCTCGATGATAAATAGGAGCAGAAGCAGCTGAATGCAAATAGAACAAGGCATTGGCAATTTCAATCGCAATTCGTAAACGCATTTCCCATGTCAATGGTAATTTTTCATTTTGGTTATGAATGAGATCGTATAATGTACCATTTGGGATGAACTCATACACCAATAAAGGAACTTCAGCTTCTAAACAACACCCTAAAAGCTTAACCACATTCCTGTGATTAATTTGAGATAAAATGATCACCTCGTTAATGAACTGTTCAGCCTTCTTTTCATCAAATTTCTTTCCTTCCACCATTTTGGATTTCTTAATAGCCACAATGCTTCCATCTATTAGCATTCCTTTATAAACAGTCCCTTGACCCCCTTGACCAAGAACTCGGTTCTCATTATAATAATCCGTCGCCTTTTCCATCTCTTTTGAAGTAAACAATTTAATTTTTTCAACATTACCTTCATTGCTAGACAAATGTTGTTGCAGTAACAAACCTCCATTCCTTTTGAAGTATTTCTGCTTCAGCAAGATTTTTTGTTTTCTTTTGAGGACTTTGTACATACTCCATGTTGCGAGTAGTAGAAATAGTGTCCCAACACTAGTGCTGCAACCTATATAGATATAAGAAACATTGTTAATGGCTAAAATTGAAAATTAAAATACACGCTTAAAAACCATGAAAATGTTTAATAATGCTTTCTTCATATTTGATAGCTTTTCATTTTAAATAAAAAATGAGAAAACCTTATTACATCATTCATTGTTTTGATATTTAATTTTTACAAATTTAATGATAAATAACTGTTACTGCATCCGCATTCAAAAGTAAATAAATTACTACTTGAATTAACATACTTCAATAACCATAATGATTCAACTGTAAAAACAAAAAAGTGTAAATTCACCACGTACCTACAATAATGCTTTTCAAATTATGAGTGTTTTGAGTTTTTATTTTACGCTCGCAACGAAATCCCGTACTATTGTATTCATAATGAGGAGGACAAGAGTCTGACCAGCAATAGTTGGTAGGGGTATTCAAGCAAAGCATGCTGCAATAGTTATAATTCTCACATTTCCCATCTGTCATTTATGAATTGGAAAAAAAAGAAGAAGAAGCTATAATCATATAATTCAGTTAAAATATTGAATCAAATTAGTTCTTTTATTATTAAATAGATCAATTTAGTCCCTATATTATTAAAAAATATTAAATAAATTTAAATTATAACAAAGTTAACATTTGCTACATAAAAGCAGTTACAAAACCATAAAAATTTGGCCTTCTTTGATTCTTTTGATTCCTTTTTATGACACAGGGATTAAATAAATTCATTTAATAGCTTTCTAATTTCCCTTTCCATTTGTTGGTTCAAATTATGCTTAGGAGTATTCTACCAATACGTATGCAAAACCATTGTTTTAACAAAATAAAAATAAAACATGAAATTTTTTTCATTATGCTGCGTTTGTTCAAATTTCATTATACTTAATTTTCTAGATTTTTCATAAAATATAAAATGACAAAAATATTCTCATAATAATATTTGTTCTTTTATAAAAGTAATGAATTTTCATAATTTCCTAATCGAGTCGAGACTCAATTGATGGGTGACACCAACTCAATTAGCCCTTTAAAAATAATACAAATTTAAGGCATATCCATGATGTGAGTGAAAAAATTTATGTAATAAACATATTTATTAAAAGCTTATCTAAGACAATAAATTCTTGGTTGAAATGATAAAGTTATATTTTAAAATTTAATGTGTGAAAGGTTCAAATCTCACCATGTTAGGTTTATTATGGATTTTATATAAAAATGTAAAAAAGATGAGAATACCCTTAAAATAATATAACTTAATTTGTATATAAAAATATATTTTAATAAATTTTCAATTGAGGTATTAAGTAAGATAATATAGATATAAGAAAAGAAGTTCCCAAAAAAAACGTTAATTTATACCTTTGCATGCTCTTGAATAACTGATATAACCGTTATCCCTCTTGCACGAACATAGATAGTTAGAGTTCAACCTCGACCAACAATATTCACCATCGAATGTACAAGAAGTGTCCAAACTATCGTTCAAATAGCACTCTCCAGATATTAGTGTGCCCCATTGCAGTTGCATTGGGACATACGTCCTATTACTTAGATCAAAATCATCAGTGAAATAAGAGTTATAAGAAATCAAGGAAGCAAATCCGCATGACCTTTTCCTCCTATAATCACTTGAATCAACCATATCACTCATGTTTGCAAAGAATGAACTGAGACCCTTAGGAATAGTAAGAGGACAACCAACAATAGAGGAAGTCTTCTTATTAATCCTACAACTTGGTTGCAAACATCCGCCTATAAGATTATCTGTTTCGTTGCCGAAAATAGTAACCAAATTACCACAACCTGAAGACCAGAAGAGGTTGTCTAAATCTGAGTAGTAAAAGCGGGTGCCTGTTAGGTTGAGACTCATCCCATTGTGATGGTTTTTTTGACAATTGAAGTAAGTTACTGGATGGTTAACCTCGACAGTGCCACGCAAAAAACTGAAGTCTAGTATTTGTAGATTCGTGCCATTTATATTCAATGAAGGCACTTCTTTCCCATTGGCAGTTTTGCTGCAAATTACTTGAAACCAGTTATTGGAATCATCTTGGGCCTTCATGCTAAAAGGGTAGTGAAAAGTAACATTCCCACAGGACTCTACCTTAGAGGTGTTGAAGTTGATAGGTCCTAGTCCTGGTCTTCCGCATCCTGCGAGCTTAGCAAAAGGAAGTAAATTATAAAATCTACTAAATGTATATACATCCAATGTTTGTAGGAAATAAAAGGAATGTATCATTCAAAAAACAAAAATACACTAACAAAAGTATTATATTGTAGATACAGAAGCTTAGGTTCTATATCAAGTAACCCCATTCTTTACCTCTAATCATCAAAATAAATAAATATTTATTAATAAAAGTCGTATGAAAAGTGTTACTCTAAGTAAATTTTTAATTAAATTTGTGTGTTATTTGTGACACTAAACTCAATAAAGGATTTCTTATTAATATAGATACCAGTATAAATCTTACGGTTGAATTTGATGTGATTCAATATTTTTAATTAAAAATATTAATATTAATATACAAAATGAATGATTCTCAATACTGATTTTAAACAATTAGCAAAATCTATACATTAACTGAATTAAAAGAAGAAAAATGAAAGCCAAGCAATTGAAGTGACAGCGCGTGACTGACCTCCGTCACCGCAATAGGTGGAATTCCAGCTGAGCATGGCGGGAACATGCTTTGTTCCAATATTGATGCCAGTGGGTAATGGGTAAGCACTACGGAAAGAGTAGTCGGTAAAGAAGAAAGCAGATGCGCATTTGTTGCTGTCCGGATACATGGCTGTCATGTTTACAGTATAGGAAGTGAAATTTTCCGTAATTACAGTAAAGCAGCCAGATTCAGAAGCACCATCGTCACACCTTGGTTGAACGCAGCCGCCAAGTGAATCAGCTTCGTTACTTAAAACAGTAGCCAAATTTCCGCAACCTACTGACCCGAAATAATTTCTGTCACTTGAGAAGAAAAAGGGAGTGCCTGAGAGATTCACACTCACACTAGCCTCGCTTATACGATCACAATTAAAATAAGTAACTGGATTACTGATGATAATGGCGTCTGAAAATATGGAATCAAGTACCTCCAGATTGATGCCATATACGTTTATGAATGGCTTTTCCCCATTACGGGTCGATTTGCAAGTTACTCTAAACCAAGAATGAGTATAGCAGCTGCTATGGATTCCAAAAGGGGATGGAATTGTAATATTCCCACATACTTCTTTACCACAGGCAGGTTCTCGAGATTCTGCTGCTTGTGAAATTGGGCATAACAGGAAGAGGAAGAGGAGTAGGAGGATGAAGTAAAGCGCTAACTGAAAACCCATTTGCGTTGTTATTTTGTTTGAGGGAAATGAATGAAGATTTAGATTGGGTTAATGAAGAACTCATTAATAGATTTTGTGGAAATTAAATTAAAACAAAGGAGGTATCATTATCAACAACTATGGACCATAAGCAGATTCATTCCTTTTATTATATATTATTCATACTAACAACATAGAAATTTCCATGAAAAAGTAAGGTCCATGACATCCACGGAAGCAACGACAACAATCTGCCCCTATAACAATTGCAAAAATACCTTGACTCCTCTAGAAATCCGTCAGTTTGGAAACTGTAACGTTTATGCTATAACCAAATAAACATTTTAGAAATATCTGCTCTCCAAAGTCATGTTTGTTTATCTTCAATTTCGTCCTTATATAAACAAAACTCCAACATATAGAAAAAGAAATGATAGCCCTTGAAATCCTTAATATCCAAACCATATTTATGCATAAGGAATTTGCATAGGAGACGAGAAAATGGAATCTGAACTTAATGGGAAATTTCGTCACAGTCAAGCTAAAGTTTAACAATTTAGGATCTTTTATCTATATGGTGTTCCACTTTTATGTATATTTCCAAGTTTTTCAATATGAAGTCGGTTCAACGAAAAGGAAATTACTTTAAATTTTTATAATTAATTGGATTCAAAAATATTTTTTAATAATTTGGTATGCGTATACTTTCACATAACTTCTTATGAATCTCACATAACACATTATATGTCAATTTCACATGAATTTCGTAAACCATGTTAAAATGGAATATGTCCACCACCTGCTTAAATTAAATTATTATATAACTTATCCATTGCTTAGCAAAGGTTGCATTGCCTACACTTTGGTTCATCATGTCCCCACCCGACCCATTTTAGATGTTCATTTTACTATTTACTTTGAAAAAGATTAATAATCATCCTATATATTTATTAATGTTTTGAAAGAAAATTCTGTCTATCCAATTTATTGATGATGCATAAAAATAATTCCTTAAAATTTTACTAATGTATTTTAAAAATAATTCTTTTTGTACATATTATAAATGTGAAAGGGTACGAAACTCATGTTTGAAGTCATGCTAACTCAATCACTTACTAAAACCAAATTAAAGCAATTAATTTTACAATAGTGGCCATATGGCACTTTTTAATTTCACTTCTAATATTTAAAAGTGAAGTCTTTTCTTTCTACAAGGTGAAGCTAGAAGGTAGGAGATAGCATAGAGTGTTAGCCTCTTGCCCAAAATAAAAGACATTATCCCTAATGAGTGATAGCAAAGGTGATTGTGTTGGATCTTTCAGCATAAACAAAAGAAAAATCGAATGAAGCAAAAAGAAGAAACTGAAAATGAAAACTCAGCAAGAAATGTAACTGAAAGTCATCATTTTTTTCATTCAAATTTGAATATATGAAGGTTACAAAAAAAATGTTTGACAGTTACCTACTAACTTAACTGCCCTTACTTAATACATACTAAAATGATGCAAGTTGATTACAAAAGAAAGCTGGCATACCAGCTTTTACATCAGTCAATCTTTCCTACTAACTTAGCTAACTCATTACAAAGATTTGGACTAAGTTCCATAGGAACAAAACATTCAAAAAGTAATTCTATAACTGAACCAATTTCATTTCTTTGCTACAAAACAGTATAGCAGCTAAACTTATACAATTTGCTGCTGCTGGTCTGTTGATCAATTTGTTGCTGTTGGTCCTCTGTTGCACTGCAGGCCATGGGTTTAACACTCCTCCTTGGACTGTATGCAACAAACACCAATCTTTTCTTTCAAGACATTAAATTGGTTGGCTCCCAATGGCTTGGTTAAAATGTCAGCCAATTGAATTTCTAAACTGCAATGGACTAAGCTAACCTCCTTCGATTGCTCAACTTCTCTAACAAAATGGAATTTAATTTTGAAGTGTTTAGTCTTACCATGGAAGATTGGATTTTTGGCTATGGCCATAGCTGATTGATTATCCACCCTGATTTCAGTAGGCTGAGCTTGACTTTCATTCAAATCATCCAAAATCTTCCTAAGCCAAATGGCTTGATTCACTGCTACTGCAGCTGAGATATACTCAGCCTCTGCTGCGGATTGAGCAACAGTTTGTTGCTTCTTTGAGCTCCAGCTAAAAACACTCGAGCCTAAAGTAAAGAAGTAACCTGAAGTGCTCCTCATGTCATCAATTGACCCTGCCCAATCACTATCAGAGTAGCCAACAAGTTTCAGCTCCTTTGTCCTCCAAAACTTCACACCAGCATCAATGGTTCCTTTGACATACCTTAACACCCTTTTTGCTGCCTTTAAATGAGCCATGTTACTGCAATGCATAAATATTGAAAGAAAACTAATAGCATAGACAATGTCTGTTCTAGTTGCTGTCAAATAAAATAAGCAGCCAATTAAGCTTCTATATGCTTTCTCATCTACTCGATCATGCTCACTGGTACTTGACAACTTCTCCCCTAATGCAACAGGTGTAGTAACTGGTTTGCATTTCAGCATGCAAAATTTCTCCAGCACCTTGGAAGCAAATGTCTGCTGACTTATAAAAATACCATCACTTCCTTGTTTTATTTCCTTGCCAAGAAAATAGGTCATCACACCAAGATCAGTCATTTCAAAGACTTCTTGCATCTGTTTCTTGAAGTCTTCTATAAGTTCATCTTTGCAGGCAATGACCAGCAGATCGTCAACATACAAGGAAACAATTAATAAGGTTTCCTTCTGATCCTTCTTAACATAGAGTGTAGGCTTACTGACACTCTTAGTGAATCCGAGCCTAGCTAAGTAGCCATCAATCCTTTCATACCAGGCCCTTGGAGCCTATTTTAGGCCATATAAGGCCTTTTCAACTTGTAGACTTTCTGTTCTTCACCAGAGACCTTAAAACCCTCAGGTTGCTCTATGAAAATTGCTTCATTAAGAAAGCCATTTAGAAAGGCTGACTTAACATCTAAATGATGCACCTTCTAGTGCTTTTGAGCTGCCAAAGCAAGCAGCAATTTGATAGTATCCAGCCTTGCAACAGGTGCAAAGGTTTCAGAAAAATCAACCCTTTGCTGCTGACTATACCATTTAATAACCAGCCTGGCTTTATGTCTGTTCAGAGAGCCATCTGTATTGTTCTTAATTCTATAGACCTATTTCACACCTATGATTTTTCTGTTTTCAGGTCTATTGACAAGCTCCCAAGTGTCATTCTTCTGAATCATTCTAAACTCAGCTTCACTAGCATCTTGCCAGCATCTTTCTCTTGCAGCTTCATCAAAGCATGAAGGCTCTACCAGAGTTACTGCATATCTTTCATAGATGTTTGCTAGTGTCCTGGTGCCTCGAACAGGTTCATCATTATAGCCATCTTCAGTTATTGCTTCATTTTTAGCTTGCTGCAAATCAACATCAATCTGATCTGCCTCAGGCAAATTTGCTTCAATTCCATCCCATTTCCAGCTACTTCCTTCACTGAATTTTACATCCCTGCTCACTATAATCTTCTTGGTCAGTGGATCAAAAACTCTATATCCCTTCTTTACACTACTGTAACCAATAAACACCCCTGGCATGGACCTCCTATCCAACTTAGTTCTTTTCTCCTCAGGTATCAACACATAACATAGGCAACCAAACACCTACAAGTGTGAGACAGATGGTTTCTGCCCAAACTAGGCTTCAAAGGGAGTTTTACCCTTAACTGCACTAGTTGGTAGCCTATTCAATAGATAAACAGCTGTATTCACAGCTTCAGCCCAAAAAACATTAGGCATTTTAGCCTCGAACAATAGACACCTAGCCATGTCAAGGACAGTTCTATTTTTTCTTTCACAGACACCATTTTGCTGTGGTGTGTCCACAGTAGTCAACTGGTGTTGGATTCCAACATCATCACACAATTTTTGAAACTTCTGAGATACATACTCAGATCCATTGTCAGACCTTAAGCATTTTAGTTTACAATTTGCTTGGTTTTCAACCAAGGCTTTAAATTTACAGAAAGAATCATAAACATCTGACTTATGCTTTAAAAAATTCACCCAACAGAACCTTGAATGATCATCAATGAAGAGTACAAAGTACCTGCTGCCATTTAAAGAGGTAGTCTTCATAGGTCCACAGATGTCTGTAAGAACTAGCTGAAGCTTTTCTTGTGCTCTCCATGCCTTGTTGACTGGAAAGGGTAATCTGGTCTGTTTGCCTAGCTGACGGATCTCACACACAACATCTTTTGGCTCAATTTTAGACATGTCACTGACCAAATCCATCTTATGCATCATACTCAGTGAATTGTAGTTCACATGCCCCATCCTCCTGTGCCACAAGTCTGTCTCATCAGACTGAGATGCATATGCCTTAGCCTGAAGCTGATTTACATCTACTATGAAGGGTCTGTCTTGCATAGCCACTGTGGTTAACACTTCTCCAGCAACATTTTTAATCAAATAGTTTCTGCCTTCAAAAATAAGGGAGTAGCCCTTCTCCAACAGCTGGCCAACACTTAGCAAGTTTTGGTCAATGTCAGGTACATAGAGAACCTCTGAAATGGTTTTAATACCTAAATTAGTGCTTATCAAAGCCTTGCCTTTCCCTTTTGCCTCCAGCAGCTCTCCATTGCCAATTCTGACTTTGGACTTGAAAGTGGTGTCAAGCTCCTTAAATATGCTCTTCTCAGAAGCCATATGGTGGGTACATCCACTGTCAATTAGCCAAATTTTGCTAACTTTGCTTGAGCTTGCAAAGCATGATGCTGAAAAAACATGCTCTTCTTGTGTTTCAACTTCTTCTACTACATGAGCTTGGTTTTGATACTGTGGTTGTGCTTTTGGTTTGTTTTTACAAACTTTTTCAATGTGGCCAAATTGCTTGCAGGCTCTACATTGAATATTTGGTCTGTACCAGCAGTATTTCTCAAGGTGAGTAGTCTTCTTGCAATGGACACAAGGTGGGAACTTCTTTCTGGCAGGTTCTCTATTCTTCTTCTCAGTCCAAGGCTTCTTGCCTTTGACATTCAAGTTTGAACTTGAGCTTTCTCTGCTTCTAGCCTGAAAAGCTCCTTCATAGTGGTCTTCTTGCCTATTTGCCCTTCTTTGCTCTTGAGCATAAAGAGCATTTATGAGCTCTGTCAAAGGGATTGTTGACAAGTCTCTTGAATCTTCCAGAGAAGAAATTTTTGCTTCATACTTCTCTGGCAAGGTTGTTTTGACTTTCTCAACCACTCTTTGATCACTAAATTCTTCCCCAAGCAGCCTTATATTGTTGACAGTAGCCATGATTCTGTCAGCATACTGCTTGATGGTTTCTGAGTCCTTCATCTTCAGGTTTTCAAAGTCTCTTCTCAAGTTGATCAGCTGTTGTTGCCTGGTCTTGTCAGACCCCTGAAACTTCTCCTTGAGTTTGTCCCAGGCCTATTTTGGAGTGTCACAGGCCATTATCATTGTGAAAATAACATCAGAGACTCCACTTTGAAGGCATGACATAGCCTTGTATTTCTTGGCACAGTCTTCACTATGCTGCCTGATCTGAGCTATGGTCGGGTTAGCTTTTAATGGTGGTAGCTCAGTGTCATTGAGAACAACATTCCACAGGTCATGTGCCTGCAGGTATGTTCTCATTTTCACTGCCCAGATGTTGTAATTTTCTCCAGCAAAGACCGGTGGAGGAGGTGGTGAAAAACTCATTTACAGCAACCAAAAAACAACCTCTTCTTCTTTGTTTTAAGCACTGCTTGCCTGTTGACAGTGTACACCAAAGCCCTTAAAGACTGAAAGCTCTCGATACCATTTGTTGGATCTTTCAGCATAAACAAAAGAAAAATCGAATGAAGCAAAAAGAAGAAACTGAAAATGAAAACTCAGCAAGAAATGTAACTGAAAGTCATCATTTTTTTCATTCAAATTTGAATATATGAAGGTTACAAAAAAAATGTTTGACAGTTACCTACTAACTTAACTGCCCTTACTTAATACATACTAAAATAATGCAAGTTGATTACAAAAGAAAGCTGGCATACCAGCTATTACATCAGTCAATCTTTCCTACTAACTTAGCTAACTCATTACAAAGATTTGGACTAAGTTCCATAGGAACAAAACATTCAAAAAGTAATTCTATAACTGAACCAATTTCATTTCTTTGCTACAAAACAGTATAGCAGCTAAACTTATACAATTTGCTGTTGCTGGTCTGTTAATCAATTTGTTGCTACTGGTCCTCTGTTGCACTGCAGGCCACGGGTTCAACAGATTGTTCTTTGAGAAGAAATTTTCAAGAATGTCACTCTTGACCCTGTCCGATGACAAGAGGCTCCACATTATTTATAGCCATTCAACGTATAAGGAGAATTAGGGCGAGTTTGGATGGGCGGTGCATTTACCTGCGGTTAGTGTAAAAACAGCGGTGGCGGTGAGATTAGATAATGTAGTGATACTGTAGCATGAAACAAAAAGTAAGCTAAACGCACCGCTCCGCTCCCAATCGCCCATCCAAACCCACCCTTAGTATCACAAGTACAAGAATAATTTCCATCACAACTGAACAAAATACTTCCAAGTCATATTCTTTTGTGGAAAGGTATTCTCAATAGAAAAGTATATCCACGAAATGATAGAAAAGGCTTTGGCCACAATTAAATCAACACCTTTAAATAGTTATACAAAATTAAAAATGGAATCGTCAATGTCATGACATCATCATCTTGTAACTTTATACTCTAAAGAAAATTTTGTTAATTAATTACTACTTTAATTATCGATAATTTTGCTAATTATTTTTAAATTTGTACTTAATACACCAGCACCATGTTTGGGGTGTTTCGTTTCTACGACTTATGATTTTCCAATTATTTTTGAATGAAAGTTTTGCTTTCACGATAAATTGCAATTTTGCATTAAAATAATATTAAAAAATCCCCCATCTGTTGCAACATTGAACAGTGAGATGGTTGCCTGAGATTTTCTATGTATGAAAAGAAACAAGCAAGAAATTAGCGAGGCAGGTACTCAAGTATATATCTTTAGCAAGAAAAACTAACATAGGAATTCTCCAATTTGATCCACTATTGTGTTTTCTTTCTATGGGAAGAACATTAATCATTGTGCCCTAGTTACTTCCATAAATTTTTGCTTCTTTAAAAATAAGAAGAAGAAGAAAGAAAGAAAAACATCAACTTTAGTCCTACAATGAACTCGTATAAATTCGTTAGTCCTGAAACTATGACTTAATACAACTGAACCTTTAGAAAAATATGGCCTCATCCTTAACCATTTCCCTTATTCTAGGGATACTGTAGGCTACCATCCTTCTAATTTCATCTGATACATCCTCAATAATACTCCTAGGATATCTGATTGATTTATTCGCTAATTGAATGCTCATCCTAGTATGTTCGGGTTTCCCGAGACCAAGTTGTTTAAACATCTTGTAGGGCATCATAACATTTATGCTAGCCCTTAAATCAGCTAGAACATTTTCAATATTTAAACTACTAATAAGACAAGGAATAGTAAAACTCCCTAGGTCTTTAAGTTTGTTGGGTAATTTATTTTGGAGAATGACCGAGCAAAATGCATTGAGCTCCACAATCGATGAGTCGTCTAATTTCCTTTAATTTGTTAACAGCTCCTTTAAAATTTTTATATAATTTGGTATCTATGGAAGAGCTTCAACAAATGGTAAATTAATATGCAATTTTATAATATCATGTACATGATTAATATTAGTGTATTTATATATTCATTTAATTAAATTGGGCTCATTGACTCTCATTATATCTCTTCAAATACACTATATGCTTAGAAATTTCGAAGAAAGATGAAAACAATGTTATGGACAATTTCATCGAAATTAAGCCAAAGTTTTCCAATTAAGAACCTTTCGTGGAAAAATTGACATTTGAATAATCATCACATACAATTTTTATTTATAAGGTGTTCCACATTTGCATATAATATATTTCCAATTTGGTCCAAAGAAAAGGGAAGATATTTTAAAAGTGCGTAATTTTGAATTCAAAGCTTAATATATGTAATTTATGCTTAATCCTTTCAATATTTATGTGTGAAGCAAACTTATCAAATATAAAAACAATGTCTCTTTCATAACTACATGGGATAGCCTGATGGTCAAAAGTGTTCACCGCCTCAAGCATGGTCTAAATTTGAGCTGTTATTGTAATTCAAAAGAAAAAAAAAACAATGTCAGTTTCATCAATTTGCATAAAGAAAACACTAAGCCAAACCATTTAGAAAGGAGGGAACGATGCTCGTGGCCTGAGTTTTATTCTGGGTGTTTAAAACTCTTAAATTGTCTTTGATAATTTCATTCGTTTTGGTTTATTATTTTTATACTAAGGTTAGTTTGGGGTATTTGCACTTATTTTAATTTTATTAATTTTAAATATTATTTGTTAAAATTTCAATTGTTTTTATAAATATTTTTTAAATAAAAGTATTCAATAACTTTTAAATACATATAATTTTTAAGTTATTTACATTATTTTTATATCATACAAATTAAATTAATTTATATAAATTAAAAGGATAAATCACTTTTAACCCTTAAACTTAGTTGCTTTTCTCAAGTTGATATCTAATGTTTTTGGATCTAAGTTGGTACTTGAACTTATATTTTAGGTAACATTTTCCTCATTTTTGTATCAATGTTAAATTATGTTGACATACATTTTAAGATTTGTGCCATGTTATCACTTTAAAATTTATTTAAATTTGAAAATATTAAATAATAATAAACAATTATTTAAAATATAAAAAATAAAACTATAAAAATTATAAACCTTTATTAAAATTAAAAATATGAATAATTATAATAAATCTATTTGAAAATCTTTTAATTATTTTTCTTTTTACTTAGGATTTTTTATTCCTTTATAATTAGTTATACAACAATTATGATAATACTCTAAAATGACATACTTTTATGTGTTAATTACATATATATTTTGAGTACGATCCTACTAATTTGGGTCATTTATGGTTTTTTTATCTTGTAGGAACTAAATTGAAGGCAAAAAGAAATTTGGGAACAAAAAGCGAGAATTTAAAGACAAAACGAGTCAGTATGCGAAATAGGGAAGAAATTGTGCCGAAAATACAAAGTGTAGAAGACTTGGGGCAAAATTTCAAAGAAGAGATTTATGAACATAAGACTTTGTTTAAATTTAAATTTTATTTTTAAGATTATTGTTAGGATTATTATATTGTTTAGATTTAATTTCAAATTATATCTCTTAAATATTATCATCTAAGTTTAAATAGGAACAAACTGGGTTCTTTCATGTACTATAAATAGGGAATGGGGTGACATGAATATCCACTCATCATTTTTGTAAAAAACTCATTCTCCCTAAGGCTCCTAGCCTTTTTGTTTCTTTTTCAATAAATTCCATTTCATTAAAACTAGTGTTTTTTTTTTCCAAAAAGCATGAATAACTAAACTCATCTAGTCAAAGGTTATCAAGACTCCTCCAAAAGAGTTCATGAGGCTTAGAACCCGCACTTAACCCTTCTTAACGAGTGTTCATCATTTCTCTGCATTACAGGACTGACGCTTCCGTCCATGTCCTTCCAAAATTAATCTTTTCATCTTGTGCAAAGACAACTGCTTTGTATGTTTTGGGAAGGTTGCACAGTCAGTTCACTAACTTACTACGTCAGAGGTAGTCGAGCCCAAGAGATGAAATGGTGCGACATTCATCATTGAGAAATAATGATCTAGTGTAAGACAGTCCCACAGAAGTGACGGTTGGCTAGAGTCAGGTTCCACTAGACCATAAGGCTATAACCGAAGAGGAGCTAGTGGTCGTAGGCATCCTCTTCCACTATAACTTACCTATTCAGTCATGAGAAGGATCACCTAAAAGCCTATGGTTGAACCAAAGGAGGATCGAGATAACTAGAGGCTGGAACCCCTCAATCGGAAAGCCCATTTTTCTCAATTCTACTTCTTATCACAATTATGATTTCAATCTGTCAAAACCACTTTTAGATAAAAGGGGTCGACTTTTAAAAATAAAATAACAAAATAGTAGTCACCGCCGATCTTTTGTTAAGATGTGATCGGATCACCTTGAAAACGATTTTGGTCTACGAAATTTAAAAAAATAGGTTCGGGAGTCGATTACGCACAAGGAAGGGTTAGCACCCTCGTAACGCCCAAAATTGATACCTAATTGATTAATTAATGTCTTAAAGTCGAATGATAAAAATCCGAAAAGATTAAAAATGATTCCCCTTTTTATTAATGCCAATTTTTAAAACAACCTTTGAATAAATTTGAAATAGTATGTAAAAGACTCTCTTGTCTTGAGGCAACAAAATGTCGTATCCCATAAGTTAGGATGCAATATTTGAATTCTCGAGCATAAGCTAACCTTTAAAAATTTAATTGAAATCTCATGTATTTGAAACCAAAAAATATCTAGCCATTTTGGCTCGATGAGAAAATCGAAACCCCGTAAGTTAGGGTACGATTTTTCGAGGTTCCAAAGATGACATATAATCTCGCCTTTATTCTAGAAAAAGAGAAGATCCTTGTCTCGAGATAACAAAATATCATATCCAATGAGTTAGGAAACAACAAATTGAATTCTCGAGAATAGGTTTTTATTTGAAATTTTACGTTTTGATTTAAAAAGGAATACTAGGTTTCTTAAATCTAACAAAGAAAATTAAAACCCAGTAAGTTAAGGCGCAATCCTCTTGAGGACCCCAAATTCCAAGTATTGCGTTATTTTTGAAAACCTTTGTATAAAATAACTTTGATACTTATATTAAACGTAATCTTTTGAACGAATAAAAAACGATGGAATAATAATTTACAACGCAAAATGATGATTCAGAAATCAAAATGTACACTAATGAATGACAAACAATCAATAAATAGAAATAAACAATACAATACACATAATAGTAAGAATCTCATATCATATGTTGGGCGAATACCAATATTAAAAGCTAAAGAATTAAAAGGAATATTAAGCAAATTAACACAACCAAAGTATAACAAGTTTTAAAATAAAAATGAATAATGAATAACATGAAAAAAATATCTATATATAAACAATAAATTACATGCATACAATTTCAAAATAAACAATATACTGAGTTTGAAATAGATCAAAATGAAGATAAAATGAATACTATGTGAAATGATAATATCCAAATGAATTTTAAAGTAAATATTGTATATAAAAAACAAATCAAAATATGTAAAATAAAAATAATAATATATATATTAATCTAAACAAATAATACATATGGAATGAAAAGTTTAACAATAACATAAATAATAATATATAACAATATATGTAAAAAGTTGAGATAGGTAAAATATAAAAATAGTTTTTTTAAAAGAAATAAATTATATATATATATGAGAATGAGAAAAAATGGAATCAATAATGTATCATATATGTATGTATGTATAATATACATTGTGTATATACATATAAAATATTATTATATAGGAAGATTATTGTATAAATCATTAAAACATAGCAATATAGAAGAAAATTTTAAAGGTATATTATAAAGTAAAACTATAAGAAAAAATTGTGTACAAATAATATTGAATTTATATAAAATATATAAAATAATACATGATAAATTTAAATAAAAATACATGATAAACTTAAAATAATGTTAATAATAAATTTAAAATAATAATATATTATAAATTAAAATAGTATTAATGATAAATTTAAAAATATATTAAACTTAAGCATAAAAAGAAGGTTAGATTTAAAAATAAATATATCTAAAAATAATGAATAATGAATTTTAAACAAAATAAAAATCAAGGATATTAAATTAAATAAGTATGGATTAAGTTGTATTTAATTCGAAATTAAAAGAAAAAAATGAAAATAAAGCAGAATTGAGGACCAAAAAGGAACACGCGAATAACATGGGGATTAAAGAGGAAAATATTCCAATCCCCAAAACATAGCATTTCATCATGGACCAAAATGAAATTAACAGGAAATTATGTGGCCACAATTAAAGAAATAAAATGGACCAGATTGAACCACAGCACAAAGGCGAAGGGACCTGGCGCACAAATATCCCTCCCAATACCAAAACGCGCGGATCTAGTCGCATTTGGGCCGGGTGATCGGGTCGCTGGTCAGAACGGTGCCGTTTTAGAACCACTGAAACAAGGTCTAAACGGCACCATTTCAATAATTTGCATAAAACTAAAAAAACCCTAAATGTTCCTTTAGCCGCTTTAACACAAATCAACAAAACCCTCAGCCACTCGGTTGCCTCACCGTTCTCGGTCCCCCCATCCGAACTCCGATCGCGATGGAGTGAACGGGAGTTCAAGGCACTACCACAAAAGGTAAATCCCCTATCCCTTATTCGTTCTCCTTTTTACATACATCAAATATAATAAACTGAGAATCAAAGAAATTAAAATTAATAATAATCTAAAAATGAAATCATGAAATCACCTTTCAAAAACTTTGATTTTGTATTCCTTTGTTAATTCAGTGTTTTTTAAAATTTGAAGGGAAGAATACATGAATTGGGGGCCCTCATTTTATAGCCTGAAAATCGTTTCTTTTCTTTATTTTCTCTAATTTCTTATTTTTCTGTTATTTGTTTCTAGTTTGTTCTTTTACAGGTGCGAGGCCATACGGTGATGTGGCGCGGTACGTGGCGTGGCGGAGGTGGCACAGAAGGCGGTGCATTGTTTGGCTGTTGTTGTGGCGACTGGACCTAGGCTGTTAGGGTTTAACTGGGTCTAGGATTGGGTCTGATGGCTATGTTGCGCTTGTTAGGGTTTTTTATTTTAATTTGGGCTGATTTTTTTTTTTTGGTAATTGAACTTTAATTGTAAATCGACCTTATTATTTTGGCTTTAGGCTCTAATTGGTTTTGGTTTGTAATGTAAATGGACTAGACATTATTTTATTTTATTTAGTTTTATTTTAATTTGGTTTTAATGGGCCCGGGCAAAATTTGGGTTTTACAACTGCCCCTCTTTGCTTATTGTCGTGTAACGAGAATGGAGCAAAGACTTCAAAACGATAAATTTTGCCCAGTCATGCCGAGTTTTGGCTTCTTGGTACTGCTCCAATCCACTCTGTCTTGCTGCTTCAATTCACTCCACTATAACTTTATGGAGATAAGGCTGGTGGCTTTAATCTGCTCCACTGCAATGCCAAGGAAATAAGATTCGTTGCCTTCAGCTTTAATCTGTCCCGCTTTAATCTGTTCCACTTCAGCTTTAATCTATTCCACTGCAACGCCAGGAAAAAAAGATTCACTGCCTTCAGCTTTAATCTACTGCAATGCCAGAGAAATAAGATTCGCTGCCTTCAGCTTTAAGATGTTCCACTTCAGCTTCAATCTATTCCACTACAACACTAAGGAAATAAGATTCGCTGCCTTCAGCTCTAATCTACTGTAACGCCAGGGAAATAAGATTAGCTGCGTTCAGCTTTAATCTATTCCACTACAACACTAAGGAGATAAGATTCGTTGCCTTCAGCTTTAATCTACTGCAACACCAGGGAAATAAGATTCCCTGCCTTCAGCTTTAATCTGTTCCACTGCAACGCCAAGGAAATAAGATTCACTGCCTTCAACTTTAATCTACTGCAACGCTAGAGAAATAAGATTCGCTGCCTTCAGCTTTAATCTATTCCACTGCAATGCTAAGGAAATAAGATTCACTGCCTTCAACTTTAATCTACTGCAATGCCAGGGAAATAAGATTTGTTGTCTTCAGCTTTAATATGTTCCACTGCAACGCTAAGGAAATAAGATTCGCTGCCTTCAGCTTTAATCTACTGCAACGCCAAGGAAATAAGATTCATTGCCTTCAGCTTTAATATGTTCCACTGCAATGCCAAGGAAATAAGATTCACTGCCTTCAGCTTTAATCTACTGCAACGCTAGGTAAATAAGATTCACTGCTTTCAGCTTTAATCTGTTCCACTGTAATGCCAAGGAAATAAGATTCACTATAATGACTTCAATCCATCTCACTGTAACTTCAGCGGTATAGGATTTATGGTTTCACCAATATGTTCGCTAGGGAACATGACCTATAAAATCCATTTCATGGGCCTATTCATGCCTAGTTATTAGGATGTAATGATTGGAATGAAATTAAAATCTCCTAACTAGATGTGTATGAATGAATGCAGAATGCCATGAAAATAATCTCTTAATGTTTGAGTTGTTATTGCTCATTGTTTATTAAGGCTCCATCATTGACATGTTCTTGTTCGGCTGGTACCTTCGACAAAAGACCCAAAGAAACACTCAATCAGTTTGCCCCACTATAACCTCAAGGTTCAACTGTATTTCTGGGTCATGAGTCTTGTGCTATTGAGACCCGGGTATAAAATCTGACACTTTTTCCATCCTCTCCTACTGCAATTCAAGAGTATAGGATGTGAATATTCTTCCACTACTTTGGTCATTTACACCACTCCTAGGGTGTCGTGATCAAATGTTTATGCACAAATGTAGAATTATCTTCTCCAAGAAAAACCTCTTCTTATTACTCAGTGGTCATTGCTTGTTTGCTCATTGAAGCTTTATCACCGACATGATATTTTGTTGCTTTGTTCAATCAATATTTTGACAGCAAAATCCAAAGGGATAGTCTTAATTTAGACTTTTCCTTCTCAGATATTTCCAACCTTTAACCAGGTACGTTCTAAACAACAGTCCTGTTTCAAGTTCTTGTATTATTTAGAAACTTCTAGAGTAATATACAAAACTTCCTTTGTGAAAGTATTATTAGTCCATTAATCATTATTGCAATGTAACATGCTTGCAAAAGATTATAACAATGGATAAGAATAGAATTGATTTGGAGCATAGCTCAAAATGAATAAATTACCAAGGATAAAGAAGAATAAAAAAGGGAATTGATTGGGAACATGTATCTTGAAAAGAATAAAGTATTCCAAGAATAGCAAATTCAATATAAATAGTATGAAGACTAGATGCCCAGATATCGCAGCTTGAACTTCTCTGTACCAACCTTCTAAAAAACTGTTTTGAATTTGACATGTGTTTAGGAGATCTACAGTACTTTGTCGATGTCTCAGATGTTGCATACCCCTTTCCTGTTAATTCAAGTATAGCAAGATCATAGCATGCCCTATTTTGATCAATATTTGAGCCGCTCTTTTTATGTTTTCAACTCAAATCCCTTTTGGTCTTAGGATGCCCTTTGCGGGTTTTCACCTTGGCCTCTCTTTTTTTTTTAGGACTCAAAGCACCCATTGCGGGTTTTCACCTTGGTCCCTTCTCCTTTTTTAGGTGAAGTATTTCTTGACTCAATTTGAGAGTACAAGATTTGACAAGTTTTTACCATCCATCTTACTCAAAATCATTGCTCCTCCAGAAAATGCCTTCTTTACAACATAAGGTCCTTCCTAATTTGGCATCCATTTCCCTCTAAAATCCTTTTGTAGAGGAAGGATCCTTTTCCACACCAGGTCCCCCTCATGGAATTCCCTGGGATGAACCTTTGTTATAGGCTCACATCAACTGTTTTTGGTACATCTGACCGTGGTGAATAGCTTTTAGCCTTTTTCCTTCTATTAGTTTAACTGATCATATCGAGATTGGATCCATTCTGCTTCATCCAACTTTAACTCAGCCAATACCCGGAGAGAAGGAATTTCAACTTTAATAGGTAAAATTGCCTCCATCCCGTAAACCAGAGAGAAAGGCGTTACCCCGGTGGAAGTCCTGATTGATATTCAATAAGCAAAGAGGGAAAATGGTAATTTCTCATGCCAGTCTTTGTAAGTTTTAGTCATTTTCTCCACAATCTTCTTAATATTCTTATTAGCTGCCTCTACCACACCATTCATTTTTGGGCGATACAGTGACAAATTATGGTGTCTGATTTTGAATTGATTACAGACCTTAGCTATCGTGCTGTTGTTCAGATTCAACGCATTGCCCGATATAATCCTTTTTGGCATTTTATACCAGCATATGATCTTTTTTTTCGAGAATTTGCTAACTTCTAACTTGGTGACATTGGCGTATAAAGTAGCTTCTATCCGTTTGGTGAAATAATTAATGACCTCAAAAATAGAGCGATGCCCATTAGAATCCTTCGATGATATCCATGCCCCACTGTACTCAAAATTTGAGTTGCCCTTTTCGGGTTTTCAACTCAAACTCCTTTGGTCTTAAAGTACCCTTTGCGGGTTTTTGCTTTGGCCTCTCCTTTTTCTTTTCTTTGTCTTTTTTCTTTTCTTTTTATTTTCTTTTTTCATCTTTTTTTTTAAAATGTTTTTTTATTGGATCTAAACTCATAGGATTAGGCAAGTCCTTGTTATCCCTTTCAATCAGAACCAATGTTTTTCTAGATAAAGTCTTCCACACAAGATCCTTCCCATATTAACATCCACTTTCATATGAAATCCTTTTGTATGTGAAGGATCTTCTTTGATATCAGGTTTCTTTCATAGAACTTTTTGGGGCGAAATTATTTTTGGCACATTTGATTATGACGAAAAACTTTGGATCTTGCTCTTCAATCGGGATAACATCCAAACAAAAACTCGAAGAGATGGAAACTTGACTTCAATGGGAAAAGTTTTGATAAGCCAAAGAGAAAGGCGTTGCCTCGGTAGAGATTTTTTACTGAATCGTTCATGATGTTAATCTTGAACATACTGTAAATTTTTGATATCATGTTGTTGTTCAAAATTAATGCATTGTGAGATTATAATGTTAGTGCTTAACCCGGGCATATCTTGGTATGATCATGCGAAGACATCTTTAAACTCTTGAAGTAGCTCAACAAGGTCTTGCCTCATTTCTTTGATTATGCATGTTCTAATTTTTACTACTTTTCCCTCCTCCAAGGTCACAATCTCCATGAGGTAAAATCTGTTTCTCTTCCTATTCTACCATCCTCAACAAGTCCGGAGATAAGCCACAGTCTATGTCATCTTCAAAGTCATGAGATCCCTCTAAACATATGTCTTGTTTAAAATGAAATTTTGAGTTTGTAGCAGCGTCACTCATGTTCTTGATATCCAGGGACCTATTATAGGTACCGAATAATATACAAAGAATGTATGATTTTAAGAATAATTATCTGTACAGTATATTTACGAATAAAATGAAAGAATAATTTGGAAAAAATCCAAAAAGAATGAAAGAATATTTGCTCAAAATGCATGTAGAGATGTATTTCATTAAAATAATGATGTTCAGACATGAGCCTATTTCACAAAGGAGTTCTTATTGCCTCTAGGCTAAAAGAAACAAGTATGTTCTAAACATTACTCTGAGTAAGCTCTAAAAACTACAGAGATTTCTTCCGCAGTTCAATTGTTTAACACACTTCCCGATTCATAAGGGCGGATATCTAACAAGGTCCCTCCTTCAGTTGCTTCTTCGTATATAATATTGATGTAAATGTTTCTCAACAATTCTTTAATACTTTCTTCTCTTGGCATTCTTTACTTTGGATAAATAATCCCTCCCGATACAAAAGTTTTCGATATATGGGGGAAGTCATAAGCTTCCATTCGACCTCATCCTCGCTCAAATGTACTCTCCTCCTTTCCTATATTTTTCTTTAACTCCTTCCTTCTTTAATTTGTATCTATTTTTGAAGTTGTTCAAGTCTTTCTAATCTTTGGCCTATGTCGATGGTTTTTGCTCGGGTACCGAAACGGTATTTGGTTGGTAAGTTGGTTTCCAGATTGACTGAGGAATGATTTTAATCAATTAGGATCTTTTAATAGTCTTTAATACATATGATGTTATGTAATGCATGAAATGAATGCAAAAAGGCACCAATTCTAATTCAATTCCATTTAGAAAACTTTACTAGAAAACAAATTTCTTTACATAAAATTGGCTACAAATAAGGCTTTGCCCCAATGCTCAAAGCTTTAATCTTCCTAAGTAATGAAGCTAGTTCTTGCCCCCGATCTGATTCAAGTTCGTACTTCACACTCAGCGTATCGGCTTGTACTGCCAAAGTCTACAAGTGATCAGCTACCTCTCGAATCTGAACCACGGCTTCTCCCATAATGTAATCCTTGTTACTAACTTGGTTCTGAAAATAGTGATGTTGTTCATTCTGACACTCTTCACTTGCTTCAAGGAATTCAATCCTACTTTCACAATTTTGTAGTGCCATCTCTAATTCTTCTCTTCTTCTTTTCATCTCTTCAATCTTGCTTAAGCTCCTCTCAGCTCCCTTGCAGAATTATGATTTCGGTATTGATGAAGAGATCTTTCCAATTCAACCACTCTAGCCATTAATTCCCTTTTTTCATTTCGACTTTCTGACAGTTTTTTCTCTAGGGTCTCATTTTGCGTCTGGGCCTCCTGAAATTTCCTTTCCCATCTATTAGCCTTGATCTTTTCCTCTTGGATTTCTTGATGTCACTGTTTTGAAGTTTTCCCCAACCTAGTAGTTCTCATTGAGAGACGCAACTTATTATAGTCTGTCTTCAAGTTATCTAAATCTTTCTAAGCCTTATTCTTCCCTTTTCTTAACTTCTTAGTTTCTAGCTTTTAAATATCAATGTCTAGTCTCAAATTCATCTTCTCTTCTTCCATGTGGTCTATCTTTTTTTCTAACTCTAAATTTCTTCTATCAAAATCCTGCATTATAATTTCTAGCTCGGAGGGGACAACTCACAAGAGCTTTTCTATTGGTTGATTATCTCTCTGACTTGGCCCGAGGATATTATCATTAATTCTCCTACCCCACCACTCAATATATTCAGGTGTCACCATCGGTCCTACTACCAATCTCTTCATCCGTTGAGTCTGGTTCCAGGCATTGGACATCTCTCAAATCTTCTTCTTGTAACCATTGCCTTTATATGAGAATTCGCACTGAACTAGTCCTTGGGTTGCGGGTACGAACTGGCTTGACCTATACTGTCTTAGTACTAGCAAAGGTGCATAACTAACAACTCCCCAAATCCTAAGTAGAGGGACCTAGTCGAAATCACCACATCTATATAAGATCTCATCTGGAAGCATCCAAGGAGCTCTCCATTCGATGTTATTTTCTTGAAGATTCTGAAGAATTGCCATCCATTTTTCTTCTAAAATATCACCCTGATATACTTCCCCAGTTTAGCCGAAGCTTAACACATCGATTCGCGATTATGGTTTTACCTTTCTCGTGGAGAGAAAAGTAATAAAAACCCAATGAGTTTCTTTGATTTTGGGTCTTTAATAGGTACAAGCTCTAGAAAACTATGAGCAAAGGTCCTTCATTGCGGCAACAATAATCAATCAAATACACCACCATAATCCACTAAGAGAACCCACAAAGTTGACCTGGAGCAATCTCGTACTCTTAGAGCAGATGGCAGAAAAACGTATCTAGGGCCAGATGACACCCAACTTCCAAGATGTGGAGGGGGAGCAAGAAACTGCCATCACTGGTGTCGCTAACCTATACGACCCATCAAGAACCGAGAATTCGTAAGCAAAGTTAGAGATTTGAATCCCTACGCACACAAAGCTCGATGCATCTCTTCATCTTTTGTAGTGCAGATGAAAAGGTTGGCTTCAATAAGGACCTTGGAAGTGCGCTCTCACGGTGGGCAACATGGAATTAACTGGCCATGAGCTCCTCTCATTCTCGACATATCTTTGATGTAGAAAGAAGAAAAAAAGATAGAGGAAATTTAAAACCTAAGACAAGGAGTTCTTGAGATTTACTTTGAAGAAAAGCTTTGATGATTCTAGTAACAAAATGCTAAGTTTGTGCATTTTAGGGTTTCAAAAAATCCCTTTTAAAGAACCCTCTTCCCCACGCTTTGACAGTTTAAATGATCGAGGGACATCAATGGTCGATATATACAACCGCGATTCACTGTACACATGGCGAAGCCGACACGATTCAATAGACACTACGATTCGCAAGCTATAATAAACGCAAAGTGATGGCCCTAAAGAGCGCCACTTTATAACCCTCCTTAGGCCTATTAAGGGCAACAGATTGTTATACACCAATGATCACCAACTGAAACCCATAGAACCGCCAGGGGAGCTCACAATATCAGCTCGCACGAGCCAAGGGGAGTTTGCGGTCTCAGTTCAGATCATATCTAAGGAGTTTACATGTAGGTGGTCGCGAGGTCTGGTAAGCGAGCTAGAATGCTACATGTGTCCATCAGGCTTGAGGCCTATTCAGAGCGTCAGTCCTATGAATAATGGAGTCAAGTCCATGAACAATGGAGTCAAATCATAAACAGTAATAGTATGTATAAATACTCGATTGTCCCTTCAATGGGACACAACACAGGATTACTCAACAAATAGTATTGAGAAATAAGGATAATTTATGTTCATCCTTCAAAACTTTTAAATATTTTAAATTATATTGTAAAATAGAAAGCTTGATATTATAGATTAAGTAAAATTATTTTCAAAAACTCATTAGATAATATTAATTCAATTCTACCAATAAGTGAATGAAAGAAGTGATACAAGACTTTTTCTTAAGTATGTATATTGAGTTGTAATATTAAAGTCATCATTGTTGAAACAGGAGCGAAGGCAAAAAAAAATTTTTGGGGGGGACCGAAATTAAATTGTAATTTTTACAATAGTAAAAATATAATTTTTAAAAAATTAAATCAAAATTTTATCAATTTTAGGGGGACAAAGTGTAATTTTAGCTTTACTAATTTAAAATATTAAAGGGCCAAAATGAAAAATTTTCTATTTTAAGAGGGCCCGGGGTCCCTAGTAGCTCCCTAGATTCACCCCTGAAAGAATTTTACTCAAATATTACTTTTAGCTCAAACAAAATTTAACTCAAACTATACAATAGATGAAAATATTTGTGATTAAAGTAAACTTTTATTAATTTTGTACTTTGTGTTATAATCAATCAAGAGGTATATAGGTAGATTTATTTAGTTCTTAAGTTGTCGATAAAGCTAGAAGGGAGGAATTAGCAAAAGAGTACTGTTAGCCCCTTGCCCAAAATAATGGGCATTATCCTTAGCGAGTGATAGCAAAGGTGATTGCTCTTTACAACTTGAGAAGAAATTTCCAAGAATGTCACTCTTGACCCTTTCTGATGACAAGAGATTCCACATTTTATTTATAGCCATTCAACATATAAGGTAAATTAGTATCACAAGTCTAAAATTTATTTATGCTATCAATACATGTGAGTATTTCTAGAAATTTGAGTGAAATATATCACATAAAAACTGATTTTTATGTAATTTTCGTGACAAAACTGGTATTGAGTTCAATAAAATAAAATCTGCGAATAGAGAAAACACTAGTAATTTGTCTCAAGTATTCCTTTTTGGATCTTGATTTAACCTGAACAAGAGCAGATGAAAATTTTCGTAGATAAAAGCCGAAGACGATATTTTGAAGTAAAGGCTCAACTCAATTTCCAAGTCATAGTCTTTTGTGGAAAAGTATTCTGAGTGGAAAAGTATCCAGAAAATGATAGAAAAGGCTTTGGGCCACAATTAAATCAACATATGTAAATTGTTATACGAAATTAAAGATGGAATCGTCAATGTCATGACATCAACGTCTTATTACTTTATACTCTAAAGAAAATTTTGTTAATTAATTACTACTTTAATTATCGACAATATTGCTAATTAATTTTAAGTTTGCACTTAGTACCCCTGCACCATGTTCCGTTTCTACGACTAATGATTTTCCAAAGAAAATTTTGATTTAAGGAGAAATTGCAATTTCGGATTCAATTTATATAAGAAAATTTCCTTTCTAAAAAATTGAGAACACTAAAGCTTAATCCAAATTAATTGCTAAGAAAAATAGCAGCCAACATGCATTTGTTTCATTGAAAATTAAAACCAAGGAGGTATCATTTTCAAGAAATATGGACCATAAGAAGATTCTCCTTTTATTATATACTATTGATACTAACAACAGAGAAATTTTCATATGGCAACAATTGCAACAACACCTTGACTGCTATACAAATCCATCAGTTTGGAAACTATAACGTATATGCTACTGCTAGATAAACAGTTTAGAAATATCTGCTCTCCAAAGTCTTCTGCTCTACCAAACATTAAATGAAACATGTTATACCAAAGACTAATAGAGGATCAAATTTAAATTAATAAAATGAATTAATTAAGTCCCATAAATACAATGTCTCTTTCATCAATTCTCATAAAGATGAAATGGTTAGAAAAGAAACAGTTTCTAAAAATGACTACGCCAAAAATGCCCAAACCATTATGAGGGTTTGATTATTTACAATAATCACCTCTTCTTATTTCATCTTCAGTGTTAGGGTCAACCTGATTAGGTAATAAACAAGTAAAAATAGCGAAAGAAATTGAAAATTTTAACACACAAATTCAACATGAAAAAATCCGTCCAAAGAAAATAAAAAACTATGGGGAAATATAATTTTACTAAAATTGCAAAAGAACGAAAAGTATAAAAGATAGAGATAGAAATTAAACCCCGAAAACTCATTAGAGATTAGAATTCATAACACGTTTAAAGAATTATTTGTTTTCGGGTTTTCGAGGTTTAGTTTTTATATCTATCTTTTGTACTCTTCGTTCTTTTGTTATTATAGTAAATTTAACTTTACCTGTAATTTTTATCCTCTTGAGTTTTTTTAAAATTAAAATTGTGTGTTCAATTTTTTAATTTCTTTTACTTGTTCCTTACTTAATTGGGTTGATCCCCAACATTTAGATATAAACAGAAGACCAAAAAGAGCTGTGGATAATTAGGGTTACTATTCTTCCGATTGATGGTGCCCTTGGATTTTGTATCCCTGTTTGGAGGTCTTTTTAATTAATGAATTCATCGACTTAGCAATAGAGAAAAAAAAAAAAAAACATATCCAGAACTTGTGTTAGAAATACCTTCAAGAGATAAAATAACATTGTGTGAAACAAGTATGAATTCTTGGGCAACCACAAGACTCCACCAGTGTGACAAATACAAAAGCTAAAGGCTATCAATCAAGATAAATTGTTTCAGGAGTGTTGGAAACTAGGAAGATGAATTTAACAGAAAAGTTACACTGTCGGTTGGAATTCTCCTGGACATTGAACTACTAGGATTGGTATCCCATGAATGGATCATGTCATCTGTTTCAGATTCTTCATCACCACAGTCTTCAATAACAGTTCCACCTGAAGCTTTAATCAACTCCAGCTCCATTACTACTTGTTTCATGGTGGGTCTTTTCTTTCCATTAAGATTCAAGCATCTTTTTGCTAGCAGAGCCACAACCATAATCTCCTGTTCTGGACCATCCTTTACTACCATTGGATTGAGAATGCTAAATAAGGAATTCTCCTGCATTGAATGCAAAAAATAAGATACCAAGCTTCTCACTTGTTCTGATTGGTTTGCGGAGATGGGTTTCTGTCCTGTTAAAAGCTCAATAAGTACAACTCCAAAGCTATAAACGTCACTCTTCTCTGTAAATTGATTTGTTCGAAAATATTCGGGATCCATGTATCCAAAAGTTCCTTGCACCCGAGTGGTTAAATGTGTCTGTTCAAGTGCAACTGATCTTGAAGTTCCAAAATCTGATACTTTTGCCCTATATTTATCATCCAAAAGTATGTTATTAGATTTGATGTCTCGATGATAAATAGGAGCAGAAGCAGCTGAATGCAAATAGAACAAGGCATTGGCAATTTCAATTGCAATTCGTAAACGCATTTCCCATGTCAATGGTAATTCTTCATTTTGGTTATGAATGAGATCGTATAATGTACCATTTGGGATGAACTCATACACCAATAGAGGAACTTCAGCCTCTAAACAACACCCTAAAAGCTTAACCACGTTCCTGTGATTAATTTGAGATAAAATTATCACCTCGTTAATGAACTGTTCAACCTTCTTTTCATCAAATTTCTTTCCTTCCACCATTTTGGATTTCTTAATAGCCACAATGCTTCCATCTATTAGCATTCCTTTATAAACAGTCCCTTGACCTCCTTGACCAAGGATTCGGTTTTCATTATAATGATCCGTCGCCTTTTCCATCTCTTTTGAAGTAAATAACTTAATTTTTTCAACATTACCTTCATTGCTAGACAAATGTTGTTGCAGTAACAAACCTCCATTCCTTTTGAAGTATTTCTGCTTCAGCATGATTTTTTGTTTTCTTTTGAGGACTTTGTACACACTCCATGTTGCGAGTAGTAGAAATAGTGTCCCAATACTAGTGCTGCAACCTATATAGATATAAGAAACATAGATAAAAGGTAAATCTGAAAATTAAAATCAACAATGAGAGAACCTTATCGCACCATCCATTGTATCGATATTCAACTCTTACAAATTTAATGATAAATAATTGTTACTGCCTCACGCATTCAAAAGTAAATATAACACACCTTGAATTGACATAATCCAATAACCATAATGATTCCACTTTAAAAACAAAGTGTAAATCAGCACGTACCTATAATAATACTTGTCAAGTCATGAGTATTTTGAGTTTGTTTTTTGCGCTCACAACGAAATCCCGTACTATTATATTCATAATGATTAGGAGGGCAAGACTCCGACGAGCAATAGTTGGTAGGGGTATTCAAACAAAGCATGCTACAATACTGATAATCCCCACAATTCCCATCTGTCATTTAAGAATTGAATAAAAAAGAAAAAAGGTTATAATCATATTATTCGGTTAAAGTATTTGAGAGGTCTTTATGCTATATAGATCGGATCAAATTAGACATTCTATTATTAAACGGATCAATTTAGTACTTATATTATTAAAATAATTAAATAAGTTTAAATTATAAAAGAGTTAACCTTTCTTGTATAAAAATGTCTTGATTTTTTTTCAAAATCTATTCTACTTTAAACAAAATATTTCATTTACGAATCATAAAAACTTTAAAATAATTAACTCTACTAAAAAAATATGTTAATTATATTTTAATTTGGTCTTCTTTGATTCTTTATAATAGTATAAGGATTAGATTAATTCATTTAATAGTAGAGGGACTAATTTGGTCAAATTCCTATAATAGAGAGACTCTTAGATGCTTCATCCATATAATGCAATAGATATTAAGTAATTAATGCATGCAGTGTATACATTTCTGGCACTATAGATGTTTAAGAATTTTTGCCAATAAAATATGCATAATTATATGCAAAAGTACATTTTTTAGAGATTCACTTCAATTGGTGTAAAATTAAATATATCAAGTATAAAATTAAAGTTGTTTTACTCGCTTTCAGTATCTCTTTATGCGGTTAATATTTTGACAATTCAACCGTTGAATTTAATATTTTATTCATATAAACCATTCATGTAAAATTTGATATAAATTAAAATTTCTAACTTTTGTTTAATATAAAAATATTCAACTGTTGAATATATCTTAATATATTGAGTATTGTAGATCAATACGATAGAAATATCAAATCGGTTTAAAATTTTTATGCATGACAAGTACAAATATAACCATAAATTCAACAGTTGGATTATTAAAATATTAATCGTATAGGAGGATACAAAAGGATGTAAAACAACTTTCATTTTATACCGTGTAAGTGAATTACTCCCCATATTTTTTATACACTTATATATATATATATATATATATATATATATATATATATATATATATCGAAATTTTACATACTTCATTAAATTTGATTTTGTATCTTGAATCTTGAACTAATTAATATATTTTAGTCATGATATACCTCAACCAATAATAACTAAATTATGATATACAAACGATGTAATTGAAAAAAACTTATGTAACAATTTATTTTAAAAATTATTGATATATAAAAAAGAGTCGATTGAAATGGTAAAGTTAACTAATAGCTACTAAGGTGTCTTTGTTCAAATTTTAGTATACTCATTTTTTAGATTTTAGATAAAATATAAAATGATAAAATACTCTCATAATAATATTTGTTCTTTTATAAAAGTAATAGATTTTCATAATTTTTCAACTGAGTCCATCTTGAGTTAATGGGTGACACCAACTCAAATAGCCCTTTAAAAATAATATTAATTTAAGGTACACCCATAATGGGATTGGAAAAATTTATGTAATAGACATATTTATTAAAAGCTTATATAAGAATTAAATGAATCAGTTGTTGAAATGATAAATGTTAAAGCTTAAAATTTTGAAAATCTCACAATCTTAAATTTATTATCGATTTTATATAAAAATTTAAAAAGATGTGAATACCCTTAATATAATGAAATTTAATTTGTTAAATAAAAAAAGATAATACAGATATAAAAAAATTTCCTTAAAAAAAATTAATTCATACCTTTGCATAACGTCGAATAAATGCGAATATCCCTATCACACGCACATAGATGAGTAGAGCTCAACCTCGACCAGCAATATTCACCATCGGATGTACAAGAAATGTTCAAACTACCATTCAAATAGCATTCTCCAATTAATGGTGTGCCCCATTGCAGCTGTGTTGGGACATGCGTCCTACTACTTATATCAGAATCTTCTAAATCATAGTCATCAGAAATCAAGGAAGCAAATCCGCATGATTTTTTCTTCCTATAATCACTAGAATCAACCCTATTACTCATGTTTATGTAGAATGAACTGAGACCCTGAGGGAAAAAAGCAAGACAACTAGCAACATGGGAAATCTTGTTATTAATCCTACAACTTGGTTGCAAACATCCGCCCAAAAGTTTATCTGTTTCATTGCCAAAAATAGTAATCAAATTACCGCAACCTGAAGAACAAAAACTGTTGTCAGAAGTTGAGTAGGAAAAGCGGGTGCCAGTTAGGTTGAGACTCATCCCATTGTAATGGTTCTTTCGACAGTTGAAGTAAGTTATTGGATGGTTGACCTTGATGGTGCCGTCCAAAAAATCAAAGTCCAGTATTTGTAGAATCATGTCATTTATGTTTAAGAAAGGAACTTTTCCCCCGTTGGCGGTTTTGTTGCAAATTACTTCAAACCAATCGTCAGTTTCATAATCTTGGTCCTTCATTCTAAAGGGGTAGTGAAAAGTAACATTTCCGCAGTACCATACCTTGTCGGTGTTGACGTTGATAGGTCCTAGTCCTGGTCTTCCACATACTGAGGATTTAGCAAAAAAAGGAGTAAATCGTAAAATCCACTAAATATATGTACAGGTGAGTAAAGCTCGATTAGATTTGAAAATATAAAAAAAATTCAAATTTCGAGTTAATCAAATTGAGTTATTCAAATTATTAGAGTCAATTCAAATAAGTAATTTGAGTTTCAAGTTCAAATCGAGTTGAATTTTACAATTAGAATAATTGAATAACAAATTGGTGTATATATCCTTTACGCCACTATTAAGTTTGAAAATGAGCAAATTGGCCTCTCTCAACAAAAATTTTAAAAAATTCAAAATAATTTTTAAATTTCAAAAATTTATAAAATTCCAAAATTTATATATTTTAAAAATTATAAGAAATTCTAAAATATATAAAGAAAGTTAAAAAGTAAAAATTTTCTAGAATAATAATTTTGGGACCTAAATAAGTTAATTAATGATTCAAGTTTATCATACTAAAGTATTTTTATTTTGCTTTGAAAAAGTTTTCAAATATATATGGTTTCAAATTTATGTGCTTTAATAAGGACTTAGTTATCTTTGTAACAATATTTTAATTTGACATGTTTAATTTTAATTTAAATCAAAAATTTCACTCGATTCGCTAGACTCAAATTTCATTTCACTCGACTTAATTCGAAAATTTTTTGAATTAAGTAAAGATAATAAAATAGGACTTGTCAACTCGATTAACTCGAATATATATATAACCAATATGAATCCAGCGGTGTCCTTGATCTCCCTAATTAAGTGAACAAATTAGTAAACTGCACCTTTCTGCCTCTTTCAAAAGAATTAATAATTTAATTCCATTTAAGTCCTCTAACCCTTGAATAAATGTAAAAATCACATTTTAACTCCTCTAAAAATAATAATTTAATTTAATTTAATCTCATTTAAGCATTAATTCAAGTTTTTGGAATACAAAACTTTTAGTTATAAATTTTTGAAAGCCAAAAATATTAATATACAAAATGAATGATCCTAAAAACTTTTTTTTAGAACTTATATGATTCTAAAGACTGATTTTAAACAATTAGCAAAATCTATATATTAACTGAATTAAGAGAAGAAGAATAAAAGCCAAGCAATTGAAGTGACAGCGCGTGACTGACCTCCGTCATCGCAATAGGTGGAATTCCAGTTGAGCACGGCGGGAACTTGCGTAGTTCCATTATTGATGCCAGTGGGTAATGGGTAAGCACTACGGAAAGAGTACTTGCTAAAGATGAAAGCAGATGCGCATCTTTTGCTGTCAGGATACATGGCTGTCATGTTGACGGTATAGGAAGTGAGATTTGCAGTAATTTGAGTAAAGCAGCCAGATTCAGAAGCATCATCGTCACACCTTGGCTGAATGCAGCCGCCAAGTGAAACAGCTTCGTTACTTAAAATAGTAGCCGAATTTCCGCAACCTACTGACCCGAAATAATTCCTCTTACTTGAGAAGAAAAATGGAGTGCCTAAGAGATTGACCCTCCCACTAACCTTGTTTATACTGTCACAATTAATGTAAGTAACCGGATTGTTGATGAGAATGGCGTTTGAATATAAGGCTTTTCCAAGTACCTCCAGATCGATGCCATTTACGTTTATGAATGGCTTTACCCCATTGAGGGTTGGGTTGCAAGTCACTCTAAACCAAGGTTCCGTATAGCAGGTGCTATGGATTCCAAAAGGGGATGGAATTGTAATATTTCCACATGCTTCTTTACCACAGGCAGGTTCTTGAGATTCTGCTGCTTGTAATATTGGGCACAACATGAAGAGGAGTAGGAGGATGAGGTAAAGCGGTAAGTGAAAACCCATTTGCGTTGTTATTTTGTTTGAGGGAAATGAATGAAGATTTAGATAGGGTTACTGTAGAAGTCGGGTTTTAAAGAAACAAAAGCAGGGTTAAGTAGCACCACGAGATTGTAAATTATATTTGTTAAAGTAGCACCACTACTCTTTTTCTTTTTAAAATTACCATCACTACTACATGTCAAAATAAATTATAATTTTTTACATCTAAATTTAGTAATATGATAAAAAAATATCTTTATTTATTTAAAAAAATTAAATTCGTGCTTTTATATATACTACTTGTTTCAAATTTATATAGGGTTCACTTCTATAAATATATTCATTTCTACCCCACTACGTCAATCCAACGAGTCTCTTATCCATTCTTATTCGATCATGAAAGAGGTAAGACAAAATAAAAATACTCACATTAAATTTAGAGAAAATCAAATTCGATTTAATAACTTCCATATCTAATATTTTACCGCTAAATTATATTCCTTTCCTGCCCCAATCAAGAAATAGGACCAACTATTGGACAAATGTGTTACGAAGCAAAATTTTCTTCCGTCAATGTGCTGTCTCATTTTGTATCCCTACAATCATTTCTTGGCAAGTGTATTAAAATTACTTTTAAAATAAAATTTGAAAGTAAAGGTTCAAAAAATATATAAAATTTAATAATTTCCAACACTTGTATCAAATTGTAGATATATTATATAAATTACACTTTATAAATGAATAAACAAATAAAACTCCGAACATCACAGATTTAATAATATACTGCACATTTCCTAAAAAAATAATGTACTCCACATGTTACAATGCATTTAAATGTGATATTTCAAAATCTGATACTTCTTTACCACAGGTAGGTTCTTGAGATTCTGCTGCTTGTAATATTGGGCACAAGAGGAAGAGGAGTAGGAGGATGAAGTAAAGAAAACCCATTTGCGTTGTTATTTGGTTTGAGGGAAATGAATGAAGATTTAAAGAAAGAAAGGATGTTTGAGTGAGAAGCAAATGAAAAGTATTTGGTCACACTTTCCTTGAAGTTCCAGTATAAGTGCATTTGATTTGAGAATAATTCATTAATTTGTAAAGATTGTTGGATACAATTTTCCAGCTGCACGTAAGAGGTCTCCAGTGAAAGAGTAGGTTACGTATAAAGAGTTAAGAGACAAATAAAAGGGAGAGTCGAGCCTTATATTCCTTCAAATATTTTTACAATAGCATTAAGAAATAAGGATAATTTATGTTCCTCCCTCCAAAACTTTTAAATATTTCAAATCATATTGTAAAATAGAAAGCTTGATATTATAGATTAAATAAAATTATTTTTAAAATTTTATTAGTTAATATTAATTTAATTATATTAACAAGTGGATGAAAGAAGTGATTAAAAAAAAACTTAATTTGAAATGAATAATCAATTTCAATTAAGTTTATACAATCCTAGTTGTCTATAAAGCTAGATAACAAAGAGTGAGCATTATCCTTAATGAGTGATAGCAAAGGTGATTGTTCTTTACAACAACTTGAAAAAAAATTCCGAGGAATGTCACTTTTGACGCTGTTCCTATGATTAGAGGTTTCGCATTTTTATTTATAGCCATTCAACATAGTTAGTATCATAAGTCTAAGAATTATTTATGTTACCGATATATGTGGGTATTTTTGACATTTAAGTGAAAATCTCAATAAACTCTCAAGTGAAGTTATATTTTATAATTTTTCTATTTTTAATAATCATTAGTATTTTATTTTTATATTTTTTATAAATTTGGGTAACTTTTACATTTTTAAAAATATTTTTAATAATTTGACATGTCACATCAACATGTTTTCACATGGTATTTCATATGCCAACTTCTCATGACTTCGTAAATCATGTAAACAACATATAATATTCAAATTAATCAAGAATTTTGATTTTTACTGAGTTCTTTTTACCATTTAATTGTATATTAATATTTATTACATTATTAAGAATTGGTTTTTATGTAATTTTTCTGACAAAATTCAATAATATATTATATAAGCATAGATATAACTTCATTAAAATCTGCGAAGAGTGAAAACGTTATTAATTTGTCTTGTAGCGACCTAAAAATTTTTGGCGTTGGGCGCTAGTCGAAGTAGTTATTGAAAACTTGAAAACCGAATCTCGATTTTATTTGAAAAAGGGGAGTCGCCACCTATCTTTTTTCTAGGTGTGATCGGACACCTAATAAATTCTCTTTTTTTTAAGAAAAATTTATTTTTTAAATTTTTCTTAAAAAGAGGTAATTTTTTGTCTACGTGAAAATCCAGAGAAAATTAGAGTTCGGGAGTCGGTTACGTGCGAGGAAGGTATTAGCACCCTCGCGACGCCCAAAATTGGTATCTCGTTAAATGCGCGTTGTCTTCACTTTCAAAAATACGAGTTCAATTTAATATTTAATCGTGATCCGATTAAAACACGAGAAATTTTTTTTTAAAACACGAGAATTTTGGAAACACAAAATTTAAAAAAAAACGAAAATTTATGAAACACGAGATTTTTTTTTTGAAAAAACGAAAATTTTCAAAACACCAAAATTTTTTAAAACACAAGGATTTTTGAAATACGAAAAATTTGAAAACAAGAAAATTTTTGAAATACGAAAATTTTAGAAACACGAAAATTTATAAAATACGAAAATTTTTGAAACACAGAAGTTTTTAGAAAACACGAAAAATTTTTGGGGGGGACCGAAATTAAATTGTAATTTTTACAATAGTAAAAATATAATTTTAAAAATTAAATCAAAATTTTATCAATTTTAGGGGGACAAAGTGTAATTTTAGCTTTACTAATTTAAAATATTAAAGGGCCAAAATGAAAAATTTTCTATTTTAAGAGGGCCCGGGGTCCCTAGTAGGGACCTAGATTCACCCCTGAAAGAATTGTACTCAAATATTACTTTTAGCTCAAACAAAATTTAACTCAAACTATACAATAGATGAAAATATTTGTGATTAAAGTAAACTTTTATTAATTTTGTACTTTGTGTTATAATCAATCAAGAGGTATATAGGTAGATTTATTTCGTTCTTAAGTTGTCGATAAAGCTAGAAGGGAGGAATTAGCAAAAGAGTACTGTTAGCCCCTTGCCCAAAATAATGGGCATTATCCTTAGCGAGTGATAGCAAAGGTGATTGCTCTTTACAACTTGAGAAGAAATTTCCAAGAATGTCACTCTTGACCCTTTCTGATGACAAGAGATTCCACATTTTTATTTATAGCCATTCAACATATAAGGTAAATTAGTATCACAAGTCTAAAATTTATTTATGCTATCAATACATGTGAGTATTTCTAGAAATTTGAGTGAAATATATCACATAAAAACTGATTTTTATGTAATTTTCGTGACAAAACTGGTATTGAGTTCAATAAAATAAAATCTGCGAATAGAGAAAACACTAGTAATTTGTCTCAAGTATTCCTTTTTGGATCTTGATTTAACCTGAACAAGAGCAGATGAAAATTTTCGTAGATAAAAGCCGAAGACGATATTTTGAAGTAAAGGCTCAACTCAATTTCCAAGTCATAGTCTTTTGTGGAAAAGTATTCTGAGTGGAAAAGTATCCAGAAAATGATAGAAAAGGCTTTGGGCCACAATTAAATCAACATATGTAAATTGTTATACGAAATTAAAGATGGAATCGTCAATGTCATGACATCAACGTCTTATTACTTTATACTCTAAAGAAAATTTTGTTAATTAATTACTACTTTAATTATCGACAATATTGCTAATTAATTTTAAGTTTGCACTTAGTACCACCTGCACCATGTTCCGTTTCTACGACTAATGATTTTCCAAAGAAAATTTTGATTTAAGGAGAAATTGCAATTTCGGATTCAATTTATATAAGAAAATTTCCTTTCTAAAAAATTGAGAACACTAAAGCTTAATCCAAATTAATTGCTAAGAAAAATAGCAGCCAACATGCATTTGTTTCATTGAAAATTAAAACCAAGGAGGTATCATTTTCAAGAAATATGGACCATAAGAAGATTCTCCTTTTATTATATACTATTGATACTAACAACAGAGAAATTTTCATATGGCAACAATTGCAACAACACCTTGACTGCTATACAAATCCATCAGTTTGGAAACTATAACGTATATGCTCCTTTTCTATTGGTTGATTGTCTCTCTGACTTGGCCCGAGGATATTATCATTAATTCTCCTACCCCACCACTCAATATATTCAGGTGTCACCATCGGTCCTACTACCAATCTCTTCATCCGTCGAGTCTGGTTCCAGGCATTGGACATCTCTCAAATCTTCTTCTTGTAACCATTGCCTTTATATGAGAATTCGCACTAAACTAGTCCTTGGGTTGCGGGTACGAACTGGCTTGACCTATACTGTCTTAGTACTAGCAAAGGTGCATAACTAACAACTCCCCAAATCCTAAGTAGAGGGACCTAGTCGAAATCACCACATCTATATAAGATCTCATCTGGAAGCATCCAAGGAGCTCTCCATTCGATGTTATTTTCTTGAAGATTCTGAAGAATTGCCATCCATGTTTCTTCTGAAATATCACCCTGATATACTTCCCCAGTTTAGCCGAAGCTTAACACATCGATTCGCGATTATGGTTTTACCTTTCTCGTGGAGAGAAAAGTAATAAAAACCCAATGAGTTTCTTTGATTTTGGGTCTTTAATAGGTACAAGCTCTAGAAAACTATGAGCAAAGGTCCTTCATTGCGGCAACAATAATCAATCAAATACACCACCATAATCCACTAAGAGAACCCACAAAGTTGACCTGGAGCAATCTCGTACTCTTAGAGCAGATGGCAGAAAAACGTATCTAGGGGCAGATGACACCCAACTTCCAAGATGTGGAGGGGGAGCAAGAAACTGCCATCACTGGTGTCGCTAACCTATACGACCCATCAAGAACCGAGAATTCGTAAGCAAAGTTAGAGATTTGAATCCCTACGCACACAAAGCTCGATGCATCTCTTCATCTTTTGTAGTGCAGATGAAAAGGTTGGCTTCAATAAGGACCTTGGAAGTGCGCTCTCACGGTGGGCAACATGGAATTAACTGGCCATGAGCTCCTCTCATTCTCGACATATCTTTGATGTAGAAAGAAGAAAAAAAGATAGAGGAAATTTAAAACCTAAGACAAGGAGTTACTGAGATTTACTTTGAAGAAAAGCTTTGACTGATTCTAGTAACAAAAATGCTAAGTTTGTGCATTTTAGGGTTTCAAAAAAAATCCCTTTTTAAAGAACCCTCTTCCCCCACGTTTCGACAGTTTAAATGATCGAGGGACATCAATGGTCAGATATATACAACCGCGATTCACCTGTACACATGGCGAAGCTGACACCAGATTCCAATAGACACTACGTATTCTGCAAGCTATAATAAACGCAAAGTGATGGCCCTAAAGAGCGCCACTTTATAACCCTCCTTAGGCCTATTAAGGGCAACCAGATTGTTATACACCAATGATCACCAACCTGAAACCCATAGAACTGCCAGGGGAGCTCACAATATCAGCTCGCACGAGCCAAGGGGAGTTTGCGGTCTCAGTTCAGATCATATCTAAGGAGTTTACATGTAGGTGGTCGCGAGGTCTGGTAAGCGAGCTAGAATGCTACATGTGTCCATCAGGCTTGAGGCCTATTCAGAGCGTCAGTCCTATGAATAATGGAGTCAAGTCCATGAACAATGGAGTCAAATCATAAACAGTAATAGTATGTATAAATACTCGATTGTCCCCTTCAGTGGGACACAACACAGGATTACTCAACAAATAGTATTGAGAAATAAGGATAATTTATGTTCATCCCTTCAAAACTTTTAAATATTTTAAATTATATTGTAAAATAGAAAGCTTGATATTATAGATCAAGTAAAATTATTTTCAAAAACTCATTAGATAATATTAATTCAATTCTACCAATAAGTGAATGAAAGAAGTGATACAAGACTTTTCTTAAGTATGTATATTGAGTTGTAATATTAAAGTCATCATTGTTGAAACAGAGCGAAGGCAAAAAAAATTTTGGGGGACGAAATTAAATTGTAATTTTACAATAGTAAAATATAATTTTAAAAATTAAATCAAAATTTTATCAATTTTAGGGGGACAAAATGTAATTTTACCTTTACTAATTTAAAATATTAAAGGGCCAAAATGAAAAATTTTCTATTTTAAGAGGGCCCGGGGTCCCTAGTAGCTCCTAGATTCACCCCTGAAAGAATTTTACTCAAATATTACTTTTAGCTCAAACAAAATTTAACTCAAACTATACAATAGATGAAAATATTTGTGATTAAAGTCAACTTTATTAATTTTGTACTTTGTGTTATAATCAATCAAGAGGTATATAGGTAGATTTATTTAGTTCTTAAGTTGTCGATAAAGCTAGAAGGGAGGAATTAGCAAAAGAGTACTGTTAGCCCCTTGCCCAAAATAATGGGCATTATCCTTAGCGAGTGATAGCAAAGGTGATTGCTCTTTACAACTTGAGAAGAAATTTCCAAGAATGTCACTCTTGACCCTTTCTGATGAAAGGGTTATAATCGTATTATTCGGTTGTTAAAGTATTTGAGAGGTCTTTATGCTATATAGATCGGATCAAATTAGACATTCTATTATTAAATGGATCAATTTAGTACTTATATTATTATAAATAATCAAATAAGTTTAAATTATAAAAGAGTTAACTTTTCTTGTATAAAAATGTCTTGAATTTTATTCAAAATCTATTCTATTTTAAACAAAATATTTCATTTACAAAACCATAAAACTTCAAAAATAATTAACCTATTAAAAATATATGTTAATTATATTTTAATTTAGTCTTCTTTAATTCTTTTTAATAGTATAAGGATTAGATTAATTCATTTAATAGTAGAGGGACTAATTTGGTCAAATTCCTATAATAGAGAGACTCTTAGATGCTTCATCCATATAATGCAATAGATATTAAGTAATCAATGCAGTGTATACATTTCGGGACTATATATGTTTAAGAATTTTTACCAATAAAAATATGCATAATTATATGCAAATGTACATATTTTTTAGAGATTCACTTTAATTGGTGTAAAATTAAATACATCAAGATAAAATTAAAGTTGTTTTACTCCTTTCATATCTCTTTGTACAGTTAATATTTTGACAATCCAACCGCTTTGAATTTAATATTTTATTCATATAAATCATTCATGTCAAATTTGATATAAATTAAAATTTTCTAACTTTTGTTTAATGTAAAAAATATTCAACCGTTGAATATATATTAATATATTGAGTATTGTAGATCAATATGATAGAAATATCAAATTGGTTTAAAAATTTACATGCATGACAAGTACAAATATAACCATCACTACACCAAAACAGGCTTTTAGTGGCATCTTTTGTGGCGTTTGGACGACAAACGCCGCTAAAGATCTAGCATTAGCGGCGCTCAGAATAAAATGCCGCTAAAGATCTAGCATTAGCGGCGCATTATATAAAGCGCCACAAAATATCTTACCAAAACGCAGCGTACGATCTTAAGGTATATTAGAATTAGTGGCGCTTACGCAAAAACGCCGCTAAAGCTTAGTATTAGCAGCGCATCGTCAAAGTGTTGGATCGTCGGCACCTCTATGGCGCAGCGAAAAATAATGATCCGGCGATCCTAACCAGGGATCCATGTGTGAGGAACGAATCGGAGTGAAAGAGGTTGCGAAATTACCTAATGTTTATTCAGAGTAGACAGCAACACCTAACAACGAGTAGTCTGATCTGCTGTCGAACCAAACCGCAATCTATCGTGATCCCGGCCTCTACGTAATCCACCTAGTTGACTACGAATGGAAGGAATCCCCAAAACAATTTTGAGAGTTATTTTTCTTTGACGGCTGCTAGACTCAAACAAAGAAAAACGGGATTATATATATATCCTTTTGTTTTAGGGTTTTTAAGAATTAAATAAATATAATAATATTTTAAACCGAAAATCATAATTACATTAATTATAATATAAGTTCGGTAAACCATATATTTATTTGAATTCTTATGCTAACCAAATTCATGTCCTTACTATACGTACAACAACCTTGTACATAATGTGTTGAAATTTGATTACCGAATTAAATTAATTCTATAATTAATTTAATTCAAGTGACCCAAAAACAATACCAACTATGGTTTATTCCGTTCATTTCAACTATAGGGTGTGACCAGAGATTCTTGTAACGTTAGCGTAACACTAGAACGATTCTAATGCGACGAACAATGAGTGGCATCTAGCAATGCATCATTGCTACCTAAGTCACAAGAGATCATGATTCGACATAACCTTTTTATGATTAACCTTTTATGCAATAATCCTTAAGTCCTTTATCTCTGGATTGGACACAAGTCATGGAATAGTCACACTTGCATTGTCCATTCCATGTTCCTTGATATCTTAAGCAGACTACGATATACAAATAAGTATGACATCTAATATCAACTTATTTGAGCACGACCATGCATTTCTAGTCTCACTTAATCAAGTGGCCTAAGATATTACTCCCATTATGTAGGAGGGACTTATCCTATATCGACCAACCATATCCCTCTACATAGATTGTGGTATATCCAACATCAGTCTTTATAGAACAACCAGTTACGGTGCACGTTTGACTGTATCAAAATATACAACTTACGATGTTGGGATTATGATGATCTCAAGTCTGAGGATCATATAAATATTAATCATTATGAGTAATGTCGTGACAATTACATAATAATCCAAGAAACATACTCATAACGGGTCAGTCCAATATGTTGTTCTCTAACACACATATTCATGTAATGATTCTGACATTCCGTATCAATGACAACTCTTTATCATCAATCAACTACACGTTAGTCTTAATGCATTATCGTTGTCCTATCCAACAATAATACTTGACTAAGGAACTTTTAAGAATAATCATACTATTCTCAGGACATTATTATAAAACAGTTTATTTATATACACAGAAAAGAAACTGAAATAATAATGGTAACGCCTTATATTAATAAACATGATAAATCAAGTATGTTATTACAACCATCTCATGATTGATCTTTGGACATACTCTAACAAAAAGCACCGCAAAAAAGCTGAAGCCAACGACGCCGTTTTCTGAGTTTCTGGGAGTGTAGCGGCGTTTTCTGAAAATCGTTGCTAATGCTCTTGACTTTAGCAGCATTTTCTGAAAAGCGTCGCAAAAAAGCTAAGGCCAACGACGCCGTTTTCTGAGTTTCTGCGCGTGTAGCGGCATTTTTTGAAAATCGTCGCTAATGCTCTTTGCCTTTAGCTACGTTTTCTGAAAAGCGCCGCAAAAAACCTAAAGCCAACGACGCCGTTTTCTTTGTTTTTGGGCCTTTAGCAGCGTTTTTATAAAAGCGCCGCTAATGCTCCGGCCTTTAGCGGCGTTTTTGGGGAAGTGCCGCTAATTGTAATAAAAAACCATTCCAATTATCTCTTTCTTTGATATATTTTTTTGTTATAAGATATTGAATATTTCGTTGTATTTATTATATATTGGTCAAATTTACATTTAAATGAAAACAAATAATATTAATATGATAATATGCATGGGACATGGTTATATATATAGCTTCCTAAAATGATGTGGAGGGGGCACCAAACTCTAATAAATTTGTAGTCCATGCCCCAGTAGAATAGGTTGAAACATCTTTTTCTCTGGATAGTGATATGCAAGTGAGATGCTTAGGGGTTAGGGGTTTAGGGGTTAGACGTTAGGGTTTAAGACTTAAGGTTTAAGGGTTTAGGGGTCGGGTTAGGGTTTAGGGTCTAGATTAATTTTTTTAATTTATATTTTAAATATATTCTTATGTAATTGTAAAAGAGATAATAATAAATTTAATAAACTGAAATTATGAGTATAGTTGAAATTATGGCTTAAGAGATATATAATATATGTTATATTTAATTATTGACATTCATACCATTTGATATTATAAGAATCTAAAATATTTGTTTTGTACTACAGTAATATTACGATTTGGGATTTTTGGTTTTTGAATTTGGGGTTTAGTTTTTGAACTTAAAGGTTTGGGGTTTGGGATTAGGGATTAGGGTTTTGAGTTTGGGGTTTAGTGTTCGGGGTTAGGGGTTTAGGGGTTTGGGGTTTAAGGATAATTTATGGTATAATATTTGATATTGGGGTTTGGTTTATGGTTGTTTGTAGTTTCTGGGTTACGGGTACAGTGTTACGGCTAACGGGTAACGGGTTATGAGTTTTAGGGTTTAAATGTGGATATTTTATAATATAATTCGAATTAAATTAAATTTAAATTATCAATTTAATAAATATATATATATGAAAAAGGATTAAATCCGAGAAGCGTACATTAAGGATGGTTTCATGTTAAATTGAATTCATGAACTTTAATGTTAAATTGTATTCATGAAAACGACGCCGTTTCTAGTGGATTTGCATTAGAATTAGCGGCGCTAAACAGAAAACGCAGCAATAGATGAAATAATACCGGTGTTTTTTATGAAAACGCCACAAAATACTGAAGGAAACGGTGCCGTTTGCTTATTACATTTAGTGGCGTTTTACATAAAATGCCGCAAGTATGTTTTCTTTGTTAAGGAAACTGCATCGTTTTCCATTGTTATTAGTGGCGCTACACCCAAGACGCCGCGAATATATTTTAAAATTTACAGGAGTTTGAGTTAAACGACTGCGTTTGACCTTATATTTAGTGGCACTTGAGTATAAACGCCGCAAAAATCCAAATGGTGTTACGAGAAACGGCGCCGTTTACATAGTTGCTTTTAGTGGCGCTTCTAATAAACGCTGCAAATATGCATTATAACTTAAGGAAACTTCGTCATTTTCCATTGTTATTAGTGGTGCTACACCCAAGATGCCACAAATATATTTTAAAATTTACAGGAGTTTGAGTTAAACGACTGCGTTTGACCTTATATTTAGTGGCACTTGTGTATAAACGCCGCAAATATCCAAATGGTATTACAAGAAACGGCGCCGTTTACATAGTTGCTTTTAGTGGCGCTTCTCATAAACGCCGCAAAGATGCATTATAACTTAAGGAAACTGCGTAGTTTTCCATTGTTATTAGTGGCGCTTGCTTAAAACGCCGCAACTTGGTTTTAATTTTAGTACAAACGATGTCGTTTTGTATATATTATTCGTGGCGTTTTTTCTAAAACGCCAAGAGGTTTTGGTTACTTGATGGGGAAACGACTGCGTTTGGCGATATGTTAGTGGCGTTTTTATATAAACGCCGCAAATGGGTTAAATATTTTGACGAAAACGGCGTCGTTTTTTTTTCCATCCTTTTGACCGAAACAAAACCAAACCCCGATTCCCCCCCCCAAACTCTCATCTCCCCCAAATCACTAAAATTTCCCCTAATCCCTAACAGTTCCCCAAACCCAACGTAGTCCTGTACGGCGCCATTTGCTTTACTGCATCACAGCCTCCGTGCGTCTCCGGTACCGCAACCATCGGTAAGTTCGGCAACTTCCTTTTTCTTCTTCATGCGTGAATGTTATCTGGAATACCGATTTTGAACAAAAAAATCCATTTCGGTTGTTTCGATAATGTCGTGAATTTGGGGCTTCCGAACATTTGGTTTTTTTTTTTTCATTTTCAGAAAACGTTATAGGTTGAGAACTTTAAATAAAAAATCAGTTTTATATATCGACATTTAACCAAAAAAAAAAAACAATTCAAGTTACATTTTAATCAAAATTAGAAATTTCGAAATCTTTAAAATAATGAACCTGAACCACAACACTGTTTTAAATTGATAAATATTTTGAGATACCCAAATGTTTTGAGACTTTAATCGAAAAGGTAAAAAGCAATGATGAGTTTGATATGAATTAAAGAAAAGCATATAATATATTTGAAGTCAAAGTTTTCAATTCCCTGTTCAAACTTATAATGTTTGATTAATGTAGAAGACATTATTATAAGTCATGCTTGACTCATGTATTTCTTTGTAATTTTATTTATTTATTATTTGACAGGGTGAACCACACCTCATGTTCATCTTGTTTTCCTTTGTTCATTTTCATTTTTAAAAATCTTCAAAATGGAATTAAACCCAAAAGCTGGGGCATGATCTGTAAATGTATTAGATATTCAGAATCTGAAAATCATTTTTAATTTCAACCAGAATATTGTACACAAAATACATGCAGAACATTGGCACATGTTATCTGCATATGTTACCTTATTTGAAGGAATAAACTAAACCCAATTTGCAATTCAAGAGGCCAAAAAGCTAATCTCTAACGTGAATTCAATCTCTAATTAATTTCTCAAAATCTGCTTTATTTATCTGTCGTCTGCAGTTAATCTAATTTAACATTCTTATATGTCGATGTGGTATATATCTAGAATAGTCAACATTGGTTAGCATTCAGCAAAAGGATGCCCCGAGGGACTTGACGAAGGGAATTTTAACTTTGAATGTGAATTAGTCAACCATATAAAATATATTTTGTTTTCCTATCGGTCAGGCTCTTGAGTTTTTTCAGTCATCTTTAGCTAAGATATTGTGGAAAACAAGGGAAATTAAATAACTTTTAAGTATGCAGGAAAAGTTTACCACAATCCTCCTATTTGTGACCGTCACTACTCACTACATGAGTTTTAAAATAACATTAATTCCATGATTTCTTTGACCATTTTACCATATATTTTCCGCTACCTCTATTTCCTTTGTCCTACCGTTCAACATGTTCTGTTTCTACTCCTTAACAATGAGTCTCTTTCTCTTTACTCATCCTCTTCTTTTGGTGCTTCAACTATTCCTCCCTATCTTCATCTTAGGACTCTTTGCCCTTATTGGATGAACATTTGCTGCCTGTGTTTTGGCCGAACAATTGTTTGGGCAGGTACATGTTAAAATTTGACAGTTTTTCCCTTATTTATATGCATTTTCCCAAATTACTTAACAAAATAAATGTTTCTGACTGCAGTCTCTCTTTGCTGGTGAGAGTGAAGTAGACAAAGTTGAGTGAAATATTAAGGTATGTTTTAGTTCATAACTTAAATCAGTAATAGTTTTATCATGATGATTTTTGAAAAATGTTTCTTTTGGGGCTCTGGTTTTGTATATATGTAATTGGTTTTGGTTGTTTTCCTTTAGCCTATGTTTCATTTTACTTATTTTACAATTGCCATGTACTTTTCTGACTTATGTTTTCTGTTATCATCCATCAACGATTGCTATATATGTTGAGCAAAATAGAAGCAATTTAATAAATTGTACTGGGAATTGGATTAAATTTTTTTATTTTAAAATTATTCGAAATTTCTTAACTATATGTTACATTAAATAACAAATTAATCCACTTTCTTTTCACATTTAAGTTTCATTGATATCAAATATGCTTAATTGTTGTATACATATTATTCCATATCGCAAGTAAATTATTTTGAAAATAAAGGTTATTTATGTCTAAATAATATAAACATTTGGTTAAAAGCCTGTATAGTTTGCAAATATTTATATGTTTTCCTCCAAAATTTTTTTCCTTTAGTTGCTATTTTAATCACGGAAATTTAGTTTGTTTTGTTTTCTTTTATTTAATTTGAATCATGGAAAAAATTTCAAACTTTTAATTTATTTTTAGGTTTAATTTTAGATGACTTACGTAAATTTAGTTAAAACTTACATAACATACATAATTTAATTCAAAGTTATTTTTATTTGTTTTAAAGTTAAAATTCACATAACATACATAAATTAAAGTTAAAATTTCTAAACTTTTGTAAATGGTATAACTTACTTAATACAAAACTTATATAATATTAAGATCAAATTTCAAAACTTGCAAAATCTTACGATCATATTTCATAATTTATGTATTTTATGTAACTTACATAATATATAACTTACATAGCTTAAGTAATGAGTAATTTCAGATCTACTTTCACAACTTACATAGATTTTAGCAGGACACTTCATAACTTATATAATATTAAGATAAAATTTCTAATTACATAACTTATATAATATTACATAACTTATATAATATTAAGATAAAATTTGAATTACATAATTTATATAATATTAAGATTACTTATATAATATTAAGATAAAATTGATAATTACATAACTCGTTTAATATTAAGATAACTTATATAATATTAAGATAAAATTTCTAATTACATAACTCGTTTAATATTAATTTCTAATTTGTAAGTACACATCAATTTCTCATTTGATAACTTATACAATATTAAGATAAAATTTGAATTACATAACTTATATAATATTAAGATTAATTATATAATATTAAGATCAAATTTCTAATTACATAACTCGTTTAATATTAAGATAACTTATATAATATTAAGATAAAATTTCTAATTACATAACTCGTTTAATATTAATTTCTAATTTGTAAGTACACATCAATTTCTCATTTTAGGTAACTTATACAATATTAAGATAAAATTTGAATTACATAACTTATATAATATTAAGATTACTTATATAATATTAAGATCAAATTTCTAATTACATAACTTATATAATATTAAGATTACTTATATAATATTAAGATAAAATTTCTAATTACATAACTCGATTAATATTAAGATAACTTATATAATATTAAGATAAAATTTCTAATTCAGTAACCTAATATATAAATTACATAACTTACATAACTTACATAAATTAAATAACTTACATAACTTAAATAACTTACATAATACGTAACCTTCCTAACTTACATTATTTAGATAATACATAGCCTACATAACTTACAAAACTTACATAAATTAAATAACTTCCATAACTTACATAACTCACATAATACACAACTTACATAACTTACATAAAACATAACTTATTACATAACTTACATAATACATAAAAATATATCATATCATAAGTTACATAACTCATTTATAGTTATATCGGCATTTTAACTTACCCGTGCAAATTATTGTCAACGTGACTTCAATAATTTAGAAATGGACCGGTCTTGGATGAATTTGTCAAGGGTAAGCAACGGCTATCGAAATGGAGTACAGACGTTTCTAAATTTTGCATTTCAATACGCAAGCCAAGAGAACATGATTCTTTGCCCCTGTAAGAATTGTGTCAACATAAACTGGCATTATCGTGAGGTTGTATATGAGTATCTAATTGTTGATGGGTTTGTTCGGGGTTATAAACAATGGTTATTTCATGGAGAATGCCCGCATAGTACTTCCTCTTCAATGATGGATGTAACTTATCCTGATACTGCTTACCATCAGTCTGATAGAGGGGATGACATGGAAGGGATGTTGCGGGATGCATTTAATATGCACAATCATGGTGTCCAGTTTTCCTAGCTGACTTGTGGCATCTGATGATTGTAATCTCGGTGGAAATACTTTTACCGAACCGGGAAGAAGTGTTCCTCATGAAGAGCCGAATGGAGAAGCGAAAAAGTTCTACGCGCTACTTAATGACATGAATGAAGAACTGTATGAGGGATCAAAATCCTCAAAAATGTCTTTTTGTATTCGTCTTTTTCAGTTAAAATGTTTGGGAGGGTGGACCGGGAACTCTTTGACAATGCTGTTAGAGTTTTTGAGAGAAATGTTTCCGTTTGCAAAAATCCCTCAGTCGTGCAAAGATATGAAGAAAATGATTAAAGATTTAGGCCTTGGGTATAACAAAATCCATAGTTGCCCAAATGACTGCATGTTGTATTGGGGCGATCGGAGAAACCAACAGTGCTGTCATGTATACGGCCACTCCCGTTGGATAAGTAGAAACACAGAAGATGGGAACGACGATGAAAATGATGCACAATCAAGGAAGAAGCCAGTCAAGATTTTGCGGTATTTTTCGTTGATACTAAGGCTTCAAAGGCTTTTCATGTCGTCAAAGACAGCAGAGTCAAAGACGTGGCACCATGATGGACGAACCGATGATGGATTACTAAAGCATCCGGCAGATTCTTTAGCTTGGAAATCATTTGACAATAAATTTCCAAGCTTTGCAAGCGATCCTAGGGGTGTGAGGCTTGGGCTAGCATCTGATGGATTTAATCCTTTCAAGATCATGAGCACTGCCTACAGTACTTGGCCAGTAGTGCTTGTTCCTTACAATCTGCCTCTGTGGATTTGCATGAAGCAATCTTCCCTTATCTTATCTATGATTATCCCTAGAGAGAAAGGGCCCGGGAATGATATCGACATTTATTTACAGCCACTTATTGAAGAGTTAAAACAATTATGGGCAGGTGTCGAGACATACGATGTGTTGAGAAAGGAGAACTTTAATTTACGTACAGCTTTGATGTGGACCATCAATGACTTTCCCGCTTATGCCAATTTATCCGGTTGGAGTACCAAGGGTCGTTATGCATGTCCTTGTTGTGCTACACAAACATGTTCGCAATGGTTGTACAATGGGAAGAAGTTCTCTTACATGGGGCATCGTCAGTGGTTACCGAAAAATCATAGATTTAGATTTCAGAGTTCTGTATTTAACGGTACTGAAGAGTTCGGAGAAGCTCATTCGCAGACCAGTGGCTCTGACATCTTGTTCATGTTGGAAGATATGAATTTCATTTATGGGAAGATGAACTAACCGCCAAACACGGAAAGAAATAGAAGATCAAATGATGAAGCTGAGGATGACTCTGATGAAGAGGACAATCCTAATGAAGGGGACTTGTGGAAAAAAAGAAGTATTTTTTTTGAGTTGCCTTATTGGGAGCATCACCTTTTACGACACAATCTTGATGTTATGCACATTGAGAAAAATGTCTGCGAGAACATTGTGGGTATAATTTTGAATGTCGTCGGAAAATCAAAAGACAATCTTCAGAGTCAACTTGATTTAGTCCAAATGGGAATCCGACCTGATCTTCATCCCAATCCACTTCCGAATGGGAAATATCGCTTGCCGCCTTCTATTTTGTCAATGTCGAAGACGGAAAAAGAAGTGTTCTTCACGGTGTTGAAGGATATAAAGGTTCCAGATGCGTATGCATCAAATATATCTCGATGTGTTACTGTTAAAGATCGAAGATTATATTCGCTAAAATCACATGACTATCACATCTTGATGCAAGATTTACTGCCAGTTGTTCTACGATGTTGTATGTCCAAGAAGGTGACATCTTGTATAATTGAACTATCCAATATAATGAAAGCCATTTGTGGCAAAGTTTTGGATTTTCAAGAACTTCAGAAGGTACAGGATCAAGCCGCTTTAACTTTATGCAACATGGAAAAATTCTTCCCACCTTCCTTCTTCACCATTATGGTTCACTTGATAATCCATCTCCCGTATGAAGCAATTCTTGGCGGACCCGTTTTCTATCGATGGATGTATCCCATAGAAAGGTGTTAATTAAAATTTTTAAAATTTTCCTTCATTCACCTCTATGCCTTTAGTTACAACTTTTGATAATATTGTATATTGTGTTTAGGTTCCTATCCAAATTAAAGTCTTACTGCCAAAACAAGCGATATCCAGAAGGATCGATTACTGAAGGCTACTTGGCAGAGGAATGTATGACCTTCTGCTCAAGATATTTGGAAGATGTTGAAACAAGGTTGAATAGACCAAATAGGAATGCTAGACTCACGGACCATAACTTCGTCGATACTTATTTGTTCCAAAGTTTTGGAGAACCAATGGGCAAAGTTGAAATTACAGAATTAGATCATTTATCGTGGGTACAAACACATCGATATGTTCTGTTTCACCACGAATGAATGGAACCTTTACGGAAGTAAGTTCTACTAATTTGATAAATATTTATCAAACTAAAAATTGTTAATCTTCTAACAAAGTGAACATTTTTTAACATAGTTAGTACAAAAAAATATTGAGATCTCGTTCTCGCTCCCGAAGAACACAACATCGAGATATCAATAAGTTGTTTATAGAATATTTTCATGAATGGTTAAGCCAAACGGTATGCAGTTGGAGCTTCCGCTTACAAATAATAATGTTTTCTCATAACATTTTTAATTACTCAGTTTACTTTCCATTCAACAGGTTTGGAGTGGGAAGAACGTAAACGACGAAGTTAAATGGCTCTCCCAAGGTCCAAATCGAGTGGTTAAAAGATATAGTGTGTTCCTCATCAACGGATTCAGATTTCATACAAAATATCGCGAAAGGTTAAGGAGAACGCAAAATTGTGGAATAGTTGTTAATTCCTCAATTACAAGTTATGCTATTGCTAGGGACAATAATCTTGTCGAGGGAAATGTGGAATATTTCAGACTTCTTACTGACATAATTGAGTTGGATTACTATGGCAAATGGAAAGTTGTCTTATTTCGAGGTGATTGGGCCGATGTTAATACTGCTCGTGGAATTAAGCAAGATCAATTTGGTTTTACAATGGTGAACTTCGCCCGATTGATTCACACAGGACAACAACCGATAGATGAGTCGTATGTATTCTCATCTCAAGTAAAACAAGTTTTTTACTAAAAAGATCCAACTGATGAGGGTTGGTACGTTGTACTCCGTAACATCCCTAGAGACTTGTTTGATATGGGCTGTGGAAGTAGAGATAACATCGACGACAGATCAGAAACTTTACCCTTTCCAGAACAAAACTTAAACGATAATATCCCTAGTACTAGTGGACAATTTCAATTGGTTCGTCAGGATACGGATGAAGATATTTACGAATAATGATGTAGTAAGATTTTTCGATTATTTAATTATATGTAATATCATAATTTAATTCTTAGTCTTATTATATATTTCAACTATTTTATATGTGTTGTTATTGTTGTAATTAGTTATTAAGTTTTCTACTATTTTATGTGTATTGCAGATAAAATTCCTAGAAGAAAAATTCTAAGGGGAAGCATTGTTCAAAATGATCCAAACTCGATGAAACAAATATCTTGAACAATGAGCAATGAATTGGATCATCGAATGTTCCGATTACAGCTGAGGATCCTACAGAAGTTCAAAGTAATTTTACATTTAATTTACATGCGTGTTGACTTATAATTGATTTATTTTTCAAATTCTTATATTATAATATACCATTTGTAGCTGAAAATGGTGGGACGCGCAGAGGTCGAGGACGTACGCTACTTAGAGAGTTATACGAGTTAGATCCAGTCAAGCGTGTCAAAGTTGGACGAAACAGTTTTGGTCAGCCTGTTGGATCAGAAGCTCGAATTTTAGCAGGATACATGGGCATTTTAGCACGAAATGCGAATATGTTGCCTATCAACTACGAGTCATGGCATCAAATGCCCGATAGCAACAAAAACCAAGCCCTCGATAATATTAAGGTAACTTAAGGTTAATGTCATCTGTAATGCTTGGGAAATAGTATTAACTTGTGTTTTTTGTAGGCGAGGTTTGCTTTGGAGGTCTCGGATGCTTATGTAAAGAAGGCATTAGGAAAAAGATGGAGAGACCATAAAAGTACTTTAAAGAAAGATTATTATAATACAAAAACAACCCTCAAAGAGAAATTGCAAAATGTCCCGCCGGGTATGCTGAGGTACCAATAGGAAGATGCGGTTAGATTTTGGCATTCGAAGAAAGGCGAGGTATGATGTAATTCCAAACTATTGTAATTATTTTGGTTTATAGTATTTACTATTTAAGTACTAAAAATTTCATAATGTAGGATCGTGAACGAGTTGGAAAAAGCAGCAGGCAGAAAAAAAATTCACTCACACAGCCGGGTCGAGAAGTTTTGCATGTGTAGCTGAGGCGAAGGTATTTTTAATTTTTTAATATTGTCAAATATGTATAACTTTCCGTTAAATAATATTTTTACTACTATATTGTAGGAACTATCGTCCGGTTAAAAAGTTGGACGCCTTCAACTTTTTGAAATTACACATAGGAAGAAAGATGGATCTGCTATGAATCCTGAAGCTGGTGAAATTATGGTACGTTTACTTAATACGATTTGTCTTAGTTTAGTTATTTATAGTGTTTGTTTTCTAATGGTTTAATTCATTGCTTGTAATGCGACTATTGTTATGTTGCGTTTGTTTTTTAATATATATTATGCTTCCTAACTATGTGATTTATTTATTAGGAAAACTAAAGGATAAAAGATTTGAGTCTGAAGCGATTGCTTCTAGTGATAGTTCTGTTCATCTTGAAGACATTGAGAACCGATTATTCTCAAGTTTTGGGTCCCGAAAGGTATGGTCGGGTTCGATTTCAAGGATCTTTTGTTAGCCCAACCCAATATTTTGGATCCATTCATGACAATACATGGCTTGGGAGTCGGGCTCAAGTCAAGTTCGAGGTTAAAAGACTAGATGGCTCAGATGCAAGCGACCACAGTTGAGGTTCAAAAGAAATATGAAGAACTCTAGCTACAACTTAGAGGCAAAGATGGATGGAAGCAATGCGATAGAAGGGAAGCAGAGGTCGCAATGAGAGAAGCAGAGAAGCGGAAGCGAAAATACGATGAACTCCAAAGAGCACTTCAGACTATGATGAAGATGTTTCAGTCGCAACTTCCACCGTTATAGTGTATTGCATAAATATTTTTATCATTTTAACTTTTTAACATTTTTGCAAAAATAATATGAATTCACTTTTATTTATTGATATTAATATTATTTTATTCATTTAATTTGAAATATTATATAAATTTATTGCTTTTGGCTGGTTTAGATCTGGTTGCTTTTGAGTTGTTACTACAGGAGGGCTGAAAAAATAAAAAATTTTATATAAAAAAATATTCCAAAAATAGTGGCGTTTTTTATAAAAGCACCGCTAAAGAAACATTTCTTTTAGCGGCATTTGTGAATAAAGCGCTGCTAAAGAACCTGATCTTTAGTGTCATTTTTTTGAAGCGCTGCTAAAGAACATGACTTTTAGCGGCGTTTTTTTCCAAGCGCCGTTAAAGAACATGATCTTTAGCGGCGTTTATTTTTGTAAACGCTGCAAACGTTAGCGACGTTTTCGTTAGCGGCCTTTAAGCGCCGTAAAGATCTTTAATGGCGTTAAAAAGCGCCGCTAAAGGCCTAAAAAAATGCCGCTAAAAACTTGTTTTGGTGTAGTGCATAAATTCAACAGTTGGATTATTAAAATATTAATCGTATAGGGGGATACAAAAGGATGTAAAACAACTTTCATTTTATACCGGTGTAAGTGGATTACTCCCCATATTTTTTTATACACTTATTTATATATATATATATATATATCGAAATTTTACATACTTTATTAAATATGATTTTGTATCTTGAATCTTCAACTAATTAGTATATTTTAGCCATGATATACCTCAACCAATAATAACTAAATTATGATATACTAACGATGTGAGTGAAAAAAAACTTATGTAACAATTTATTTTAAAAATAATGATATATATAAAAAAGAGTTATTGAAATAGTAAAGTTATGTAATAGCTACTAAGGTGTTTTTCTTCAAATTTTATTATACTCATTTTCTAGATTTTACATAAAATATAAACCGATAAAAATACTCTCATAATAATATTTGTTCTTTTATAAAAGTAATAGATTTTCATAATTTTTCAACTGAGTTGAGACTGAGTTGATGGGTGACACCAATTCGAACAACCTTTTAAAAAATAATATTAATTTAAGGTACACCCATAATGGGATTGGAAAAAATTATGTAATAGACATATTTATTAAAAGCTTATATAAGAATTAAATGAATTACTTGTTGAAATGATAAATCTTAAATCTTAAAATTTTTCGTTGAAGGTTCAAATCTCACAATCTTAAATTTATTATCGATTTTATATAAAATTTAAAAGATGTGAATACCATTAAAATAATGTAATTTAATTTGTTAAGTAAAAAAGATAATATAGATATAAGAAAAAAATTTCCTTAAAAAAACATTAAATCATACCTTCGCATAACGTCGAGTAAATGCGAGTATCCCTATCACACACACATAGATGATTAGAGCTCAACCTCGACCAGCAATATTCACCATCGGATGTACAAGAAGTATCCGAACTATCATTCAAATAGCATTCTCCATATATTGGTGTGCCCCAATGCAATTGTGTTGGGACATGCGTCCTACTACTTATATCAGAATCTTCTAAATCATAGTCATCAGAAATCAAGGAAGCAAATCCGCATGATTTTTTCTTCCTATAATCACTAGAATCAACCCTATTAGTCATGTTTATGTAGAATGAACTGAGATCCTGAGGGAAAAAAGCAAGACAACTAGCAACATAAGAAGTCTTGTTATTAATCCTACAACTTGGTTGCAAACATCCGCCCAAAAGTTTATCTGTTTCATTGCCAAAAATAGTAACCAAATTATCGCAACCTGAATAATAAAAACTGTTGTCAGAAGTTGAGTAGGAAAAGCGGGTGCCAGTTAGGTTGAGACTCATCCCATTATGATGGTTCTTTCGAGTTTCGACAGTTGAAGTAAGTTATTGGATGGTTGACCTTGATGGTGCCTTTCAAAAAATCAAAGTTCAATATTTGTAGATTCGTGTCATTTATGTTTAAGAAAGGAACTTCTCCCCCGTTGGCGGTTTTGTTGCAAATTACTTCAAACCAATCGTCAATTTCATAATCTTGGTCCTTCATTCTAAAGGGGTAGTGAAAAGTAACATTTCCGCAGGGCCATACCTTGTAGGTGTTGACGTTGATAGGTCCTAGTCTTGGTCTTCCGCATACTGCGGATTTAGCAAAAAAGGAGTCAATCGTAAAATCTACTAAATATATGTACATCCAATTAGGGGTGAGTAAAGCTCGATTAGATTTGAAAATATCAAAAAAAAATTCAAATTTCGAGTTTATCGAATTGAGTTATTCAAATTATTAGAGTCAACTCAAATAAGTAATTCGAGTTTCAAGTTCAAATCGAGTTGAATTTTACAATTAGAATAATTTGAATAACAGATTGGTGTATATATCCTTTACGTCACTGTTAAGTTTGAAAATGAGCAAATTGGTCTCTCTCAACAAAAATTAAAAAATTCAAAATAATTTTATAAAATTCAAAATAATTTTAAATTTCAAAATATTTATAAAATTCCAAAATTTATATTTTTAAAAATTATAAGAAATTCTTAAAATATATAAAGAAAGTTAAAAATTAAAAATTTTCTAGAATAATAATTTTGGGACCTAAATTTGTTAATTAATGATTCAAGTTTATCATACTAAAGTATTTTTATTTTGCTTTGAAAAAGTTTTCAAATATATATGGTTTCAAATTTATGTGCTTTAATAAAGAATTAGTTATCTTGTAATAATATTTTAATTTGACATGTTTAATTTTTAATTTAAATCAAAAAATTTACTCTATTCGACTAGACTCAAATTTCATTTCACTCGACTCAATTTGAAAAATTTTGAATTGAGTTAAGATAATAAAATAGTACTTGCCAACTCGATTAACTCGAAATTTTATATATATATATATATATATATATATATATATATATAACCGATATGAATCCAGCGGTGTCCTTGATCTCCCTAATTAAGTGAACAAATTAGTAAACTACACCTTTCTGCCTCTTTCAAAAGAATTAATAATTTAACATAAACACTTTAACCCTTGAATAAATGTAAAATTACATTTTAACTCCTCTAAAAATAATAATTTAATTTAATTTAATCTCATTTAAGTATTAATTCAAGTTTTTGGAATACAAAACTTTTAGGTATAAATTTTTGAAAGCCAAAAATATTAATATACAAAACGAATGATCCTAAAAACTTTTTTTAGAACTTATATGATTCTAAATACTGATTTTAAACCATTAGCAAAATCTATATATTAACTGAATTAAAAGAAGAAGAATAAAAGCCAAGCAATTGAAGTGACAGCGCGACTGACCTCCGTCACCGCAATAGGTGGAATTCAAGTTGAGCACGGCGGGAACATGCGTAGTTCCATTATTGATGCCAGTGGGTAATGGGTAAGCACTACCGAAAGAGTACTTGCTAAAGATGAAAGCAGATGCGCATCTTTTGCTGTCAGGATACATGGCTGTCATGTTGACAGTATAGGAAGTGAAATTTGCAGTAATTAGAGTAACGCAGCCAGATTCAGAAGCACCATCGTCAGACCTTAGTTGAATGCAGCCGCCAAGTGAATCACCTTCGTTACTTAAAATAGTAGCCAAATTTCCAAAACCTACTGACCCGAAATAATTCATGTCACTTGAGAAGAAAAATGGAGTGCCTGAGAGATCCACACTCACACTAGCCTTATTACAGTTAATATAAGTAACTGGATTATTGATGAGAATGGCGTCTGAATATATGGAATCAAGTATCTCCTGATCGATGCCATTTACGTTTTTGAATGGCTTTACCCCATTGAGGGTTGGGTTGCAAGTCACTCTAAACCAAGGTTTAGTATAGCAGGTGCTATGGATTCCAAAAGGGGATGGAATTGTAATATTTCCACATGCTTCTTTACCACAGGCAGTTTCTTGAGATTCTGATGCTTGTAATGTTGGGCACAACAGGAAGAGGAGTAGGAGGATGAAGTAAAACGGTAAGTGAAAACCCATTTGCGTTGTTATTTGGTTTGAGGGAAATCAATGAAGATTTAAAGAAACAAAGGATGTTTGAGTGAGAAGCAAATGAAAAGTATTTGGTCACACTTTCCTTGAAGTTCCAGTATAAGTGCATTTGATTTGAGAATAATTCATTAATTTGCAAAGACTGTTGGATACAATTTTCCAGCTACACGTAAGAGGTCTCCATTCAAAGAAATAAAGGGAAGAGTAGGAGGATGAAGTAAAGCGGTAAGTGAAAACCCATTTGCGTTGTTATTTTGTTTGAGGGAAATGAATGAAGATTTAAAGAAACAAAGGATGTTTGAGTGAGAAGCAAATGAAAAGAATTTGCTCACACTTTCCTTGAAGTTCCAGTGTAAGTGCATTTGATTTGAGAATAATTCATTAATTTGCAAAGACTGTTGGATACAATTTTCCAGCTACACGTAAGAGGTCTCCATTCAAAGAAATAAAGGGAAGAGTAGGAGGATGAAGTAAAGCGGTAAGTGAAAACCCATTTGCGTTGTTATTTTGTTTGAGGGGAATGAATGAAGATTTAAAGAAACAAAGGATGTTTGAGTGAGAAGCAAATGAAAAGAATTTGCTCACACTTTCCTTGAAGTTCCAGTGTAAGTGCATTTGATTTGAGAATAATTCATTAATTTGCAAAGACTGTTGGATACAATTTTCCAGCTACACGTAAGTGGTCTCCATTCAAAGAGTAGGTTACGTATAAAGAGTTAAGAGACAAATAAAAGGGAGAGTCGAGCCTTATATTCCTTCAAATATTTTTACAATAGCATTAAGAAATAAGGATAATTTATGTTTCTCCCTTCAAAACTTTTAAATATTTCAAATCATATTGTAAAATAGAAAGCTTGATACTATAGATTAAATAAAATCATTTTTAAAATTTTATTAGTTAATATTAATTTAATTATATTAAAAGTGGATGAAAGAAGTGATAAATAAACTTAATTTAAAATGAAGATATATGTAGTTATAATCAATTTTAATTAATTTTGTACTTTATTTTTATATACATATATTTATATTAATTATTAAGTTTATACAATCCTAGTTGTCTATAAAGCTAGAAGGGAGGAGATAACAAAGGGTGAGCATTATCCTTAATGAGTTATAGCAAAGGTGATTGTTCTTTACAACAACTTGAGAAGAAAATCCGAGGAATGTCACTTTTGACGCTGTACATACTCCATGTTGCGAGAGGTAAAAATAGTGTCCCAACACTAGTAGTACTGCAACCTGTATAGATATAAGAAACATTGTTAAAGATGAATTTGAAAATTAAAATACAGGCTAAAAAACCATGAAAATGTTTCAATAAAGTTTCATTCATATTTGATAGCCATTCATTTAATGAACAATGAGACAACCTTTTACATCATTCAATTGTTTTCATATTCAATTTTTACAAATTTAATGATAAATAACAGTTATTGCATCACGCATCTAAAAGTAAATAAATTACTATTTAAATTGACATAAATTAAATAATCATAATGATTCCACTTTAAAAATAAGAAGTGTAAATTCACCACACACCTACAATAAAATTACGAGTGTTTTGAATTTGTACTTTGCGCTCGCAACAAAATCCCATACTATTGTATTCATAACGAGGAGGGCAAGACTTATGAATTGAAAAAAAGAAAAGCTATAATCAGTTAAAGTATTGAATTAAATTATCATTTTCTCCTTATTCCACTCACATCATGGATGTGCCTTAAATTTGTATTATTTTTTAAAGAGATAATTGAATTGGTGTCACCCATCAATTGAGCCTTGACTTAATTGAGAAATTATGAAAATCCATTACTTTTATAAAAAATAAGTATTATTATAAAAGTATTTTTTTTCATTTTATATAATAAGATTACTTGAGTTTGATCTCGAAAAAAATTTGAATTCGACTCGGTAATTATTGAGCTGAGCTCAAGCTATTGATCAAGCTAAATTCGAGCTTAGTAATGCTTGACTTGAATAGCTTGCGAGTCTTAACGATCTTTTCATATTTTTATATTATTAAGTTATGATAATTCTCTTAATTATCAAGTCCAGATCGAGTTTAAGTAGCTTGATTATATATCAAGTGAGTTCGAACATAGAAACAAATGTTAAATTGAACTCAAACCAAATATCGAATTCTAAATTTTAAGTCGAACTTAACAATATTCAAACTAGACTCAATTACCCACTACCCTCTACAAGCTAATCAGTATAGCAAGTATCTGCCCCCGTAAAAGGTGCAATGCACCCCATTTGCTCTCATGGCATCTTCTTCCCTAATTCAATGTACAGTAGAAATTTCCAAGGAAGATTTGCAAAGAAAGACGATAATCTGAACATTATTGACAATTTCCTCACAATCAAGCTAAAGTTTTCCTATTCAGAAGCTTTTATGGAAGAGTCAGCTCTCCTCATCACATACAATCTTTATCATATGTAAGTTTTATGATGGGAAACCACTCAGAAACCTTCTTTCAATAATAATAGGAAAACATCCAAGCAAAGTAATGAATGCTTTTTCACTTGTTTGCCAACTTACTTTTTTAGTTTTTAGAGACAAGCAAAACATGATTCATTGTTTCTTAGACTCGTCTAATTAGACACGGTTTACGCCATATATCATATATGATAACAAAAGAATTCTTTCTATGTGAAAAAACAATAGTCAATATATTAAATAGACATTGAGTATTAAGCACAAATTGCAGATTTTAGTGAGACCGAAATGTTCTCCAGTTTCATCAAATGACACAAAGCTAGAGGAATATGACCAGTCACTACACCAGAATAGGCTTTTAGCGGCACTTTTAGCGGCGTTTTTAACAAAAGCGCCACAAAAAATGGAGCATTAGCGGCGATTTATACAAAGCGCCGGTAAAGGTAGCGCATCCGCGGCGATTTCAAACAAGCGCCGCTAAAACTAGGAAATAGCGGCGTTTTATATAAAGCGCCACAAAAAAACTAAAGACCAACGACGTCGTTTTTGCGATTTTTAAACCTTTAGCGACGTTTTTATTTGTGAGCCACTAATGCTCGCATCTATAGTAGCGTTTTTATCTGAGCGCAGCTAATTCCCCGATCTTTAGGGGCGTTTCTATATGAACGCCGCAATATCTCTGGTCTTTAGCGGCGATTTTATTTCAGCGCCGCTAATGCTTGCATCTTTAGTGGCGTTTTATTCTGAGCGCCACTAATGCTCTTTGCATTTAGCGGCGATTTTGTATAAGCGTCGGTAATGCTCGGATCTTTAGTGACGTTTTTATCTAAGCGCCAGTAATCCTCCGGCTTTTAGCGGCGTTTTTATCTAAGCGCCGCTAATTTATTACCTTTAGCGGCGTTTTTCCTGATGCGTCGCTAATAGTAACAAAAATCTTATGAGTTGAAATAATTAATATTTTGTTATTATGTGGTACAATTTACATCTAAATTATAATTAAAAATAGTATTGATTAATACGAAAGTTTTTATTAAAGAGAAGTCGTATATGTATATAAGAGCTAACTATTTATTACTAATTTTCAATCACTACAGTTGATTTAAACTACTTTATTACGAGACAAAATATATTAAATTATGAATAAAAATATAATAAAACTTAAATTTTTGTATTGTAAAGAATAAATTAAAATAGAAATTAACTTTTGTAAGAGTAATAAATTTTGGTAGTACTTGTTCGACTAAATAAATCAAAGGAATTAATATAAATTAAACACCAATTTATACAAAATATATTTTATGATTATATATATATATTAAAGATTTATGGAATTTTTTATGGACGGTATTTTAAGAAGTTCGGGTATAGATTTAAGGTTTAAGATTTAAGGTTAATTTAGGGTTAGAGGTTTAGGGGTTTGAGATTTAGGGTTTCAACGGTCATGTGTTAGGATTTAATTTAGATTAATATTAGTTTTTGATTATTTTTATGGTAAATATATATGTTATTATATATTTGTAAAATAAATCCGATCAATAAATTTAATATATTGAAGTTTAGTATAGTTTATATTATAATTAATAGATATATATATATAATAGCCTTTACCGGCGTTTTAGTGAAAAACGCATACAAATATTGCAATATACTGACGTCGTTACGCGTTAGGGAATCGATTTCTATTGTGGCGTTTTATAGAAAGCGCCGCTAATAGTCTTGAAACTCTGTCGAGCAGCGTCGTTTGGTTGAATGATGTACTCTATTATGGCGTTTTTGGGAAAACGCCGCAAATATGTCAACTATTTTGTGAAAACGTCATCGTTTCTTTCGTTGTTGAAAATTTAGTGGCGTTTTTTTACTGTAAACGCCGCAAATGTGAGTTATAATTAATTTAAACGGCGCCGCTTTCTTTACTGAGCCATTTAACCCGTGTCCTCATGTTTTACTTAATTTATTATCGAAAAAATGCATTTTATATACCAAATTTTATTAAAAATTGTATTTTATATAAAGAGACAAAATTTGTTGTACCAATTAAGTTTATTATAACAAATTTTTTTCCATTTGTTAAGAGGACATTTGAAGCTTCATACGAAATTTTGTCAAACATAATATTGCTACCTTATTTCAACTTTATACAACTTTTTAACTATATATATATAACTTGTTGCTTAATAGATTTTCACTATATTTTTTATTATATATTAAAGAATATTTATGGAATATTTTGGTCGATGCATGGTCGTATTTTAAGGAGTACAGGCCGGTATATATGAATTTAAGGTTTGGTATTTATGGTTTAGGAGTTAGGGGCTGGGTTATGCTTTAGGGGTTATAGACGTGAATTTATGGGTTAGGGTTAAGGACAGGGTTAATTAGGGTTTAGGGGGATTTAAGGGTTAGAGGTTTTAGGGGTTTGGACAGGGTTTATGGTTTCTTAAGAGGTTAATTAATATTAGATTGATTAAATTTGGAGGTCAATATATATGTTTTGAGATAAATTTAATATTAAGATAAGTTTTGAGTATATAGGTAGATGATCTCTTTATGCATGTAGCTACATATATAAATTGATTGGTTAATATGAAGATTACAAGGTTAATTTATAATTTGAGACTTGTTAAATGATACAATATAACTAATATATACTAGTTATATAATTAAAAACATTTAACCCAAATTAACGGCCATTTGATATATTTTTGATATATATATATGGATATATTAATTATATATATGGATATATATATATATAGTTATTAATTTAAGAATTTGTATATATAGGACCAAAATAATATTGGTATAAATAAATAAACAAATAAATAAGTAAGTAATTATTTATTTGTTAAATAAATTGGTAATTAATTATTTAAATGTAAGAGAAAAAAAATGAGAGTTTTAGCGGCGTTTCTATATAAAAACGCCGCAAAAGGTATCCTTTACCGTCGTTTCATTCAAAAATGCCACAAAGATTACAATATACGACGTCGTTACGTGTTAGGGAATCAGTTTCTATTGTGGCGTTTTTACACAAAGCGCCGCAAAATTTACATAACTTTACTTAAACGGCATCGTTTCTTCAGAGGACAAATTAACTCTCCTTCAGTGTCGTCCTCCATTTACAGCAACTGGAAATCGCAGAGAAATTAGGAGAGAACTTTTCTAAGTGTCGAAAGGGGGGAAAACTTTTCACGAAAATACAAAGGAAAGAAACGTGCGAGCGAGTCGATCTTGAAACAAGGTGGGCACAGCTGCGAGATTTCTCCATTGAATAGGTATGCCGTTTCTGTTCTTTTTTGATTAAAATTTTTGGGATTTAGGTCAGTCTAAGTTAATTGGGGTTTTAGGGTTTCGATTATAGAACATCAAAAATGTGGATTTTGGGTTTTTGGTCAGTCTAAGTAAATTTAGGGTTTCTTTCCGTGTTGCCTTAATGCGTTGTTGCTGCTTCTTCCTCCTTCCTTAAACCCCTATCCGACCCGATTTGTGGAAAGTCTTTTAGAAAAGCTGTACAAATGCTTTTTGTATGTGCTGCGAATTAATGTCAAAACACAGTATTCAATATAGTTAATCATGATTTATTTTGAGAAATCATTATTAAAATTATGGTGTTCGTTTTGTTTGAATCATCGATTTCTTTAATATCCTTGCCTATTCTGTTATTCCAGCATCCATTTAAGGGGAAATGTATTATTTCTTCAATCCATTACTGAAATTGTTTGTTTAATTTACTTTCATATTACTTTCATATTCTTGGTTGAGTAAGTAAATGTGTGAATGTTGTTTGAGTAATGCTTTTCGGTATTGAACTGGGTTGTTTGATGTTAGACTTAATTTAGGCATACAATATAATCAATTTGGAAAACGATAGGTAGGCCACATCAATTCAAGATTCTTGGAGAGAATTTGTTATGCCTAGTGTGCATTATCTGCGTAATGTGAATTCAATTTGTAGTTAAGTTCGGTTTTGGTTAATTTATGATTTAAATATATCTTTATTGTTGCTTAATCATGTTGTCATATAAGTATATGGTGTACTATATATATATATTGGTGATGTTTAATATATGAAATTGGCATAACTTATAAGTTAAAATGTTTGTCATATGTATTAAAACATATATAATACTTAGCTATTTCACATTGGTTAGGTGATATATATATATATATATATATATATGTGTGTGAAATGTATGATATGCCCGAATTTAACTAATAATTAAATATAGGTTATGATTTATAGATTGTAATATGCAAAGGTTGACTAGTACTTATAACAGTTTGCTATTTAGAAAACAGTGTTATTAGTATTTATATTTGCATTATTTGCCTTTAAATCTACTTTATTTTCAAAACGTCCTTAACGAAATCGTTGCTAATCAAATGGGTAGCAATTTTGACAAAATTGAGCCCCATTTAATTTGTCACCTTCGGCGTGGGTGGATTTTATAAATATCGCTTTATAGCGTTGGGAATAGAATGAGTACCTTATTACTTCATCAAGCTTATCGGTTTGATGATAGGTTATAAGTCGATGTACGACTTAAATGATATGGGTTTAAATCATTTATGCATTTAGGTTTTTTAGGGTTTTAGTTTAGCTAACTTTGTGAGTATCCTATCCTGTTTTTTTTAAGTTTTTGGCTTTAATTACTTCGGTTTTCGATACTAATGTATTTCATCTTTTGTTCCAGATTTGCTTCAATTGAGGAAATTTAAGGTATTTATTCCTATGTTTCTCTATTTAGTTTTCTTATAAAAAAGTCAAATTGTTAAAAAAAAAATTCTGTTATTTTTTAGTTTTATAGTTTAATTATTATTTCTCATTTTTAGAAGGGAGTTTCAATTACCAATTTAGCTAAATTTCCATTTCACTTTGCGACTTATTACATTATTTGATGTTTAAATTTAAGAATTGCTATTCGGCAAAGGCAATTGTTTTAAACTATTAAAATTGAATACAACTCTTAAACAACTACATATATTTGAGTAATTGAATAAATTATGGGCTAATCGTTTAATCGGTTGAGCGTTTGCAAATCATCGATTTCGATATTATGTGTTGCAATTATAAATTTTACTTCAAATTAATGACTGATTATCGATCTTATATTTGCAACTTGGTTTTATGTTAATGATTAATAATCTTGGACATACAAATAGATTTGTATATTTATTTATATTTTCTACTAAAATAAAAAATACTTTTTCAAATATATTTATTTTGTAATGGCAATTCAAAGTATTATTTCTTTAATAACAAAATTGTTTTCATAAATATAAACAAATTAATTATATCTTGTAATGTGAAGTCAATGTTAAATTTTTTCTTGACATAATTTGTTCTTTGATTTAATAAAAGCTATAAAACATATATCATATCGTAACGATATTTGAATTATCCGAGATTAAAGCTACAAAAGTATATTTTAAATGAAATGTATTCAAAGTTATATTTTAAAACATCTTTGATATATATATTTATATAAAGTTTTAATATATTTATTAAAATTATATATATACTTGAAAAATTTATCAATCATATCATAATTTACATACATAACACATAGCCTACATGACTTACTTAATACACAACTTAAATAATTTAAATAACTTACATAATACATAACTTACATTCATAACTTACATAAACTTATATGTTAATACATAACTTATATAAAATTTTATATAAACTTACATAATACATAGCATACATAACAAATATAAACAAAACTTACATAACTTAAATATATTACACAACTTACATAACCTACATAATACATAACTTACATAACTTACATAACCTACATAATACATAACTTACATAACTTACATAACTTACATAATACACAATAACTTACAACTTACATAACATACATTAATTTGATAACTTACATAAGTTACATAATACACAATAACTTACAACTTACATAACATACATATTTATGATAACTTACATAGCTTACTTAATACATGACTTACATAACTTATACTCGTACATAACTTACATAATTTACTTAATACATACATTATGTAACATATGATATACCTACATAACTCATTTATACTTACCACTGAACAACTTACCCTTGTAATTTCTGGTGAAAATCAGACTTCAAGACTGTAAAAAATGGACCGGTCTTGGATGAATTTGTCAAGGGTAAGCGACGGTTATCGAAATGGAGTACAGACATTTCTAAATTTTGCATTTCAACATGCAAGCCAAGAGAACATGATTCTTTGCCCGTGTAATAAGTGTGTCAACATAAACTGGAATTATCGTGAAGTTGTATACGAGCATCTAATTGTTGATGGGTTTTTTCGGGGTTATAAACAATGGCTTTTTCATGGAGAATGCCCGCGTAGTACTTCCTCTTCAAGGATGGATGTATCCTATGATAGTACTGCTTACCATCAGACTTTTAGAGGGGATGACATGGAAGGGATGTTGCGGGAAGCATTTAATATTCATAGTCATGGTGGACAATCGTTCCCACCCGACTTTGTGCCATCTGATGATTGTAATCTCGGTGGAAATGCTTTTACCGAACCCGGAAGCAGTGTACATCATGAAGAGCCGAATGGAGAAGCGGCAAAGTTCTACGCGCTACTTAATGACATGAACGAAGAACTGTATGAGGGATCAAAATTCTCAAAATTGTCTTTCTGTATTCGTCTTTTTCAGTTAAAATGTTTGGGAGGGTGGACCGGGAACTCTTTGACAATGCTGTTAGAGTTTTTGAGAGAAATGTTTCGCTTGCAAAAATCCTCAATCATGCAAAGATATGAAGAAAATGATAAAAGATTTAGGTCTTGGGTACACAAAATTCATAGTTGCCCAAATGACGCATGTTGTATTAGGCGATCGGAGAAGTCAACAAAGGTCTTTGTCATATATGCGGCCAATCACGTTGGATAAATAGAAACACAAAATATGGGAACGACGATGAAAATGTTGCACAACCAAGACAAAAGCCGGTTAAGATTTTATGATATTTTCCGCTGATACCAAGGCTTCAAAGGCTTTTCATGTCATCGAAGACAGCGGAGTCTATGACGTGGCACCATGACGGACGAACCGATGATGGGAAGTTGAGGCATCCGGCAGATTCTTTAGCTTGGAAATCATTTGACAATAAATTTCCAAGCTTTGCAAGCGATCCTAGGAGTGTGAGGCTTGGGCTAGCATCTGATGGATTTAATCCTTTCAAGATCATGAGTACCACGTACAGTACTTGGCCAGTTGTGCTTGTTCCTTACAATTTGCCTTCGTGGAGTTGCATGAAGCAATCTTCCCTTATTTTATCTATGATTATCCCTGGTGAGAAAGGGCCCGGGAATGATATCGACATTTATTTACAGCCACTTATAGATGAGTTAAAACAGTTATGGGCTGGTGTCGAGACATACGATGTGGTGAGAAAGGAGAACTTTAATTTACGTGCAGCTTTGATGTGGACCATTAATGACTTTCCCGCTTATGCCAATTTATCCGGTTGGAGTACCAAGGGTCGTTTCTGCGTGTCCTTGTTGTCTTTGCACAAACATGTTCGCAATGGTAATACAATGGGAAAAGTTCTCTTACATGGGGCATCGTCGGTGGTTACCGGAAAATCATAGATTTAGATTTCAGAGTTCAGTATTTGACGGTACCGAAGAGTTCAGAGAAGCTCCTTCGCAGACAAGTGGATGTGATATCTTGTTCATGTTGAAAGATATAAATTTCAGTTATGGAAAGATGAACCACCCGGCGAACACGCAAATAAATAGAAGATCAAATGATGAAGTTGATGATGACTCCGATGAAGAGGATGATCCCAATGAGGCAGACTTGTGGAAAAAGAGAAGTATTTTTTTTGAGTTGCCTTATTGGGAGCATCAGCTTTTACGACACAATCTTGATGTTATGCACATTGAGAAAAATGTCTGTGAGAACATTGTCGGTACAATTTTGAATGTAGATGGAAAATCGAAAGACAATCTTCAGAGTCGACTTGATTTAGTCGAAATGGGAATTCGACCTGATCTTCATCCAAATCCACTTCCTAATGGGAAATATTAGTTGCCGCCTTCAATTTTTTCAATGTCGAGGACAGAGAAAGAAGTGTTCTGTACGGTGTTGAAGGATATAAAGGTTTCTGATGCGTATGCATCAAATATATCTCGATGTGTTAGTGTTAAAGATCGAAGACTGTATTCTCTAAAATCACATGACTATCACATCTTGATGCAAGATTTACTGCCAGTTGCTCTACGATGTTGTATGTCGAAGAAGGTGACGTCTTGTATAATTGAACTATCCAATATAATGAAAGACATTTGTGGCAAAGTCTTTGGATGTTCAAGAACTTGAAGGTATGAGGATAGAGCCGCATTGACTTTATGCAACATGGAGAAAATCTTTCCACCTTCCTTCTTCACTATTATGGTTCACTTGATAATCCACCTCCCGGGAGAAGCAATTCTCGGCGGACCCGTTTTGTACCGATGGATGTATCCCATAGAAATGTGTTAATTTATGTTAAAAACTCTCCTTCCGTAAACCCTATATGCATTTAAGTACAACTTTTCATAACATTATTTCGTGTTTAGGTTCCTATCCAAATTAAAGTCTTACTGCCGCAACAAGCGTTATCTAGAAGGATCGATTGCTGAAGCCTACTTAGCAGAGGAATGTATGACATTCTGTTCGCGATATTTGGATGATGTCGAAACAAGGTTGAGCAGACCAAATAGAAATGCTGGACTCACGGATCATAACTTGGCCGATACTTATTTGTTCGAAAGTTTTGGAGAAGCAATCGGCAAAGTGGAAATTGCAGAATTAGATGGTTTTTCGTGGGTACAAGCACATCGGTATGTTCTGTTTCACCACGAATCAATGGAACCTTTACGCAAGTAAGTTCTACAAATTTGATAAATATTCATCAATTAAAAATTGTTTATATTCTAACAAGCTGAACATATATTTTATACATAGTGAGTACAAACAAATACTGAGATCTCGTGCGCGCTCCCAAAGAACACAACTTCGAGACATCAATAAGTTGTTCATTGAATCTTTCCATGAATGGTTAACCCAAACGGTATGCAATTGTAGCTTTCATCGACATATAATAATAATCTTCTCTCATAACATCGCTAATTACTCAGTTGACTTTCCATACAATAGGTTTGGAGTGGGAAGAACGTGACCGACGAAGTTAAATGGCTTTCTCAAGGTCCAGATCGGGTGGTTAAAAGATTTAGTGCGTTTCTCATAAACGGCTTCAGATTTCATACAAAATATCGCGAGAGATTGAGGAGAACGCAAAATTCTGAAATAGTTGTTAATTCCTCAATTACTAGTTATGCTAGTGCTAGGGACAACAATCCTGTCGAGGGAAATGTCGAATATTTCAGACTTCTTACTGATATAATTGAGTTGGATTACTACTGAAAATGGAAAGTTGTCTTATTTCGAGGTGATTGGGCCGATGTTAATACTGGTCGTGGAATTAAGCAAGATTAATTTTGTTTCACAATGGTGAAGTTCAATCGATTGATTCATACAGGACAACAATTGATTGATGAGCCGTACGTATTTTCTTCTCAAGTCAAACAAGTATTTTACTCAAAAGATCCAATTGATGAGGGTTGGTACGTTGTACTCCGTAACATCTCTAGGGACTTGTTTGACATAGGCAGTGGAAGTAGAGATGGCGTTGACGACAGAACAGAAACTTTGCCATTTCTAGAACAAAACTTAAATGAAAACATCCCTAGTACTAGTACACACAGTCAATGGGTCCGCCAGGATACGGATGAAGATATTTATGGATTATAATATAGTAAGCTTTTACGATTATTTAATCATATGTAATATCATATCATAATATTGGTCTTAATATATATTTGAACTATTTTAAACATATTATTATTGTTGTAATTGTATATTAAGTTTTCAACTAATTATTTTGTATTGCAGATAAAATGCCTAGAAGACCCGTTCGAGCGCACCGCATTGTTCAAGGTACTCCAAACTCGACCGAAACAAACAGCACTGAACAACAAACTGCTATTGGACCTTCGAATGTTCCGGTCCCACATGACGAACCTATAGAAGCTGAAACTAATTTAACTTCTAACTTACATGTGTGTTCACTTATTATTTATTTTATCTTTTAAATTTCTTATATTACAATACTTTTATTTTCTAGTTTGAAATGCCGGACGCGAGAGTTCGCGGACATACTCTACTGAGGGATTTATACGATCTAGATCCAATCGAGCGTGTCCAAGTATCCAGTAATAGCTTTGGTCAGCCTATTGGATCAGAAGCTCGCCTTTTAGCAGGATACATGGGCATTCTAGCACGGAATCCAAATATATTGCCAATTAACTTCGAGTCATGGTGCAAAGTGCCCGAGAGTAACAAGAACCAAGCTCTCGATAACATTAAGGTAACAAAACGTGTATGTCATTTATAATACTTGGGTTTAAGTTTCGTTTACATTTAGTTTCTATATAAAAACAAAACGTGTTTTTTGTAGGCGAGATTTGCTCTAGAGGTCTCCGATGCTTATCTAAAGAAGGCATTAGGAAAAAGGTGGAGAGACCATAAGAGCACATTAAAGAAAGAATATTTTAAGACAAAGACAACAGTCGATAAGAAATTAGATAATGTTCCACCGGGAATGCTTAGGTACCAGTGGGAAGAGGTCGTTAGATTTTGGACTTCGAAGAAATGAGAGGTATGTGTTACTACAAAAATCTTGTAATTATTTTGGTTTATAGTATTTAATAATTAACGTACTAATAATTTGATAACGTAGGATCGTGAACGAGTTGGAACAAGTAATAGGCAGAAACAAAAATTCACGCACACAGCTGGGTCGAGAAGTTTTGCGTGTGTAGCTCAAGCTGAGGTATTTTGGATTTATACGGTACTGGCAGATATTTATTACTTTATATCAAATAATATTTTTACTATTGTATTGCAGGAAGTGCTGTCGGGTCAAAAAATTGGACGCCTTCAACTTTTTGACATTACACATAGGAAGAAAGATGGAAACCCTATGACTCCTGAAGCTGCAGAAATTATGGTACGTTCGCTTAATACAATTTGACTTGTTTTAATTATTTTCTTGTTCTAATGGTTTATTTCATTTCTTCCGATGAAAATATTGTTAAGGGATGTTGCATTTGTTTTTTAATATATTCCTTTCTTAACTATGTCATTTAATTTTTAGGAAAAACTGAAGGACAAAAAGGCGGAGTCTGGCGATTGCTTCAAGTGATAGTTCTGTTCATATCGACGACATTGATAACCGGATTATCATTGAAGTTTTGGGTCTGAAAGGTATGGTCGGGTTCGATGTCAAGGATTTTTGTTAGCCCATCCCAATATTTTGGATCCACTTCATAACGATACATGCATTCGGGAGTCGGGCTCAAGTCAAGTTCAAAGGTTAAGAGACCGGATAGCTCGGATGCAAGCGACAACAAGTGAACAAATTACACAACTTAAAGCGGAGGCAACATCGAGAGAAGTCGAGGTTCAAAAGATATGAAGAACTCCACTACAACTTAAAGCAGATCTGCAGAACGAGAGAAGCGAGAGGCGAATGAGAGAAGTCGAGGTTCAACGAAAGTATGAAGAACTCCAGTGGCAGACTTAAAGCGAGATCAAGAACGAGAGAAGCAGAGGTTGCGGTGAGGAATTAGAGGCTAAACGAGGGAAGCGAGCAGACTAAAAAGTTCGATGAACTCCAACAAAGCTTCGAATATGATGAAGATGTTTCAGCAGTCGCAACCACCTTCGTCTTAGACTATCGTGTAAATATACTTCAATTTGACTTTTACAATTTTTGTAAAAATAATGTGAATTTTAATTTATTTATTGACATTTATTTTAAATATTATATAGATGTATTACTTTTGGCTGGATTAGATTTGGTTTATTCTGATTTTTTTTACAAGAGGGCTGAAAATATAAAAAAAAAATTTCAAATCTGCCAACATTAGCGGCGTTTCCTGGATAAGCGCCACTAAAAACACAAACCTATTGTGGCGTTTTTTGCATAAGCGTATGAAAGATCCCCGTCTGTAGTGGCGTTTTTAGACTAAGCGTAAAAAAGAACCCTATCTATCGTGGCGTTTCTTGTATAAGCCGCAAAAGAACCCTATCTATCGTGGCGTTTCTTGCATAAGCGCCGGAAAAGAACCTTATCTATCGTGGCGTTTCCTATTGAAGCGCCGGAGAAGAACCCTATCTATAGTGGCGTTTCTTGTATAAGCGTAGGAAAAGAACCCTCTCTCTAGTGGCGTTTGTTGTACAAGCGCGCTATATAGAACAAGCTATAGTGGCGTTTTTTGTATAAGCGGCGCTATAGATCACATCTATAGTGGCGTTTTGAGTATAATCGCCGGAATAGACCCACCCTCTATAGTTGCGTTTTTCGGATAAGCGCCGCTAGAAAGGCCGATCTATAATGGCGTTTTGTATGTAAGCGCCGCTAAAGAGCCACATCTATAGTGGCGCGGCAAAAGAAACGCCGTAATAGGTCTTCATCTATAGCGGCGTTTATTAGAAGAAGCGCCGCTGTCTTCATCTATAGCGGCGTTTATTAGAAGAAGCGCCGCTATAGTTAGCGGCGCAGTCATTAGCGGCATTTTTTGCGGCGCTTATAGAAGCGCGCTAAAAAGTATTTATACAAAAAGAAACGCCGCTATAGCCCTAAAAAAGCACCGCGAAAAGCCTGTTTTGCTGTAGTGAGTAATACTATTATTAGTGAGGGATAAAAGGCTGATCTTAAGGTATTTAACTGTAACCTTCTTAACTCGGCCCGTATGTTATGGCCGAATTTTAAAGACTACATTGGTCACTGAAATAGCCTCATAGAACCAATTAGATTTGAAAACGTTTTTTTACTAACTTTTAGAAAACTTAATGCAACTGCCTTGGGATTATCAAAATGCCAGATTATTAAGTCGAGTTAACTTAAGAGTCCAATTTAAGAAGTGTTGTGACATTTTGAGATAAACTTAGTCGATTTTTGTTTTGTTGATTTGCCTTTTTAAAGTGAAACCATCAGTCTTACCACTGTATGTTTTTTAACAAAGATTCAGGTCACCCAACTCTAACACATATAAATAAATTTTATAATTATAATTGTAAAAATTTATATAACTTATTAATCAAATAAAAGTTATATAACATAATGAAAATAATTTTAATTAAATTTATTTAAAATATAAAATTAATTTAACATTTTATAATTTTATAATACCACGTCATTAGAACTAATATATATCCTCAATAAATTAAAATTCACATGTGAAAGAAGACAATATTATAAACAATTGAGCCAATGTTTTTGGTTTCAAAATCTTTTGTGGAAAAATCCGCACTTCAATGGTGATGAGTAGCGATTACATACTACCTTTAATTAAAGGAGGCAAAAGCTGATCCGTGTATTGAATACTTTCCCATTTGTTGCAACATACTAATACTATAGATATAGAAAACAAAACGTGATGAATGATGAATGCTTTTCAACCTACTTTACTGGGTTTCCATACTGTATATGTTTTTCTTTCTATGCCAACAACAGTAGTCAATGTGCCCTGCTTTATTTGTGGACCTGCTGCTGTATTTTCATCTTAAAGTAAGAATTAAGAGTTGTGTAAAATGACTAACTTTACGTGTGGGGTTTTATGATGGGAAACCACTCAGAAACCTTCTTTCCATAATAATCGGAAAACATCCAAGCATAGTGATGAATGCTTTTTCACTTGTTAGCCAACTTACATTTTTTTTTTAGCTTTTAGAGACAAACAAAACATGATTAACTGTTTGTTAGACTCGTCTGATTAAACAGGTTTACGCCATATACCATATATGATAACAAAGAAATTCTCCAATTTGATCCACTCTTGTGCTTTCTTTCTATGTGAACAACAATAGTTAATATATTCAATTTCATGAAACTCCGATAAAATTACTGCAAAAGTTTATCGAGAATTAATTTTTTTATAGCGATTTTCATACGGAAAATTCTAATTCAAGAGTTTGAGAAGTCATTGCTGGGCTTTTGGTAGTTAATAGGTTTTGAATGAGCTTGTCTTAAGTTGAAAGAGAGGAGAAATTGAGATTTTTGGACTAAATTGCAAAGTTGCTTCATCTACCATGGATTATTGGGCAAAACTAGTGAGATATTAAGGGTTCTATTCCCGATACATGGAGATAGTTCTTTCTTTCATTTGGATTAAGGGCTAAATTACAAATTTCTCCAAGAATAGGATCTTTCAATAAACAATCAACACAAGAAGGGATTGAGCCACTTTATTTATTTTGGGAAAGCGATGTGTACTCCAGTTTCATCAGATGACACAAAGCTAGAGGAATACGACCAGTAAAACTATTACTAGTGAGGTATAGAAGGCTGATGTTGTTCAAAATTTAATCTTGAAGGATTCAACTATAACCTTCCTAACTCGGTTCAGATGTTATGGTTTGGTTCCGTTGAACCAATTAAATTTGAAAACATTCTTTTTGACTAACTTTTAGAAAGCTTAATGTAACTGCCTTGGGATTATCAAAACGTCATATTATTAAGTTAACTTAAGAGTCCAATTTAATAAGTGTTGTGACATTTTGAGGTAAACTTTGTTGATTTTTGTTTTGTTGATTTGCCTTTATCTAAAACTCCAATTACATTATTACGTAGTGGAAAAAGTGAAACCATCAATGTATTTTTTAACAAAGATTTGGGTTATACAATTCTAACCAATACAAAAAAAATTTATAATAAATGATATAAATAAAATTTATATAACTTATTAATCAAATAAAAAGTTATATATCTTTTTATATATGTAGTCAATTTTATAATAACTTATTGAAAGTATATATTATTGGTATGTTTCATGTCTATATTACGATCTATGATTGGAGTATATGACTACCTCTTCCAACAATATCGTCTTCAAAGTTTGAACACGTACTCTCTCTTTCAAATTGTAATATACTTCACCACTACGCTCAACGCTTATTGATAGCTTATCAAAAAATTTATATTTTTATATGATGAAAACTAATTTGAAAATCCATAAAACCAATTAATTTTCATCATAAAAAAATTAAAATGCAATGTTATTTAAATCGAACTGTCTAGTTGAACTAAAAATCGATTGAAATTTCGATTTAGAGGAAGGTAAAAGTTCAGTTGACCAGAAGAGAATTATAAAAAGTTTAATTGTTTGAATCGTATTTTATAATTGTTAATATTTTATTTTTATAACTTTTTAATAATTTATTTGATTTGCACTTAACATACTAAAAATGGACGATGTAATTGTTTCTATCACTTATCCATTCCAAAAACATTATATCATATTCAACTTGAATTGGAAGCTTTTTGAAATTATGTATTAAGATATTCAATTTGATTGGTTCGAGAGTTGTTGACAGAGCAGTAATGGCGTCGAGGAAAATGGCGATAAAGGATATGTTGGATTCTGTTAATATCCCTTGCTTTCTTTAGTTGTACTCTCTCAATGAAGACTTACTATTACTATGATGAGTTACTCACCTCTTCTTATTTATATCTGAAGAAGAAGAAGAAGAAGAAGAAGAAGAAAAGAAGAAGAAGAAGAAGAAGAAGAAGAAGAAAAGAAGAAGAAGAAGAAGAAGAAGAAGAAGAAGGTCAAGGATGAAGAAGAGCAAAATGAAGAAGAGCCACTTGCTTCACCTGCAAATAATAAAGAGAACAACAACAACAAGCAAGAGAGGTTTTGTTTTTTTTTTTTCGGTATATAAACCGATTACTAACAGATTTTAGGGGGGAGAATCGATTTTTTAAAAAAAAAACCAATCTTTAGATCTGTTGGGGGGAACGATTTTTTAACGGATCTTGAGATCTGTTGGGGGTTTCTTTTTGGCTTGCGATTTTTGTAACCAAATATAGATTCAACAGAAAGAATAAAAACAAAAAAACTTTGAAGGTTGTTTCGCCTTTTATTCTCTGTTTTCTTTTGCTTTTAATAGATTTTTTTATTTTTATTTCGTTTTTTTCTTCTTTAAAATCTAAAAAAAAGAATCAAAAGGGGTTACCTTCTCGCTTGCCGGTGATGCCCTCCGAGTGCCGAAGCCGAGAAGCCCTTTGGGGTTTCGTTTAGGTCGCGCCAAAGGAAAAACGGGCTGGGGGAGACTTGTTTTATTCTTTCTATTTTCCGGCACGACGAAGCCGCTGCGAGGCTACGACGAAGCCTTCGCGCGAGTTCACCGGCGACGTCGCCGGACTCTAAAGGGGGGAGAAGGGGAATCGTTTTTTGAGAAACAGAGAGAAAAGCAAAATTTTTTTATTTTTCTGCTGCTAAATGAAGTTTTGTTAAAAAAAATTAGTTTAAATAAACTTTTCAAAACGGCGCCGTTTGGGCTTAGGGCTTACAGACCAGAAACGGCATCGTTTTGGTCTCTGACCCGCGCGGTGACCCGACCCAGGGGAAGGATCCGCGTGTTTTCTTTAAATGGCTTATTTATGTGCGCAGTCCCTCCAACTTTGAAGCGCGTTGCAATTTGGCCCTTTTTCATTATTTTCTTCTATTTTAATTTAGCCCCAAGGTTTTATTTTGGTTTCATTTTGGTCCGTTGCAGTGTTGCGTTTTGGGGCTTTGGTTTAGTTGCAGTTTTAGTCCCCTTTCTGTTGCGCGCATCGCGATTTAATCTTTTTTTATTTTTGATTTCCCCCTTAAGATTTGTTTGTTTTCAATTTAATCCTTTTTTGTTTTAGTTATTTTACTGTTAAACTAACTATTTTAATCTTGTTATTACTATTATATTATATCATTAGCCTTATACTATTATTGTCATATATATATATATATATTATTTATTTAAATTTAAATATACTTGTCCTATTATTATTACTATTATAACTATTTATATATACATACCTTATTATAAATATCTTTATATCTTATTATGTATATATATCTATATCTCTTTTAAATATTTTCTAGCTTATATATACATACGTTTTGCTATATATATATATATATATATGTCTAGCTCCTTATACATTTATATATATACACCTATAAACTTTTATTTTATTTTATTTATTTTATATATATACATATGTTGTTCTTATTTTTATTTTTACGTATATTCACATATATATCTTTTATATTTTATAGCCTTATTCATTTCTTTATTTATTTCTTTATTTATATTTTCATTATTATTTTGAATGAATGTTTTAATTTTATTTCCTTATATGCATTGTTATTTTGTATGTTATTGGTTTATCCTTTTACCTAATTTATTCTCATTGCTATTACTAATATTATGCTACATTATCGTATTCATATTTATTTAGTTACGTATACTAGCATCGTATCTTATTTCTACTATTTCGTGTTAAATTATTTCATTCAATAAATGAATTATGACTTTTGAATAAACAAAATTTCGTGTTGATTTGAGAAAATCGTGCCCTAACTTACTGGGTTTCGATTTTCACAATAAATCTAAACACGTGAATATTTTCAAACTCAAGTTTTAAACTATATCGGGAATTAAAAAAGGATTGTGTCCTAACTTACTGGTCGTGATATCCTTTTTTAAATCCGAGATAGCTAAAATATCTTTTAAATATGTAAATTTTGGCATTCGTTCACGTATCGGGAATTCGAGACATTGTATCCTAACTTACTGGATATGATTCTCTTTCTCACATGAAATATGCCCCTTTTTCCAAAATTCTCAACATTTTAATACAAGGATCGTATTTTTAAAATTCTTCAAAGTTTTCAATTTTCGACATTAAGACATTAACTAATCAACTAGGTACCAATTTTGAGCGTTACGAGGGTGCTAATCCTTCCTCGTACGTAACTGATTCCCGAACCCGTTTTCTAAATTTTGTAGACCAAACTCGTTGTTTTAATAAAATTAAATTATTTATTAAAAACAACCGCTTTTAAAGGTGACCCGATCACACCTCATCAAAAAAGATTGGTGGCGACTCCCACATTCGTTTTCATTTTTCAAAACCTAAGTTGACCCCGTTTTTCATCCAGAAAATGGTGTCAACAGCTTGGCGACTCCGCTGGGGACAAACACAAGAGTCAAGCCACGAGTTGATTATTTTTTGTCTTTTTGTCAAAAATAAAAAACTTAGTTTAAATATACGATCCTTTCGTTGCATTTTTTTTATCTTTATTACGATCTTCATCATTGTGATTCATAATCGTTGTGTTAGTTTAGGTTCAGATTTATTTCTGCGCATTGCATTGCATGACCGTTGGTCACACCCTTTAAGTGGGAGTGAGAAGCTAAGCCTTCGTGAGGTTTTCACCTCCGCATGGGATAGTGAATCGCTTCCGGGATACATCCGTACCTATGTCTTCGTGAGATTTTCATCTCCGAATGGTCATAGGGAAATGTATCCCCCTGAACTGAATTCGGTCTATATGAGCCTATAATGGGTGAAGATCGAGGAATCTGCTGGTTCGGGTACCCTTACTTTAGAGCCAAACCTCATGTAGTGAACCTTAGGAGCCCACCCTAGGTAGAACCACTTCGAACCCCTAGTATTCACCCGAATAGGTATTCTATTTATTCTTGCTTGCTCTTGCTTTGCACTAGCTTGTTTTCTTTTGTTTTGGTTATGATTGCATTACATTTACATCGTAAAGAGGTATTGGTTCAGGTTTAGTTGTTAAATAGAGAGCTTGTCATAAGGAAATGGGTTTCTTGATAAAGTGGATAATAATACAGTTGTCCGAATATGGTCTAAAAAAATGTGATAAGAGAAGGATGATAGTTTAATGGAGGACTACACGACCATTGCTCCGTTGCCCGAGAATTCAAGATGACAATGATTATTTGAGAGCCACTGAACTTTCTTAAAGAGGAGCCAACGAGCATCACGAGGATGGGTGGTTAACGACTCACAGCCCGGATCAAGGAAAAGGGAGATAGAAGACATCCCTTTTGAAGAGTTCATGAGATTTATCTTAATGCGCGAATGAAGAAAAGGATTGTTCTCTTGGAACATAAGGGAAAAGCCGTATATATATCCGCTTTATGTAAAGAGATTTGTTTCCTAGTAAAGTTGTTCTAATTGAATTGAACCAAGAATTAACGTCTCTTTTTGCATTCATTTCATGCATCTGCATTACATTTCATTGCATGCATCAAATTTCACTAAAAGGCCCTAATTAAACAAAGTCATTACAGAGTCAATGGAAACCAACCTACCAAACCAACACCCTTGCGCTACCCGAACAGGAACTAAATGAATGAACCAAAGGTTGGAGAGATTAAAGCAAAGGCAAATACAGATGCAAAAGTAATTGACCAAATTTCAACAAGATATAGAGGATCAGATGCTAGAAGTCCAAAGAAATCTGATGAGCCAGTTAACCCAATTATTGGATAAAGGGTTAGAAAAAGGAAAAAACCCAACGCTCCACTTTGGAAGTAATAATGAAAACCCTGCTCATTTTCCAGGTTTTACCCCAACAAACATCCAAGCACAACCGAATACATATCCACAAAGGGTAACTGTTAACAACCGACCACAGTACCAGACCAGTACCTTGACACCAGTGAATTTCGCGACAGACTCAGGTTCCAACCTTAGGGGCAATCTAACTACTCCTGTTGTCATTGATGATCTAACGGGAACAAAACAAGTGAGAGTAGAGCTCTCAAAACCATTTGGAGATTGTTACAAATGGAAAGGGCAAGAGTGGAACCCTCAAATCAATACTTCGAAGTCCCCGAGGAAGAGAGAAAATGAGGTGAATGACGCAAGTAGGTATAACGAGGGTTATTCAAAGCCGTTTACCGCAAGTCAGCCAAAGACGATTGGTTCTGGCCATCAGATCTCCCAGAAGCAAGAATCCGGCACAAAGCAAAACATTGAGAAGTCTAAATTTGTACCAATCCCAATGTCATACCGGGAGCTGTATCAGAATTTATTTAACGCACACGTCGTCTCCCCTTTCTACTTAAAGCCTCTACAACCTCCGTACCCCAAATGGTACGACACAAATGCGTAATGTGACTATCATGAGGGAATTACGGGGCATTCAATAGAAGATTGCGTCGCCTTTAAAAAGGTGGTTGAAAGGCTCATCAGTATAGGCATTGTCAAGTTCGATATAGAAAATCTACTGCCCAATCATATTGATAATCGAGGTGAATGCGATGAATGAGGAAATATTGGGAAACGTTCACATCAACGCCGTGCGAAGAAACAACTGAAGAAGGGACCTTGTTAGATATTTACCCTTACATACTTAGGGGTATTTTGAGCAATGGGACTGTGGAAGAGATCCCTGTATTTTGTAGAGCTAATTTGGAGTAATGTCCAAAACGCGCTTATTGCTTTAAGCCTAGGGGCAATAAGAATCCTTTTGTGAGATAGGCTTATGTCCAACATCTTTATTTCAATAAAATTCATCTTTATTTCTCACTTCGAGCAAATATTCTTTTATTGTTTCCATTTCACTCACATACTATATAGATTATTTATTCTTTGGATCTACTTTCATCCTTATAACAGGTCTTCAGATATCAATGATATGAGCAACACTACTATTGACTTAGAACCTCCTTTTGAGCAAGATATGTGTCCAGATTAAACTTCAAGACTTTAGAGATAACTAAGACTGTAGCTTATCTCTTAGTTTGTTAAGGACGGGAGAACAAGATCCTACCTTACAAAGAATCAATGGAAACCATGGCCTTCCTCTATGTGGGGCACAGATGTCATAGGGCCAATCTCACCTAAGGTTTTGACGGTTATCTTTATGGTTATCAATTACCTCACTAAGTGGGTAGAAGTTGCTTCATATGTCAATGCCGCAAAGTGAACAGTCTGCAAATTCTTAAAACAATCATATGTCAGTATGGAATGCTAAAAAGGAGTATATCTGACGATGTACTAAATTGAACAACGGCACGACATCAGAAGTTTGCAGTCTGTTCAAGGTTAACACCATTTCGCCTCAAGATCCACGGTACAGTGGGAACAAAAAAACAAAAAAAAAACTTCTACCGGGGTAATGCGTTGGCTTATCACAGCTTTGCTCATTGAGGTCAAGATTCCTTCTCTCCGAGTGTTGAATCAGATCCAGATTGAAGAGAAATGTTCAAAGTTATCCGTCTTGGTCAAATGCACCAAAGATAAAATACGCGAACTCACCAAAGAAGGTTCGGCCTAGAGAGTTATATGAGGGGGACCTAGCATCGAAAAAGATCCTCTCCATACAAAAAGCTTTAAAAGGACATCAAACTGAAGAGGACATTACGTGGAAGGCTTTATCTAGAGAAGCATTGATTTTGACCAGCAAGGACTTACCTGATCCTACGAGTGCAAATTCAATCAAAGAATGTTCAAAAAAAAAGAAAGAAACAAAAAAGAGAAGAAAAAAGAAAAGAAGAAAAGAAGAAAAAGAAAAGAAAAAGGAGAGGCCAAGGTGAAAACCCACAAAGGGCGCCTTGAGACCAAAGGGGTTTTGAATTGAAAACCCAAGAATGGGCAATTCAAATCAAAAGTAGGGCATGCGGTAGTCTTATCCTCTTTGAATTAATAAGAAGGAGAGATGCTACATCTTGGGGCATCAACAAAGTCTTCTAGGACTTTTAAAACATATATCAAGTTCAAAAAGGGTCTTCAAGAAGCTCATGAAGAGAAGCTCATGATGCGATATCTGGGGCACCTGTTTTCACCTTTTCATTTCGTATCTTAGTAAAATTTGCTATCTTGATTAATTTATTCATTTCGAGCCGTGCTCTCAATAAATTTTCATCTTATCCATTGTGATAATCTTTTTCATCTTATCTTAGCAAAATTTGCTATCTTGATTAATTTATTCATTTCGAGCCGTGATCTCAATAAATTTTCATCTTATCCATTGTGATAATCTTTTTCATCTTATCTTAGCAAAATTTGCTATCTTGATTAATTTATTCATTTTGAGCTTTGCTTTCAATAAATTTTATCTTATCCATTGTGATAATCTTTTTCATCTTATCTTAGCAAAATTTGCTATCTTGATTAATTTATTCATTTTGAGCTTTGCTCTCAATAAATTTTATCTTATCCATTGTGATAATCTTTTTCATCTTATCTTAGCAAAATTTGCTATCTTGATTAATTTATTCATCTTGAGCCTTGTTCTCAATAAAATTTCATATTGTCCATTGTAATAATCTCTTTCAAGCTTTTTTTGAAATAATGATTAATGGACTGATAATATTCAAGCAAAAGGAGTTTTGTATATTACTCTGAAAGCTTCTAAATAATACAAGAACCTGAAACAGGACTATTGTTTAGAACACACCAAGTTTAAAGGTTGAAATGTCTAAAAAGGAAAAGTCTAACTTAGGACTATCCTTTCGAATTTTGTTGTCCAAGCATGGATTAAACAAAATGACAAAATGTTGTTTTGGTGACAAAGCTTCAATGAACAAACAAGCAATGATCACCGAGTGATAAAAAGAGGTTTCTTGGAAGAGAAAGTTCTACAATTGTGCATAAATATTTGGTATGAAACCCTGGGAATGGTGTAGAAGACCAAAGAGATTCAGATCAGGTATCCCTGAATTACAGTGGTAGAGGATTGAGAAAGTGTCAGATCTTATACTCAGTGGGAGGAAGGTGGCTCGAATTTTATGTCCCAAAATTACAGTAGACTGAACCTTGAAGATTACAACGGATTGAATTTTGAAGATTACAGTGGGGGCAATCCGGTTAAGCAAGAGATGAGTGTTACCTACTGAGCAAGATAGCGTCCTTACGTATTGGTCATGAAGGCTTGATGAAGAATAGGTAATAACAACTCAAACATTAAGGAATCATCTTTATGACATTCTGCATTCATGCAAACACCATCCATACATGTCTAGTTAGGAGCATTTGATTCATTTAGATCATGCCATCCCAATCATTAGGCATAATTAGGTTTATTATACAGGTCATGTTCCCTAGAGAACAGATAAATGAAGATAGCAGATCTTGTCTTCCTGTATTTGACAGCGAAGTAGATCGAAGATAGCAAATCTTGTCTTCCTGTATTTGGCAGCAGAGTAGATCGAAGATAACAGATCTTATCTTCCTGTATTTGGCAGCGAAGTAGATCGAAGATAGCAGATCTTGTCTTTCTGTATTTGGCAGCAGAGTAGATCGAAGATAGCAGATCTTGTCTTCCTGTATTTGGCAGTGAAGTAGATCGAAGATAGCAGATCTTGTCTTCCTATATTTGGCAGCGGAGTAGATCAAAGATAGCAGATCTTGTCTTCCTGTATTTGGCAGCGAAGTAGATCGAAGATAGCAGATCTTGTCTTCTTGTATTTGGCAGCGGAGTAGATCGAAAATAGCAGATCTTGTCTTCCTGTATTTGGCAGCGAAGTAGATCAAAGATTGCAGATCTTGTCTTCCTGTATTTGGCAGCGGAGTAGATCAAAGATAGCATATCTTGTCTTCCTGTATTTGGAAGCAGAGTAGATCGAAGATAGCAAATCTTGTCTTTCTGTATTTGGCAGCGAATTAGATCGAAGATTACAGATTCTGGCACCCTAAGCAGTAGTGGATCAGATCAAAGATGGTAAATCTTATCTTCTCAAGATAGTGGAGAAGCAGATTTAAGCCATTAGTCCTATCTCCCTAAGCAGTAGTGGGAGTATGTTGAAAATCGTAGATCTTGTCTCCCTAAGCAGTAGTGGAGCAAATCAAAGACGGTGGAACTTATTTTCCCAAGGTAGTAAGGAAGCAAATTGAAGCTTTTAATCCCATCTCCCTGAAGTTGCAGTGGAGCATATTAAAGATAGCAAATCGCATTTCCCTGAAGTTGTAGTGGAATAGATTAAATCTATCATAACAGATCTCGTCTCTCTGAGGTTGCAGTAGAGCAGATCATTTCAAACTTTGTCTCTCTGAAGTTGCAGTAGAGCAGGTTAAAATAGCAAACCTTATCCCCATGAAGTTGCAGTGGGGCAAGTTGAAGATACAAATTCCACCTCCCTGAAGTTGCAGTGGAACGGATTAAAATGATGGATCCTATCTCCCTAAAGTTGCAGTGGGGCAAGTCGAAGATAGCAAGTCTTATTCCCCTGAATTGTAGTGGAATAGATGGAAGCTATAAATTACAAACCTTACCTCTCTAAAGTTGCAGTAGAGTAGTGGGGAAAGTTGAAAATATAAGTCTTACCTCTCTGAAGTTGCAGTGGAGCAGGTCAAAATAATTGATCTTATCTCTCTGAAGTTGTAGTAAAACGGATCACATCAGACTTTATTGGAAATTACGAGCCCTGTCTCCCTGAAGTTGCAGTGGAACAGATTGAAATTACTAGTCCAATCTTTTTAAAGTTGCAGCGAAGCGGATTAAAAGGATAAATCTTATCTCTCCGAAGTTACAGTAGAGTAGATCGCATCAGACTTTATTGAAGCTACAGGTCTTATCTCACTGAGGTTGCAGTAGAATAGACTGAAGATAGCAAACCTTATCTCCCTGAAGTTGCAAAGGAGCAGGTTGAAGATACAAGTCTTATCTCCATAACGTTGCAGTGGAACACACTAAAATCACAAATCTCGTCCCCCTGAAGTTGCTGCGAAAAAGATTGAAGCTACAAGTCGAATCTCTCAGAAGATGCAGTAGGATGGATCAAAGCAACAAGACCAAGTGGAGGCGAAGGTGACTACCTGAAGAAGAAAGGCACCAAGCAGTCAAGATTTGGCAAGACCAGGCAAAATGGGTCTTTCTTAGTCTTTGCTCTGTTCTCGTTGCACGACAACGAGCAAAGAGGGGCAGCTGTACGATCCATTTTGACCCGGCCCAATACCCAAGGCCCAAAATCTAAATTGGCCCAATTGGGCCCAAAAATTAAACAAGCATCAGGGAACCCTATGGTTCCCTACCTTGCTCAGCGTCGTACGCCTCCTGCAGCCTAGCCCTCTACCATCGCCGTTCACCTTGTCCCATCGCCACCTGCTTCACCTGCAAATAATAAAGAGAACAACAACAACAAGCAAGAGAGGTTTTGTTTTTTTTTATTTTCGGTATATAAACCGATTATTAACAGATTTTAGGGGGGAGAATCAATTTTTTAAAAAAAAAACCAATCTTTAGATCTGTTGGGGGGATCGATTTTTTAACGGATCTTGAGATCTGTTGGGGGTTTCTTTTTGGCTTGCGATTTTTGTAACCAAATATAGATTCAACAGAAAGAATAAAAACAAAAAAACTTTGAAGGTTGTTTCGCCTTTTATTCTCTGTTTTCTTTTGCTTTTAATAGATTTTTTTTATTTTTATTTCGTTTTTTTCTTCTTTAAAATCTAAAAAAAAAAATCAAAAAGGGTTACCTTCTCGCTTGCGGCGTGCCACACTTTGTGATGCCCTCCGAGTCTTAAGCCGAGAAGCCCTTTGGGATTTCGTTTAGGCCGCCAAAGGAAAAAAAACAAGTGGGGAGACTTGTTTTATTCTTTAAATTTTCCGGCACGACGAAGTTGGCTGCGAGGCTACTGCGAAGCCTTCAACCTTGAAGTTCACCGGAGACGTCACGGACTCTAAAGGGGGAGAAGGGAATCGTTTTTGAGAAGCAGAGAAAAAGCAAAATTTTTTATTTTTTCTTTGCTAAATGAAGTTTTGTTAAAAAAATTAGTTTAAATAAACTTTTCAAAAGCGGCGCCGTTTGGGCTTAGGGCTCGAGACCAAAAACGACGTCGTTTTGGTCTCTCGACCATGTGTGACCCGACCCGGGAAGGATCCACGTGTTTTCTTTAAATGGGTTATTTATCTGCATCCTCCAACTTTGAAGCGTTGCAATTTGACCCTTTTCATTATTTTCTTCTATTTTAATTTAGCCCCAAGGTTTTATTTTGGTTTCATTTTGGTCCGTTCTTGTTATTGCGTTTTGGGGCTTTGGTTTAGTTGCGTTTTAGTCCCCTTTACATTTGCATCGCGATTTAATCTTTTTTAATTTTTGATTTCCGCCTTAAGATTTTGTTTATTTTCAATTTAATCCTTTTTGTTTTAGTTATTTTACTGTTAAACTAACTATTTTAATCTTGTTATTACTATTATATTATATCATTATCCTTATAATATTATTGTCATATATATATATATATATATATATATATATATATTACTTATTTAAATTTAAATATACTTGTCCTATTATTATTACTATTATAACTATTTATATATACATACCTTATTATAAATATCTTTATATCTTATTATGTATATATATCTATATCTCTTTTAAATATTTTCTAGCTTATATATACATACGTTTTGCTATATATATATATATATATATATATATATATATATATATGTCTAGCTCCCTTATACATTTATATATATACACCTATAAACTTTTATTTTATTTTATTTATTTTATATATATACATATGTTGTTCTTATTTTTATTTTTACGTATATTCACATATATATCTTTTATATTTTATAGCCTTATTCATTTCTTTATTTATTTCTTTATTTATATTTTCATTATTATTTTGAATGAATGTTTTAATTTTATTTCCTTATATGCATTGTTATTTTGTATGTTATTGGTTCATCCTTTTACCTAATTTATTCTCATTGCTATTACTCATATTATTTATGCTACATTATCGTATTCATATTTATTTAGTTACGTATACTAACATCGTATCTTATTTCTACTATTTCGTGTTAAATTATTTCATTCAATAAATGAATTATGACTTTTGAATAAACAAAATTTCGTGTTCAGATTTGAGAAAATCGTGCCCTAACTTACTGGGTTTCGATTTTCACAATAAATCTAAACACGTGAATATTTTCAAACTCAAGTTTTAAACTATATCGGGAATTAAAAAAGGATTGTGTCCTAACTTACTGGTCGTGATATCCTTTTTTAAATCCGAGATAGCTAAAATATCTTTTAAATATGTAAATTTTGGCATTCGTTCACGTATCGGGAATTCGAGACATTGTATCCTAACTTACTGGATATGATTCTCTTTCTCACATGAAATATGCCCCTTTTTCCAAAATTCTCAACATTTTAATACAAGGATCGTATTTTTAAAATTCTTCAAAGTTTTCAATTTTCGACATTAAGACATTAACTAATCAACTAGGTACCAATTTTGAGCGTTACGAGGGTGCTAATCCTTCCTCGTACGTAACTGATTCCCGAACCCGTTTTCTAAATTTTGTAGACCAAACTCGTTGTTTTAATAAAATTAAATTATTTATTAAAAACAACCGCTTTTAAAGGTGACCCGATCACACCTCATCAAAAAAGATTGGTGGCGACTCCCACTTTCGTTTTCATTTTTCAAAACCCAAGTCGACCCCGTTTTTCATCCAGAAAATGGTGTCAACAACAATTTCATCGACTTAGCGAAAGGAAAAGAAAAAATTATCCATAACTTGTATGATAAATACCTTCAAGAGATAAAATAACACTGAGTGAAACAAGTATGAATTCTTGGGCAACCACAAGACTCTACCAGTGTGACAAACAGAGAAGCTAAAGGCTATCAATCTAAGAGAAATTGTTTCAGGAGTGTTGGAAACTAGAAAGATGAATTTAATGGAAAAGTTACACTGTTGGTTGTAATTGTCCTAGACGTTGAACAACTTGGATTGGTCTCCCATGAATGGATCATGTCATCTATTTCAGATTCTTCATCACCATGGTCTTCAAGAACATTTCCACCTGAACCGTTAATCAACAGAGAAGCAGAAAGATGCTTGAATCTTAATGGAAAGAAAAGACCCACCATGAAAGGAGTTCCGCCAGGAGTTTAAATTGAAGGTTCGTGTTGGTGTTGGAGGCAGTAGCAAGCTGCTTTGGTCTTGCTTGGATAGCAAGGCTCGAGACTTGCAGAAGAAACAATTGATGAAGAACAGAATTTTGCAAGTGGAAATTAACAGAAAACAAAAGCAAAGAAGAGAGAATTTTAAATGAAAAGAAGCTGATTTTTCATTAACAACAGAAATAAGGCATTAAGCCATTACATATACAAATTTCAAAATTTAAATCGAGCTTAGTAATATTTAAACTCGGTTCGCTTATACCACTACCCTCTACAAACTAATCAGTATAGCAACCATCTCGCCCCGTAAAATGTGCACGCATCTCATTTGGATAAACTAACATATTAATAAATTTCATAATTTTAAAGATAGGTAACTTTAAATGAATAGTATATAATATGTGTTAGTAAACAACTAATTTGGATTTGAATTTGATGCACTAGTTATTTTTGTGTATTAATAGTCATGTTTTTATAATATGTTGTAAGTTTCAAATATTGTCAACATTAAAAGTTAATTTTAAAATATATTTTAAGTTTAAAGAATTATTAAATATATATACTAGTGTCAATTTTCCTTATAATTTGTATTTTTAATAGTTTATTTAACTTAATTATAGGTCGAATTATACTTAATCTTAATTTTGTATTTTTATTGTATATTTATATATTCATGCATATTTCAATATATGCACATTTAGAGCTACATATCAAGCGAAAAATTAATGTAAAAATAAAGTACATTTATACATATATAATCTTATATTCATATATATCGTATAATAATATGCTGAAAATAAAATAAGTCCAAATGCATGGATATTGTGAACAATAAATATAAATGTTTTAAAATTAATGAATGAATTAAATATAGCAACAATGTATTTTTAAAGTAACATGCATTGTTAATATTGTGTTATCTCGTATTTAATAATTACGTGGTGTCCATTTTAGGTTTTATATTAAATAAAATTAAAAATTATAACGAGGAGGATGCTGGGTATATTAACAAAATATATAAAATATTTATTCCAATTCTGTTGCTACACTTTTATAAGAAAATTGCCTTGAATTAATCTTTTAATATAGTTGACAGTTATACGTGGTAGATTTTATTATGACAAATGACAGTTTATAAGTTATATCACATAAAATTTATTTCCGTTTTTGTAATATCATATTGCTATAGTGTATAATAATAATAATAATAATAATAATAATAATAATAATAATAATAATAATAATAATAATAATAATAATAATAATAATAATAATAATAATAATAACTCTAATAATTAGATAAAAAATATAACAGCCCGTTTTCAGTGAAGTTAGAATAGTAGTTTTGGGACCACAAATTTGAGTCCGGAAGAAAAATTATTTTAATATTATTTCATGGTCTGCAGTGTGATTGAAATATCGCATGAAAATTTCGTAAAGAAATTTTATCGGTTGCATGTCTAATTAGATGAAAAGGACCAAATTGCATAAAATGAAAAAGTTGAGTTCTAGTAGCTATATGTATCAAATAACTATGGAATTCAAAGTTTGAGGTCCTTATATGGAAAATAGACTATTAAGAGGAGTTAGTAGATAAGTATGGTTAGTCATCATTACAAAATTTAATAAAGAAAAGGACTAAATTGGAAAGTAAAAGATAAAAGATGATAAATAATAAAATAAAAGAAAATATCATCATATTATCATCTTTCCTAAATTAAAAAGATGGAAACCTTAGCCATGGAAATCTAAGCTCAAGCCAACTTATTTTGCTTAATTAGGTAAGTATTCTTAACTCATTTTTAATGATTGTTATATTTTCGAGATCGTAATAGCTTAATCTAGCTATCTCGGAATTAATTTGTAAAGTTATCAAAGTATTAGGGTTTTTCCATGGATGAGTATGTATGAATTATGAAGTTTTATGGTAGAAAATGAAAGTTTGTTGATAGATAAACAACTTTTGTAAAGAGAAATTTGATGAAATTATGATTTAGGGACTAAATTGAAAAGATGTAAAAGTTATGGAAAAATTCTAAATTTTGTAAAATACATGGGTTGATAATGTTACATGTAAAAATCGATTAGGCTTGGAATAAGGATTAAATTGCATGAATTTCATTTTCCGAGCCTAGGGACGAAATTAAATTAATTAAAAGTAAATTTTATTAAATGTAAATTTTATTAAATTGATGTTAAATTCATTCGTTTAGATCCGGATAGATCAAATACGAAGTTAGATCGTGAAAAAGAAAAAGTATCGGATTAGTAGACAACAAATAAACGTGCAATTGTCAAGGTAAGTTCGTGTAACTAAATTGTATATCTATATGTTTGAATTAAATGTTGTGTATGTGGATGGTGTAATTTCCAAGTATGAAATTTGTATAAATTGCTATGTGTATTTATTAATCACATAATCAACAATGACCGACAAGTATTAAGTCTCATTTGAATAAATGAAATTCGATGGATACAGGGTTCCCGATTGGCTGTGATCCTGCATGTGTTACAGACACACCATAGCTCTTACGAGCGTCCCAATATTTGGCTCTCACGAGCTTCCCGTTAATAGCTCTTCGAAGCATCTCGATTGGTTGTGATCCTGCATGTGTTTTAGATACACCGTAGCTCTTATGAGCTTCCCGATATATGGCTCTCCAGAGCTTCCTGTTATATAGTTCTTGCGAGCTTCCCATTATGGCTCTTATGAGCTTCTCGATAATTAGCTCTTCAGAGCTTCCTAATAACTAGCTCTTTTGAGCTTCCCATTATATTGCTCGACAGAGCTTCCCATTTATGTGCTCGTATGAGCATTCCTGAATATGAATTGACGAATTACAGTTTTGTACACTTTGTCCATGTACTACCTGTGTATCCAACGACATTTTAAATGATTCAACGGGCAAAATCCTGACATGAGAAAATATGAGTTCAAAATGAATCATTACTTGTATATACATGAAACACATGGAAATTTGATATTTGATGAGCTCATACATGTTTCTTGGTATTCATGTGAAATACATGACTAGCATGTTTGATGAGGTTATGTGTTTAGGCTATTAGCCAAATTTCTTTCGATGTATTTTGTATTCTTACCTTAAATCTAAATAAATGGTAAGTTAATTTCCGTTATACAAACTTACTAAGTATTAAGTTCTTACTCTGTTTCATTTCCTTTGTTTTATAGTAATTTGGAAGCTCAATTTGGTTGGAAGCTGGTTGGAGCAACATCTCACCATCCTTCGGCTCATTTTGGTATAAATAGCAGATTACTTTTGGTTATAATGACATGTATAGGGTAATTTGGCCAATGTTGGCTTAAAAGTATTTTGTTGTAAATAGCCATTGGAATGGCTTGAGTTAGATAAATTTGATATGTATATATGTGTGAATTATCATGTTTGTTGTGTTGATATGGTTATGAATGGATAATTTATGAGTATGTTGATGAATGGTTTAAAATAACATGATTGGAGAAATATGCATATATGTTTCTATGGTCATTTAGGTAAGATTGAATACTTAGGCATATGGGGTGTTATGATATGTATTAAACTTGGTTTTGGCTTGAGTTAGATTTATTGTATTAGCTGGTGAAAGTGTTAATGGAGGTGGAAGACAAATTGGCTGAGAAAAGTGGCCTTAGAAATTACCTATTTTAGTCCACACGGGCATGTGTCTCAGCCGTGTGTGATACACGGCCTAGCACATAGGTGTGTAGTTTGGCCGTGTGTCCCCTGCATCTTAAAATTTGAGAAACAAATTGCTCAAAATATTCACACGGCCTAGCACACGAGCGTGTGGCTTGGTCATGTAACCCAAATCAAAGAGCACCCTAAATTGGTCACGAGATGGGACACGACCGTGTGCCCTATTTTGAATGCCCACACGGCTTGGCCACAGGGGCGTGAGTCCTCTGCACCTAGGCAAAATATTTAAAGTTTAGCAAAAAATTCTCTAAGCTCTCGGTTTAGTTCTGATTTATTTCTAATGTGTAGTTTGGACTTCGAGGGCTCAAGTGAGGGTATGATTGGTTTTGATTTGATTTCTGACATGGATGCTAAATGAAATGAAATGTCTGTATTTGATCTGTAAGTTTCGGTAATGCTCCGTAACCCTGTTTTAACGACGGATATGGGTTAGGGATGTTACAAAAGATGAGTACTTCGTAGTAATAAACAATTTAAATACAAGAGTAAAAAATATTGTAATTGACATGTAACATACAAAAATTTTTATAATGAAAGATATAAATAAATTTTATAATTATAATTGTAAAAATTTATATAACTTATTAATCAAATAAAAAAATGTATATAACATACAAGAACGGGCTTAACCTCTTCCAACAGTATCATCTCCAAGATTCGAGCATGTGCTCTCTCTTTCAAATTGCAAAAGACTTTACCACTACTCTCAACACTTATTGGTAGCATATAAAAAAAATTATATATTTGTATGATGAAAAGTAATTTGAAAATACATGAAATTAATTAATTTTCATCATAAAATATTATAATTGTAATGCCCAAATTTAGTGGTCATAGTTGTTAGATTCTATCATTAGCAAGTATTTATTTCAATGGTTAGAGGCTCTAGTTATGTGTTAGGGTCTTGAGTTTAAATCTCAATTCAATCATTTTTGTTCATAGGCCTATATGATTTAAAATAAAATATATTTTGTTGTCAAAATAATTTTGAAATTAATTTTAAATGAGTTTCTTTTAAAAATATATAATAATAAAATCAAGTAGTTAATTTAAAATGTATTATCTTTTGGGTTTGTTTTGAAGTAAACAAAACAAGGTATTTAGTTTACGTTGTGCTTATCCATTCCATTTTTTTAAAAATTAAATCCATTTTGTTTTGTTTTATTTATTTTGTAAAAAAACCCAAACCCACGTTCCCAATTCTGTTATCTCCCTAACCCACGCCGCAATTTCAAATCCAAAATATTGTTTTTCTTTATGCTTTCATCTTTTCTTTTGTTCCTTCATTTTTGTTTTGGGAATATTCTTTAAACGCTGGGCTGCTGTTAATTTTTGAAGCAATAGTTGTGATCCTTTGACTGCAAATCCAATGGTAAGGGTTTAAGTTTAGTATGTTATGTGTTTTTGTAGATGTGTTGTACGTTGGGTTGTGTTAGATCAGACTAGTGATATTGTATTAATTCTAATGCGTTTTTAGGAGTAGTACAAGAGGCAGTGGGTGACCTTCCAACAATTTAGAATTCTCGTAGTAGTTGTTTGTTTCTCGGTAAGTGTGTGGTTGTGTTATGAAGTGTTGTTTAGTTTGATTAGTGGTAGTGATATTGTATTAATCTTTATTGAAATTGGTTGTGTTAATTATCAATGTAGGTTCTAGGATTACTTGTGTTGAATCAGCATCAGAAAATAACTAGGTGTGTAATGAGAAACCCAAAAAACAGCGAACGACGAACGCCAAAATTGGGCACTATTGACGCCACATGGCCGTGTGACAAACCATGTGTCGGACTGTGTGTGACATACGGCCTAAGCTATTTTAGACTGTATGGACCACATGGGCATGTGTGGGCCGTGTGCCAGGCCGTATGGGCCAAAAATTTAGAATTTCTTCCTAGGGCCGGGCACGTCGTCCCGATCGACTGTGGGTCTTCCGTGGGGTTGGTATGTGATTAAATATAATAGAAAACACGAAATTTGGTCATCTGTTAACATAAATTCCGACATCTACAAGTGTATCTGAGCTGTCATATGATAGTTTAAACTAAGAGTAATGTTATATATGTATATGATTTGTATTTGAAATGTTTTGCATGATTTCTGCTTTGATTATATCTGATTTTGGGGGGAGGGATATATTATGTGGAGGAAATGTTTCTGTGAGAGGCGATATTTCGCCCATTATACTAGCAGCACAACTGCAAATAATCTGAACAATGTCATACCGATACTATGTAACACCTCCTAACCCCAAACCGTTACCGGAACAGGGTTACGAGGCATTACCGGACATATCAAACAATTTACAAATAATTCTTAAATAAATAACCAACATATTAAAATAATTCATAAATTGTTATAAATTTTAATAATTGATTTCATTCATTTTTATAAAAATTTTAGCAACATTTCTGCTTATTTTTACATAAAACCCCCTGTAAAATTTCAAAACATAACTAACCCAATTCCAGTATTTCAATCAAGGCATTTATATACTTAAATCTTACTTGACATATTGACATAACAACTTAATTAATAAAAATCCTATTATCATTTCTAATTAACTCATAAAACTAATCAAGTCATTTCAATTCGATACCAAAGCCATAAAGAACTTTTACCATTTTACTAATATAATCATCAAAACACATAATATCTTAGTTTACAACAAAACTATATAGCATACCAAAATAACTATTATAATTCTTATGTACATGCCACTTTCATTTAAGGAAGAAAACATCACCAAAATCTCTATGCAGGAGTCGGGATTGACCTGGATGCTGAACCGAGACTCAGACCCCTATTTCAACCTATGTACAGAAACAACCGTATGCTGAGTATTTTATACTCAGTGGTATTACCATAATTCAAATTATAATAGCAATAAAGAATTATAATTACGAAGCATGTAACTATCCGATTTCTTGAATATCAATTAATTCATAAACTTTCATTATTTAACAATAACAATAAAATTTTTAACTATTCTTCAATCTCAATCACATATCACATGTAACAATTTTAATCACTACATAAACATTAAATTCATGCCTTTTATTTTCAATATCAATTTTCAATCTGCAAATTTTAAATTTTCTCATATTTAATACCACAATCGATCAAATTCATTTGATTTTCTCATTTCAATTATTCACCCTATTAACAATCTGGACTTTGACGAATACACGGATTCCAACCCAAACACACTAGTACGACACATTGTGCCTAAAACGGTACATAGTACCTGATCAGTAGACGACACATAAGTGCCTGAAATGACACACGAGGTGCCTAATACGACACATAAAGTGTCTGATCGGCAAAGCCAATAAATCCCGTACTCTTCCAAATCCTATGGCATGCCAACTATATCCGACTTAGCCTGACTAGTTAATAGGGTATTCAAATTCTCAATTCTCTTTCATTTCCAATTCAAGATCACTTTTCCACTTTCTAATCAATTAACAATTTAATACCAATACATATTTCAAATAATCACATATAATCATATCTCAATTCAATTCAAACCACTTTTCAATCAATACACAATTCACATTTTCACACATATTTATAAATTAATTCACTTTATTTAATTCATATTTTAAATTCATTTTCAATCAAATTCAAATCACTAATACTTTTTAATCAATATACATTTCAAATACTCACATATTTCCATCATTCAATTCAATTTGATTCAATTCAAGTCACTATTATCATTCCAATTGCTTACCTAATTTTACTTACCATGCATTTTAATTAAAATATAACAATTAATAATAAATAAATTTGAATTATAGTAATACAAACCCGAATTTGCTTGATTATTCCTTAATGACCTTCTCCTTCCCTTTTGTGCCGATACCTCAATTCTTTATTAGCTACGAAAATTAAATAATCAAATAATTAATTACAGCACAAATTTTACAATAAAAATAAAATTTCTATCAAATTTTATACTTTAATTCCAATTTAATCCTAACTAGATTTATCTACTTTTCTAATTTAATTCACACTCTATTTCTATTCAAAACTTCTTCTAAACTCAAATTTATCTACTAAATTTTCATCAGTTTTCACTAATTTCGAATTTTCCACAATTTAATCCCTAAAATTCAAAACTTGTAGTTTAGTTTACAATTCAATCCTTTATTCAATTCCAAATAAAATTTCTATCAAATAAATCCTCAATTCCATCATTTATTCAACATAAACCCTACTCAAAAATCTATTAACTTTCAAATTTTTAACTTAAATCCAAGAGTAATTCACTCTAGGATTCCATAAACATCAAATTTATGAGAAAAGCACTTGATTTAGCTTACCTATTAAACTTCAAGCTTCAAAATCTCAATTTTCCCCCTTTCTTTTCTTTCCCTTTTTCTTCCCCTGTTTTCGTCTCTTTCTCTGTTTCTTTTCTGTTCTTCTTCTCTTTTTCTATTCTTTTATTTCTTTTGTTTTCTTTTACTTTTTGTTATAATAATATAATATATAATAATTAATATAAATATCTTTTACCACATGTCATATTCATAACCATACATTTGTCTTAATTTTATTTATTTCACAATATAATAATAATAATAATTTAATAATATATTTTAACAAATAAAATCTTAGATTTTATGCTCCTCAAATTGACAATTGGCATAATTGGCCATTTGGCCCTTATTATTTTCCTTTAATCTATAATTAAACTTTCACTTCTATTGTAATTTAATCCTTTTTACTAATTACTCTTAATTAGACTAAATTCACCTAATTAATACCTAATTAAGCACTAAACTAAACTCTTAACTATTTCTAATAATTATTTTCAAACTCAATTTACTAAGACGGAGGCCCGATATAATACTTTTTCGATGCCCGTGAATTTTTGGGTCATTACACACTAAGTGGTGTGTAGGGTTGGATGGATATTTAATACTCTATATGGTGTGTAGGGATGGTTGGAAATGGTGTGTAGCAGATGAGGGTAGGATTGTAAATTTGCTTATGGTTCTGATTCTGTATAAGATATACATTTGTATCTACTCTACTTTGTAATGAATCTGAAAATTAAAACCGTAATTTTGTTTTCTTTAAAGTTACACACTGAGTTATGAAAACTCACTTTTTGTTTGTCTATCACTTTCAGGTAACCCTCAGACTTAGGCAGGTCAGTGCGACGGGAGCTCGGTTATAACCATATTTTTATAAATTTAGTTTATTTAAATTTGGGTTTGAGAGTTTTGTAAATTTTGGAGTATTTAGACAATTTTTTTTGGTTTTGGGTTTTGGACTTTAATTTCGTTTTTCGTAGTTACCGCTTAAATGTTTTGTCGACAAGGTTCGTTTTTCTGCAAATAATGGGTTTCAGATTAACAACTGAGTTTTTCAAAAATTTAATGTTTTAAGAATTTCCGTTGCAAAGTATTCGTTTTATTTAGCAAATATAAAAAACCAACATTCCCAATTAAATTGTTATATTGAATATGTTTTCCTATAAAACTGGTTCTTAGATAACAAAATTTTATGATGATTTCCAAAATAATCAAGAACTGGATTTACAGCTATTTTCTTTTAAGTAGCATCCTCAGATTTAGTCATAGCGTCTAGGACGGGTTTGAAATGTTACATTTAGTGGTATTAGAGTCAGGTTGCAAAACTCTGACTATGAAATTTTGGGTTTAAAATTATTTTTGAGAAAATCATTTGTTTAAATATAGTTTATTTCTATATGAATCTGAAAAGGAATTTTGTGAAATACCGAGTCTTTGGAACCGATTCTGTAAGTACTCCTCACTCAGAAATACTTTAGTTTAGGAAACTCTGAAACGATTAAAACCATATTAAGATAGTTAGAGACTGAAACATTTTTGGGATTTTTGAAATTTCTTCTAACAATTTTTTGAGGCATAAAATGTCTGTTAATAAATACTTGAACTGTAACACCCAAAAACCTGACCTAGAATTCTAGATCGAATCCCGGAGGTTACATTGACCACCGAAAGTGGCGAAAAGAAAAACTCTATTATAAACATAGAAAATCCTTTGGTAAACCATCTTGCCATAACTTTTAGAAAGTTAGATAACACTTAGTTAAATTTTGAAACAAAGTTTAATTGGCATTAAACGCAAGTCAGAAATAAACCAAATGGAATTCCTTGATAGTTTCGAAAGCATCAAATTTTGTCAATCACAAACCATAATTTGAAAATCGTGATATAACAAAACTTATAAATTGTTTAAAACTGTAACACCTAGTTGATCGAAAATCCAAACTCAACCCATACCACAATTTTTATAATCTTTCCTACAAACCATTTGAAAATAACAACTGAAATTTAAGTAGCATCATTTAAACCAAACCAAACACTTATCATCCCGAGACCTCCAGCATGTTGAGTCCAACTTTCGAACATAAAAAGTACCTGAAAGAAAGAATGTTACAATGAGGTAAGCTGCGTGAGCTCAGTGTGAGCCCGGAAAATAAAACAGATGGCAAAAGATGGAGTGACACAATAAATATTCCAAACAAGTATATGTATAAAAATGACTTACAAAAATCTCAAAGCGGTAATCCAGTATACAAAAATGTATTCAAAGAATATCAAAGCACATATTAATTAACACACTTATTATATTATATTAACCATATCACCAATATCCCAATGCTTACATAATCAGATATATATTCAGATGCGTAACGAATGTAACGAGTCAAAAACCTACCCCAACCATTCGAACACCATTCCGTCCCTCCTGCATACCACAATAGGGATATGTTGGACCCAACCACCCTGCACACCACATAAGACCGTAATAGGCCTATCCACATTGCACACCCTATATGTGGAATTGAGCCACTCAAATAATAATATGCAACTGAGCTGACATATGTAAAATTGTGCACTAAACTGTATTGCAGTTAAATTGCCAAATCAGTCTTCTTTCTTTCCATAAGCAAATCCCAAAATTTTCATGCTAATGCAGTATTGCACACATACGCAAACAAACATACATAAACAGACATTCACATTTCCAGTTGAACAAATTCAGAGTTGGTTATACTTGCATTCCAATACTAAGTAATGATAGCAACAATAAACTCAAATTTATTCATCACATAAACGAACAATTAAGTTATAGCCCATAAATACACGAACCCAAACTTGACCGAGTCCTAAACACACTTATCAAGGCTTAATCGAGGGTCGAATTACACAGAAACATAAAACGAGACTGTTTATGACTCAGAACAAAAATCAGTGAAACAGTGCCACACGGCCGTATACCCTGACCATGTAGAAGAGTCAAGGTCATGTGAAGAACAACATGGCTGTGCAAAAAAGACACACACCCATTGGAAGAAGCACACGTCCATGTGGAGGAGACATACACCCATATGTTTGAGTTGTATGGCCGTATGAGTAGCTCGTATAACTCACTGTTCAAGAGTGCTTATTTAAGGAACAGAGTAGAAATGATCATGTAGAAACTCACACGCCTGCGTGGCTAAGGGACACGGTTGTGTGTCCAAGGCATATGCCCGTGTAAAAATTAACAAAAATCCCTAAATAATAGCCACATGACCGTGTGGCACTAAAAAAGGTCCAAAATCTCTAATTTGCAAAGTCACACAACCGTGTGGACCGTCCGTGTGCGGCATACGCTCGTGTGGCCACCCGTACGGTCACAAAACCACTCCGAGTTTCACGATAGCAACGCAATCCCTAATCGCTAATGGTTCAAAAACACACCTTAAAGCGAAACCCTAGGCATTATGAACTGATCGATTCTCCCTTAGTGTACCAATTTTAAAATTGCATAAACTGATATGCTAATTTATAAGCAACAACCAAAACAGTACAAACAAATTGACTAAGAATAACCTAAAACTCAGAACGAAACAATTAAACAACACAATACTTACATAATTCACATCCAATTAAATGAAACACACGAGGAAAATCAATCAACAATGACGATGATAAACCCAGAATTAATTTGAAGAACAGAAGTACAATGGTTCAAAAATCACAAAAAAATGAAAGTGAGAAAGGAGAAGGAACGAAAAGAAAATTTACGTGCAAGAGAGGGAGAAGAGAGAAGAGTAACGTGGGAAAAATAGTTTGGGAGATAACTTCCTATTTTAGATTAAAAGTTAAATAAAAAATAGAAATAACTAAATTAGTATTTAAAACAAATAAGAAAAACTAGAATAAAATTAATTCTTCAAAACACACATGAGGACTCGAACACGAGACCCAAAGGTAAACTAACACACACTCAACCTCCGAACCAGTAGGCTCATTTTGATATTGAAACGTGATAATAAACCCAATTGCTCAACCTACTTATTGATCCTAACAACAAACCTCAAAACTTCTAACCCTAAATTTTAGGATGTTATAGGAACTGATATATAAAACTTTTTAATATAAATAATCTATAAAATGATGAGCACTTATGGATCACATGGATGCAGCATTCATGGGTGTGGTAGACACCGTAGAGGGCTCGAGCTGAGTCATCATCGATGGGTAATATGCCCAATTTGAATACGAGTGAGATGCCGACTATACCTACTGTTCAGAACGGGTTTCAAAGTTGCTCGATTGGTGATGATGCATTGTCTCAGGCCATGCTGAGGGTTTTGGAGAGGGACACTGAGCCCTATTCAGGATCTGGGAGCTGTTGGTTGGTTACTAAACAACTTCAGTCCAATAGTACTAAATTGTTTAGAGGTGTCACTAGAGTCGTCCCTACGATGGTTGATTATTGATTAGAGGTCATAGAGATGATTATAAATGACATTGACTGCTCCTTCGAGCAGAAGTTCAAGGGTGCAGTATCTCTGCTTCATAATGAGGCATATCAGTGGTGGTTAACGGTTGAGGAGGGTCCCAGATTGGATTACTTGGGATCAGTTTAAGAGCGCATTCCAGAGTAAATATGTGGCGGCGAGATATGTGGATACTCGTGGATGCGAGTTTATGATCCTTACCTAGGGGGATAAGACTGTGGTCGAATATTAGGTTAAAATTTTTTCGACTGAGTCGTTATGCTCGTTGGATAGTATCAACTGAGTATGAGAAATGTATTCGTTTCGAAGAAGGATTAAGGGGTAATTTGAAGGTTTTGATAGCTCTACAGAGGGAGCGAAAATTTACTGTCTTGATGGACAAGACGAAGATCACTGAAGAGGTTAAGTGCGTTGAGCGCGAAAATAGGGAGTGTGAAAGGGGTAAGAATAAGAGGGATTCAGAGCCCTCTAGTTCTACTCAGATGCCTAAGAAATGGGCTAGATCTGACGGGCCTTCAAGGATTGGGGTTCCAATTACTCCTACTGTGGCTCAACCGTGTGGGAACTGTGGTAGACGCCATCTGGATGAATTTTGGAGGAGGTTAGGAATGTGTCTATGATGTGGGTCGATGAAGCACCGTATCAGAGATTGCTGATAACATTCTGATCAAATACAAGCTCCAACTCCAGGATTTGTTCAGCCTTAGTGGGTAGTTCAACAACCGCCTAGGGGCCGTGGTTCGGCTAGGGGTGGTAACGGTATGGGTAAAGGTTAGAGAGCATTGGGTAGAGGTGCTAATCAGACTGAGTCGAGGTAGCCTTTGTTGGTTTACGCTCCTAGACATTGTGAGGATAGAGACGTCGTTGATGTTATTACCGGTACATTTTTTTATCCATATTGCCCATTATTTTGCATTGATAGATATAGGGTCAACACATTCCTATGCAGCTAGCTCTGTTTCTCTAAACTTGGGGATTTCTGTTAAGAGCACTTCCGGAGAGATTATTATACTTAGTTCATTGGGTTAATCATTTTGGGTTAATAAATTGTATAGGATCGTACCGTTGGAGATTCAAAGGGTTGTGTTTCCAGCTAATATGATGGAGCTACCATTTGGGGAATTTGATTTGATTTTGGGAATGGACTAGCTCGTGGATCGTCAGGTCAGTTTGGGCTGTGCTAGTAAGAGGGTAGTTATGATATTAGAGAATGATGTGGAGGTGGTTATGATCGACAAGCATCGGGATTATTTATCCAATATGATCTCCGCTCTTGTGGTCGAAAAGTTAGTTTGAAAAGGGTGTGAAGCATATTTGGCTTTTGTGAGTGACTCAACTTTTGTGGGTTCGTCGGTTAGGACATTCGGATGGTTAAAGAGTTTCTTAATTTTTTTCCCAGAAGTTACCGGATTTGCCTCCGGATCAGGGGGTCAAGTTCGGTATTGAGCTTCTATCGAGTTCAGCTCCGGTGCCCATCACTCTTTATCGTATGACACTGAAAGAGCTTATAAAGTTAAAAGCTCAGCTTTAGGAACTCCTTGATTGAAGTTTTATCCGTCTCTGTATGTCTCCTTGGGGGCACTAGTTTTATTTGTAAAGAAGAATGATGATATCATGATGATGTATATCGACTACTGACAGTTGAATAAGTTAAAGGTAAAGAATAAGTACTCACTTCTGAGAATTGACAATTTGTTTGATTGATTTCATGGGGCTATGTGTTTTCCAAGATAGATATCCGTTCTGGGTGCCATCAGCTCAAGGCTAAGGAGGTCAATGTTCATAAGACTACTTTTAGGACTCGTTATGGGCACTACGAGTTCCTAGTCATGCCCTTTGGTTTGACGAATGCTCCGGTTGCATTCATAGATCTTATGAACTGAGTTTTTCAACCCTACTTGGAGCAGTTAGTCATGGTCTTCATAGATGACATTCTGGTGTACTCTAAGACTGAAGATGATCATGATGAGCATCTTAAAGTAGTTCTTCAAATACTCCAGGAGAAACAGTTCTACGCTAAGTTGAGCAAATGTGAATTCTGGTTGAAGGAGGTGACTCTTCTGGGGCATGTGGTTTCTACGGAGGGGATCCGAGTTGATCGTAGGAAAATTGAAGATGTGCTTAAGTAGAAACAGTCTAGGAATGTTTCTAAGATCTACAATTTTCTTGGGCTTGTGGGTTATTATCGGAGTTTTGTCAAGGGGTTTTCTTTAATTGCAGTTCCTTTCACTAAGTTGTTGCGTAAGAACGCCCCATTTGTTTAAGTTGTTGCAAATCACCTAAAAATGCTTCTAGCTGGAAGTGTTTTCATAAAATCGGTCTATTCCTGTAAATTTTCAAAAATAAGTCTATGCATATAATTATATTTAAACTAAGTCTATTCATGTATAGCAGTTGCTATGGATTCCAAAAGGGGATGGAATTGTAATATTTCCACATACTTCTTTAGCACAGGCAGGTTCTTGAAATTCTGCTGCTTGTAAAATTGGGCATAACAGGAAGTATGAAGTAGGAGGATGAAGTAAAGCGCTAATTGAAAATCCATTTTCGTTGCTATTTTGATTGAGGGAAATGAATGAAGATTTAGATTGGGTTACTGAAGAAATCAGGTTTTAAAGAAACAAAAGCAGGGTTAAGTAGCACCACGAGATATAAATTATAATTCTTAAAGTAGCACCACTAGTGATTTTCTTTTGTTTTTATAATTAGCACCACTAAATGTAAATTATAATTCTTAAAGTAGCACCACTAGTGATTTTCTTTTGTTTTTAAAATTAGCACCACTAAATGTAACTTATAATTCTTAAAGCAGCACCACTAGTGTTTTTCTTTTCTTTTAAAATTATTACCACTAGATGTAAAAATAAATTATAATTGTTTTAGACGTAAATTTAGTAATATGAATGAAAAAAATATCTTCACCTATTTAAAATTTTCTTTAAATTTGTACTTCTATATATACTATACGCTTCATTTTTACTTGGAGTTTGTCCCTAGAAATATAATCATACCTATCTGCTCACGTCAATCCCACAAGTCTCTCATTTATTTTTATTCAATTACAACGGGACAAGACAAAATAAAAAATTCACATTGTTAAATTTTTATTTAACATATTATATAAATTATACTTTATGAATGAATAAACAAATGAAACTTACATATTTAATAATAAACTGCACATTTCCTTAAAAAAAGATAATATACCGCACATGTTACAATGCATTTTCCAAAAAAGAAAAAGAAATGTGACCATATTATATAATTTATAGTACAAACAAAGGTACTCATATTTTACAGTTCATCATTTTTAATGTTTGAGCCGTTTATGGACTGTAGTCGGCCAACACGATTTGGTCGGAAACAAGTGAATATATTACGGATAAACTATTGTAGAGTTCACTAAATTACAGTTTTCTTTAATGGTTGGATTATGAAAAGTTACAAAATAGTTATTCAATTGTTATTAAATTTTTGTTTTAATCATTCACTGGCTAACATAAAAATAGAAACACCTAAAATTTAAGATAGTTAGGTGATCAAACAAAGACGAAATCAAATAGTTGAATAACTATTTTACAACTTTTTAAAGTTGGGTGAATAAAAAAAAAGAATTCCATAGTTGGGTGACAACTAATGTACTTTACCCATACATTATATTATATTATATTTCACATGTAAAACAACCTTATTTGCTACGAGTCATTTTTTTTTGTCCTTCTCAGTCCCCTCTATTAGGGGTATAATTGAGATTCTGATGCTTGCAAGATTACTTGAGTTTGATTTGAAAAAAAATTGAATTTGACTCAAAAATTATTGAGTTGAGCTCGAGCTATCGATCGAGCCAACTTCAAGCTTAGTAATACTTGGCTTGAATAGCTTTCATATTTTTTATATTATTAAGTTACTTGATTTTCCTTAATTAACGAGCCGAGCTCAAGTACAAAAAATTGATAAACGAGTTTAATCGAGCTCGAATTCAAGTAGCTCGGTTATATCTCAAGTGAGCTCGAACTTAAAAACAAATGTTCAATTAAACTCAAACCAAATATTGAGTTTCAAAATTTAAATCGAGCTTAGTAATATTCAAACTCGGCTCGATTACCCTCAACAAACTAATCAGTATAGCAAGTATCTGCCCCCGTAAAATGTGCAATGCACCTCATTTGCTCTCATGGCATCTTCTTTTCTAATTCAATGTACAGTAGAAATTTCCAAGCTAGATTTGCAAAGAAAGACGATAATCTCAACTTTGTTGACAATTTCCTCACAATCAAGCTAAAGTTTTCCTATTCAGAAGCTTTTATGGAAAAGTCAACTCTCCTCATCACATACAATCTTTATCATATGTGCGTTTTTTTAATATAGTATATGCGATTTATGTTGAATATATTCAATATATTTTGAAAAACCAGCAAGCTAACCAAGTATACAACAATAAACAATATCAAATTTGTTCCCACAATATTTGTGGACCTGCTGCTGTATTTTCATCTTAAAGTAAGAATTAAGAGTTGTGTAAAATGAGTAACTTTCCATGTGGGGTTTTATGATGGGAAACCACTCAGAAACCTTCTTTCAACTTAGTTTCTTTAAAAAATAATAATGCATTTTAGAATTATCTGGAAAACATCCAAGCAAAGCAAAACCTATTCCATGATGAATGCTTTTTCACTTGTTAGCCAACTTACTTTAAGAAGTGTTGTGACATTTTGAGATAAACTTAGTTGATTTTTGTTTTGTTGATTTGCCTTTTTAAAGTGAAACCATCAGTTTTATTATTGTATGTTTTTTAAAAAAGATTCAGGTCACACAACTCTAACACAACAGGTATAAATAAATTTTATAATTATAATTGTAAAAATTTATATAACTTATTAATCAAATAAAAAGTTATATAACATAATGAAAATAATTTTAATTAAATTTATTTAAAAATATAAAATTAATTTAACATTTTATAATTTTATAATACCACGTCATTAGAACTAATATATATCCTCAATAAATTAAAATTCACATGTGAAAGAAGACAATATTATAAACAATTGAGCCAATGTTTTTGGTTTCAAAATCTTTTGTGGAAAAATCCGCACTTCAATGGTGATGAGTAGCGATTACATACTACCTTTAATTAAAGGAGGCAAAAGCTGATCCGTGTATTGAATACTTTCCCATTTGTTGCAACATACTAATACTATAGATATAGAAAACAAAACGTGATGAATGATGAATGCTTTTCAACCTACTTTACTGGGTTTCCATACTGTATATGTTTTTCTTTCTATGCCAACAACAGTAGTCAATGTGCCCTGCTTTATTTGTGGACCTGCTGCTGTATTTTCATCTTAAAGTAAGAATTAAGAGTTGTGTAAAATGACTAACTTTACGTGTGGGGTTTTATGATGGGAAACCACTCAGAAACCTTCTTTCCATAATAATCGGAAAACATCCAAGCATAGTGATGAATGCTTTTTCACTTGTTAGCCAACTTACATTTTTTTTTTAGCTTTTAGAGACAAACAAAACATGATTAACTGTTTGTTAGACTCGTCTGATTAAACAGGTTTACGCCATATACCATATATGATAACAAAGAAATTCTCCAATTTGATCCACTCTTGTGCTTTCTTTCTATGTGAACAACAATAGTTAATATATTCAATTTCATGAAACTCCGATAAAATTACTGCAAAAGTTTATCGAGAATTAATTTTTTTATAGCGATTTTCATACGGAAAATTCTAATTCAAGAGTTTGAGAAGTCATTGCTGGGCTTTTGGTAGTTAATAGGTTTTGAATGAGCTTGTCTTAAGTTGAAAGAGAGGAGAAATTGAGATTTTTGGACTAAATTGCAAAGTTGCTTCATCTACCATGGATTATTGGGCAAAACTAGTGAGATATTAAGGGTTCTATTCCCGATACATGGAGATAGTTCTTTCTTTCATTTGGATTAAGGGCTAAATTACAAATTTCTCCAAGAATAGGATCTTTCAATAAACAATCAACACAAGAAGGGATTGAGCCACTTTATTTATTTTGGGAAAGCGATGTGTACTCCAGTTTCATCAGATGACACAAAGCTAGAGGAATACGACCAGTAAAACTATTACTAGTGAGGTATAGAAGGCTGATGTTGTTCAAAATTTAATCTTGAAGGATTCAACTATAACCTTCCTAACTCGGTTCAGATGTTATGGTTTGGTTCCGTTGAACCAATTAAATTTGAAAACATTCTTTTTAACTAACTTTTAGAAAGCTTAATGTAACTGCCTTGGGATTATCAAAACGTCATATTATTAAGTTAACTTAAGAGTCCAATTTAATAAGTGTTGTGACATTTTGAGGTAAACTTTGTTGATTTTGTTTTGTTGATTTGCCTTTATCTAAAACTCCAATTACATTATTACGTAGTGGAAAAAGTGAAACCATCAATGTATTTTTTAACAAAGATTTGAGTTACACAATTCTAACCAATACAAAAAAAATTTATAATAAATGATATAAATAAAATTTATATAACTTATTAATCAAATAAAAGTTATATATCTTTTATATATGTAGTCAATTTTATAATAACTTATTGAAAGTATATATTATTGGTATGTTTCATGTCTATATTACGATCTATGATTGGAGTATATGACTACCTCTTCCAACAATATCGTCTTCAAGGTTTGAACACGTACTCTCTCTTTCAAATTGTAATATACTTCACCACTACGCTCAACGCTTATTGATAGCTTATCAAAAATTTATATTTTATATGATGAAAACTAATTTGAAAATCCATAAAACCAATTAATTTTCATCATAAAAAATTAAAATGCAATGTTATTTAAATCGAACTGTCTAGTTGAACTAAAAATCGATTGAAATTTCGATTTAGAGGAAGGTAAAAGTTCATTGACCGAAGAGAATTATAAAAAGTTTAATTGTTTGAATCGTATTTTATAATTGTTAATATTTTATTTTATAACTTTTAATAATTTATTTGATTTGCACTTAACATACTAAAATGGACGATGTAATTGTTTCTATCACTTATCCATTCCAAAAACATTATATCATATTCAACTTGAATTGGAAGCTTTTGAAATTATGTATTAAGATATTCAATTTGATTGGTTCGAGAGTTGTTGATGAGCAAGAATGGCGTCGAGGAAAATGGCGATAAAGGATATGTTGGATTCTGTTAATATCCCTTGCTTTCTTTAGTTGTACTCTCTCAATGAAGACTTACTATTACTATGATGAGTTACTCACCTCTTCTTATTTATATCTGAAGAAGAAGAAGAAGAAGAAGAAGAAGAAGAAGAAGAAGAAGAAGAAGAAGAAGAAGAAGAAGAAAAAGAAGAAGAAGAAGAAGAAGAAGAAGAAGAAGGTCAAGGATGAAGAAGAGCAAAATGAGGTCCTTTTTTATTAACGATTTCATCGACTTACCAAAAGGAAAAGAAAAACATATCCATAACTTGTATGATAAATACCTTCAAGAGGTCAAATAACATTGAGTGAAACAAGTATGAATTCTTGGGAAACCACAAGACTCCACCAGTGTGACAAACAGCGAAGTTAAAGGCTATCAATCTAAGAGAAATTGTTTCAGGAGTGTTGGAAACTAGAAAGATGAATTTAATGGAAAAGTTACACTGTTGGTTGTAATTGTCCTAGACATTGAACAACTTGGATTGGTCTCCCATGAATGGATCATGTCATCTGTTTCAGATTCTTCATCACCATGGTCTTCAAGAACATTTTATTGGCAATAATCTTTGACTTTTCAAAGATGGATGGTGTCAGAAATTTGGCACCGAAAATCTAAGCATTTAAGGCATAGATTTTTGGGTTGAAATTTGGCATGGGATAATTGCAATTTTGGTCCCAAATTGCATAGGGATTTTGCAAGTTGATCCTTGAGCTTCAACTATAAATAGGGCTAGCTATTTCTCATTTTCAACATCCCACACATGCCATTCTCTACTTAAGGCATTGTTCTCTCTCCTTATTTGTAAATTTTCACTTGTATTTTGGAGTGAAATATATTTGGTAGTGCCCGAGGAAGTAGGCAAAATTTGCTGAACCTCGTTAAAATTCTAGAGGGATATTTTGCGAGTGTGATTGTAGTGATTTATTGTGCTATTAAATTATGATAGAGGGATATTCTGGCTAGGAAAGACTTGGTACTTAAGCGATCCTCATGATCCACCTCTCTTTCCTGAGAATTGAACTTAATGTGATTTTTTAGTACAATAATTTTACTCTTTTACACGCTTCCGCTCAACAATTGGTATCAGAGCTAGATTCGTACTTGGGGAATACGACCGTTTATGATACTACTTATGTATACGGTATTGTTCATCCATGGCACTATTCACGTAGACGGTACTGTTCACGTATACAGTAGTTGGGATCGAGGAGAAGAATGGCAGAGGCATCATCATCAACAAAGACTACCGTGACCAATGCAAAATTTGAAGTAGAGAAATTTGATGGTACCAATAATTGGTATGTGGCAATGTGAGATCCTGGATGTCTTATGTCAGCAAGAGTTGGATATAGCTCTTGAAGAAAAACCTGACAAGATGGATGACAAGGAGTGGCCCAAGATCAATAGACAGGCGTGTGGTACAATCCGCCTATGTTTGGCCAAAGAGCAGAAGTACTCTGTCATGAGGGAGACATCAGCGGAGAAGTTGTGGGATACACTGGAAGAAAAGTTTCTAACGAAAAGTCTTGAAAATAGGCTTTATATGAAAAAGAAACTTTGTCAATTCACGTATGCACCCGGTATGTCGATGAATGACCATGTGAACTCATTCAATAAAATTTTAGCAGACTTGCTAAATTTGGATGAGAAATTTGAAGATGAAGACAAGGCATTATTGTTGTTGAATTCTCTTCCTGATGAATATGATCATCTTACCACCATATTGCTTCATGGGAAGGATACGATCACATTTGATGCAGTCTGCAGTGCGTTGTGTAGATCTGAGACTCGAAAGAAAGATAAAAGAGATCACAGAGATACAACTGCAGAAGTCTTAGCAGTAAGAGGTCGTTCACACAGCAACAAACCTGGTGGAAGGGGTAAGTTCAAAGGGAGACCTGCCAAAGATTAATGTGCTTTTTGTCGTGAGAAAGGGCATTGGAAAAAGAATTATCCTAAGTTACAAAAGGGCAAGGCTATTTCTGATGCATGTGTAGCGGAGCATGATGAGGAGTCAGACTTTAGCTTGGTTGGCATGGCAATTACATGTCATACAGATGAGTGGATTTTGGATTCGGGATGTATTTACCATATGTGTCCTAATAAGGACTGGTTTTCTAGTCTTGAAGAACTAGAAGGTGGAGTTGTTTTTATGGGCAATGACAGTGTCTGTAAGACAATGGAAGTAGGTACAATCAAATTGAAGAATCACGACGGCTCAGTCCAAGTCTTGATGGATGTTCGCTATGTACCTAGCTTGAAGAAAAATCTCATCTCATTAGGGGCCCTAGAATCTAAAGGGCTCACAATCACTTTGAGAGATGGATTACTAAAGGTTGTAGCTGGGGTATTGACGGTGATAAAAGGCACTAGAAGAAATAACTTGTACTATTTAAATGGAAGTACAGTTATTGGATCAACATCAACAGTTTCTGCGAAAGATACAGATTCAGAGGCTACCAGGTTATGGCATAGGCGATTGGGACATGCTGGTGAAAAAGCTTTGCAGACTTTGGCGAAGCAAGGCTTGTTGAAAGGTGAAAATTCTTGCAAATTGGAATTCTGTGAGCATTGTGTTCTGGGCAAGCAGACGAGGGTAAAATTTGGTTCAGCAATTCACAATGCAAAAGGAATTCTGGACTACGTTCACAGTGACGTGTGGGGACTTACCAAAGTGGCTTATTTGGGAGGTATGCACTATTTTGTTACTTTTGTTTATGATTATTCAAGAAAAGTATGGGTGTATCTAATGAAAAGAAAAAGTGAAGTTTTGGATGCATTTCTGAAGTGGAAGAAGATGGTGGAGACTCAGACTGGTCGAAAGGTCAAACGACTTCGGTCAGATAATGGTACTGAGTACAAAAATGATTCATTTCTACAAGTATGTCAAGATGAGGGCATTGTGCGACACTTCACTGTTCGGGATACACCACAGCAGAATGGGGTGGCAGAACGCATGAATCGGACTATACTGGAGAAAGTTCGATGTATGTTGTCCAATGCTGGATTGGGCAAGGAATTTTGGGCTGAGGCAGTTACATATGTGTGCCATCTAATTAACCAGTTGCCATCAGCTGCAACAAATGGAAAAACTCCTATGGAGATGTGGACTGGTAAACCTGCTACTGATTATGATTCTTTACATGTTTTTGGTTCCACTGCATATTATCATGTAAAAGAATCTAAGTTAGACCCAAGAGCAAAGAAAGTATTACTCATGGGTATAACTGGTGGAGTAAAAGGATACCGTCTCTGGTGTCCTGATACAAGGAAGATTGTTTTCAGTAGAGATGTGACTTTTGATGAATCAACCATGATGAAGAACAAGATTCACAAAAGGATGACAAAACCAGTGGCACTTTGTAGCAGGTGGAGCTTGAAAAAGTTAATGATGATCCAGCTGATATTGAAGGAACAAATGATGAAGAAGTTTTGACCCAAGAACTTCTACAGCAACAAGATTCAATTGCATATAGGAGGCCAAGAAGAGAGATTCGTAAGCCTGCTTGCTTTGATAATATAGTGGCCTATGCACTTCCAATTGCAGATGATGATGTTCCTTCTACTTACACAGAAGCAATAAGTAACCCTGATGGTGTAAAGTGGAAGCAAGCTATGAATGAAGAAATACAGTATCTTTATAAAAATAGGACTTGGGAGTTGGTGACACTACCCAAGGGAAAGAGGCAATTGGATGCAAATGGGTATATGCAAAGAAGGAAGGATTTCCTGGTAAAAATGAAATTCGATACAAGGCTAGATTGGTAGCAAAGGGTTACGCTCAAAAAAAAGGAATAGACTACAATAAAGTGTTTTCTCCAGTTGTGAAGCATTCGTCTATTCAGATTTTGCTAGCCTTGGTTGCGTAATATGACCTTGAACTAGTTCAGCTTGATGTGAGGACAGCTTTTTTACACGGTGATTTGGAAGAGGAAATCTATATGACTCAGCCTGATGGATTCAAGGTTGCTGATAAAGAAAATTGGGTTTGCAAACTGACAAAGTCGCTTTATGGATTGAAACAATCTCCGAGGCAGTGGTACAAGCAATTTGATCAGTTCATGAAAGGGCAAAGGTACATGAGAAGTAAATTTGATCATTGCGTGTATTTTTAGAAGCTATAAGTAGGAACTTTCATATACTTGCTCTTATATGTTGATGATATGCTGATAGCATCTAAGAGAAAAGTTGAGATTGAGAGATTGAAGACTCAACTCAATCTTGAGTTTGAGATGAAATATCTAGGTGAAGCTAAGAAGATTCTTGGCATGGAAATATGTAGAGATAGAGCTAAAGGTAGAGTTAGTTTGTCTCAGAAGCAGTACTTGAAGAAAATACTACAGCAGTTTGGCATGAACGAGCAAACAAAACCTGTAAGTACCCTGTTGGCTTCTCATTTCAAGCTTTCTGCACAACTATCTCCTTCGACGAATACGAAACAAGAATACATGTTACAAGTTCCATATTCTAATGCAGTGGGTAGCTTGATGTATGCAATGGTGTGTACAAGACCCGACATTTCACAGGCAGTTAGTATAGTGAGCAGGTATATGCATAATCTTGGAAAAGGACATTGGCAAGCTGTGAAATGGATTCTACGGTATACTTTGAAGACCGTGGATGTTGGATTACTGTTCAAGCAGGATACTACACTTGGTAAAGGTGTTATTGGGTACGTTGATTCTGACTATGCCGGTGATTTGGACAAACGAAGATCAACCACTGGTTGTGTTTACACTTGCTGGAGGACCAATAAGTTGGAAGTCTACATTGCAGTCTACAGTTGCATTGTCAACTACGGAAGCCGAATACATGGCTGTAACAGAGGCTGTAAAGGAAGCTATTTGGTTACAAGGTATGGTTAAAACCTTGGGATTGGTTCAGGAGCATATTAACGTGTTTTGTGATAGTCAAAGTGCTATTCATCTAGAAAAGAATCAAGTCTATCATGCACGTACAAAGCATATTGACGTACGATTCCATTTTGTGCGGGAAATTATTGATGGAGGGAAAATTCGTCTTCAGAAGATCAAGACTGCAGATAATCCCGCAGATATGATGACCAAGGTGGTAACAACAATCAAGTTCGAACATTGTTTGAACTTGATCAATATCCTGCAAGTTTAACAGTTGAAGAAGGCACTATCAAGTATTGTTGTCAGAAAGAATTGTGTGAAGATAAGAATCCTAATCAAATCTTCAAGGTGGAGATTATTGGCAACAATCTTTGACTTTTCAAAGATGGATGGTGTCAAAAATTTGGCACCGAAAATCTAAGCATTTAACGCATAGATTTTTGGGTTGAAATTTGGCATGGGATAATTGCAATTTTGGTCCCTAATTGCATAGGGATTTTGCAAGTTGATCCTTGAGCTTCAACTATAAATAGGGCTAGCTATTTCTCATTTTCAACATCCCACACATGCCATTCTCTACTTAAGGCATTGTTCTCTCTCCTTATTTGTAAATTTTCACTTGTATTTTGGAGTGAAATATATTTGGTAGTGCCCGAGGAAGTAGGCAAAATTTGTTGAACCTCGTTAAAATTCTAGTGTTCTTTATTGTTTATTCTGCATATTTTGCGAGTGTGATTATAGTGATTTATTGTGCTATTAAATTACGATAAAGGGATATTCTGGCTAGGAAAGACTTGGTACTTAAGCGATCCTCGTGATCCACCTCTCTTTCCTGGGAATTGAACTTAGTGTGATTTTTTAGTACAATAATTTTACTCTTTTACACGCTTCCGCGCAACACATTTCCACCTGAAGCGTTAATCAACTCCAGCTCCATTGCTACTTGTTTCATGGTGGGTCTTCTCTTTCCATTAAGATTCAAGCATCTTTTTACTAGTAGGGCCACAACTATAATCTCCTGTTCTGGACCGTTCGTTTCTAACATTGGATCGAGAATGTTAAATAAGGAATTCTCCTGCATTGAATGCAAAAAATAACATACCAAGCTTCTCACTGGCTCTGATTGTTCTGCGGAGATGGGTTTTTGTCCTGTTAAAAGCTCAATAAGAACAACTCCAAAGCTATAAACATCACTCTTCTCTGTAAATTGACTTGATCGAAAATATTCCGGATCCATGTATCCAAAAGTTCCTTGCACCCGAGTGGTTAGATGTGTTTGTTCAAGTGCAATTGATTTTGAAGTTCCAAAATCTGATACTTTTGCCCTATATTTATCATCCAAAAGTATGTTATTAGATTTGATGTCTCGATGATAAATAGGAGCAGAAGCAGCTGAATGCAAGTAGAACAAGGCATTGGCAATTTGAATCGCAATTCGTAAACGCATTTCCCATGTCAATGGTAATTCTTCATTTTGGTTATGAATGAGATCGTATAATGTACCATTTGGGATGAACTCATACACCAATAGAGGAACTTCAGCCTCTAAACAACACCCTAAAAGCTTAACCACGTTCCTATGATTAATTTGAGATAAAATGATCACCTCGTTAATGAACTGTTCAACCTTCTTTTCATCAAATTTCTTTCCTTCCACCATTTTGGATTTCTTAATAGCCACAATGCTTCCATCTATTAGCATTCCTTTATAAACAGTCCCTTGACCTCCGTGACCAAGGATTCGGTTTTCATTATAAGAATCAGTCGCCTTTTTCATCTCTTTTGAAGTAAACAACTTAATTTTTTCAATATTACCTTCATTGCTAGATAAATGTTGTTGCAGTAACAAACCTCCATTCCTTTTGAAGTATGATTTTTTGTTTTCTTTTGAGGGCTCTGTACATACTCCATGTTGCGAGTAGTAAAAGTAGTGTCCCAACACTAGTGCTGCAACCTATATAGATATAAGAAACATAGCTAAAGGTGAATTTGAAAATTAAAATACAGGCTAAAAAACCATGAAAATGTTTCAATAAAGTTTCAGTCATTAGCCATTCATTTAATGAACAATGAGACAACCTTATTACATCATTCATTGTTTTCATATTGAACTTTTACAAATTTAATGATAAATAACATTTATTGTATCACGCATTTAAAAGTAAATAAATTACTATTTAAATTGACATAAATTAAATAATCATAATGATTCCACTTTAAAAACAAGAAGTGTAAATTCACCATGTACCTACAATAAAGCTTTTCAAGTTAGGAGTGTTTTGAATTCGTACTTTGCGCTCGCAATAAAGTCCCGTACTATTGTATTCATAATGAGGAGGGCAAGACTTTGACGAGCAATAGTTGTTAGGGGTATTCAAGCAAAGTATGCTGCAATACAGGTAATTATCACATTTCCCACCTGCCATTTATGAATTAAAAAAAAAAACAAAGAGAGAGGTTATAATCGTATAATTCAATTAAAGTATTGAATTAAATTAGTTTCTCTATTATTAAATCGATCAATACTATTAAAAAGAATTAAATAAATTTAAATTATAACAACATTAACATTTACTATATAAAAATATTTATTTGGCTTCTTTAATTCTTTTTATTCATTTTATGGAAGTGACTAAATTAATTTATTTAATACCTTTTCCTCTTGTTCGTTAAAATTACGCGTAGGATTATTCTAGCAATATGTATGCAAAACCATTATTTGAAAAAAAATATTTAAAGCATGAAAATAAAAACCTCATTGAGTAGTTATTAGGATGATTTTGTTCAAATTTCATTATACTTACTCATTTTTGTAGATTTTACAAAATATAGAATGAAAAAAAATACTCTCATAATAATATTTTTTTTATAAAAGTAATAGATTTTCATAATTTTTCAACCGAGTTGAGACTCAATTGATGGGTAACACCAATTCAATTAGCCCTTTAAAAATAATACAAATTTAAGGCAGATCCATAATGTGAGTGGAAAACAATATGTAATAAACATATTTGTTAAAAGCTTATATAAGAATCAAATGAATTCTTGATTGAAATGATAAAGTTAAATTTTAAAATTTAATGTGTGAAAGGTTCAAATCTCACCATGTTAGGTTTATTATGGATTTTATATAAAAATGTAAAAATATGAGAATACCCTTAAAATAATATAACTTAATTTGTATAAAAGATATTTTAATAAATTTTCGATTATGGTATTAAGTAAAGATAATATAGATAAAAGAATAAAAGTTCCCTAAAAAAACATTAACTCATACCTTTGCATGACCTCGAATAACTGATATCACTAGTATCCTTGGAGCACACACATAGATGAGTAGAGCTCAACCTCGACCAACAATAGTCACCCTCGAGTATACAAGAAGTGTCCGAACTATCGTTCAAATAGCACTCTCTATATATTAGTGTGCCCCATTGCAGTTGCATTGGGACATGCGTCCTATTACTTAGATCAAAATCATCGGTGGAAAAAGAGTCATAAGAAGCCAAGGAAACAAATTCGCATGATCTTTTCCTCTTGTAATCACTAGAATCAACCACATTACTCATGTTTGCTAAGAATGAACTGAGACCCTTAGGAATAGTAAGAGGACAACTAACAATAGAGGAAGTCTTGTCATTAATCCTACAACTTGGTTGCAAAAATCCGCCTATAAGATTATTTGTTTCATTGCCTAAAATAGTCATCAAATTACCACAACCTGAAGACCAGAAGTTGTTTTTAGAATCTGAGTAGTAAAAGTGGGTGCCTGTTAGGTTGACACTCATTCCATTGTGATGGTTTTTTTGACAGTTGGAGTAAGTTATTGAATGGTTGACAATGAGGGTGCCATCAAAAAATTAAAGTCCAATATTTGCAGATTCGTGCCATTTATGTTTAAGAAGGGCAATTTTTACCCGTTGGCAGTTTTGGTGCAATTTACTTTAAACCAGTCATTGGAATCATCCTTGTCCTCCATGCTAAAAGGGTAGTGAAATTTAACATTCCCAGTGCAATTTACTTTAAACCAGTCATTGGAATCATCTTTGTCCTCCATGCTAAAAGGGTAGTGAAATTTAACATTCCCACAGTTCTCCACCTTGTAGGTGCTGAACTTCATAAGTTCCAGTCCTGGTCTTTTGCATCCTGCGGGCTTAGCGAAAAGGAAGTAAATTACAAAATCTACTAAATGCATGTACATCCAATGTTTGTAGGAAATAAAAGCAATGTGTCCTTCAGAAAAATATATAATTATCTAAAAACAAGGTACATATACTAACAAAAGTATTATATTGTAAATATAGGAGTTTAGGCTCCATATCAAGCAATCCTATTCTTTACCTCTAATTATTAAAATAAATAAATATTTACTAAAAAATCATATGAAAAGTGTTATAAGTTTTTAATTAAATTTATGTGTTATTTGTGACATTAAATTCAATAAAGGATTTCTTATTAATATAGTTACCAATATAAATCTTATGGTTGAATTTGATGTCATTCACTATTTTTAATTAAAAATACTTGCCCTTTAAAACCTTTAAGGTACAAGCTTCTTACCTAAAACATTTTAGGTATTAATTTAAGCTTTTGAAATACAAAAGTTTTACCTATAAGTTTTCTTTTTCTAAAAACTTTTAGGTATAAATATTTGAAAAGGAAAATATTAATATACAAAATGAATGATTCTAAAGATAATTTTAGACTAATTTACTAATAAATGTCGAAAATTTTTAAAACAATTACGTGAATAAGTTGATTTTTGGAAAACGTTTTTAATTGAAAGCATTTTCAAGTGATTTGTAGAAAAATGTTTCCCACTAGAAGCATTTTCAACGTATTGACAAAAAAATGCTTCCAACTGAAAGCACTTTTGTCACATCAACATTAAAAGTGGCAACGCCAATATTTTTTTTTATTTCTTAATGTCACTTATTAATGTGAAAATAAAACTTAAAAAATAAGTTTTTATATAAACCCAAAGTCTCATTTTTCTTATTTTCTTAAGTGATGTGGATGTGTGATATGAGTATATATAAGCTCATAATTTATTTACAGCATGTACCTAGACAATATGGGATTGCTTACTCTTTTAACTAACAACATAAGATTATAGCCATGTTTGTTTGGTTTCTTTTATTATTATTATTATTATTATTATTATTATTATTATTATTATTATTATTATTATCTTCTTTTAAATTATACTTTTATACCATTGTTGTATAAAATAAAAGTTGGAATAAGCAACCTTCAAATTATATAGTTTTTGGTTGGATATTAATTTTTTATCAAAAACAATCTAAACTATAATTTCATAAGAAAAATGTTGGTATAAGAGTAAGCAATCTCACATTATCTAAGAACAAATTACAAATGAATTATGAGTCTATATAAACTCATATCCTACATCATTTAAGAAAACAAGGAAAATGAGACTTTGAGTTTATATAAAACCTATTTTGTAAGTTTTATATTCACATTAATAAGTGACTTCAAAAATAAATAAAATAAATATTAACTTTGCCACTATCGGTACTGATGTGATAGAAAACACTTTCAGTTAGCAGTATTTTTTTTTATTGATTTTTTGTCAATATATTGAAAATGCTCGTAAAATTAATCTATTCCTAAAAAAAATTAAAAATCAACCTATTCACCTAATTTTTTTAATTTTTCCGACTTATTAGTAAATTATTCTTGATTTTAAACAATTAGCAAAATCTATACATTAACTGAATTAAAAGGAAAAATGACAGCCAAGCATTTGAAGTGACAGCGCGTGACTGACCTCCTTCACCGCAATAGGTGGAATTCCAGCTGAGCACGGCGGGAACATGCGAGGTTCGATTATTGATGCCACTGGGTAATGAGTAACCAGTACTGGAAGAATACACGCTAAAGATGAAAGCAGATGCGCAGCTTTTGCTGTCAGGATACATGGCTGTCATGTTGACAGTATAGGAAGTGAAATTTGCAGTAATTAGAGTAATGCAGCCAGATTCAGAAGCACCATCGTCAGACCTTAGGTGAATGCAGCCGCCAAGTGAATCACCTTCGTTACTTAAAATAGTAGCCAAATTTCCAAAACCTACTGACCCGAAATAATTCATGTCACTTGGGAAGAAAAATGGAGTGCCTCAGAGATCCACTCTCACACTAGCCTTATTACAGTTAATATAAGTAACTGGATTATTGATGAGAATAGCGTCTGAATATTTGAAATCAAGTACCTCCAGATCGATGCCATTTACGTTTATGAATGGCATTTTCACATTGCGGGTTTTGTTGCAAGTTACTCTAAACCAAGGATGAGTATAGCATCCGATATGGATTCCAAAAGGGGATGGAATTGTAATATTTCCACATACTTCTTTACCACTGCAGGTAGGTTCTTGAGACTCTGCTGCTTGTAAAATTGGGCACAACAGGAAGAGGAAGAGGAAGAGGAAGTAAAGCGGTAAGTGAAGACCCATTTGCGTTGTTATTTTGTTTGAGGGAAATGAATGAAGATTTAGATAGGGTTACTGTAGAAGTCGGGTTTTACAGAAACAAAAGCAGGGTTAAGTAGCACCACGAAATGGTAAATTATATTTCTTAAAGTAGCCCCACTACTCTTTTTCTTTTTCTTTTTAAAATTACCATCACTACATGTCAAAATAAATTATAATTTTTTACATCTAAATTTAGTAATATGATAAAAAATGTCTTTAATTATTTATTTAAAAGTCTTTTTAACTTCGTGCTTTTATATATATATTAAGTGTTTCACATTTATCTGAAGTCCCCTCCTATAAATATATTTATTCCTACCCCACCACGTAAATCCAACGAGCGAGTCTCTTATCTATTCTTATTCAATCATGACGGAAATAAGACAAAATAAAAATACTCACATTAAATTTAGAGATAATTAGATTCGAATTGATGACTTTCACATATAATATTCTACCACTAAATCATATTCCTTTCCTGCCCAATCAGGAAATAGAACCAAGTATTGGACAAATGTGTAGCGAAACAAAATTTTCTTCCGTCAATGGCTCTTATGAGCTTCTCGATAATTAGCTTTTCAAAGCTTCCCGATAACTGGCTCTTATGAGCTTCTTGTTATATGGCTTGACAGAGCTTCCCGTTTATGTGCTTGTATGAGCATTCCTGAATATGAATTGACGAATTACAGTTTTGTAACTTTGTGCACGTACTACCTGTGTATCCATCGACATTTTAAATGATTCAACGGGCAAAATCCTGACATGAGAAAATATGAGTTCGAAATGAATCATTACTTGTATATGCATGAAACACATGGAAATTTGATATTTGATGAGCTCATACTTGTCCTCCAGCCATCTCATCTCGATCCGACTACCCCCTAAACTTGTTCGACACCTTCCCTAGTAGTTGCTCGCATGTTACAGTCCAATCAACACTAATCAGGCCCTATAATGACTTCCCCATTGACCGGTAGACTGAGTTGTAAACTAACGTCCTAAAATGTAATCGTACACTCACCGCAGGGAATATGTAATGTGTGTGCCTCGTGTGCCCATCTTTCGACCAAGGCACTGATAAGTGGGGAATCCAATTTATTCCTTTCGAGCATGCGAGCTACGTATAAAAATCATACATCTTGCAAGTGTCCATAAATGACACTCGATGCACCTTCACTTAAATTGTTTATGTACGTCTCCAAAATCCGATCTTTAGGTTGAGTATATAAACATAAAAAAATAATAATCTAAACATCATAATAATTAACTACTTAAAATTAAATAATTTAATAATTATTTCTTACTATTTGTTAATGCCGGAGATATGCTTGTCATCCAAACAAATAAGTTGATTTACGATTTAAAAATTTTAAGGAATAAAATAAAATCGAAGAGAATAGAATTCAGAAAAATAATTAAAAAAGTAATTGAGAAATGAGAATTTATAATTAAGAATTGAGGATTGAGGATTGAGGATTGAGAAATGAAAATTGAGGATTGAGAATTTAGGATTGAGGATTGAGTATTGAGTTGAAAAGAATGAGGTTTGGAGGGGGTTTATAAAGGAAAAATTGTGGTTGTTGGACTCCTTTTAGTCGTTGAAAAAGTTACAATTGGAATAGTTACTGTTGAAAGAAAATGCATCCTATAGGGTACTTTTTTTTCTCTCTCTAAAAACAATGCAGATCAATAAATTAAAAAAAACGGCACACTTTCTTAGTTGCTTTTTTTAGCATATTTATAAAATTATCCCTACATTTTAGATTTTGGTTTTAATAGATTTAATTTGAGTTTAGTCTAAAATTTGGATTCAAAGGTCTTTCAATTTATAGGTTTTAAAATTTCATTTTCTAAATTTTAGAATTTTTAAGTTCTTAATGTTAGATTTTAAAATCCTAGAATTTTAAGTTCAATTCGCTTATTTTTAGAATTTTATAGTTTTTTTAGTTAACCTTGAAATTTAGATAATAATTGTAGAATTTCAATTTCATTTAGTATTATATATTTAGACATCTTCTTTCCTTTTTATTAAGTTTATTCGGAGTCAAGACTAGAATTTTAAAACCTTAAACATTAAGCCTTGTATTCGAATAGGTATTGTAAGGATGCTTTAACCTTTTCTACACATAATTGTATTTTAGAACCCATATTTGATTATAAGATCATGCGAAGATTTTCCCTTTGATTTGTTTTAGGATTAACTTTAAAATTTTGGGTGATAGGTGACTAACCGACCAAGCTCAAATTAGTTAATGATAACTTCACTTTTTAGGTTTTTGTGTCTAGCTTGTTAGGTTCATCCCTAACATATTATGACAACTTAGCGACTCCACCACGAACTCTAGTTTCAAGAGTCTATCTACTTTAGGGCTTGGCTTTAAGGTTTTTGTTGTAAGTTGAATATGTAGTTATATTTGTTGTAAATTGTCATTCACTTTACACATGAATTTGATCCTATTCCCTCATTCGGCCTATTAGGAAGAGTGGTCTTGGGCTTTCATGTAGTCCTTTCCATAGCATAAATTATTTTTTAAAATCGATAGTAGATTTATCATTTATTTATTGATTTCTTGAAGTGTTTATATGTCCATGTTTATAATTCATTAAAAGTAAAAATATATATAATGTTAAATGATTCAAAAAAATATTTTATAAAATCAATAGAAAAAAATTATAATGCAACTATCCGATTGGATTGGTAATCGATTGAGATACCGATCCAGAAAGGTAAAAATAGGTGATTTACAAACTGAGCTAAAAACAGTTGAACCGATTGAATTGTATTTTATAATTATTAATATTTTTTATATTTTTTAATAATTTACTTGATTTAAATCGAACAGACTCAAAATCGACAGTTTAGTTGGTTTGATCACTGATCCGATTTTATTAATTTTTTAAAGATTTTATTTTTAATTACATTAATTAACATAAAATAACATTTTTATTTAAATTATTGGATAAAATTAAAATATATTAACTTATTATAAATATATATATTTCTTACATTATTTTTTTGTTAATGTTACACAATTATATATATATGCTGGAAGTAATGGATGCTCAATTATCTGTCAATATGCAGCCTTGATTGGATTTGTGTTTTTGTATGTTTCAAATAGTTTGTTTATTTGTAGGGAAAATCTGAAAAAGAATATGATCAATCAGAGGGGTTCCGACAGGAGTTGAAATTGAAGGTTCGAGAGTTGTTGATAGAGTAGTAATGGCATCGGAGAAAAATGGCGATAAGGGTATCTTCAGATATCTGAAGAAGTTCAATAAAAGAAGGATGAAGAAGAGCAAAACGAGATGTGGATAATTAGGGTTACCTTTCTTTTGATTTATGGTATCCCTGTTTGGGGGCCTTTTTTATTAATGAATTCATCGACTTAGAAAAAAAAAAAAAAAGCCATGTCCAGAACTTGTATAATAAATACCTTCAAGAGGTCAAATAACATTGAGTGAAACAAGTATGAATTCTTGGGCGACCACAAGACCCCACCAATGTGACAAATAGAGAAGCCAAAGGTTATCAATCAAGAGAAATAGTTTCAGGAGTGTTGGAAACTAGAAAGATGAATTTAATGGAAAAGTTTCACTGTTGGATGTAATTGTCCTAGGCATTGAACTACTAGGATTGGACTCCCATGAATGGATTATGTCATCTATTTCATATTCTTCATCACCATGGTCTTCAATAATATTTCCACCTGAAGCTTTAATCAACTCCAGCTCCATTGCAACTTGTTTCATGGTGGGTCTTTTCTTTCCATTAAGATTCAAGCATCTTTTTGCTAGAAGAGCCACAACTATAATCTCCTGCTCTGGACCATCCTTTACTACCATTGGATCGAGAATGTTAAATAAGGAATTCTCTTGCATTGAATCCAAAAAATAAGATACCAAGCTTCTCACTGGCTCTGATTGTTCTGCGGAGATGGGTTTTTGTCCTGTTAAAAGCTCAATAAGAACAACTCCAAAGCTATAAACATCACTCTTCTCTGTAAATTGACTTGATCGAAAATATTCCGGATCCATGTATCCAAAAGTTCCTTGCACCCGAGTGGTTAGATGTGTTTGTTCAAGTGCAACTGATTTTGAAGTTCCAAAATCTGATACTTTTGCCCTATATTTATCATCCAAAAGTATGTTACTAGATTTGATGTCTCGATGATAAATAGGAGCAGAAGCAGCTGAATGCAAATAGAACAAGGCATTGGCAATTTCAATCGCAATTCGTAAACGCATTTCCCATGTCAATGGTAATTCTTCATTTTGGTTATGAATGAGATCGTATAATGTACCATTTGGGATGAACTCATACACCAATAGAGGAACTTCAGCTTCTAAACAACACCCTAAAAGCTTAACCACATTCCTGTGATTAATTTGAGATAAAATGATCACCTCGTTAATGAACTGTTCAACCTTCTTTTCATCAAATTTCTTTCCTTCCACCATTTTGGATTTCTTAATAGCCACAATGCTTCCATCTATTAGCATTCCTTTATAAACAGTCCCTTGACCTCCTTGACCAAGGATTCGATTCTCATTATAATGATTGGTCGCCTTTTCCATCTCTTTTGAAGTAAACAACTTAATTTTTTCAACATTACCTTCATTGCTAGACAAATGTTGTTGCAGTAACAAACCTCCATTCCTTTTGAAGTATTTCTGCTTCAGCATGATTTTTTGTTTTCTTTTGAGGACTTTGTACATACTCCATGTTGCGAGTAGTAGAAATAGTGTCCCAACACTAGTGCTGCAACCTACATAGATATAAGAAACATAGTTAAAAGGTAAATTTGAAAAATAAAGTACATGTTAAAAAACCATGAAAATGTTTCGATAAAGTTTTATTCAAATTTGATAGCCCAATGAAGAATGAGTGAACCTTATTGCACCATCCATTGTTTTGATATTGAACTTTTACAAATTTAATGATAAATAACTATTACTGCATCACACATTCAAAAGTAAATATATTATTGCTTAAACTAAAATAATTCAATAACCATAATGATTCCACTTTAAAAACAAATACGTACCTACAATAATGCTTGTAAAGATATGCTTTTTTTGAGTATGTATTTTGCGCTCACAACGAAATCCCGTACTATTGAATTCATAATGAGGAGGGCAAGACTTTGAGGAGCAATAGTTACTAGGGGTATTCAAACAAAGCATGCTGCAATACTTATAATTCTCACATTTCTCATCTGTCATTTATGAATTGAATAAAAAGATATTAGAATCATATAATTCGGTTAAAGTATTTGAAAGGTCTTTCTATTAAACGGATTTGATCAAATTAGTTTTTATATTATTAAATAGATCAATTTAGTCTTTATATTATTAAAAGAATAAAAAATTTAAATTATAACATTATTAACATTTACTACATAAAAGTATGATGAAAATTATTTTTCAATTTCAAACAAGATATTTCAAAAACTTTAAACATAATTAACTCTATTAAAAAGTAAATGAATTTTAAATAGTAAATGTTAAGTATATTCCAATTTAGCCTTATTTAATTTTTTTAATAGTAGATGGATTAATTTGATTAAGTCTTAGTGGGACTCTCAAGTATATTCATTCATATAATTCAATAGATATTAATTTAGTAATGCAAGCCAAAATAGAAGTTATTTTGATATATAATTTCATTTTCCTTTTGTTGGTTCAAATTATGTTTAGGAGTATTCCAATATGTATGTAGAACCATTATTTAGTTGATTGAGATTTAGTTGAATTAGCATTACTCTTAATTATTGTAACAGTTAAAACTAGTTGAAATGTGATTAAATGAGAAAGTTAAATACAATTATCAAAAACATAAAACAAATAAGTACAGTAGTTTTGTTTAAGAGGGATGGATAATTTTTAATATATATATGGACGGTTAATATTTTGACAATTCATTCATTGAATTTAATATTTTATTCATATAGATCGTGCATGTCAAATTTGATGTAAATTAAAATTTGCCAACCTTTGTTTTATGTAAAAAATATTCATCTATGAATATATTGAGTATAGTAGATCAATATGATAGAGATATCGGATGGGTTTGAAAATTTACATGCATGACAAGTACAATTATATTAATAAATTCAACGTTGGATTGTTAAAATATTAATCGTATAAAGAGATATGAAAGAGTGTAAAACTGAAGTTGTTTTAAAAAATTATGTAACAATTTATTTATTAAAAATGATATAAAAATAGGAGTTTGATTGAAATGGTAGAGTTAAGATATTAGTTATCATGGTGCCTTTGTTCAAATTTCATTACACTCATTTTCTAGATTTTACATAAATTATAAAATAACAAAATACTCTCATAATAATATTTGTTATTTGTTCTTGCATAAAAGTAAAAGATTTTCATAATTTCTCAATCGAGTTGAAACTCTATTGATGGGTGACACCAAATCAATTAACCTATTAAAGAATAGTACTATTTTAAGGCACACCCATGATGTGAGCGGAAAACATTATGTAATAAACATATTGAATTAAAGCTTATATAAGAATCAAATGAATCGTAATGATAAAGTTTAATTTTAAAATTTGTTGTGTGAAAGATTCAAATGTCACAATGTTAGATTTATTATGAATTTTATATAAAAATATATATAAAAAAAATAGAATACCCTTAAAATAATATAACTTAATTTGTATATAAAATATTTTAATAATTTTTCGATTGAAATATACCTATAAGCAAAGGTAATATAGATATAAGAAAAAAAAGTTCCAAAAAAAAATTAATTCGTACCTTGGCATGAACTCGAATAACCGAAATCTTCGCTGTAGCATACACATAGATGTTTAGAGCTCAACATCGACCAACAATATTGACCATCGGACGTACAATAAGTGTTCGAGCTATCATTCAAATGGCACTCTCCTAATATTGGTGTGCCCCATTGCAGCCGTGTTGGGACATAGGCCTTGTTACTTATACCAAACTTCAAATCATAGTCAATAGAAATCATGGAAGCAAACCCGCATGATCTTTTTCTCCTATAATCACTGCTACTCATGTTTACGTAGAATGAATTGAGACCCTGAGGAATCTTAACAAGACAACCATTAGTAGAGGAAGTCTCATTATTAATCCTACAGCTTGGTTGCAAACATCCACCTATAAGATTATATGTTTTGTTGAAAACAGTAACCATATTACCGCAACCTGAAGACCAAAATTTGTTGTAGGAATCTGAGTAGTAAAAAGGGGTGCCTGTTAGATTGAGACTCATCCCATTATGATGGTTTTTGCGACAATTAAAGTAAGTTATTGGATGGTTGATTGTGACAGTACCGTAAAAAAAATCAAAGGCTAGTATTTTTAGATTCGTGCCACTTATATTTAAGAAAGGCCCTTTTTTTCCATTGGTGGTTTTGTCGCAAATTACTTTAAACCAATCTTTGGGATCATCTTGGCCCTTCACTCTAAAGGGGTAGTTAAAAGTAACATTCCCACATGACTCTACCTTGTAGAAGTTGATGGATACGCATCCTGCAGGCTTAGCAAAAAGGAAGTAAATTGCAAAATCTACTAAATGTATATACATCTAATATTTGTAGAAAATAAAAGCAACGTGTCATTCAAAAAACAAAAAATATATAATTATCGAAGCTACATATGAAAAGTGTTACTCTTAATTAAGTTTATGTGTTATTTGTCACATTAAATTCAATAAAACTTTCTTATTATCAATATAAATTTTATGGTTGAATTTGATGTCATACAATATTTCTAATTAAAAATATGTTTAAGGGTGTAAAGCCCTCAAACTTTTTAAAAAAAGTAATTAAGTTTCTATTTTTGTTTTTGTACTCAATTAAATACTTGAATTGTCAAAATGCATCAAAAGGTCTTTTAACCATTAAAGTTAATTGACCCTAGTTTTTTTTTTCAGTTAAAACTACCATGTGTCATAACCATAGCGTGATATGTGACAAAGAATGATAAAAAATAAAATCAATTAAAGATATAAAAATTATTAAATTTTAATAAAAATATTTAAAAGTTATTAAAAATTAGAAAAATAAATTGTAAAAAATTGTAAAATTTTATAAAAATAATTAAAATTTATCAAATATATAGAAATATAGAAAAATCATATAATTTTATAAAGTCGTAAGAAAATTATAAAATGTAAAGAAATATAAAATTTTTCCAAAATTATAAAAACTATTGTATCTTGATTTTATAGCTATTAAATTTTAATAATTTTTATTTCTTTTATTGATTTTTATTTTTTATCATTTTTTACCACATGCCACGTCATGTTGTGACACATCATAGCTTAACTGAAAAAAGAAAAAGAAATTAGGGGTTATTAACTTTAACAGTCAAAGATTAAAGTTAACTGTCAAATGGCCTTTTTGATCCATTTTGATAGCTTAAAAGCTTAATTGCTTTTCTTTAAAAAGTTTTAATTACTTTTTACACCTTAAACTTTAAAAATACTTCCTTTTCTAAAAAAAAATTCCGAAGATATTTATCGCGGGTTTTCTTTTACATAATAATATTCTAAATATTAAATTCTTATACTAATGTATAATTCAACTTATGATCATTTCAAATTTTTTATGGAACTAATGATTCAATTTTCAAAATAAATGGACTTCATTTAAAACAAAATTGTGTAAATCATGAAATGAATGGAAACATAATAAAATGTAATAAAAATAAAATGGATAAAACGAACATGAAGCCAGCGGTGTCCTTAGTCCAACAAATTAGTAAACTACACCTTTCTGCCTCTCTCAAAAGAATTAATAATTTAACATAAACACTTTAACCCTTGAATAAATACGTAAATTTACATTTTTAAACTCCTCTAAAAAATTAATTTAATCTCATTTTAAGTATTAATTTAACTGAATTAAAAGAAGAAAAATGAAAGCCAAGCAATTGAAATGACAGCGCGTGACTGACCTCCTTCACCGCAATAGCTGGAATTCCAGTTGAGCACGGCGGGAACATGCGTGGTTCCTTTATTGATGCCACTGGGTAATGGGTAAGCATCACGGAAAGAGTACTTGCTAAAGATGAAAGCAGATGCGCATCCTTTGCTGTCAGGATACATGGCTCTCATTTTTACGGTATAGGAAGTGAGATTTGCAGTAATTTCAGTAAAGCAGCCAGATTCAGAAGCACCATCGTCACACCTTGGTTGACTGCAGCCGCCAAGTGAATCAGCTTCGCTACGTAAAATAGTAGCCAAATTACCGCATCCTACTGACCCGAAATAATTCATATCACTTGAGAAGAAAAATGGAGTGCCTGAGAGATTGACCCTAACACTAGCCTCGTTTATACGATTACAATTAATGTAAGTAACTGGATAGTTGATGAGAATGGCGTTTGAATATAAGGCTTTTCCAAGTACCTCTAGATCGATGCCATTTACGTTTATGAAAGGCTTGGTCCCATTGAGGGTTTGGTTGCAAGTTACACTAAACGAAGGATGAGTATAGCATCTGCTGTGGATTCCAAAAGGGGATGTAATTGTAATATTTCCACATACTTCTTTACCACAGGTAGGTTCTTGAAATTCTGCTGCTTGTAAAATAGGGCATAACAGGAAGAGGAAGAGGAAGTAAAGCGGTAAGTGAAAACCCATTAGCGTTGTTATTTTGTCTGAGGGAAATGAATGAAGATTTAGATAGGGTTACTGTAGAAGTCAGGTTTTAAAGAAACAAAAGCAGGGTTAAGTAGCACAACGAGATTGTAAATTATACTTCTTAAAGAAGCCCCACTACTGTTTTTCTTTTCTTTTTAAAATTAGCACCACTATGTCAAAATAAATTATAATTTTTTACGTCTAAACTTAGTAATATGATAAAAATATCTTTATTTATTTAAACTTCAAGTTTTAATATATTCTATATGTTTTATATTTATCTGGAGTTCTTTCCTATAAATATATTCATTTCTACCCCTACTACGTCAATCCAACGAGCCTTTACTCCATCTTTATTCGATCATGATGAAAATAAGACAAAATAAAAATATTCATATTAAATTTAAAGTTAATCAAATTCACCCCAATCAAGAAACACAACCAAGTATTGGACAAATGTGTGGCGAGACAAAATTTCTTCCGTCAATGTGCTGTTTCATTTTGTATCCCTCCACTCATTTCCTGGCAAGTGTATTAAAATTATTTTTAAAATGAAATTTGAAAGTAAAGGTTAAAAAATTAAATACAATTTAATAACTTCCAACACTTGTATCAAATTGTAGATATTAGATAAATTACACTTTATAAATGAAACTCCAAATATTAAATATTTAATAATATACTGCACATGTTACAATGCATTTAAGTGTGACCATTAAACATTAATCTGATACCATAATATATAACAAAGGTACTCATACTTTATAGCTCATCATTTTTAATGTTTGAGCTGTTTTATGGACACCATTTGGTCCGCAACATTTGAATACAGAGGTGATTAAACTATTGTATTTTTCGGTGACTTAATTATAAACAATTATAAATTATTAATTTTTATTATTCAATTATGAAAAGTTATAAAATGGTTATTTAATTATTCAATTTTATTTTATTTGTTATCAACTGACTAACATAAAAATAGAAACATTTAAAATTTAAGATAATAAAGCGATTAAACGAAAACAAAATTAAATAATTGAGTAACTATTTTATAACTTTTACATTGAGTAAATAAAAAGAAAAAAATTCCATAAGTGGATGACAACTAATCTACTTTCCCCATATTTTATGTTATATTTCACATGTAAAAGAATCTTATTTACTAAAACTTAAATTTTTGTCCTTCTCGATCCCTTCTAAAGGTGTAAATGAAATATTATTGATGCTTATAAAATTATTTAATTTCGACTAAAAACAAATTTTAATTCAATAATTATTGAATTGATCTCTGACCATCGATCCATTCAAATTACAAATATCCTATACATTTATCTGTGTTTAATAAACAAAAGAAACTCCAAAGACAAGAATATTAAATATTTAATAATATACTCCACATCTTACAATGCATTTAATTAATAGTACAGACAAAGGTACTCCCACTTTATAGTTCATCATTTTTAATGTTTCAGCCGTTTTTCTGGACTACTCGACCAACACGATTTGATCGGCAACAAGTGAATATATTATGGATAAAGTATCATATTTAGTTACTTATTATGAAAGCCTATTTTAGTTATTTAATTATTATTAACTTTTGTTTATCACTTAATTATGAAAAAGTTATAAAACGATTATTCAACTATTTAATTTTATTTTTTGTCACCAACTAACTAATATAAAAATAGAAACACTAAAAAATTTAAGATAATTAGGTGATCAAATAAAGACAAAATTAAATAGTTGAATGACCATTTTGTAACTTTTATTAAATTGGGTGAAAAGAAATAAAAGACAAGATTACTTGAGTATGATTCTGAAAAAAATTCGAATTCAACTCGGTAATTATTGAACTGAGCTCAAGCTATCGATCAAGTCAAATTCAAGCTTAGTAATACTTGACTTGAAGTGCTTGCAAGTCTTAACGAGTTTTTCATATTTTTTATATTATTAAGTTACTTAGTTTCCCTTAATTATTGAGCCGAGCTCAAGTATAAAAATTGATAAACGAGTTTAATCGAGCTCGAATTCAAGTAACTCGATTATTTCTCAAGTGAGCTCGAACTTAAAAACAAATGTTCAATTAAACTCAAACCAAATATTGAATTTCAAAATTTAAATCAAGCTTAGTAATATTCAAGCTCGGCTCGATTATGCGACTACCCTCTACAAACTAATCAGTATAGCAAGTATCTGGCCCCGTAAAATGTGCAATGCACCTCATTTGGATAAACTAACATATTAATAAATTTCATAATTTTAAAGATAGGTAATCTTAAATGAATAGTATATAAAATGTTAGTAAACAACTAATTTGGATTTGCATGCGATTCACTAGTTATTTTTGTGTATTAATAATGTCATGTTTTTATAATATATTGTAAGTTTCAAATATTGTCAACATTAAAAGTTAATTTTAAAAATATATTTTAAGTTTAAAAATTATTAAATATATATACTAGTGTCTATTTTCCTTATAATTTGTATTCCTAATAGTTTATTTAACTCAATTATAGGTCGAATTATACTTAATCTTAATTTTGTATTTTTATTGTATATTTATATATGCATGCATATTTCAATATATGCACATTTAGAGCTGCATATCACGAGAAAAACTAATGTAAAATAAAGTACATTTATACATGTATAATCTTGTATTCATGTAAAAATAATATGCTGAAAATAAAATAAGTCCAAATGCATCGATATTATGAACAATAAATATAAATGTTTTTAAAATTAATGAATGAATTAAATATAGCAACATTGTATTTCTTAAAGTAACATGTATTGTTAATATTGTGTTATCTCGTATTTAATAATTACATGGTGTCCATTTTAGGTTTTATATTAAATAAAATTAAAAATTATAGCGAGGAGGATGCTGGGTATATTAACAAAATATATAAAAATATTTATTCCGATTCTGTTGCTACACTTTTATAAGAAAATTGCCTTGAATTAATTTTTTAATATAGTTAGCAGTTATACGTGGTAGATTTTTATTATGACAAATGACAGTTTATAAGTTATACCACATAAAATTTATTTCCGGTTTTGTAATATCATATTGCTATAGTGTATAATAATAATAATAATTAGATAAAAAATATAATAGCCCATTTTCAGTGAAGTTGGAATAGTAGTTTCGGGACCACAAATTCGAGTCCGGAAGAAAAATTATTTTAATATTATTTCATGGTCTGCGTTGTGATTGAAATATCGCATGAAAATTAAGTAAAGAAATTTTATCGGTTGCATGTCTAATTAGATGAAAATGACCAAATTGCATAAAATACAAAAGTTGAGTTCTAGTAGCTATATGTATCAAATAACTATGGAATTCAAAGTTTGAGGTCCTTATCTGGAAAATAGGCCATTAAGAGGAGTTAGTAGATAAGTATGGTTAGTCATCATTAGAAAATTTAATAAAGAAAAGGACTAAATTGGAAAGTAAAAGATAAAAATATGATAAATAATAAAATAAAAGAAAATATCATCATATTATCATCTTTCCTAAATTAAAAAGATGGAAACCTTGCCATGGAAACCTAAGCTCAAGCCAAGTTATTTTGCTTAATTAGGTAAGTATTCTTAACCCGCTTTTAATGATTGTTATATTTTCGAGATCGTAATAGATTAATCTAGCTATCTCGGAATTAATTTGTAAAGTTATCAAAGTATTAAGGTTTTACTATGGATGAGTATGTATGAATTATGAAGTTTTATGGTAGAAAATGAAAGGTTGTTGATAGATAAACAACTTTTGTAAAGAGAAATTTGATGAAATTATGATTTAGGGACTAAATTGAAAAGATGTAAAAGTTATGGAAAAATTCTAAATTTTGTGAAATACATAGGTTGATAATGTTACATGTAAAAATAGATTAGGCTTGGAATAAGGATTAAATTGTATGAATTTTATTTTCCGAGCCTAGGGACGAAATTAGAATTAATTAAAAGTAAATTTTATTAAATTGATGTTAAATTCATTCGTATAGATCCGGATAGATCAAATACGAAGTTAGATCGTGGAAAAGAAAAAGTATTGGATTAGTAGACAACAAATCAACGTGCAACTGTCAAGGTAAGTTCGTGTAACTAAATTGTATATCTATATGTTTAAATTAAATGTTGTGTATGTGGATGGTGTAATTGCCAAGTATGAAATTTGTATAAATTGTTATGTGTATTTATTAATCACATAACTAACAATGACCGACAAGTATTAAGTCTCATTTGAATAAATGAAATTCGATGGTTATGGGTTTTCCGATTGGCTGTGATCCTGTATGTGTTACAGACACACCATAGCTCTTACGAGCGTCCCAATATTTGGCTCTCACGAGCTTCCCGTTATAGCTCTTCGGAGCATCCCGATTGGTTGTGATCCTGCATGTGTTTTAGATACACCGCAACTCTTATGAGCGTCCCGATATATGGCTCTCCAGAGCTTCCCGTTATATGGTTCTTGCGAGCTTCCTGTTATGGCTCTTATGAGCTTCTCGATAATTAGCTCTTCAGAGCTTCCCGGTAACTGGATCTTTTGAGCTTCCCGTTATACGGCTCGACAGAGCTTCCCGTTTATGTGCTCGTATGAGCATTCCTGAATATGAATTGACGAATTACAGTTTTGTACACTTTATGCATGTACTACCTGTGTATCCATCGATATTTTAAATGATTCAACGGGCAAAATCCTGACATGAGAAAATATGAGTTCGAAATGAATCATTACTTGTATATACATGAAACACATGGAAATTTGATATTTGATGAACTCATACATTTTTCTTGGTATTCATGTGAAATACATGACTAGCATGTTTTATGAGGTTATGTGTTTAGGCTATTAGTCAAATTTCTTTGGATGTATTTTGTATGCTTACCTTAAATCTAAATAAATGGTAAGTTAATTTCCGTTATACAAACTTACTAAGTATTAAGTGCTTACTCTGTTTCATTTCCTCTGTTTTATAGTAATTTGGAAGCTCAATTTGGTTGGAAGCTGGTTGGAGCAACATTACACCATTCTTCGGCTTAGTTTGGTATAAATAGCAAATTACTTTTGGTTATAATGGCATGTATAGGGTAATTTGGCCAATGTTGGCTTAAAAGTATTTTATTGTAAATAGCCATTGGAATGGCTTGAGTTAGGTATATTTGATATGTATATATGTGTGGCTTATCATGTTTGTTTTGCTGATATGGTTATGAATGGATAATTTATGAGTATGTTGATGAATGGTTTGAAATAACATGATTGGAGAAATATGCATATATGTTTATATGGTCATTTAGGTAAGATTGAATACTTAGGCATATGGGGTGTTATGATATGTATTAAACTTGGTTTTGGCTTGAGTTAGATGTACTGTATTGGTTGGTGAAAGTGTTAAAGTGTTAATGGAGGTGGAAGACAAATTGGGTGAGAAAAGTGGCCTTAGAAATGGTCTATTTTCGTCCACACGGGCAGAGACACGGGCATGTGTCTCAGCCGTGTGTGATACACGGCCTAGCACATAGGCGTGTAGTTTGGTCGTGTGTCCCCTACATCTTAAAAATTGAGAAACAGAATGCTCAAAATATTCACACAGCCTAGCACACGGGCGTGTGGCTTGGTCGTGTGACCCAAATCAGAGAGCACCCTAAATTGGTCACGGGATGGGACACGGCCGTGTGCCCTACTTCGAATGCCCACACGGCCTAGCCACAGGGGCGTGAGTCCCCTGCACCTAGGCAAAAATTTTAAAGTTTCGCGAAAAATTCTCTAAGCTCTCGGTTTAGTCCCGATTTGTTTCTAATGTGTAGTTTGGACTTCGAGGGCTCAAGTTAGGGACAATTTGATTGGTTTTGATTTGATTTCTGACATGGATGCTAAATGAAATGAAATGTTTGTATTTGATCTGTAAGTTTCGGTAATGCTCCATAACCCTGTTTCAACAACAGATATGGGTTAGGGATGTTACAAAAGATGAGTACTTCATAGTAATAAATAATTTAAATTCAAAAGTAAAAAAATATTGTAATTGACATGTAACATACAAAAATTTTTTTAATGAAAGATATAAATAAATTTTATAATTATAATTGTAAAAAATTATATAACTTATTAATCAAATAAAAAATTTATATAACATACAAGAACGGGCTTAACCTCTTCCAACAGTATCATCTCCAAGATTTGAGCATGTGCTCTCTCTTTCAAATTGCAAAAGACTTTACCACTACTCCCAACACTTATTGATAGCATATAAATTTTTTTTTTATATATTTGTATGATGAAAAGTAATTTGAAAATACATGAAATTAATTAATTTTCATCATAAAATATTATAATTGTAATGCCCAAAAATTTTAGTGGTCATAGTTGTTAGATTCTATCGTTAGCAAGTATTTATTTCAATGGTTAGAGGCTCTAGTTATGTGTTAGGGTCTTGGGTTTAAATCTCAATTCAATCGTTTTTGTTCATAGGCCTATCGATTTAAAATAAAATATATTTTGTTGTCAAAATAATTTTGGAATTGATTTTAAATGAGTTTGTTTTAAAAAATATATAATAATAAAATCAAGTAGTTAATTTAAAATGTATTATCTTTTGGGTTTGTTTTGAAGTAAGCAAAACAAGGTATTTAGTTTATGTTGTGCTTATCCATTCCATTTTTTTTTTTAAATTAAATTCATTTTATTTTTGTTTTATTTATTTTGTAAAGAAACCCAAATCCACGTTCCCACTTCTGTTATCTCCCTAACCCACAATTTCAAATCCAAAATATTGTTTTTTTTTATGCTTTCATCTTTTCTTTTATTCTTTCATTTTTGTTTTGGGAATATTCTTTAAACGCTGGGCTGCTGTTAATTTTTGAAGCAATAGTTGTACAATAGGCAGTGGGTGGCCCTCCAACAATTTAAAATTTTCTTAGTAGTTGTTTGTTACATGGTAAGTGTGTGGTTGTGTTATGAAGTATTGTTTAGTTTGATTAGGATCGATTATTAGTTACGTTTTCACGAATCGTTATTGAAACTGGTTGTGTTAATTATCAATGTAGGTTCTAGGATTACTTGTGTTGAATCAGCATCAGAAAATAACCAGGTGTGTAACGAGAAACTCGAAAAACAATGAATGGTGAAAGCTAAAATTGGGCACTATTGACGTCACACGGCCGTGTGGTAGCCCGTGTGTGACAAACGGCCGTGTGACAGACCATGTGCTGGACTATGTGTGACACACGGTCTAGGCTATTTTAGACCGTATGGACCACACTGGCGTGTGTGGGCCGTGTGCCAGGTCGTATGGGCCAAAAATTCAAAATTTCTCCCTAGGGCCGGATACGTCGTCCCGATCGACTGTGGGCCTTCGGTGGGATCGGTATGTGATTAGATATAATAGAAAACATGAAATTTGATCATCTGTTATAATAAATTCTGACACATGCAAGTGTATCTGAGCTGTCATATGATAGTTTCAACTAAGAGTAATGTTATATACGTATATGATTTGTATTTGAAATGTTTTGCATGATTTCTGCTTTGATTATATCTGATTCTGGGGTGGGATATATTATGTGGAGGAAATGTTTATGTGAGAGGTGATATTTCGCCCATTATACTAGTAGCACAGCTGCAAATAATCTAAACAGTGTCATACCGACACTAAGTGGTGTGTAGGGTTGGATGGGTATTTAATACTCTATATGGTGTCTAGGAATGGTCGGAAATGATGTGTAGCGGATGGGGGCAGGATTGTAAATTTGCATATGATTCTGATTCTATATAAGATATACATTTGTATCTGCTCTACTTTGTAATGAATCTGAAAATTAAAACCGTAATTCTATTTTCTTTAAAGTTACACACTGAGTTATGAAAACTCACTTTTTGTTTGTCTATCACTTTTAGGTAACCCTCAGACTTAGGCTGCTTGGTGCGACGGGAGCTCGGTTATAACTATATTTTCATAAATTTAATTTATTTAAATTTTGGTTTGAGAGTTTTGTAAATTTTGGACTGTCTGGACATTTTTTGTGGTTTTGGGTTTTGGACTTTAATTTCGTTTTTTGCAGTCACCGCTTAAATGTTTTATTGACAAGGTTTGTTTTTCTGCAAACAATGGGTTTCAGATTAACAGCTGAGTTTTTTTTTAAAATTTAATGTTTTAAGAATTTGCAAAGTATTCATTTTATTTAGCAAATATAAAAAACCAACGTTCCTAATTAAATTGTTATATCGAATATGTTTTCCTATAAAACGGGTTCTTAAGTAACAAAGGTTTATGATGATTTCCAAAATTATCGGGAACTAGATTTACAACTATTTTCTTTTACGTAGCATCCTCAGATTTAGTCATAACGTCTAGGCCGGGTTTGAAATGTTACATTTAGTAGTATTAGAGCCAGGTTGCAAAACTCTGGCTGTGAAATTTTGGGTTCAAAATTGTTTTCGAGAAAACCGTTTTTTAAATATAGTTTATTTTTGTATGAATCTGAAAAGGAATTTTGTGAAATACCAAGTCTTCGGAACCGATTCTGTAAGTACTCCTCACTCAAAAATACTTTAGTTTAGGAAACTCTGAAACGATTAAAACCATATTAAGATAGAGATTGAAACATTTCTGAGATTTCTTCTAATAATTATTTGAGGCATAAAATATCTGCTAATAAATACTTGAACTGTAACACTCTAAAACCTGACCTAAAAGTTTAGACCGAATCTCGGAGATTACATTGGCCACCCAAAGTGGCGAAAATAAAAAATCTATTATAAACATAGAAAATCCTTTGCTAAACCATCTTGGCATAATTTTTAGAAAGTTAGTTAACACTTAGTTAAATTTTGAAACAAAGTTTAATTAGCATTAAACGCAAGTCGGAAATAAACCAAATGGAATTCCTTGATAGTTCCGAAAGCATCAAATTTTGTCAATCAAACCATAATTCAAAACCCGTGATATAACGAAACTTATAAATTGTTTAAAACCGTAACATCTAGTTGATCGGAAATCCAAGCTCAACCCATACCAGAATTTTTATAATCTTTCCTATAAACCATTTGAAAATAACGACTGAAATTTAAGTAACATCATTTAAACCAAACCAAACACTTATCATCACGAGACCTCTGGCATGCCAAGTCCAGCTTTTGAACACGAAAAGTACCTGAAAGGAAGAACACTACAATGAGGTAAGCTACACGAGCTCAGTATGAGCCCGAAAAATAAAACAGATGGCAAAAGACGGAGGGACACAATAAATATTCCAGACAAGTATATATATAAAAATCACTTATTGAAATCTCAAAGCGGTAATCTAGTATACAAAAATGTATTCAAAGCATACCAAAGCACATATTAATTAACACACTTATTATATTATATTAACCATATCGCCAATATCCCAATGCTCACATAATCAGATATATATTTAGATGCATAACGAATATAATGAGTCAAAAACCCACCCCAACCATCCGAACACCATTTCGTCCCTCCTGCACAGCACAATAGGGACATGTTGGACCTAACCACCCTATACACCACATAGGACCGTAATAGGCCCATCCACCTTACACACCCTGTATGTGGAACTGAGTCACTCAAATAATAATATGCAACTGAGCTGACATATGTAAAGTTGTGTGGTAAACCGTTGTACAGAAGTATTGCAGTTAAATTGCCAAATCAGTCTTCCTTCTTTCCATAAGCAAATCCCAAAATTTTCATGCTAATGCAGTATTACACATATTACGCAAACAAACATACAGAAACAGACATTCACGTTTCCAGTTGAACAAATTCAGAGTTGGTTATACTTGTATTCCAATACTAAGTTATGATAGCAACAATAAACTTAAATTTATTCATCACATAAATGAAAAATTAAGTTATAACCCATAAATACACAAACCCAAACTTGACCGAGTCCTAAATACACTTATCAAGGCTTAACCGAGGGTCAGATTACACAGAAACATAAAACGAGACTGTTTATGACTCAAAACAAAAATCTACGAAACAGTGCCACACAGCCGTCTGCCCCGACCATGTGGAAGAGTCAAGGTCATCTGAAAAACAACATGGCCATGCAAAAGAGGCACATGCCTATTGAAAGAAGCACACGACCGTGTGAAGGAAACACACGCCCATGTGTTCGAGCTGTATGACCGTATGAGTAGCCCGTGTAACTCACTGTCCAAGAGTGCCAATTTAAGGAACAAAGTAGACACGATCGTGTAGAAACTCACACGCCTGTGTGGCTAAGGGACACGGTCGTGTGTCTAGGGCATATGCCCGTGTAAAAATTGACAAAAATCCCTAAATAATAGCCACACGACCGTGTAACACTAAAAAAAGTCTAAAATCTCTAATTCATGAAGTCTCACGGTCGTGTGGACTGTCGTGTATGGCACATGCCCATGTGGCCACCCATGCGGTCATGAAACCACTCCGAAATAGGACAAAATCACAGTTTCACGCTGGCAATGCAATCCCTAATTGCTAATGGTTCAAAAACACATTTGAAAGCGGAACTCCGGGCATTACGAACTGATCGATTTGCCCCTAATCCACCAATTCTGAAATCGCATAAGCCAATATGCTAATTTATAAGCAATAACCAAAATAGTACAAACAAATCGACTAAGAAAAACCTAAAACTCAGAACGAAGCAATTAAACAACATAACAGTTACCCGATTCATACTAATTAAATAAAACACACGAGGACAATCAATCAACAATGACGATGATAAACCTAAAATTAATTTGAAGAACAAAAGTACAATGGTTCAAATATACCAAAAACGAAAGTAAGAAATGAGAAGGAACGAAAAGAGAATTTACGTGCAAGAGAGGGAGAAGAGAGAAGAGTAACGTAGGAAAAAGATTTTGGGAGATAACTTCCTCTTTTAGATTAAAAATTAAATAAAAATAAAAATAACTAATTTAGCATTTAAAACAAAAAAAGTAAAACTAGAATAAAATTAATTCTTCAAAGCACACATGAAGACTCAAACCTGAGACCTAAAGGTAAACTAACACACACTAAACCTCCGAACCAGTAGGCTCATTCTGATATTAAAACGCGACAATAAACCCAATTTCTCAACCTACTAATTGACCCTAACCACAAACCTCAAAACTTTAAACCCTAAATTCTAAGATGTTACAGGAACTGATATATAAAACTTCAGAATATAGATAATCTATAAAAATGATGAACACTCGTGGATCACGTGAATGCAGTACCTGTGGGTGTGGCAGACGCCGTAAAGAGGCTCGAGCTGAGTCATCCTTGATGGGTAATATTCTCAATTTGGATACGAGTAAGACGCCGGCTATACCTACTGTTGAAACCGGGTCTCAAAGTCGCTCGGCTGGGGACGATGCATTGTCTCAGGCCATGCTAAGGGTTTTGGAGAGGGTCGCTGAGCTCTATTCAGGATCTGGGAGCTGTGGGTCAGTCACTGAACGACTATAGTCCAATGACGCTGAGTTGTTTAAAAGTGTCACTAAAGTCATCCCTACGGTGGCTGAGCATTGGTTGGAGGCCACAGAGATGATTATGAATGACATTGACTGCACCCTTGAGCAGAAGTTGCAGTATCTCTACTTCACAATGACGCATATCAGTGGTGGTTAATGGTTGAGAAAGGTACTCAGCCAGATTGGATTACTTGGGATCTGTTTTAGAGCACCTTCTAGAGTAAATATGTAGGGGCGAGTTATGTGGATGCTCGTAGATGCAAGTTCATGAACCTTACCCAGGGGGGATAGAACTGTTGTTGAACATTAGGCCGAATTTTTTAGACTTAGTCATTATACTCGTTGGATAGTGTCAATTGAGTATGAGAAGTGTATTTACTTTGAAGAAGGATTAAGGGGTAATCTGAGGGTTTTGATCGCTCCACAAAAGGAGTGGAACTTTACCGTCTTAGTGGACAAGGCGAAGATCACTAAGAAGGTTAAGTGCATTGAGTGCGGAAATAGGGAGCGTGAAAGGGGTAAGAATAAAAAGGATTCAGAGCCCTCTAGTTCTACTCAGAGGCCTAAGAAACGAGTTAGATCTAATGGGCCTTCGAGGATTGGGGTTCCAGTTACTCCTACTGTGGCTCAACCGTGTGGGGACTGTGGTAGACGCCATCCGGATAAATTTTAGAGGAGGTTAGGAGCGTGTCTATGATGTGGGTTGATAGAGCACCGTATCAGGGATTGTCGATAGCATTTTGATCAAATGTAAGACTCAGCTTCGGGATTTGTGCAGCCTCAGCGGGAAGTTCAACAGCCGCCTAGGGGCCATGGTTTGGCCAGGGGTGGTAGCGGTATGGGTAGAGGTTAGAGAGCATTGGATAGAAGTGCTAATTAAACTAAGTCGAGGTAGCCTGTGTTGGTTTATGCTACTAGAAGTCGTGAGGACAGAGACGTCGCTTATGTTATTACCGGTACATTTTTTATTCATATTGCCCTTAATTTTGCATTGATAGATATAGGGTCAACATATTCCTACGTAGCTAGCTCTATTTCTGTAAACTTAGGGATTTCTGTTGAGAACACTTCCAGAGAGATTATTGTACTAAGTTCATTGGGTCAATCAGTTCGGGTTAATAAATTGTATAGGAACATATGTTGGAAATTCAAGGGGTTATGTTTCCAGCTAATATGATAGAGCTACCATTTGAGGAATTCGATTTGATTCTGGGAATGGACTAGCTCGTGGAGCATCAGGTTAGTTTGGACTGTGCTACTAATAGGGTAGTTTTGAGATCAGCAAATGATGTGGAGGGGGTTATGATCAGCGAGCATCGGGGTTACTTGTCCAATATGATCTTTGCTCTTATGGTTAAAAAGTTGGTTTGAAAAGGGTGTGAAGCATATTTGGCCCTTGTGAGTGACTTAGCTTCTGTGGGTTCATTGATTAGGGACATTCGAATGGTTAAAGAGTTTCCGAATGTTTTTCCTAAGAGTTACCGGATTTGCCTCCGGATCGGGAGGTCGAGTTTGGTATTGAGCTTCTACCGGGTACAGCTCCGGTGTCCATCGCTCCTTACCGTATGGCACCGAAAGAGCTTATAGAGTTAAAAGCTCAGCTTTAGGAACTCCTTGATCGAAGGTTTATCCGTCTCAATATGTCTCATTGGGGGCACCAGTTTTATTTGTAAAGAAGAATGATGATATTATGATTATGTGTATCGACTACTGACAATTGAATAAGTTAACAGTAAAGAATAAGTACTCACTTATGAGAATTGACGATTTGTTTGATCAATTTCGTGGGGCTTTTGTGTTTTCCAAGATAGATATCTGTTCTGGGTACCATCAGCTCAAGGTTAAGGAGGTCGACATTCAAAAGACTGCTTTTAGGACTCGTTATGGGCAGTATGAGTTCCTAGTCATGCCCTTTGGTTTGATGAATGCTCCGGTTGCATTCATGGATCTTATGAACTGAGTTTTTCAACCGTACTTGGATCAGTTCATCGTGGTCTTCATAGATGACATTCTAGTTAGAGATGATCATGATGAGCATCTTAGAGTAGCTCTTCAAATACTTCGAGAGAAACAGCTCTACGCTAAGTTGAGCAAATGTGAATTCTAGTTGAAGGAGGTGACTTTTCTGGGGCATGTGGTTTCTGCGAAGGGAATCCGAGTTGATCCTAGGAAAATTGAGGCTGTGCTTGAGTGGAAACAGTCTAGGAATGTTTCTAAGATCTACAGTTTTGTTGGGCTTGTGGGTTATTATCGGAGATTTGTCGAGGGGTTCTTTTTAATTGCATCTCCTTTGACTAAACTATTTCGTAAGAACGCCCTATTTGTCTAAGTTGTCGCAAATCACCTAAAAATGCTTCTAGCTGGAAGCATTTTCATAAAATCGGCTTATTCCTGTAAATTTTTCAAAAATAAGTCTATTCATATAATTATATTTAAAATAAGTCTATTCATTCCAAAAGGGGATGGAATCGTAACATTTCCACATACTTCTTTACCACAGGCACGTTCTTGAAATTCTGCTGCTTGTAAAATTGGGCATGACAGGAAGAGGAGTAGGAGGATGAAGTAAAGCGCTAACAGAAATTCCATATTCGTTGTTATTTTGTTTGGGGGAAATGAATGAAGATTTAGATTGGGTTACAGAAGAAAAACAGGTTTTAAAGAAACAAAAGCAGGGTTAAGTAGCACCACGAGATGTAAATTATAATTCTTAAAGTAGCACCACTACTGATTTTCTTTTCTTTTTAAAATTAGCACCACTAAATGTAAATTATAATTCTTAAAGTAGCACCACTAGTGTTTTTCTTTTCTTTTAAAATTAGCGCCACTAGATGTCAAAATAAATTATAATTGTTTTCGACGTAAATTCAGTAATGTGAATGAAAAAAATATCTTCACCTATTTAATATTTTCTTTAAATTTGTGCTTTTATATATGTTATGCGCTTCATATTTGCTTAGAGTTCGTCTCTAAAAATATAACCATACCTATCTGTTTATGTCAATCTCACAAATCTCTCGTCTATTCTTATTCAATCATGATGAGACAAGAGAAAATAGAAAAATCACATTAATATACATTTTGTTTGACATATTATATAAATTACACTTATATAAATGAATAAACAAATAAAACTCTCAATATTACATATTTGATAATATACTGCACATTTCCTTAAAAAAATAATATACCGCACATGTTACAATGCATTTTCAAAAGAGAAAAGAAATGTGACCACAACATATAATTTATAGTACAAACAAAGGTACTCATATTTTATAGTTCATCATTTTAATGTTACTACAGTCCATCACGATAGGGTCGGCAACAAGTGAATATATTATGGATAAGCTATTATAGAGTTTACAAAATTGCAGTTTTTAGTGAAAAGTTATAAAATAATTATTCAATTGTTATTAAATTTTGTTTTAGTCAAGAATCGGCTAATATAAAAATAGAAATATCCAAAATTTAAAATAGTTGGGTGATCGACAAAGACAAAATCGAATAGTTGAGTGACTATTTTATAACTTTTTAAAGTTAGGTGAATAAAAAAAAAGAATTTCATAGTTGGGTGATAACTAATGTACTTTACCTATATATATTATATTATATTAAATTTCACATGTAAAACAACCTTATTTGCTAAGAGTCATTTTTTTTTGTGCTTCTTAGTCCCCTCTATTAGGGATATAAATAAGATTTTGATGCTTGCAAGATTACTTGAGTTTGATTCGAAAAAAAATTAAATTTGACTCGAAAACTATTGAGTTAAGATCGAGCTATCTATCGAGCCAAATTTAAGCTTAGTAATACTTGGCTTGAATAGCTTTCATATGTTTTATATTATTAAGTTACGTCATTTTCCTTAATTATTGAGCCAAGTTCAAGTACAAAAATTGATAAACGAGTTTAATCGAGCTCAAATTCAAGTAGCTCAGTTATATCTCAAGTGAGCTCGAACTTAAAAACAAATGTTCAATTAAACTCAAACCAAATATTGAGTTTCAAAATTTAAATATCGAGCTTAGTAATATTCAAACTCGGCTCGATTATGCCACTACCCTCTACAAACTAATCAGTTTAGCAAGTATCTGCCCCCGTAAAATGTGCAATGCACCTCATTTGCTCTCATGGCATCTTCTTTTCTAATTCAATGTAAAGTAGAAATTTCCAAGCTAGATTTGCAAAGAAAGACGATAATCTGAACTTTGTTGACAATTTCCTCACAATCAAGCTAAAGTTTTCCTATTCAGAAGCTTTTATCGAAAAGTCAACTCTCCTCATCACATACCATCTTTATCATATCTATGTTTTTTTTTTAATATAGTATATGCGATTTATGTTGAATATATTCAATATATTTTGAAAAACCAGCAAGCTAACCAAGTATACAACAATAAACAATATCAAATTTGTTCCCACGATATTTGTGGACCTGCTGCTGTATTTTCATCTTAAAGTAAGAATTAAGAGTTGTGTAAAATGACTTACTTTACGTGTGGGGTTTTATGATCGGAAACCACTCAGAAACCTTCTTTCAACTTAGGGTTTTTAAAAAAATAATGCACTTTAGAATTATCTGGAAAACATCCAAGCAAAGCAAAACCTATTCCATGATGAATGCTTTTTCACTTGTTTGCCAACTTATTTTTTTAGTTTTTAGAGACAAACAAAACATGATTAATTGTTTCTTAGACTCGTCTAATTAGACACGGTTTACGCCATATATCATATATGATAACAAAAAATTCTTTCTATGTGAAAAAATTGTTAGGATCGACCCGATTAAACAACAAATAACAAAAAATAGCGGAATAAATTGAAAAATTGAACACACAAATTTAACGTGGAGAAACTCCTCCAAAGAGGATAAAAAACTATGGGCAAAGATAATCTTACTGTAATGACAAAAGAAATAAATAGTATAAAAGATGGAGATAAAAACTAAATCCCGAAAACCCAATAACAAAGAACCCTCAAAACGTAAACACAAAATTCTCTAAATGTGTTATGAGTTCTAATATCTAATGGGTGTATTTTCTAGGGTTGTAAAAGAGCCTATTTATAGGCTAAATTCATATGTCAAATAATAATAAAATAATCTAAACTAATTAGTGTTTGATTGAAACAAATAAATAGAGTTTAACTAGAAGATTATTTCTCAAATTTGACTGAAATAGAAGTCATACTTAACAAATCTCCACCTTGAACTATGCAGGGAATTAACTGAGTTGAATCTATGCTTAGAAACTGGAAGACTTCTAGCCTTCGACTTGTACACTGCCAAATCAAAACTAGCCCGGGTCTGACTTTCACGAACACAGTGCCCTAACTTTTCAAAACCTGTATCCAAAAGAGAACCTCTCTTCGATGAAACAGTCATACATTTTTCCCTCCTATGACCAAGTTGCCTCCGCTTCAAACAATTTGACTTCGACTCTATAACGGATGATAGACGTCCGATTTCACCAGTCACTGTAGAACCTTCCAGAATATAAAAACTGCCAGTTCTTTTACCTTTTAACAAAACGAGAGCTCTACGAGATACTTTAATGCTGCTCGACTCGATGTTGATTCTGCATCCTTTCAAGTCTAAAATACTCAAGGAGATGAGATTCTTTCGTAAATCTGGTACATACCTGACATCTGAGAGTGTCTTAATCGTCCTATCGTATATCCTAATTTTAACAGTACAAATACCAATTACTTTACTAGATGAATCGTTTCCCATGCGCACAACTCCACCTTCAACCGAACTATATGTGGAGAACCATTCTCTGTTGGGACACATGTGGAAAGAACATCCCGAATCTAGGATCCACTCGGACGTGAGTTTGGAGTTATCGCTCGTTGACACTAACAAGAAATCATCACCGCTTTCATCGGCCAAATTAGCACCAGCTACATCTTCCTCGTTACTCTTAGTAGCTCTTTTATTTTGCAATTTATAACAATCTGCTTTGACGTGACCTAACTTTTTACAATAGCGACACCTTTTTTCTCGTTTCTTTGATGCTCCCAAAATGGAAGTTTGCCTATCTGCCTTGCTATCCAAACCAAACTCATTGTCGAGTTTGTCTCTACTCAACTAATGACCCTTCACATCTTCGAACGAGAGTTTGTCTCTGCCATAAATCAGGGTCTCCCTGAAAGACTTGTATGAAGGGGGTAAAGAGCACAATTATAGCATAGTCTGATCTTCATCGTCAATATGAACCTCAATATTCTTTAAATCATTTAAAAGAGTAATGGATTGACTGATGTGATCTCTAAAAAGCTCACATTTGTTCATACGAAACGTAAATAGACGTTTTTTCAACACTAAACGGTTAGCCAGAGACTTAGTCGCATAAAGAGTTTCTAACCTTTTCCACAAGGCAGATGAGGTCTTCTCCATCAATACCTCCTACAATACCGTATTCACGAGGCACAACTGGATTGCAGACAAGGCCTTTTCATCAAGCTCTTCCCATTCTGTTTGATTTTGATTCTCAGGCTTTTTCCCGATAACAACCTTTTTCAAGTCGGTTTGAACTAGAATTGCCATCATCTGAACTTGCCACAGATTAAAATTTGTCTCACCATCGAACTTATCAATTTCAAACCTTATTGCTGCCATTTCTAAATGGGCTGATCTATGGAAATTAAACTAGCTCTAATACTACTTGTTAGGATCGACCCGATTAAGCAACAAGTAAAAAAAATAGCAGAATAAATTGAGAAATTGAACACACAAATTTAAATGAAAAAACTCCTCCAAAGAGGATAAAAAACCACGGGGAAAGATAATTTTGCTATAATGGCAAAAGAAACGAAGAGTTTAAAAGATGGAGATAAAAACTAAACCTCGAAAACCCGAAAACAAAGAACCCTCAAAACGTAAACACAAAATTCTCTAAATGTGTTATGAGTTCTAATATCTAATGGGTGTATTTTCTAAGGTTATAAAAGAGCCTATTTATAGGCTAAATTCACATGTCAAATAATAATAAAATAATCTAAACTAATCAGTGTTTGATTGAAACAAATAAACAGAGTTTAACTAGAAGATTATTTCTAAAATTTGACTGAAATAAGAGTTATACTTAACAGAAACAATAGTCAATATATTAAATAGACATTGAGTATTAAGCACAAATTGCAGATTTTAGTGAGAGCGAAATGTACTCCAGTTTCACCAAATGACACAAAGCTAGAGGAATATGACCAGTAAAATTATTATTAGGGAGGGATAAGAGGCTGATCTTAAGGTATTCAACTTAAGGTATTCAACTGTAACCTTCTTAACTTGGCCCGTATATTATGGTCGAATTTTGAAGATTACATTGGTCACCGAAATGGCCTCATAGAACTAATTAGATTTGAAAATCTTTTTCTTTTTACTAACTTTTAGAAAACTTAATGTAACTGCTTGGGATTATCAAAATGCCAGATTATTAAGTCGAGTTAACTTGTCCTATTTAAGAAGTGTTGTGACATTTTGAGATAAACTTAGTTGGTTTTTGTTCAGTTGATTTGCCTTTTTAAAGTGAAACCATCAGTTTTACCACTGTGTTTTTTTAATAAAGATTCAGGTCACACAACTCTAATACGTATAAATAAAGTTTATAATTATAATTGTAAAAATTTATATAACTTATTAATCAAATAAAAAGTTATATAACATAATGAAAATGATTTTAATTAAATTTATTTAAAAATATAAAATTAATTTAACATATTATAATTTTATAATACCACGTCATTAGAACTAATATATATCCTCAATAAATTAAATGTCACATGTGAAAGAAGAATATTATAAACAATTGAGCCAAAGTTTTGGTTTCAAAATATTTTGTGGAAAATTCCACACTTCAATGGTGATGAGTATTTGATTACATTCAATTTTTATGTATATGCTTTTCTCTGTTTACATACACCTTTAATTAAATTTGAGTATGTTTGGTAGGGAAGAAAAGTGAGTGGAAAGAAATAGGAAGGATGACCAATTTTATCTTAATGCATAAAAAATCATTCCAAATTAGAATACTAAAATGAAACAAAATGAGAGAGGTGTATGCTAGTTCAAAATTATGCAATTTTCAAATGTTTTATTTTCTTTCATTTTAATTTTCAACTCTACCGAGTAATGGATGGAAAGAATATTATTTTTCTTTCGATTTTTTCATCTTTCTTGCCATGCACAACTATGGAAAGAACAATTGTATTTTCTATCCTTATATTTTTCTTTCCAATTTTCCATTTTTCCTTCCATCCTTCCACTATTCCACTCAACCAAGCGGGCAATTTACACAAAAAAGCCCCTTTTTTTAAATTACCGAAATGGGCTCGGTATTTAATTATTTACCGGAATGGGTCATTTTCTGGCAAATCGCGTCCACGGAGTGCGATGTCAGGGGACGCGCTAGCAAGTCGCGGCCACGTCAGCGCGCTTTGCTGACATGGCCGCGACTTCATGCCACATAGCGCGTTTCGGGGGATGCGATTTTGCCGTTTTTCCCACGTTAGGTTTTTTTGGCTTTTAGGGTTTAGGGTTCAGGCTTTTTAGGGTTTTTAGGTCCTGGAAGAAATAATTTCGAGTTGACATTTCTGATCAAATAGTATAAAATCGCTTCTAGTAGGATGCTATTTGAGAAGAATTTGTGAAATCGCGCCCTCGTGGACGCGCTTTTGCTACAGTAGGTCATGGAAGAAATAATTTCGAGTTGACGTTTCTGAGCAAATAGTATAAAATCGCTTCTAGCAGGATGCTATTTGAGAAGAATTTGTGAAAGTGCGCCCTCGTGGACGCGCCTTTGCTACAGTAGCATGTTTGGGCTGAGGCTATAAATTTGGTAGAAAATGTTCTCAGAATGCATAAGTCACAGCAGAAACAATTTAGAGAGGCTAAGAAGGTTAGAGTTTCAAATATGAGTGAACGTATTAGTGCAGTTATTTACTACGATGGTGAGGTTTGCCATACAGAGAATGGTGTTGTTTTTTTGTCGGAGAATACGGTGCGACTAGTTTTTAACCAGAACATAGATTTGACAGAACTTCGTAAAAGAATTAGGCGTAAAATTTCTATTTTATTACATCAAATAAACTTCTATTTTATTACATCAAATAATATCAAAATAACTCAAAAAAATTTCTATTTTATTATTACATAAAATAATATCAAAATATTCAAAATATTTGTACAAATTAATTAAGCTCATGTTATTACATCAAATAATATCAAAATAACTCAAAAAAATTTCTATTTTATTACATCAAATAAAATTTTATTTTATTACATCAAATAATATCAAAATAACTCAAAAAAATTCCTATTTTATTACATAAAATAATATCAAAATATTCAAAATATTTGTACAAATAAATTTAAATACGGCAATCAATGTCTATGCCCGGGGGATTCAGTGCCACATGGCGGTCGTCGACGATTACGCGCTGGATTCCTCCTTTGTCTAGCTTCCGAAGGCGGTTGTTGTTCCTCCGGCAGGGATTCTGGTTCTTCCAGTACGACATCTGGTTGTCGGACTTGGGACGATGATCCACCTTCAAAGAATAGTGTATGTGGAGGTGTTTGCATCACGAACGATGACGGTGTTTGAAACCCATACGTTGGTGGGGATTGGTAAAAAGGAGAGCTCCTCGACAGCCCCTCTTGCGATCTCTCGTGCGCCGCTGGCCTATACATCGGCGGTCCACTCGGCATAACAGGAAATGGAGCTGAACCGGGCATTTGGCTCCAACCTACCATAGGACTCGGAAAAGGATATATATAAGGGTTAGGATACATATAAAGGCTAGGAAATGCACCTGGCATCATCTGAAAAGGCGGTTGCGTGGGTATCATCGATGCGTCGGGTGACTGTGTCGGTGCTCTCGTTGAGCCTGGTGATTGCATGGCCGCTGATGATGAGTTGGGTGAATGTCTGGGCCTCGTTGAGGGGTTGCCTTTGTCGTCTTGTCGTCTTGGATTTAGAGCCCCACGCCTTTCCCTTTGGGCACGTATTTGCTGCTGCCTCTCCTTTGGCGTCAGTAAATACGGCTTGCCATGGATCCTAAACCATGGCATGTATTCCGGAACGCACGCTAACTCCAGAATGATGATTGGTTCCCGAGTAGGTATATATTCATACCGATCTTCCCATATTTCCATGTACTCGGACCAGTATCTCAGCCAATCCGTATTCAATTGCCGAAGGTCGACTTTGTGTTGATCGTCAAACACCTCAGGATCCACGGGAATCGGTTGTCTACATCCAAACTATCGTAGCACTCTGTCTGACTGGTGCGGCTCCATGGTTGCGTAGTTGATCAACACAACTTTCACGTGCCAAGCTAGTGGATTTTGTAAGAACTCATCCGGAATTACTGCCCGAATTGCTGGATCCTCGTATGGTGTCCATTGAAACTATATGAACATTATAGAAATATTAGTTATATACATAATACTAAATACTAAGTACTAATTACCAATAGACTAGCAAATGATGGAAATATCAATTTTATTTAATACTTACATGTGCTTCCGACTGTTGGTCTAATAGAAGCCGTATATCTTCAAGTTCTGTAGGTAATCGAGAATGACTTGCCGGATGGTTCCACCTAATTAAATAAACTTTTAGCATACTTTTATTTTTAAATATCTACATAATAATTGTAAACTCTAATATAAAATTTACATCGTTATGAGTGGGAATGTATATGGGTGGTCCACTCGAGGACGTAGAAATAGAAAGCGAAACCGTGCCCATGACTGTAGTAGTGACAGGCAGCCTCCAATTTTTGCTCTCCTTGGTTGCGTCGCCCTGCACATCTCCCGATATAATGTGGCCAAGACGGCAGACCCCCAACTCAATTCACTGGCTGCTCTAAAATCAAAGAGTTTCAGCAGCCATCTTAGATGTACGCGGCTCCGTGACGTGTCGGGCATCAGATAACCTCCAATTAATTGAAGAATGTATGCCCGAGCATATCGGATTCTTTCAATTTCGGTTGAATCCTCATCCGGATCAAGGAATGTGTCACGTAACCAACCCATCTCGATCTTACCTCCCTCCATTTTCTCCGGAATAGCGCCCAAAAGCTCGTAGCACACCGCCCCCCAATCGCTAGATTGGGCAGACCCGTTGACTGGGTACCCGTCCACCGGTAATCCCAATTGCAGACTGACATCTTCTAGAGTGATAGTGCACTCTCCACATGGAAGATGGAATGTGTGCGTCTCGGGTCTCCACCTCTCGATCAACGCACTGATTAGTTTCGGATCCACCTTGCATCCCCGGCCTACCGTCGCCACGTGCCAAAAACCCGCTTTCCGTAGGTAGTTCTCTACTAACGGAGATGGAGGAGCATGCATATTCCGGATATTGCATTCCAATACCCGATCTACAGACTTTTATAACAAATAATAAATTAATAATTATCTGAAAATACATAAATAAAAAATTCTTAAATAATATTTAAAAATTATATTTAACGCTTACCATTTTCATTTGTTCCACCGATATGTGACGATTATCAAGACGAATCAATTCTCCGGCCATTGCTGAAATCGTACAAAATTTTACGGTATAAAAAATTTGAAAAAAATAATTTTTTTAAAATTATTTAAAAATAGGGATTTAAGAGAAATTTAAGAAGAACTTGAGAGCAAATTGAAATTAAATATGGATTTGAGAGAAATTTTGAAGGAATTTGAGAGCAAATTGAGAGGAAATTTGAGAGAGGATTAGTTTGTGAAAAAAAACAAAGGGGTGGGGGTATTTATATATATATTTTTACCGTTGGGAGGGGGCAACAGTCAAAAATTTGACCGTTGCGCACTGTTCACGCGCGTTGGGAGGGTTGTGCCCTCTAGGACGCGATTTGTTGCCACGTCAGCAAAGCGCGCTGATGTGGCCGCGGCTTGCTGGCGCGTCCCCTGACATCGCGCTAACGTGAATGCGATTTGCCGAAAAATGGCCCATTCCGGTAAATAATTAAATACCGGGCCCATTTCGGTAATTTTTTTAAAAAAGGGTTTTTTTTGGTAAATTGCCCCAACCAAGCACACACCCTAAGGCTTTGCTTGGTAGAGTGGAAAGAAAATCGGTAAGATGAAAAATTGAAGGGGTAGAAAAATAGAAATATGGAGAATATAAATTTTCTTTCCATGTGTGTGCTTGGTAGGAAAGATGGAAAAATTGAAAGAAAAGAAAAGGTAGAAAGATAGAAAGATGGAAAAATATAAATTTTCTTTTCATATGTGTGCTTAGCAGGAAACATGGAAAAATCAAAAGAAAAAATATTTTTTTCCATCTATTGCTGGGTAGAGTTGAAAATTGAAATGAAAGAAAATAAACATTTAAAAATGCATAATTTTGAACTAGCATACACCTCTCTCATTTCCTTTCTTTCCATCATTCCAATTTGGAAGCACCGGTTTTTATACATTAGGATAAAAAATGGTTCTTTCCTCTCACTTTTCTTCCATATTAAGCACATTCGAATTAAAAATATTTATTTAATTTTTATACATCCTAAAATGTACCAATAGAATTAGAACATTAATACACATACCAATTTTAAAAAATAATTTTAATATTTTTAAGCTTCGTCTAATTTAGAAAAATTGTCTTGAATGAATCTGGACATAGACTTATCTTGTAAATGGTTTTATTAATTTTTAATTTTTTGAACTTTATTTAATATTTTTATAATTTTGAATATTTTTTAGAAATTTATAAAATTTAATTTTTAAATATATATTTTTTAATTTAAAAAAGTTTTAAGCTTCAAAATGAATGAACTTGGTACTGGCACATAACAACTATTGCTAACAGGAAGCACCACGTTAGCGTCGTTAATGGTTACGTTAATGTTGTAACAGTCAACATTAGTCAAAGGGCCTATTTGGCCAATTTTTTAAGTTTAGTGGCTCAATTGGGTGCAAAAAGTTCGTAGGGGTTTAATTAATTTTTTTTTTGAATTCGAGGACCAAAAATACCATTAAGCCCTTCTTTAACTATTGATATATCCTTTTCTATGTATTGGTCAACATTAGTCAAATGGCCTATTTGACCAATTTGTTAGTTTAGGGGCTCAATTGGGTGTAAAAAGTTCATAGGGGCTTAATTGATTTTTTGAAAATGTTTGATGAGAAAAAAATACCATTAAGTCATTCTTTAACTATTGTTATGTCTTTTTTAATTAATTTTACATTAGCGCATAGTACAGGCACATGATGTATGGGGTGTTTCCATGTATACATGTAGAATGTATTTTGATACCGAGGAATTATATGAAAATGTGATTATTAAGGTTGTAATGTCACTTCCTAGTAATTACAAAGAATTATAATTTTCTAGATGCCTTTAATGAGATAGAGTGTAATTATATTGTAATTCCTTCTATCTTGTTTAGTAGTATAAATTGTAATTACACATTTACAAATTTTAAAATTTTAAAAAAGGTATTAATTACTATAAATAGTTATCAATAATACTTGAGAAAAAAAATCTAAACAAGTAGCATAAATTAAAATCAAATCATTTTATCTTAGTCCAAGAAAGTAACCGACAACACGATTACCAATAAAAAAGTACAAAAAAAATAAACATTTTATTATTGCTCTAGCATTCCACGTTTGTTGGGTTGTTCCTTTTCTAATATTTAACATATACTTTTTATAATCATCTATTAGTCCTTGACCAATTTCTTCATTGTTGATACAAGGTACAACAATGGAAGGAAGCCAGGAAGAGGTAAGGCGGAGTGAGTGGTGGTTTTGTGGAGGCCGGTTCACTTAAAGAGGGGAAGAGTTGGAAAGGAATAAGAGGATAGGCTGATTGTTGAAAGATGAGATGGTTGCTAAGAGTACTTTAAGGATTGGAAAATCAACCCCTTCTTCATCGTTGAAAGGTATTTATAAAAGAGGTCCTCTTGTCTATTAGTGTGACATGGCAGGATAAATACTCAGTCCCACCAAATGTGTAAAGAATATTCATGAATGTGAAGGGTATTTCGAGTCGCGCTTCAAATACAACTCTAACAAATATTTACGAAAAATGGGTCTCACGCCTGTATGGCCCACACGGGCATGTCGTATTGACAGTTCACTTTTTGGCTTCGCACCGTTTACAACTTTTCAATTTTTTCGTTACACACCTGATTGATTTTCGATGCAAATCCAACAGCAAGAATTTCAGAACCCAAAATCAGCATTTAAAATAATCAATTTTAGTAATGAAACACTAAATTTAAACCACTAATTTGGCTACAACCGCTTATAACAAATCTTTAACAAATCGGAAATCAATATTCCGACATTCGGTTACTTACCCAAAACAAAAGCGACTATCCTAAAAATCTCCTAACTCAATGGAAGGATGTCGTGCGTTTCACGAACTTCTCCTAACAGTACACCAAAACCATTAATTAGATCGAATCTTACATACACATAGTTCCATATAAAACGAAAACAACAAATTCTTCTAAGGTAAATAAAAGCTATTATCGGAGATATTACCAAATTAAGCAGAAGCACCTAAATCTCAAATGTCCAGCAACACAGAAAAACAGCAAGAAAGCGGAACAAGGAATGAAAGAAAAGAGGCAACAGAAGGAAAAACAACAAGGAAAGATGGCTAAGAAAGAAAATGACAAAAATCCATTAGCAACAATTGGAAACAGAACGTGGAAAGAGGGAGGGAAAAGTGAGAGACGTGAGAGAGTGAATGGGAGAATTTTGGGGAAATTTTAATAATAATAAAATAAAATAAAAAAACAAATCTAAAAAAATCCCAACTCAACTACCAAGTAACCACTATCAGATCTCACAGCAGTTAAAATTGACTCAAACTTCAACCTCCTAAATGACCCAGACTAGAGAAACCGAAAATATTTTCCGCTTGCACGCACGGGGATTCAAATACAGGACCTCTGGGTAAGATGAAACCTTACCACTGAACCAACAGACTTATTTTTCAATACAATTGAGTGGAAAGAAAATATAAGTCAGACAAAGAAAGAAAGGAATTGGGATAAAAAAAAATTCAACAAAAAGACTTGAACCTAAAACCTCTCACACACAAGCACAAAACTTAACCATTTTAACCCAATTAAATCACTTGACAAATTCTAACAATTCAAAACCACAAATTTTTAGGGTGTTACAATTAATTACAAAGAATTATAATTTTCTAAATGCATTTGGTTGATAAAGTGTAATTATATTGTACTTCTTTGTGTCTTGTTTAGTAGTATAAATTGTAATTAAAAATTTTAAATTTTTAAAAAGTATTAATTACTATAAATGGTTATCAATAATACTTGAGAAAAAATCTAAACAAGTAACATAAATTAAATTCAAATCATTTTATCTTAGTCCAAGAAAGTAACCAAAACCACGATTACCAATAAAAAAGTACAAGGAAAATAAACATCATATGCAACTTTATTATTGCTATAGCATTCCATGTTTGTTGGGTTATTCATTTTCTAGCATTTAACATGTATTTCTTATCATCATCTATTAGTCATTGACCAATTTCTTCATTGTTGATACAAGGTACTACAATGGAGGGGAGTAAGGAGGAAGTAAGGCTGAGTGAGTGGTGGTTTTCTTGAGGCCGATTCACTTAAATAGGCTGAGAGCCGGAAATGAACAAGAGGATAGGTTGATTGTTGAAAGAGGATATTATAAGAGAGGTCCTCTTGTCCATTAGCATAACGTGGTAGGATAAATGTTCAGTCCCACGAAATGTGTAAAGGAAATTCACGAGCATGAAGGATATTCATGATGGGCCCCATTCTATTATTCATTCTATCAATACAAGGTTGTTATGCCCATGCAGGTCCTAATGGCCTCGGAGATGTGTTAACACCAAAAAAGCGGGTGCCTAGCATTTCTGAAGGGCTGGTGCTCCTTTGATCTTGGTGGATGGTCCGATGAGACATCTTCTCAGGCAGACTTAATGAAAGGGTCAATGTTGTCTATGCTACTGACACATGTCCATGTGGTAGGGGGTATAACATTCATCATCTAAAACAAAATCTAAATATGTATCATTAACATTATCGAGATCATTTTTTATCTGTATCATTAATATTATCAAGATCTATTTTTTTATGTACTATTTAAAGTGTTGATAATTCCAATTCCACCTGTAAATGGAATTGTGAAGTATAGTTAGCATGATCGAACATTGTTTTTTAGACTATATTGATGTGGTGTGTTAATATGGGAAAATTTTTTTTAGAACAATAAATATCCTCACAACTACATTTCGAAACTTTGAATAAAGAGTTTGTGAGCCGTCTTTAGTATTTGTGTCTAGCTCTGTTCTTTCAAATAATATCATACCCCGTGATACACTGCAAGAAAACATTTTGCATTTGCATAATCAATATCTGCCACATAATATTTCCTAAAAAACATGTAACAGTTTAAATAATTTATGAGAACAAACCCCTTAGACTAGTTAAGCTATGTAGTGTGCGGTTAAGTGAGGAATAAATAGAGTAGGGTTTTAACCAACTTTTGGTTAATTATCACATAAATCTTTCATATTTATTGAATTATTTAATTTAGCCCCTCTCGTTTTAATTTCTAAATTTTATTATGGTGTGTGACCCATTAAACATCTAATTATGTTGGTAATAAATATATTCTATTTCAATTAAATTTCTAATTATGTTGAATTATTAACCTTGATTATCTGCCTTCATTAAGGACTTGCAGTTATACAAAAGATATGTTCCCTCGTATCACTTGAGGTGATGAGTCCTTTTTGAACCACTTCATCACCTCCATATGTCATATCATACCTAAAACATCCTACTTTAAGCATATATCAATACGAATCCATTTGGTAATGAATCAAAGTATGACGGTCAACATACAGGGAGAGTCTGTGTGTCAAGTCTAAGAATTATTTATACTACCAATACAGGGAGTATTTCTATAAACACTAAGGTGTTTTTCGTGTTTTTCACCCTAACCTTATATTGGTATTTGTTAGTTTTATGAATATTTGAATTTTAAATAAATTTTCCGACTAAGTTAACATTAAATTAACTTGTAACACCAATTTAATAAAAATATATTAATTAAATAAGCATAGATATAATTTCATTAAAATCTATGAATAGAAAGAGTACCATTAATTTCTTTGAAGTCCCCACTTTTTGGATCTTAATGGGTGAGAAATTTGTTAGATAGAAACTGAAGACAATATTTAAAGTAAAGGGGACGTTAAAACCCCCCGTCTTTGAAAAATAAATACCATCACGACTGAACCAACAATTCCCTTGAGTCATAATTAGGCACTTAATGGAAAAGTAAGTCAACAAAATAATAGAAAAGGCTTGGGCGACAATTAATTTATACTCTAATGTCTCGTATATAATACTATAAGGATAATGCTTATTTATTATTATCTATTATATAGAAATATGGACCATCAGAAACAAAAAAAGCAAAGATTCTATCCTTTTATTGTATATTATTGATACTAACAACATAGAAATTTCCATGAAAAAGAAAGCACAACACATGAAGTAAATTACATGACATCGACTGAAGCAATGATAACAACTGGCCCCTACAACAACTGCAACAAGACCTTGACTCCTATAATCACTTTCCTTAAATTCTTCTCTTTGGAAACTATAACATATATGCTACTACTGAACCTTTAGCAAACAATTAAGCTTAGGTAATTCGACATGGCCTCATCCTCAACCTTTTCCATTATTTTAGGGATACTGCAGGCTACCATCTTTCTAATTTCCATTGCCAGAACTGTGACAGTAGCAGATCCATCGCCTTTGGCGTCCGAAGCCATAGCTATGGTAGAAAGTGGGTGGTGGAGCAACTATAGCAACAATGCTTCAGAACGTTGCCAGTGGCCAGGTATATCATGCGACACTGCTCGAAGCATCATCCAAATTGACATTTCTGATGCGCCCAATATTGAGGTTGGAGATAGATTTGGGAAATTGAATTTCTCTTTATTTCCAAATCTTGTCCTTCTTGATCTTAGTGATCGTCAACTTGGTGGAAAAATCCCGTATCAGATAGGTAATCTATCAGCATTGAAGCACCTTGACTTGTCCCATTGTGGTTTATCCGGTGAGTTACCTCCTTCTCTAGGAAACCTAACCCAATTAGAGTACCTTGACATGTCCTATAATTATAATATTAACGGTTCCATCCCTCCACAACTAGGGAATCTAGTGAACCTTGTCAGTTTAAATTTGAGTTGGACCAGTCTTAGTGGAAACATTCCACCGTTTCTTGGGCTATTGACCAACCTTAGGCATCTACTTTTGGATGGGTATCAATTTGATGATGGTAATAATACAATCCCTCAAAATTTGTGGAATTTGAGGGGTCTTGAGACTTTAAGCCTAAGACGTTGTGGAATTGTTGGTCCAATCCCTTCTGCTTTGGGCCAGTTACTAAATCTCAAATATTTACTTCTCGGGGGAAACAAAATTAATGGATCTATCCCATTTGAAGTTGGATTTCTATCAAACTTGACAGATTTGCATCTCGGCAACAACAAACTGGTTGGTTCAATACCTTTTCCCTTGTACCAGTTAACCAATTTGGAAACTTTGTACCTTCCAAGTAATCAACTTGAAGGTTCGATCCCTTCTGCTTTGGGTCAGTTGATAAATCTCAAATCTTTATTTCTTTGGGGAAACAAAATTAATGGATCTATCCCATTAGAAATTGGATATTTAACCAATTTGGAAACTTTGTACCTTGATGGTAATCAACTTGAAGGTTCCATCCCTCAGAATATTGAAAAGTTGAAGAACATCAACTTTTTAAGCATCACTAATAATAGTTTTACTGGTCATATTCCCCTGGCTTTGTGTCGTTTGACAAAATTGGAATCTATTTACCTTGACAAAAATCAAATCAGTGGTTCAATCCCTTCTTGTCTTGGTAAGTTGTTCAACTTGCGCGGTTTGGATCTTGATTCAAATCTATTAGAAGGTCTTATTCCCGAAGAGATTGGGAATTTAGCAAATTTAACTTCATTAAGCCTCTCCCAAAACAAGCTGAGTGGTTCAATCCCTGAAGAAATTGGTAGGCTTTTTCACCTATCAAATTTAAACCTCAGCTTCAACCAACTCTCAGGTAGTGTCCCTATCTTGTCTGCCACTAAGCTTCGTATTATCGATGCTGGAAACAACTGTAACAAGATTTCTCCCGATCCATTTGAAGGCAATAGTCGTCTATCACCCTATATGTGTCCTTCTCCAGTAACCAACAAAGCCAACAGCAGTACAATTCTTTACTATCTCAAAATATTCCTCCCTATTGCCATCTTCTTCGCATTCTCCATTTTGGGATATTTTCTATTTTCACGATTTAAGCTCAAGAATAACCTTGTCGGTGCACAACCGACGAAGAATGGGGATTTGTGTTCCATATGGAACTATGATGGAAAGATAGCATACGAGGATATTGTTGCAGCAACAGAGGATTTCGACTTTCGATACTGTATAGGAGTTGGTGGTTATGGAAGTGTTTACAGAGCACAACTACCTTGTGGTAAAGTAGTTGCCTTGAAGAAACTTCATCGTTTAGAAGCTGAAAATCCAGCCTTTGACAAGAGCTTCAGGAATGAGATCAAGTTTCTAACAGAAATACGACATCGAAGCATCGTAAAGCTTCATGGGTATTGTCTACACCGACGGTCCATGTTTTTGATCTATGAGTACATGGAAAACGGGAGTTTGTTCTGCAACCTAAGAGATGAAGTGGAAGCTGTGGAAATGGATTGGACAAAAAGAGTGGAGATCATCAGAGGCATAGCGCATGCTTTGTCTTGCACTATGATTGCAGCCCTCCAATAGTTCATCGAGACATATCAAGTAACAATGTTCTTTTAAACGAGCTTTAAGACCTTTGTAGCTGACTTTGGGACTGCTAAAATGTTGGATCTGGAATCATCTAATCGGACCATGATTGTGGGCACATGTGGTTATGTAGCTCCAGGTGGTTTTCTTTGCTTCGTTTGATGACATTTTCTTCGGAATTTATAAAATTAATTGAACATATAAATGATTTTCTTTTAATCTGGTTTTTCGTACGCAGAACTTGCATATACGTTGGTTGTCACCGAAAAATGTGACGTCTATAGTTTTGGAGTGGTAGCACTGGAAACGTTAATGGGAGAGCATCCCGAAGAAGAGTTATCATGGTTGTCATCACCAACTTCTTTGATAAATACGAGGCTGATTGATGTGCTAGACAACCATTTACCACTTCCGACAAGCCAATTGGTTGCACAAAATCTTGTTCGCATTGCTACGTTGGCATTCGCTTGCCTAAATCCACAACCCAAGTCTCAACCAACGATGAAAGAAGTGTGCGAAGAGTTTCTTTGTGGCCAAACATCCTTGAAAATTCCCCTTCGAATGATCTCTTTGTTACAACTTGGAAATGCATATTGGAGGCAGAACTGAAACTTGTAATGTTTAAACTCCATGCACTTGTTCTTGATTAGATATTGTTTATCAAGCTTTGATGATTTGTTTGTAAACCATATCTTGTGTTATATATGATGGAATGAATTGCAATGTTCAATAAACTTGTTTATTCGGTTGCTTTACAGAAGAAAAATCCTACAATTTGATCTAAATATTCAGACACCATCCTAATAGCTTCCTTCCATTTCGCCCTTCTTTCAAGCATGATAGACCAAGTCAAAGGATGAATAAATATAAGTAAATTAATTGTGAATTAAAGCAATAAAATAAAATAAAATTTTAATAAATAAAATGGATTAATTAAGTATGCACAAATTTAGAAATGCACTGTTTCTTTCATCAATTTGCATAAGGTTAAATGGTTCAGGAGAAAGCTTTCTAAAAAAGATTACACTAAAAATGACCAAACCATTTTGGAAAGAGGGAACGATGCTTAGGGGTAATTTTTTTTAAAGCAAAGGCCACTATTGAAGAAACTTCATTAATACTTAGGGGTAAGGTCTTTTAAATTTTTTACATTATGTATAATAATTCAGTTTGATTTAATTTTTCATTTTTATACTAATTTTAAATTTAGGGTTTTAGACTTATTTTAATAAAATATCTTTATTTTATAGTTTTTGGATATTATTCGATAAATTTTCAAAGTCTTTTATATAAGGCTTAGAATTTCCAGTCCCCCGATGAAAGGGTTCAAAAATGAAGCACAAAGAAGTATTTATAAAGTGAAACTATGAAGAAATCAGAGTAGTCACAAAGGATAATAATATAATATAATATAATATAATAATCTCTTCCAACTTCGGCTTCAATATAAATGATCTTGCATTCCACCAACAAGCCAGGTCTCTTGGGCTATATTAGATGAAATGTTGTAGAAATCAGGGTCATATTTCATCACTACTAAGCTCTCTTTCACCTTCCTGTTTTCCATTTCCATTAAAGACCTAATTTTTTTCTTTTTTCCTCGTCTTTCCTCTTGCACTCTTGTTTGTCTCCTTGATCTTCCTCGTGCTCTCCGGCCCTATTAGCTTCTTCTAACTAGCTCTTACGAGGAGCGGATCGACAACGCAGAAGCAAGAGAGCATTTGCAGGTGGGATTGCTGTAGCTTGATCATCAACATGATCGAGGGAGCATTTACAGCAATCACAATTCTTAATATCAATCTGCATGTCTGAGAAGATTGCAGATTTCAAAAACCTAATTGTCTGCTTAAAGGTCTAAAGTCAAATGCTGAGTTGGTTATAACATGTAATTAAGTAATGAAACCTGCATTTATAATTTATTGAAGGAATCAGGCTGCCACAATATCTATAAATGATTAAGTTCAAGCTATACAAATTATATTAAAAATAAGATGATCATTACAAAAAAAATAAAAAGGAAGGCCCTTTTCACCAACAGTAACATGTAATTAAGAAAACCATGTATTTTTCAGTTTCTTAATCTTAGCCTGAACTAAGTATTGCATTGCAAATGACATAACATGACCCATGTCAACAATGTAAACAGACACACATTAAAATTTAAATTTAAATCCATAAAAAATTATGTACTTATATTCATGCATTTATACGAACACAAGAAAGATATACAAATTTATAAGAACAAGCACAGTGTCAAATCAATATGGTTCCTTCCCTCAATACAAACATCGTGTGACATCAACCAATATAAAGACGATAACAAAAAGTATGCCCTAGTTTCAGCACTCTTTTAAGGCAGTTACTAAAAGTTGCTTTCAACCAAGTTAAGAAGCATATCAAGAAATCAAGTTAAGGACTTCTAATGAAAGTTGACAAGAAATTTTCCAGAGATGAATGCACTATCCACAATCCGTTCTAACAATTTGATCTTCGATCTTACCTTCTATTATAAGAATGAGTAGCCTTTGTTTGTGGCAATTTCTGATTGGTTCTAGTATTCATTAATAAGAAAGATTTTCATTTCTTAAATAAACGTATACATCTTGAATCCATTCTATATCAACAACAACAATAATACATACAATAAGAGTGATAGAGTACGAGTTTCCGTACAAGATTTCACACATACAAAAAAAAACAAAATAAGTGAAATAATTCCATCTAAAATGAAATTAATCAAAGAAAACCAAAACTGATGTAGTAGAACAGATGACTGAGAATGTAAAATTTTCTTATATTAGTTCCATTGTTTTTTTTTTTTTAAAAAAAAGAGAGATTGCAAGGTAAATTAAAGAAAATTCTGGAATACCCACAAAGGGTTTGTGAACAAACAAGTTAACTCAGATCAGAAAAAAATCAGATTGAGAAACCAATTATTCAACCATGAATATAACACCTTAAACTCAGTATGGACGAAAGTCTAAGTTTAGGAAGCGCAGTCATTCTTAAAGCAAAACATTCTTCATAATTAAGTTATAAAAACATCCAGTATCCATAACATAATCAAATTTTAAAGGATTGAAATATGAATTCTAGCTATAGATTCACACACATATAGATATAATATGTCCTACAAAAGACCAAGTCCCTCTGCGCGTCAGCCGCTTAATCCTATGGGTTCCCTGAAATTCATACGAATAATTAGAGTGTTGCAGTAAAAAGTAAAACATAGTTGAGCTATACTATATAATGATGTATATATATTTGAACGACATTGAGTGTTCAAGTACAGCTTGTTATCATCATTTTAGTAACATCCTAATGCAAATTCAAATATATATAATAGACTGACAAGTCAATTTGATACAGATACAGACATAAATCTCATAGTCCAACATCTATACACCATCTCCATGTTTACTTCCTTCCCCTTTACACACCAATAGGTATATAGTACCTATCCATTCCTACACACCTCATAGTGTCGATATGACACGTTGCAATGTTTACAGTCTCACTGCCAGAATAACAGAATATACAGATGGTTTGACCACCGATTCAAAATAGAACTCTTTCTCCACATCACAATCTCCTTACATGCAGTTTCAAAACAAACACTGATCACATTCATACATAACACAGTAGTTAAACAATCAAACTATAATATACAAATACTGATCTCAGTAATAACTATTTCATACCAATATGCAAAATCACTTAACAACCATGATAATTAGACTTATTCAATAAGAAAAGTTCAAATGATGGCTTATCCCACCTTACACGTCCACTACGGCACTAACAGAGGTTCAGAATTCAAGTTCATACACCCGCATGGCCTGGCACATGCCCGTGTGACTTGATTATGTGTGTCACACGGCCTGAACACCCATCTGTGTGTCTCACCTGTGTGCCTCTAATAGAAACTTAGTGAATTACACGGCCACAACATACGCCTGTGTGGCCACTTGTGTGACTCTAGTACGAACTCAGTGAGTTACACGGCTTAAATACACACCCATGTGTCTCACCCATGTGACTCTTGTACCTCATTACCCACACATACAGCCGGGCACACGCCCGTGTGTCCACAATTTCAAAATCAGGGAGTTACAAGGCCAACCACACGGCTTCCTACATGGTCGTGTGGCATACACGGCCAGCACACATACCAATGTGGCCACCCATGTGCCGTCGACAATCCTCGATTCTGGCAAAGAATAACGTAAAAAAAAGAGGGTTTTCGATACTCATCTGTTACACGATGTTGTAGAAGCACCACAATACAAAATCCAAGCCTAAAACAAGTTTCATACTTCCCATTTCAATATGACATTCATAAATGAAATTAACAACAATCAATTTCCGTCGAAATCTTCGACTCACTACACAAAATGAAAGGAAGTTATTACCGCGAATTCATCGTCCCTGTTTGGTTCCTAAATAAGGCGAAAAGTGTTAGGCATCTCTTAGTCTCTCCTAACGTATAAAAACACAATGAACAATAAAGACATCACACACTTTAGAATTTTGAAGGTTTTTCCCCAATTCGCACAACAACACTTTAAAATAGAAATACTTGACTCGATCACCTTAAAACGTACCAGAGTAAGCAATATTACAACCCCAATGAAGCAATTATGCAAGACGAATCAAACTAAAGAAGTTCTAGAGAAATTGTATACTAAACCGAAGCAAAAAGAAGAAAAGAAAAGAAAACGAAGATAGAAGAAAAAAAGAACGTCTAACTATCACTAGAGGGAAGAAGTCTTTTAAAATTTAGATCATTTTACGAAAAAGTGCAAAACATAAATCCTCGTTGCATACAATGAGGCTCAAACACGGGACCAAACAGAATACAAATGTTTAACTAGTGAATCAGCAGGCTCATTCTTCACACAAAATGATATAGAATTAAACTTAAACCAGGAACCAGGAATTCTAAATCAAGGGTTTTAATAAAGAAATGAACAAGATTCCAAAATTCATGCTACTCGGACCTCAGATCTCAAGTAAACAAATAGAACAAACAACCACAGAAGTAGGCACATATCCATTAACACATCCTATAAATAAATCTCAGATTTTAGGGCGTTATAGTGAAAGAACTGTAAAATATAATTATTAGGAACAAAAACGATTACCCTCTTTTTATTTGTCGGCAACCACTTGATTTTAAGTCTTTGAACATAAATTTGTCGGCAAAGAAGACATACTTGGACCTAAATCCATCTTTTGTTTTTCTACGTTGAATAAAAAATCCAATCAATTGATGAAACACTCTGTAATAAGCCCAATTTACCCGGGCCCGCATGCATAAACCCAAATAAAAAATAAATAAGGTCCAGTCTTTTTACAAAGCCCAATTATTAGCCCAAATTATCCAAAGCCCGAAATCAACAACAGAGACAGGGTCAGGAAACCCTAGTGACGGCCGCCAGTATTCCAATCGCCGCATGTCTCGGGGCCAGGGTCCCCTCTGCGAGAATCGCGCCTCCACGTACGGGCGCACTCCACGGCCACCGGACCTGCGAAAAAAGGGGACGTACAACGCAGCAATAACAGAGTAACAGTAAAAAACGCAACGAATATTGAAGAGAGGATTTTTGTCTTTTTTTCGGCTATTTAAAGGCCGATTTAAATCATGTAAAGGGGGGATTGAGTGTAAAAAGGGACGAAAATAGAGAGAATATATTGAAAAACACGGAGGAAAAGAGAAGATTGAAATAACAGATCCGAAATTTTTGAATAACAAAGGTCTTTTTATTTTTCGGTGTTCATTATTTTTATGTTTATTATCGTTTTTATAAAAGGAGGAAAAGGAAGGGTAGCTTACCTCTTTCGCTGGAGTCGTTGAATCGGCGCCGCCTCCGTCGCGATCGGAGCATCGGCGCGCGGTTGAACGGCGGCGCGGAGAACGAGTTGAAAACCCTAGCAGAGCTTTTGCTCTCTTTTTTTTCTTTCCTTATGCTACAAATGAAAATTTTTTAAAAAATTTTGTTTTAAATTGTATTAGCAAAACGGCGCCGTTTAGGTGGCCATGACCATGTGATGACCCGACCCGGAGGGGAGGATCCGCGCATTCTGGCCTTGAATGGGAAATTTGCGCATCTGGTCCTTCAATTTCTAAAATCGTTTTAAAATCAGTTTTGTTTCCTTTAAATGTGGCCTTTACTTTTCTTTTGTTTCGATTTGATCCTTATTTAAACGCACTGCTTGGGGAGAGGAATTATTTCCATTTTGGCCCCCATGTAATGCGCGTGTGGCAGATTAGTCCTTCTTTTTATTTTGACTTCATTTATTGATTATTTTGTGTTTTCTCTTCCAATTTTTTTAATTTTTATATCATTATTATTATATTATTTATTATTACTTATTATTTCTATATTTATATGCATATATAGTATATATACATTTTTAAAAACTTTTATAAATACATACATATATTTTGTACATACAAACATTTTATATATATATACTTTTATATCTTAATATTTTTTTACTTTTGTAAATATGAATATACGTATTTTTTATATTATCCTTCATAGATTTTTTTTCAAACGTATGTATATATGTATACCTGCATATTTTAATACATATGTATTCCCCATATCCTATAGCTTAAAATATACATTCATTTTCTATAGTATAAATATACGTATATTTTGTTTTTAAATTATTATAAACATTTTATTATTTTATATATGCTCCATTATTTTATATACATATTGTACATATTTTTTATATTTTTACTTTATTTTCACAATTCTCATGTACATATATACATGCATTTTAGAAATTATTATAAGTTTTTATGTATTTCATCCCCTTTTTATGTGCATACTTATATGTGTGTTTTATATATGCATTAACATTTTTTCATGTCTTTCAAAAATATATATTTTGGTTTTGTCAAAATCATCGTATTTTATAAATTTTCAAAGTATTTGGCGTTCACGATTCTCGAGGAAGACCGTGTCCTAACTTACTGGATTGCGATTATTCTTCGATGAATTTAGAACGCTAAGTATTCATTTTGCATTAAATTCGCAAATTTTAAATAAAAACTTATTCTTGGGAGTTCAAAAATGTTGGGTCCTAACTTACTGGTCCTGATATTTTGACTTCTCGAAATAAGAATTTTCAAAAGTAAAAGGCAATATTCGGGTATTTTAAAGATTTAAAAATATTGTGCCCTAACTTACTGGGTGTGGTGTTTTATTTCTTTGAAATAAGAATGTCTTACTATTTTGATTCATTTATGAAATAAAAAGTTTTATTTTAAAATATTTTCAAATTTTCGACACCAAGATATTGAATAATCAATTTGGTACCGATTTTGGGCGTTACGAGGGTGCTAACCCTTCCTCGTGCGTAACTGACTCCCGAACCTGTTTTCTCAAATTTCGCAGACCAAAATTGTTTTTAAGGTGAGCCGATCATACCTCAATCAAGGATCGGTGGCGACTCCAATTTTTGTTTTTTAAAGTCGACAACAAAATTTTTGTTTTCAAAAAGCGGTTTCGACAGCTTGGCGACTCCGCTGGGGACTTTAGAAAGTCGAGCCATAAATTGATTATGTTTGTCTTGGTGTCGAAAATCAAAAGTTTTTTTAAAAAAATTCATGAGTTCCCTTCGCACTCATTGATTTTTCATCATGGTATGTTGGTAGTTTTGCATTTGCATTTTGTATTTAACCTTTAAGTGGGAGCGAGAAACTAGTCCTTCGTGAGGTTTTCACCTCCGTGCAGGGTAGTGGACCGCTTCCGGGATACATCCGTACCTATGTCTTCGTGAGATTTTCATCTCCGTGCAGCCATAGGGAAATGTATTCCCCTGAACTGAACTCGATCCATATGAGCCTATAATGGGTGAAGATCGAGGAATCTGCTGGTTCGGGTACCTTTACCTTAGAAGCCAAACCGCATATAGTGAACCTTAGGAACTTACCCTAGGTAGAATTACTCTAAACCTTAGTAGATACCTGACTAGGAGTTTTTATTATTTCTTGATTGTATTGGATTTAATGTTTATACCCGATACTAACCCGTTTTGTTTTGTTTTGGTTATGATTGCATCGCATTTGCATTGTAGAAAAGAGATGTTGATTCAAGTTTGATTACTAGTTTAGAAAGCCTATCATAAGAAAACGGGTTTCTTGATAAAATGGAAAATAGTACGGCAGCCTGAATATATTCCGAGAAATACAAGAAGGGCGATGGAAGAATTCGTGACTTTACTTCAGGGCCCGAGGATTCAAGATGATTTGTCTAAGAGCTTTCAACATTCCAAATTTCTTAAAGAAGCTAATGAGCATTACGAGGATAGGCAGACAACGGATTGAGACCATAATCAAGCAGAAGGAGCTAGCAGTGACATCCATTAGAAGTTCGCGAGGTTTATCTTAACATCCGGATGAAAAAGGAGAAGATGGCTTTGCTTCGAGTATGAGGGCAAAGCCGTATATATATCCGCTTTATGTAAAGAAATTTGTCCTCTAGTAAGGTTTTCTAAATGGAATTGAATCAGAATCAGCGTCTCTTTATGCATTCATTTCATGCATTCGCATTTCATTACATCATATGCATCAAAGATTATTCAAAGATCCTAATTAACTAAAATCATTGCTCAGTTAACCTGGAATCCAACCAACCAACCCAACACCGTTACGGCACTCGAGCAAAGACAAGAGATATGGATTAGAGATTAGAAAAGCTCAAACAGTACCAGAAAGAGATGCAGGACCGGCTTCAGCTACAAATGCAGGAGCGGTTAGACAAGATGAAGCAAGAAATGTCTGAGAAGATGCGGGAATCTCAAGAGGATATAGTGGCAAAGCTAACCCGACTGATAACTAAGGGAGGTGACAAAGGAAAGGGCCCCATGGCAGATGTTGATGAGGGAAATGATGATGAACTTTTCTATCCTCCAGGTTTCACCCCTCCACATGAGCGAACTCAAGCTGAATACCCGCGCAAATCTACTGTCACCATCATGCCTCAGCAATTTCGAGCTGGTGTTTCGAACCTCCAAACTGGGCCGGGTTTTAATCCCGAAAATAATCCTATTAACTCTGTCATTCCTGACTTTGATGAAGCGGTTGAGAAGGAAAGAGTGAAGGAGAAGTTACCGAGACAGTTGGAAGAGAGATGCAAGTGGCTTGAGGAGAGTTCAAGGCGATGGAAGTTACTGAAAGCTATCGAGGCATTGACGCAAAAGAGCTGAGTTTAGTGCCAGATCTTGTTCTCCCTCATAAGTTTAAGATGCCTGAATTCGAGAAGTACAATGGGACGACTTGCCCAGAGGCTCATATCACCATGTTCTGCAGGCGAATGGCTGGATACGTTAATAATGACCAGCTATTAATACATTGCTTCCAAGACAGCCTTGCAGGGGCAGCATCCAAGTGGTACAATCAGTTGAGTCGAGCTACGATCGGTTCATGGAGGGATTTGGCGCAAACATTCATGAAACAGTATAGTCATGTGACGGACATGGCTCCTGATAGAATCACCCTTCAAAACATGGAGAAGAAGCCGGTTGAAAGCTTCAGGCAATATGCACAAAGATGGAGGGAACTCGCAGTCCAAGTTCAACCACCACTCTTGGAAAAGGAAATGACCATGCTATTCATTAACACCCTGAAAGCACCTTTCATCACACATATGTTAGGAAGTGCCACAAAAAGCTTTCCTGACATAGTCATGAATGGTGAAATGATTGAGAGCGCTATAAGGAGCGGGAAAATTGATGCAGAGGAGAGTAACAAGAGGTTAGTCCCAAGGAGAAGAGAAAATGAGGTGAATAACATGGGTTACTCTAAATCAGTTACTGTGAGTCAGCCAAGAAAGGTGGTTACTAATCAACAGGCTTCATCGAGACAGGAAGCTGGTACAAGACAAAACACTGAGAGGCCCCAATTCACGCCAATTCCAGTGTCGTATGGGGAGCTGTATCAAAATTTGTTTGATGCATGTGTTGTTTCCCCTTTTCCTGTGAAGCCTCTACAACCTCCGTATCCCAAATGGTATGATGCAAACGCGCAATGCGAATACCACGCGGGAATTACGGGACATTTGATTGAGAATTGCATTGCCTTCAAGAAGCAAGTTGAAAGACTCATCGACATGGGTGTTGTTAAGTTTGGTGACTCATTAAGTGCAGAGAATCCATTACCCAATCATGATTGATAATGGGGGGTGTGTGATGTATAGAGAAGTGATGAGATTTTCACATCGACGCCATATGTGCAGACACAATTAAAAGGGTTCTGGTCAGATATCCGCCTGGGAGGTGTTATAAATAATGGGACTGCAGAGGAAACTCCTATGTTATTTAGAGCCTGATAGAGTAATGTTCAGAACACACTTGTTGCTTTTAGCCTAGAAGCAATAAGAACTTCTTTGTGAAATGGGCTCATGTCTGAACATTATTATTTTTAATGAAATACATTATTGCAATCATCTTTAAGCAAACATTCTTTCATTCTTTTGGATTTTTCTGCCAAACTATTCATTCATTCATTCATATTATTCATATATTCTTTTGTATATCCTTCGGTACTCACTATGGATCCCCAAATATCAATGACATGAGTGACGCTGCTACAGACTCAAAATTTCATTTTTAGTGAGACATGTGTTTAGAGGGATCTCATAACCTTGAAGATGACATGGATTGTAGCTTATCTCCAGACTTATTGAGGATGGTAGAATAAGAGGATAGACAGATCCTACATCACAATGAATCATCAGAAATTGTGAGCTTGGTGAAGATTGGAATTGACATGACCACAAAGACGAGGCGGGACCTTACAGAGCTACCCCAAGAATTCAATGATGTCTTCACATGGTCATACCCAGATATGCTCGGGTTAAGAACTAACTAGTAATCTGAATAACAGCATGATGTCAGAAATGTGCAGTAGGTTCAACATCGATGCTATGAACGATACAGTAAATTTTCTTTGCTGGGGCAATATCCTCCTCTTTGGCTTATCATAGCTTTACTCATTGAAGTCGAATTGCCATTTTTCTACATTTTATCCTAAGAGGAAGATCCGAAGGTTCGTCCCAATGAATTTCACAAGGGGGAACTAGTGTTGAAAAAGATCCTTCCTATACAAAAGGATTGTAGAGGAAGATGGATGCCAAATTAAGAGGGTCCATATGTCATAAAGAAAGCCTTTTCTGGGGAAAATTTTGATCCTGAGTAAGATGGATGGTAAAGATTTTCCAAGCTCAGTAAACTCAAATTCTTCCTAAAAGGTGGGACCAAGGTGAAAGCCTGCAAAGGGCGCTTTGAGTCAAAAAAAAAGGGCCAAGGTTAAAGCCTACAAAGGGCTCTTTGGGTCAAAAAAAAAGACCAGGGTGAAACCCTACAAAGGGAGCCTTGAGTAAAAAAGGAAAAAAAAAGAAAAAAGGAGAGGCTAAGGTGAAAACTCGCAAAGGGCGCCTTAGACCAAAGGGGATTTGAGTTGAAAACCCGAAAAGGGCGGCTCAAATATTGATCAGAATGGGGCATGAAGTAATCAGAGCAGCTCAAATATTGATCAGAATGGGATATGCAGTGGTCTTGCTATACCAAAATTAGCAGGAAAGGGTATGCGACATCTTGGGGCATCGATAGAGTATGGTAGATCTCCTAAACACATGTCAAACCCAGAAAGGTCTTCAGCAAGTTTGTATAGAGAAGTTCAAGTTACGATATCTGGGGCACCTAATCCTTATACCATTTTTGTTATTCTTGGAACACTTCATTCATTTCCAAGATACACATTTCTAAATCCATTTCTTTGTCATCTATCTTTATTATCTTTGACAACTTATTCATTTCAAGCTATGCTCAGAACCAACTCTATTCTTATCCATAATCTTTTTTGCAAGCATGTTGCATTGGAATAATGATTAATGGACTAATAAAACTTTCACAAGGGGAGTTTTGCATATTACTCTAGAAGTTTCTGAATAATATAGGAACCTCAAACAGGACTATTGTTTAGAACGCACTAGGTTGGAAATCTGATAAAGAAGAGTCTAAATTAAGACTACCCCTTTGAATTTTCGTCTAACAAAATGGTGAGATATCGTGTTGGTGATAAAGCTTCAATGAACAAGAAAGCAATGATCACCGAATAATAAGAAGAAGTTGTTCTTGGAGAGGAAAGTTCTTCGTTTGTACATGAGCATTTGGTACAACACCCTGGGAATGGTGTAAGGGACCAAAAAGTTTCACATCCTGTATCCTCGAATTGTGATAGCAGAGGATTGAAAAAAGGTCAAATCTTTCTACCCTTGAGTTACAACGGGAAAAAGATGGTTCAAATTTTGCGTCCCAGTGGATCAAACTTAGAGGTTTACAGTGGGGGGCAATCTGGTCAAATGTTTCTTTGGAGACGCCAGCCGAGCAAAGAGGCGCTATAGGACATTTGCGATTAAACCTTAATAAACTTGGAGTAATAATAACTCAAGCGTTAAAATATCATTTTCATGACATTTTGCTTTCATTCAACTGTCATTCATACATGTCTAGTTAGGAGCATTTGATTCATTCTGATCATGACATCCTAATCATTAGGCATAATTAGGCTCATAAAGTGAGTCATACAGGTCATGTTCCACAGAGAACAGATCGGTGAAATCATGAAGCCTTGTCTCCCTGAGTAATAATGGAGCGGGTTGACAAGTAAAAAGATTGAAGCCACAACGGCGGATCTTACTTCCTTAGCAATGCAGTGGAATAGATTAAAGCTACGACGGCGGATCTGGTTTCCCTGATATTGCAATTAAAAATATTGAAGCAACAACGGCGGATCTTACTTCCTTAGCAGTGCAGCGGAACAGATTGAAGCTACGACGGCAGATCTGGTTTCCCTGATATTGCCATTAAAAAGATTGAAGCCACAACGGCAGATCTTACTTCCTTAGCAGTGCAGTGGAATAGATTAAAGCTACGACGGCGGATCTGGTTTCCCTGATATTGCAATTAAAAAGATTGAAGCCACAACGACAGATCTTACTTCTCTAACGGTGCGGTGGAACAGATTGAAGCCACGACGGCAGATCTGGTTTCCCCGACATTGCAGTTGAGCAAATTGAAGATTACAGATCTTATCTCCCTAAGCAGTAGTGGAGCAGATCGAAGATGGCGGATTTTACCTCCCTGAGGTTGCAGCGGAGTATATTGAAGCCAGTAATTCTACCTCCCCGGTCGGCAGTGGAATCAATTGAAAAAGCAGATCTTGTCCTCATATATTGGCGTGAAGTAGATCGAAGAAAGCAGATCTTGTCTCCCCATACTGGTGGTGGAGTAGATCGAATAAAATAGATCTTATCTTCATGTACTGGCGTGAAGTAGATCAAAGATAGTAGGTCCTGTCTTCCTATATCGGTAGCGAAGTGGATCGAATATACATATTTTATCTTCCCATACTGGTGGTGAAGTAGATCGAATATACAAGTCTTATCTCCCTGAAGTTGCAGTGGAGCAGACTGAAGTAACCAATCCAATCTCCTTGAAGTTGCAACGGAGTGGATAAAAACCGCAGATCTCATCTCTCTGAAGTTGCAGTAGAGCAGATCACATCAGATTTACCCTTAAATTGTAGCAGAACAAGTTGAAGCTATAAGACTTATCTCCCTGAAGTTGCTGTGGAGCAGATTAAAGATAACAAATTTTGCTCTTGTGAGAAGCTACAATGTACGAATCCTATCTCCCTGACATTGCAGTGGAGTAGATTGAAACACTAGTTCCTGTGCCTCTGAAGATGCAGTAGGAGGGAATGAGGCTACTAGAAGAAAAGCACTGAAGAAGTCGAGGCTTAGTAGAACCGGGCACAATTGGGCTTTTCAGTCTTTGCTCAATTTACCCGACAACAAGCAAAGAGGGGCAGCTGTAATAAGCCCAATTTACCCGGGCCCGCATGCATAAACCCAAATAAAAAATAAATGAGGTCCAGTCTTTTTACAAAGCCCAATTATTAGCCCAAATTATCCAAAGCCCGAAATCAACAACAGAGACAGGGTCAGGAAACCCTAGTGACGGCCGCCAGTATTCCAATCGCCAGATGTCTCGGGGCGTGGTCCCTCTGCGAGAATCGCGCCTCACGTCTGGCGCTCTCCGGCCACCGGACTGCGAAAAAGGGGCGACAACGTAGCAATAACAGAGTAATGAAGAAAAAAGCATACGAATATTGAAGAGAGGATTCTTTGTCTTTTTTCGCTATTTAAAGGCCGATTTAAATCATGTAAAGGGGGATTGAGTGTAAAAGGGACGAAAATAGAGAATATATTGAAAACACGGAGGAAAGAGAAGATTGAAATAACAGATCCGAAATTTTGAATAACAAAGGTCTTTTTATTTTTCTGTTCATTATTTTATGTTTATTATCGTTTTTATAAAAGGAGGAAAAGGAAGGGTAGCTTACCTCTTTCGCTGGAGTCGTTGAATCGGCGCCGCCTCCGTCGCGATCGGAGCACCGGCGCGCGGTTGAACGGCGGCGCGGAGAACGAGTTGAAAACCCTAGCAGAGCTTTTGCTCTCTTTTTTTTTCTTTCCTTATGCTACAAATGAAAATTTTTTAAAAAATTTTGTTTTAAATTGTATTAGCAAAACGGCGCCGTTTAGGTGGCCATGACCCGCGCGGTGACCCGACCCGGAGGGGTGGATCCGCGCATTCTGGCCTTGAATGGGAAATTTGCGCATCTGGTCCTTCAATTTCTAAAATCGTTTTTAAAATCAGTTTTTGTTTCCTTTAAATGTGGCCGCACACTTTTCTTTTGTTTCGATTTGATCCTTATTTAAATGCACCGTTTGGGGAGAGGAATTATTTCCATTTTGGCCCCCATGTAATGCGCGTGTGGCAGATTAGTCCTTCTTTTTATTTTGACTTCATTTATTGATTATTTTGTGTTTTCTCTTCCAATTTTTTTTTAATTTTTTATATCATTATTATTATATTATTTATTATTACTTATTATTTCTATATTTATATGCATATATAGTATATATACATTTTTTAAAAACTTTTATAAATACATACATATATTTTTGTACATACAAACATTTTATATATATATACTTTTATATCTTAATATTTTTTTACTTTTGTAAATATGAATATACGTATTTTTTTATATTATCCTTCATAGATTTTTATTTCAAACGTATGTATATATGTATACCTGCATATTTTAATACATATGTATTCCCCATATCCTATAGCTTAAAATATACATTCATTTTCTATAGTATAAATATACGTATATTTTGTTTTAAATTATTATAAACATTTTTATTATTTTATATATGCTCCATTATTTTATATACATATTGTACATATTTTTTATATTTTTACTTTATTTTCACAATTCTCATGTACATATATACATGCATTTTAGAAATTATTATAAGTTTTATGTATTTCATCCCTTTTATGTGCATACTTATATGTGTGTTTTATATATGCATTAACATTTTTCATGTCTTTCGTAAAATATATATTTTGGTTTTGTCAAAATCATCGTATTTTATAAATTTTCAAAGTATTTGGCGTTCACGATTCTCGAGGAAGACCGTGTCCTAACTTCTTGGATTGCGATTATTCTTCGATGAATTTAGAACGCTAAGTATTCATTTTGCATTAAATTCAAAATTTTAAATAAAAACTTATTCTTGGGAGTTCAAAATGTTGGGTCCTAACTTCATCTGGTCCGATATTTTGACTTCTAAATAAGAATTTTCAAAAGTAAAAGGCAATATTCGGGTATTTTAAAGATTTAAAAATATTGTGCCCTAACTTACTGGGTGTGGTGTTTTATTTCTTTGAAATAAGAATGTCTTACTATTTTGATTCATTTATGAAATAAAAAGTTTTATTTTAAAATATTTTCAAATTTTCGACACCAAGATATTGAATAATCAATTTGGTACCGATTTTGGGCGTTACGAGGGTGCTAACCCTTCCTCGTGCGTAACTGACTCCCGAACCTGTTTTCTCAAATTTCGCAGACCAAAATTGTTTTTAAGGTGAGCCGATCATACCTCAATCAAGGATCGGTGGCGACTCCAATTTTTGTTTTTTAAAGTCGACAACAAAATTTTTGTTTTCAAAAAGCGGTTTCGAACACTCAATTTTATTTCTACTATTTTGATTCAATAAAGTTATAATAGTTTTTTCAATCAAATGAAAAAGAAAACTAAAAAAAGAGAAGAGATGAACGGTGTTTTCAGCTAAGGTTTAGGGTTTAAAAATTTTAATTAATTAAATTTATTTAATTAAAAATCTATTCTCATCCCATTTAGAAATCCAAGTTGGCAATTAAAATCTAATTGGACTGCCACGTAGGATTACCGTGAGGGAGATAACGGAACTTAACGGAAAAGTGATTACTTCATAACAAAATAATAACATAAGTGACTAAAATGTAACTTGAGGCAAATAAAAGTGACTTTTTTTGTAGTTTACCCTTATTTTATACTAATTTTAAGTTTAGGGTGTTGGACTTATTTTAATAAAATAAACTTTGTTTAATGGTTTTGGACATTACTCGGTAAGTTTTCAAGTCTTTTATATAAGGCGTGATAATTAATTTAACCCTTGATTTTTATATCTTTTGTTAATTTGCCTCTTATACTTTTTTTTAATTTGACTCTCAACCTCTAAAAAAGTCAAATTTGACCATCAACATTTCAAAATAATCGAAATGATTTTTAAAATAAAAATATTAACTAAAATGTTATTTTTATAAATATGGAAGCCCACGTAGCATTCCACGTGAACTTCATAGTATTTTTGAACTTTTATGAACTTTTAAGTTTTTATTTTTCAACACTTTTATAATTTTTAAATTATCTGTAGAAGTGACATATAAGATAAATAATGTCATATCAAGATAAAGTACACATGGATTGACACGCAAAGTGTTACGCCAACTTCACTAAAAATTAATGTTTATTTAGTATTTTGTTAGAAAAAGTTTTTTGATTCTTTTAGAAAGATTAGTTATCAAATTTAGCTCAAAAAAAAGAATAATGGTCAAATTGACCACAAATATTATAATTGTTCAGGATTAAATTTGTCATTTTATCTTTCTATAAATAATTTCCCAAAAAATTAATTTTTCAAGTACATCACTTACAAAGAGTTTTTTATAGAATTTTTAAATTTATTTCACTATTTAAAAATAAAATATTTATTTTACATAATATAGAATTATAATTAATAATAAATTAAACAAGAAATAAAATTCGATTCAAATAATCGTGGTTTTTAACTTGTGCCAAAAAATAATCTAAACATCATGGTTGAAATTTCAAAATTTCAATTTCTTAGATTTTTCTTTCAAAACCAGAGCGATGCTAGCTAGTCATGGGGATCGTCCTTAGTTTTCTTTTTTAAATAATAATAATAATAATAATAATAATAATAATAATAATAATAATAATAATAATAATAATAATAATAATAATAGGTTGAGCTCCTAAGCCTAAAACGGGTCCAAACTCAAGTATCATCATATTATTCGATAAAAATTTTCAAATTTTGAATTAAATAGTTTGAGTCATTTGAGTTAATTAAGTTATTCGAGTTAACTCGAATAAAAATTGGTTTAACTCGAATATAAATTATACAATTTGAGTTATCCGAAAATTCAATAAGAAAAGGCAAAACTACGTTATTTTGATAAATGTTTACCTTTTCTAAAGTTAAAAGTCAAAACCATTAAGTTAAAAGGCAAATTTACATCGTTTCGATAAATATTTACTCATTAAGTTAAAAGGCAAAACCATTAAATTGTTTATGTAGTTAAATAATCTTATACTTCGTCTATTAGTTAAATAATCGGTCCATATAAACGCAACATTTAGTATAAATAATATGATTCGTTAACTCGACTCAACTTGATTTGAAAGTTTTTTACTCGATTTGATTCAATTCAAAAAAATTCAAATTGAGTCCGGTTGCTAAAATAGGATTAATCAACTCGACTAACTTAACTTTTTAACTCAATTCGACTCGATTCGATCGAATACTCACCCTTAATCACCAATAATATTAACCTCATTTAGCCAAAAAAGGCAACATTCATCCTACTAAACTATTTTCCATTGTAATGAGGAATTGGTTGTCAAATAATCAAAGGGATGTTGTTAGAGAAAAAAAGTTGTCATCCTAGTTAGGACGATTGCTGAGATGGTAGAGTTTAACTTTGGCCAATTGATATATGAAAAAGTGGTCAAACATGCAAAAAAGGTTCATGCTAGATACCCTCCACCTTTCCTTTTATCTATGTCTTACTAAACTATAATTATAGTTTTTATTGTTGTTAATGCATATTCTAGACAAAGCATTGGTGGTTAATCTACTTAACTATGTTCTAAGTTAAGTTTGTTGGATTGAGGATTGTGCTGAGGGGGGAGCTATAGGTGTTTTATTTATTTGCTTCCTGATTTGTTTGGTTTTGTTAAAAAAATTGACAAAGGAGAGTATTGTTGAGGAGAGTTTGTGACATGGCTGGCTAAGTGCCAATGGAAGTGGTCACTTCCACCATCATTGCGATAGTTTGTTATTTGTCATTTTTATAGTTGGCGATACAAATTCTTTGGGCTATGATCGATGTTAGTGTTGTGGAAGTTTTTAAGCCCATCAATAAAGAACAATCCATTTAGAGAAACACATTTAAGGACTGGATCGAATTTCATCTTGCAAATCTAATCCATTGGATTAAGGATGTTGGATTAGGACAAACTTTGAAGACTTATCACCAATAGTCCAATTTACATTGGTATTTATTATTATATTGTATTTATGCTATTTTAGCTGCTAGGAATAAAGAAAAGTATAATGAGAGAAAATATAATTTTTCTTCCCATAGTTGTGCTTGGCAAAAAAGATGGAAAAAGCGAAACTTTCCATCCATTGTTCAGTAGAGCTGAAAATTGAAATGAAATAAAATAAAACGTTTAAAAATGCATAATTTTGAACTAGCATACACCTCTCTCTCATTTTCTTTCTTTTCATCATTCTAATTTGGAAGTATTGGCTTTTATACATTAGGGTGGAAAATGGTTCTTTCCTCTCACTTTTCTTTCAAGATTTATTTATTTTTCTACTTATCCATTCCCTCCTTCTATCCCAAAACTTTTCCACCCTACCAACTTAAGTGTAATTGGTAAGAAAGAAAAGTGAGAGGAAAAAAAAATGTCTATTTTCTATCTTAATGAATAAAAACAAACCATTACAAATTACTTTTTCATAATTATGTTATTTTTTTCCACTCTTTCATATTTCTATCCTCCTAAATTTCTTTCACTTTACCAAAAATAAGGCATTGAAAAACGCCACGTTCATCTACTTTGTGGTCGTTACAGTGCTAACACGGTTATTAACAACATTAATGTGGTGCTCTAAGTCAGCGATAGTTAGCTACCATGTTAGTAAAAATAAAATAAAAATATTTTTAAAAATAAAAAATTAAAAGGAAAATTTAAATTTTTTACTAGAATGAACCTAAACACGTGGTTGTCCAAGTTCATTCGTTTCAAAGCTTAATTTTTTTTAAATTTAAAAAATTTAAAGTTTTTATAAATATGTAAAACATTATTAAAATTTAATAAAAAATTTAAAACTTAAGTCCTTAATGAATATGTCCAAATTCATTCAAGATTAGTTTAAAATATATTAAAATAATTTTTCTTTAAACATTGATATGCGTATCAATAGTTTTCTATTGCTACCTTTTAGTATGAATAAAAATAAAAAATTATTATAGAAAATATATCAATTTAAATAATTTAAATTTTATTAATCATTCGTCTAAGGATTTTTAAATGTATGAATATATCAAATTAAAATAGTGTATCTAATATTTCATTACATGTGTAGCTTAAAAGGTTTAAAAATTTGGATATGTTTGTACATCTAAAAAACTTTACACAAACAATTAATAAAATTTATTTTTATTTATTTTCTGAAATATTTTTTAATTTTATACATTCTAAAATGTACCAATAGAATTAGAACATTGATACACATATCAATTTTTAAAGCATATTAATTATTAATATTTTTTAAACTTTTATAATTTAGAAAAATTATCTTGAATGAATTTGGACATAGAATTAACTTGTAAATGGTTTTATTAATTTTAATTTTTAAATTTATTTAATATTTTATATATATTAATAATATTTTAAAATTTTATAAAATTTTATAAAATATATTATTTTTAAAAATATTATTTTTAATTTAAAAAAAAATTAATCTTCAAAACGAATGAAGTTGGTATTGCGACATCAGCAACTATTCTTTTTTTTAAAAAGTAAATATTCCTTTTAATTTTTTATTTTTGTTGACATGGAAGTTGACGTGGTATTGCCACAGAAGCAACTATCGCTAACATGAAGCACCACTTAGCGTCGTTAATGGCTACGTCAACATTGTAATAGTCAACATTAGTCAAAGGGCCTATTTAGCAAATTTTATTAGTTCAGGGCAATTGGGTGCAAAAAGTTCACAAGGGTTAATTGATTTTTTGATAAAGTTCGAGGACCAAAAATACCATTAAACCCTTCTTTAACTATTGGTATATCTTTTTCTAAGTATCGGTCAACATTAGTCAAATGGCTTATTTGGTCAATTTTGTTAGTTTAAGGGCTTAGTTGGGTGCAAAAAGTTCGCAGGGGCTTAATTGACTTTTTCGAAATAGTTCGACAGTAAAAAATACCAATAAGCCCTACTTTAACTATTGATATGTCTTTTTTAATTAATTTTACATTAGCGCATGGTACAGGCACACAATGTATGAGGTGTTTCCACGTATACATGTAGAGTGTATTTTGATACTACGGAGGAATTAGATGAAAATGTGATTATTAAGGTAGTAATGTCACCTTCTAGTAATTGCAAAGAATTATAATTTTCTAGATGCATTTGGCTAGTAGAGTGTAAGCATATTGTAGTTCTTTGTGCCTTGTTTATTAATATAAATTGTAGTTACACATTTACAAAATTTAATTTTTTTAAAGTATCAATTACTATAAATAGTTATCAATAATACTTGAGAAAAAAATTTAAACACTTAACATAAATTAAAATCAAATCATTAGTCCAAGAAAGTAACTGACAACTCAATTACTGATAAAAAAAGAACAAGAAAAATAAACATCATATGCAGCTTTATTATTGCTCTAGCATTCCATGTTTGTTGGGTTATTCTTTTTCTAACATTTAACATATACTTATTATCATCATCTATTAGTCCTTGACCAATTTCTTCATTGTTGATACAAGGTACAAAAATGGAGGTGAGTAAGGAGGAGGTAAGGCAGAGTGAGTGGTGGTTTTGTGGAGGCTGATTCACTTAAAAAGGCAGAAAGTTAGAAAGGAACAAGAGGACAAGTTGATTGTTGAAAGAGGAGATGGTTTCTTAGAGTAACTTTAAGGGTTGGAAAATCGATCCCTTCTTTATCGTTGGAAAGATATTTATAAGAGAGGTCTTCTTGTCTATTAACATGACATGATAGGATAAATGCTCAGTCCCACCAAATGTGTAAATGATATTCACGAACATGAAGGATATTCATGATGGGGTCCATTATGTTACTCATTCGATCAGTATAAGGTTGTTATGCCCATGCAGGTCCTAATGGCCTTAAGGATGTGTTCACACCAAAAAAGCAGGTGCCTAGCCTTTCTAAAGGGTTGGTGCTCCTTTGATCTTGGTGGATGGTTTGATGATAATACTCTAAAATGACATACTTTTATGTGTTAATTTCATATATATTTTGAGTATGATTATATTAAATTGTGCTTTTTATGGTTTTTATCTTGTAGGGACCAAATTGAAGGTAAAAGAAAATTTAGGGGCAAAAGCTTGAATTTAAAGATAAAATGGGCCAGCATGCGAAATAGGAATGAAGCTGTGCGAAAAATACAAAATGTGAAAGGCTTGGGGGCAAAAATTCAAAGAAGAGATTTATAAACATAAGAGTCTATTTAAATTTGAATTTTATTAGGATTATTGTTAGGATTATTATTTAAATTTAATTTCAGCTTTTATCTTTATTTATCTTTTAGAGTTTAAATAGGAACAAACTATGTTTTCTATGTACTATAAATAGAGGATGGAATGACATAACCGTCTCCCTAAAGCTCTTAGCTTTTGTTCATTTTATTATTCAATAAAATTCAATTTTATTAAGTTTATTTTTTTTCCCGAAAAGCATGAGCCACTAAACTCATCTAGCCAAAGGTTGTCAAAATTCCCCAAAAAAGGTTCATGAGGCTTAGAACCCACACTTAGCCTTCTCAACTAGTATTCATCGTTTCTCCGCATTACGAGACTGACGCTTCCATCCATGTCATTCCAAAAGTGATCTTTCCATCTTGTGCAAAGGCGGTCGCTTTGTATGTTTTGGAAAGGTTGTACAGTCGGTTCGTTAGCTTACTACGTCAGTGGTTGTCAAGCCCAAGAGACAAAATGGCATGGAATTCGCCATTGAGAAATGATGATCTAATGTAAGACAGTCTTACAAAAGTGACGGTTGGCTAGAGTCAGGTTCCTCTAAATAGTAAGTCTAAAACCTAAGTGGAGCTGGTGGTCGTAGGCGTCCTCTTCCACTATAACTAGCTTATTCTGTCATGAGAAGGATCACCTAAAAGCCTATGATTGAACCCAATGAGGATCGAGATAACTGGAGGCTGGAACCCCTCAAATCGAAGAATCCCTTCTCTCAATTCTATTTATTTTTACAATTTCAATTTCAATTTATACAATATCAATTCGTCCATATTTTTAATTCTGTCTTTTTTATTTTTTCAGGTACGACATTTTTCTTGGGCATCGACTGTGCCCGAGATCTCAAGAAACAAGAAGATGTGCAAATTTAGTCCCTAAGGATTTGACCCTACTTCCCTTATACTATTATTTCTGTTATTTTATACGGATAGGTTATTTTTGGTGCTTCCAACGACACACTAAATTTTAGCGCTGTTGCTGGGGACTAGTAACATACTAATCTTGTTTCCTTTTCTTATGACCAGATCTGCTCTAGGAATTCTTGCGTTTGATTCAGAAATAGAAAAGACTGCGAGAGCTAATCGCAAGGAAACAAAGCTACGTAAAAAGCAGTCAGAGGTGGTAGGGACTTAGAGTAACCCATCGTTGGAAATAGAAGTAGTTGACAAAGTTAAGTCTAAGGTTAACGAAAACCTGAATCTAGCACATCAACCTATGGCTCAAACAATTCGGCAATTGGTCGAAGCTCTTGCAGGACAACCACCGTTATGCATTGCGTATCCTACTATAGATACTAATTTTTAACTGAAGTCATGATTAATCCAGTTACTACCGACTTTTCACGGATTATAAAATGAAAATCCGCACAAACATCTAAAAGAGTTTCATATGGTTTGTCTTAGTATGAAACCTCAGGGCATAACTGAGGATCAAATCAAAATGCGTGCTTTCCCTTTCTCCTTAGCAGATTCTACTAGGGAATGGTTGTTTTATCTACCTCCTGGATCTATTACAACTTGGACTGATCTCCCCCGTTTGTTTATCAATAGGTTTTTCCCAACATCTTGTGCGGTTGAGTTAAAAAGGGAGACCGTTGGGATAAGGAAAAAAGATGTGGAGTCTCTTTATGACTATTGAGAGCTATTCAAGAAATTGTGTGCAAGTTGCCTACAACATGGGATAACAGAACAGTCTCTGCTCTGATACTTCAATGATGGCTTAAAGCTCATAGAGATGAATATGGTAGATGTTACTAGTAGAGGAGCATTGGTTAACATGACTCCCCAAGAGACAAGGGAATTGATATCCACGATAGCTGCAAATACTCAGCAATTCCGAGCCAATCCTAAGCCTACCAAAAGGGTTCACCAGCTAAGTATTTTAGCTTTAGAAGATAAAGTTAATCAACTTATTAATATCATGAATTATCTTTTTGCAATAAAAATAGGACCAGCCCGACCATGCAAAATTTGTGCAACACTCAAACATACAATAGACGCGTGTCCTAGTTTGTGTGATGATACTATGGCCCATTTGGATGCTGTGAGAATTTTTTCTACACCACCCCTAAGGTAATATGACCCTTATGTTAATACCTATAACCCAGGGTGGAAAGATCATCCCAAATTGAGTTACGGAGCTAACCTACAGTACAACCAACCATACCAAAACCTGATTCCACAATAGTTGTGAGATTCAATTACCTCTCTGGAAACCATGGTCAATAATTAGCAGCTAATATGCATGATTTTAAATAAAAAACCTAGGCGCCTATAAGAGAATTAACCATATCAATTGAGAAATTGAACTCACAAGGGAATCTGCCATTACAAATGGAACCTAATCCAAGACAACACGCAAATGTAGTAACAATGTGAAGTGGAAAAGCACTGGCAAGAATCTTATCAAGATTCTATCTAGAAAAAGTAAGTGAACAATGAACAGGCCTAAACAAAACCTTTATTTCCCATAATTCAACCTCCATTTCCAGAATGATTGAACCAATATCAAAAAGGTAAAGAGGAGAAAGAGATCCTAAAAACATTCAGAAATGTTGAGATCAGCATACCATTGCTGGATGTCATCAAACAAATTCTGTGATATGCCAAGTTCCTTAAAGAGCTTTACACCAACAAGCGAAAATTAACTGGAAATGAAAGAGTAAGTGTTGGTGAGAATGTATCGCGATGTTACAGCGGAATATGCCAGCAAAATGCAAAGATAGGGGCATGTTTGCAATACCATGCAAAATAGGCCACTTAGGAATCAAAAAAGCCATGTGAGATTTAGGAGCTTCCATAAATGTAATGCCTTTTTCCATTTATGAATCACTTAACGCTGGTTTTTTTTGACAAAAACAGGTGTTACCATTCAATTAGTAGACATGTCTATTTTGCATCCTAAAGGAATCCTTGAGGACGTATTAATAAAAGTCAATGGACTTATCTTTCCTGCAGACTTTTCTATGATAAAAATAGAAGAGGATAACGTTCTTGGGTCTTCAGACATCTTGTTGGGGAGACTTTTCCTTGGAACCCTCACGACAAAATTTGATAGGGAAATCGTGAAGTTTAACATTTATGATGCTATTAGTCACCCGAGTGAAATCTTGAACGCAAATCGTGTTGACAAAATTGACTCATTAGTAGAATAAACTTTTGAGCCACCTTATGAAGATAAACTTGAAAAATTTTTTGATGAAAATTTCGATTCAGGATCTATTTGCGAATCTGTTAATGAATTATTGGCTCCTATGGATACTAAACTTCTACCTTCTGTTGTGCATGCACCAGATCTAGAATTCAAACTACTTCCCGACCATCTCAAATGTTCATTTTGGATAATGATGAGACCATTATCGACTTACAAGGGATTAACCCCTTGACAGGCACACATAAGATTTTCTTGGAGGAAAAAGCAAAACCAAAGCAAGAGGCACAAGGACGATTGAACCCAAATATGGTGGATGTGGTAAAAAAGGAGAATTTCCAAGCCTATACGAATGAAATAATTAAGCTGGAACAACCCCAATACTAGTTGGGGCGTCAAGCTAACGGCATTAAACAAGAACTTGTTAGGAGGAAACCTAATTTTATTTTTATTTTATTTATATATATTATATTATTTTCTATTTTATTTTCTTTTATGTTAATAAATTTTATTCTCTCTTCTTATATCTAGGAAAATCGATGAGAAGAAAAATTAAAATTGGAACGACATCTTGAAGGAATGGGTATGTTTTAGCAAAACCCTATATTCTACCCTAATCTAGGTAGGAATAGTGCATCCTTGCTTTAAACTCACTCAAACCTACGCCTAAGCAACCACCCTACAACCAAACACCCTTCCTCTTACACTTTCAAACCCTAATTTTTCACCCATGTTCACCCAAAACTCCCTCAAGCCACCATTAGTCCTCTCCCTCACCCCCACCGATGATTTTCAAATAACCATGGCTAAGAATAGGAGCCATACCGTAACTTTCCCCTCCTTGCAACTATGCGTGAACGACAGTGACTATATGGGGAGTTTTTCTAAACCCTTTTATTTTCACCTAGTTGTTTTTTTCTTCTTCCTTTTTCTTTCACATCGAGGACAATGTGTTTTCAGTAAAGGAGAAATTCCTCATTATTTCTACTATTTTATCTTTTTTTCCTATTGTGTTCTTATTGCTACTGCCTTATGCTCATTTTTGTCCAATTTATATCCTGCCTCTTTTCATGCCTAAGATTTTAACTAGGAATTGCCCACTGTTTGACCTGCGAGCATGATTCTTGTCTATTGAGTTAGTTATGATTTTTCTAGTTTGATTTCATCCTTTATTTCAATAAGGCTAAAACAATTATGATATAATGAAGTTAACCCTATCTTGCTTATAATAAAATCGATTAAGTCTAAATGCAAAGACGACACTTAATACGAATGAATGTTAAATTTATTTTCATGACTGATAGGTAATTCCCAAAACTTATTTTTGACACTTGATTGTTTTTCCTGGTCCTCCAAAATTAAAGTTATGTTTCATTAAATAAATAATACTAATAATAATGCTTCTGTGGTTATGATCACAGCTTAAAATGTGACTGACTGAGTAACCAGGGCAAGGTGCTTGGTTTGTCATCCTACTACGCGTCAAAAGGTTGTGTGATGTGTTAGGTGACGCTCCGCTAATCGGAATTAAACAATTCCTTTTAAGAGTGGGTTGGTGCTCCTTTGATCTTGGTGGATGGTCCGGCAAGGCATCTTCTTAGGTAGACTCAATGAGAGGGTCAATGTTGTCTATACTGCTGACACATGTCCATGTGGTGGGGTATAACATTCATCATCTAAATCAAAATCTGAATATGCATCATTAAGATTATCGAGATCATTTTTTTATCTATATCATTAAGATTATCAAGATCTATTTTTTTTGTGTACTGTTTAAAGTATTGATAATTCCAATTTCACCTATAAATGGAATTCTGGAGTATAATTAGCACGATTGAACATTGTTTTTTAGACTATATTGATGTGGTTTGTTAATATGGGAAATATTTTTTAGAACAACAAATATCCTCTCAACCACATTTTGAAGCTTTAAATAAAGAGTTTGCGAGAGCCGTCTTTGGAACTTTTGTCTAGCTCTGTTATTTCAAATGATATTGTACCCCATGATATACTGCAAGAAAACCTTTTGCATTTGCATAATCAACATCTACCACATAATATTTCCTAAAAAAAAAGTAACAATTTGAATAATTTATGAGAAAATAAAATAACAGCAAGGTGATGATAATATTGATGTATTTATCAAATACAATTTTGATCTATTTTCTCTCCCAAACATCATTGTCAACATTCTAGAATTTGAGGTACAAACCAACTTTTAATCCTTCAATTATAATAGTTTTTCTCAACTTAATTTGCAGTTTACTATGTATTCAATAATAAACCAACTTTATAACCTTTTATAATATTTCGATTACTATTATTTCATGCAAATTAGATAAAAATAATAATATAAATTTTACAATATAATATTTATAAACAATGTTTTTATAAAGTGTTGAATAGCTTTTATGACGCATATGTGAAAATGCTCAAATAATAGTATAAACATTATAATACATGCTTTATAAGAAATATTTGGACGAAATTTGCTAGGTCAAAATTTGCACGAAATATTTGGACTTATGTGGCTAATAGCAAAACAATTTTGACCCAATAAGAAATATATATTTATATTTAAAAAATTTAAAATATATGTTCTAAAAAGTAAGATATTTTATTATTGTATTAAAATATTTTATAAATTTGCATAAAAATAATTTCTTAAATCATGTACTTGTGTTTGAAAAACTATAAAATAATTAGTAATTGATTGTAATTACTCTGGTAACCACCCCAACTCTCAACCCCTAAGAAGAATACTATATTTGAGGTGCTATAATTACATTTAATTTAGTGAACCCACCAATTATAATGGTTATCTAAACATATTGCACCTTTGTAATAGCAAATAATTATATTCAAATTTAATAATTATTAAATGATTTTTCAAACACTACACTAATGAATTTCTAACGTTTTGCGAAGAAATTCTTTCCTCCTTTTATTTGTTTACTACGAAGGAAGATATTTCAAAATCATGCACTTTTGGGTCCGAATTAAACTGTTTTTTTTAAATTTCCAAACAATTGAAAAGAAAATTCATGAAATTAAGTTGTTTTCAAATAATTAATTCACATTGAATTTTCAAATAAGATGTCATATTAATAATATTTCAATCATTAAAATATTATATAAGACATTTTGCCATACGAGAAAATATGAAAATACTAAAACTTAATTCAGTTTAATCTGCTCAAGGAAATGACTCTAACACTGAGCTAATTCAATTAAGCCTCTGAAATTAGCTTAACTTCATAAAATTTCTTTGCAATTTTTGGATATAAATATATATAAAAGAAAAAGAAAAAAGTTGATTGGATCATATTATTTTCCGTGAGAAATTAAAATACCAGCCAACATGCATGCATTTATTTTGTAGAAAATTAAAACCATAAAAAACGAAAAGCAAAGATTCAACTCTTTGACTATAGTAATTGTTAGGGCAAGTAAAACTTGATTCGATTCAAAAAATTAAAAATATTCAAATTTCAAGTTAATAGAATAAAGTTATTCAAGTTATTAAATACCTTTTGGTCCTTGTCAATTTTAAAATTGACAACCGGTACAAAATTACAAAGTAATCAAAATAATTTTAATTTTCAAAATATTTATAAAATTCAAAATTTTATTTATTTTTAAAAATTTATAAAAGTTTAAAAATTATAAAAAATTGTAAAGAATATATAATAAAAATTTAAAAATTTTCTAATATAATAATTTTGGAACCTAAATAAGTAAATTAATGATTCAAGTTTATAATTCTAAAGTATTTTTTTCTTTAATTTTGCTTTGAAAGAGTTTTCAAATATATATGATTTTAAATTTGTATACTTTAACATGAAATTTGTTATATTGTAGCAAGATTTTAACGTGACATGTTTAATTTTTTAATTTAACTAGGATAATTTTACTCAATTCGACTCGACTGGAATTTCATTTCACTCAACTCTATTTGAAAAAATTCCTAATCAAGTTAGGATGATAACAAATTGGACTCGTTAACTCGATTAACTCAAAATTAATTTACTCGACTCTAATATTTGCATCATTAATACTAATAACAACATGAAAATGTATACTTATCTTTTCTAATCACTATGCAGGCACGAAATGGAAATTTCCATGAGAAAAAAGTATTGCGTATGAAAAGGTAAGTTCAATAACAACAATTGGCCATAATATTTACCACATAAATCTTTGAGATTTATTAAATTATTTAATTTAGTCCCTCTCATTTTAATTTCTAAATTTTATTATCTATGTGATCCATTAGGCTTCTAATTATGTTGACAATAAATATAATTTATTTCAAAGTAGAATCTAGCCATTCATCATGACTCCAAATTGGCAAAGTCAAAATTAATTTTTTTGACAGAAACTTTGATGTCTAGTATTTATGTGTAATTAAATATTTCCATCATATACCCTGAATAAGCTAAAAGGCATGACATGGTGTCTACTTTTGTCATCCGTGTTAGACTTGCAATTCCTTATATTAACCTTGATTATTTGCCTTCACTAAGGACTTACAGTTATACAAGTCAAGAGTAAAATAGATATGTTATACCATACCTAAAACATCTTACTTTAAGCACCTATCAATACAAATCTATTTGGTGATGAATTAAAGTATGACGATCAACATGCAAGGAGAGTTTATGTCTCAAGTCTAAGAATTATTTATACTACCAATACAGGGAGTATTTCTATAAACACTAAGGTGTTTTTACCCTTTAACCTTGTATTAAGATTTGTTACTTTTACAAAAAATTGAGTTTTAAATAACATCAATTTAATAAAATATATTAAACAAGTGTAGATATAATTTCATTAAAATCTGCGAATAGAGAAAGCAACATTAATTTATCGGAAGTCCCCACTTTTTGGGTCTTAATGGTGAGAAATTTCTTAGGTTAAAATAAATTCCATCACGACTGAACCAAAAATTCCCTTTAGTCATAATTGGGGCCACAATTAAACACGGAATCGTCTTTGTCAAGGCTTGGGGCCATAATTAGGCACTTAGTACACCTCACCATGTACAAGGTGTTCCAATTTTACGACTAATGAAGTTCCAACGCTTTCTAAATGAAAATTTTGATTCCACGACAAATGCAATTTTGGATTTAAATTATATCAGACATTTCCCTTCTACAATAAAATACGAGAACACCAAAATTTAATCTAGAGAAATGGCTCTGACGCTAAATTAATTAATTAAGCCTCTGAAATTAACTTAATTTCATGAATTTTCTTTATAGGTAGCGATGGACATCCTAATTTCAATAAAAAAAATAACAATTAATCATCTTTTTTTGGTGAGAAAGTAAAATAGCAGCCAACATGCATGCATTTGTTTTGTGGAAAATTAAATTAAAACCAAGGAGGTATCATTATCAACAAATATGGACCCATATATAAGAAGATTCATTCCTTTTATTCTCTATTATTCATACTAACAACATAGAAATTTCCACGAAAAAGAAAGCACGACACATGAAGAAGTAAATTCCATTACATCGACTGAAGCAATGGTAACAACTTGCCCCTACAACAATTGCAACAAGACCTTGACTCCTATAATCAGTTTCCATAAATTCTTCAGTTTGGAAACTATAACATATATGCTACAACTGAACCTTTAGCAAACAATTAAGCTTAGGTAGTTAAACATGGCCTCATCCTCAACCTTTTCCATTATTTTAGGGATACTGCAGGCTACCATCTTTCTAATTTCCATTGCTAGAACTGTGACTATAGCAGATCCATCGCCTTTGGAGTCCGAAGCCATAGCTATGATAGAAAGTGGGTGGTGGAGTAACTATAGCAACAATGCTTCAGAACGTTGTCAGTGGCCAGGTATATCATGCAACACTGCTGGAAGCATCACCAAAATTAACATTTCTGATGTGCCCAATATTGAGGTTGGAGATAGATTTGGGAAATTGAATTTCACTTCATTTCCAAATCTTGTCCTTCTTGATCTCAGTGATCGTCCACTTGGAGGAAAAATCCCGCATCAGATAGGTAATCTATCCGCATTGAAGCAACTTGACCTGTCCTTTTGTGGTTTATCCGGTGAGTTACCTCCTTCTCTAGGAAACCTAACCCAATTAGAGTACCTTGACATTTCCTATAATTATAATATTAACGGTTCCATCCCCGCACAACTGGGGAATCTAGTGAACCTTGTCAGTTTAAATTTGAGTTGGACCAGTCTTAGTGGAAACATTCCACCGTTTCTTGGGCTATTGACCAACCTTAGGCATCTACTTTTGGATAGGAATCAATTTGATGATGGTAATAATACAATCCCTCAAAATTTGTGGAATTTGAGGGGTCTTGAGACTTTAAGCCTAAGTGGTTGTGGAATTGTTGGTCCAATCCCTTCTGCTTTGGGTCAGTTATTAAATCTCAAATCTTTAATTCTTTGGGCCAACAAAATTAATGGATCTATTCCATCTGCAGTTGGATTCTTATCAAACTTAACTTATTTTGATGTCTACGACAACAGACTGTTTGGTTCAATACCTTTTTCCTTGTACCAATTAACCAATTTGGAAACTTTGTACCTTGGTAATAACCAGCTTGAAGGTTCCATCCCTCAGAATATTGAAAAGTTAATGAACATCAAGGTTTTAAGCATCACTAATACTAGTATTACTGGTCATATTCCCTTAGCTTTGTGTCGTTTGACAAAATTGGAATATATTAACCTTCACGAAAATCAAATCAGCGGTTCAATCCCTTCTTGTATTGGTAAGTTGTTCAACTTGCGCATATTGTATCTTGATTCAAATCTATTCGAAGGTCTTATTCCCGAAGAGATTGGGAATTTAGCAAATTTAACTTCATTAAGCCTCTCCCAAAACAAGCTGAGTGGTTCAATCCCTGCAGAAATTGGTAGGCTTTTTCACCTTTCAAATTTAAACCTCAGCTTCAACCAACTCTCAGGTAGTGTCCCTATCTTGTTTGCCACTAAGCTTCGCATTATCGATGCTGGAAATAATTGTAACAAGATTTCTCCCGATCCATTTGAAGGCAATAGTCGTTTATCACCCTATATATGTCCTCCTCCAGTAACCAACAAAACCAACTGCAGTAGAACTCCTTACTATATCAAAATATTCCTCCCAATTGCCATCTTCTCCACATTCTCCGTTTTGGGATGCTTTCTATTTTCACGGTTTAAACTCAAGAATAACTGCGTCGATGTACAACCGACGAAGAATGGGGATTTGTGTTCCATATGGAACTATGATGGAAAGATAGCATACGAGGATATTGTTGCAGCAACAGAGGATTTCGACTTTCGATACTGTATAGGAGTTGGTGGTTATGGAAGTGTTTACAGAGCGCAACTACCTTGTGGTAAAGTAGTTGCCTTGAAGAAACTTCATCGTTTAGAAGCTGAAAATCCAGCTTTTGACAAGAGCTTCAGGAATGAGATCAAGTTTCTAACAGAAATACGACATCGAAGCATCGTGAAGCTTCATGGGTATTGTCTACACCGACGGTCCATGTTTTTGATCTATGAATACATGGAAAAAGGGAGTTTGTTCTGCAACCTAAGAGATAAAGCGGAAGCTGTGGAAATGAATTGGACAAAAAGAGTGGAGATCATCAAAGGCATAGCGCATGCTTTGTCTTACTTGCACTATGATTGCAGCCCTCCAATAGTTCATCGAGACATATCAAGTAACAATGTTCTTTTAAACTCGAGCTTTGAGGCCTTTGTAGCTGACTTTGGGACTGCTAAAATGATGGATCTCGAATCATCCCATCAGACCATTATTGTGGGCACATGTGGTTATGTAGCTCCAGGTGGTTTTCTTTGCTTCGTTTTGATGACATTTTCTTTGGAATTTATAAAATTAATTGAACATATAAATGATTTTTTTTATCTGGGTTTTCGTATGCAGAACTTGCCTATACGATGGTTGTCACCGAAAAATGTGATGTATACAGTTTTGGAGTGGTGGCACTGGAAACGTTAATGGGAAAACATCCTGAAGAATTGTTACCATGGTTGTCATCATCAACTTCTTTGGTAAATACGAGGCTGATTGATGTGCTAGACAACCGTTTACCACTTCCGACAAGCCAAGTGGTTGCACAAAATCTTGTTCGCATTGCTACTTTGGCATTCGCCTGCCTAAATCCGCAACCTAGGTCTCGACCAACGATGAAAGAAGTGTGCGAAGAGTTTCTTTGTGGCCAAACGTCCTTGGGAGTTCCCCTTCGGATGATCTCTTTGTTACAACTTGTGAACTGTGAAAAGCATATTGGAGGCAAAACTGGAACTTGTAATGTTTAAACTCCATGTGGTTGTTGTTGACTAGATATTGTTTATCATGCTTTGATGATTTGTTTGTAAACCATATCCTGTGTTATATATGATGGAATGAATTGCAATGTTCAATAAATATCTTTATTTGATTGTTTTACACAACATAAATTCGACAATTTGATCCAAATATTCAAACACCATCCTAATAGCTTCCTTCAGTTTCGTGCTTCTTTCAAGCATGAAGGACCAAGTCAAAGGATAAATAAAATATAAGTAAATTAATGGTGAATTAAAGCAACAAAATGCAATCAATACATAGATTAAGAATTCTCCTGAACTAACTATAATTCATTAAACAATCTCTCCACTTATGTAATGGAAGTGAGATTACACAGATCTAACATCCAAACTTAAAAAGCAACAAAAGGGGTCAAAATGGAGCCAGCACAAATTCCAACATTTTTTTTTCCATATCAAGCACATTGCTTGGTAGAGTTAAAAATTGAAATGAAAGAAAATAAACATTTAAAAATGTATAATTTTGAACTAACATACACCTCTCTCTCATTTTCTTTCTTTTCATCATTCCAATTTGGAAATATTGGTTTTTATACATTACGATGGAAAATGATTCTTTCCTCTCACTTTTCTTCCATATCAAGCACATTCAAATTAAAATATTTATTTAATTTTTATACATCCTAAAATGTACAAGAACATTAATACACATATCAATTTAAAAAAAGATTAATTTTAATATTTTAACCTTCAGATAATTAAGAAAAAAATGTCTTGAATGAATCGGACATAGACTTAACTTATAAATGGTTTTATTAATTTTAATTTTTGAACTTTATTTAATAACTTTATAATTTTGAATTTTTTTACAAATTTATAAAATTTTAAAAATTAATTTTTAAAATATTTTTAATTTAAAAAGTTTTAAGCTTCAAACGAATGAACTTGGTACTGCAACATCATCAACTATTCCTTTTAAAAATTAAATATTCCTTTTTTTTGACATGGCAGTTGAAATGGTACTGGTACATCAGCAACTATCACTAACATGAAGCGTCATGTTAGCGTCGTTAATGGTTACGTCAATATTGTAACGGTCAACATTAGTCAAATGGCCTATTTGGTCAATTTTGTTAGTTAAGTGACTCAATTGGGTGCAAAAAATTCATAGGGGTTTAATTAATTTTTTTTGAAAAAGTTCGAGGACCAAAAATACCATTAAGCCCTTCTTTAACTATTGATATATCCTTTTCTATGTATCGGTCAACATTAGTCAAAGGGCCTATTTGACCAATTTATTAGTTCAGGGGCTCAATTGAGTGTAAAAAGTTCACAGGGGCTTAATTAATTTTTTTTTTTAAGTTTGATGAGCAAAAATACCATTAAGCCCTTCTTTAACTATTGATATGTCTTTTTTAATTAATTTTACATTAGCGCATAGTACAGGCACCCAATGTAGAGTGTATGGGGTGTTTCCATGTATACATGTAGAGTGTATTTTGATACCACAAATGAATTAGATGAAAATGTGATTATTAAGGTTGTAATGTCACTTTCTAGTAATTACAAAGAATTATAATTTTTTAGATACATTTGACTGATAGAGTGTAATTATATTGTAATTCTTTTTATCTCTCCACTTATGTAATGGAAGTGAGATTACACAGATCTGGGCTACGTAACATCCAAACTTAAAAAGCAACAAAAGGGGTCAAAATGGAGCCTGCACAAATTCCATCAAACTCTCAAAATATAATATACATTTTTTTTCTTTTTATTAGAAAAGGCCACCAATTAAATTTAATGGACTTATGAAAAAGGTTAGACCAAATATTAAAATTCGATTTAGATAATCATAATTTTTTAATTTGTACTTCAAAAATCATCTAAACATCATGGTTGAAATCAAATTTTCAATTTCTTTATTTTTTTTCCCAACCATAATTGTTGAAACCACTTTTTAAAACAAAAAAAAAGTGTCGACTTTTATTTTGAAAATGAAAATAAAAAGAACGGGAGTCGCCACCGACATTTTTTGAGGTGTGATCGGATCACTTTGCAATTCAATCGTTTTGATAAAACATTTTGATTTTATTAAAACAATGATTTTTGTCTACGGAATTCAAGAAAAACGGGTTCGGGAGTCAGTTGCATGCGAGGAAGGATTAGCAACCTCGTCATGCCCAAATTTGGTACCTAATCGATTAATTAATGTCTTAATGTCGAAAAATTGAAAATTCGAAAAGAAATTTAAAAATATAATCCTTTTGTTAAAATTACTTAAAAATTTAAAGAATGGTGTATTTTTCGTTAATCGATAAAAAGAATTATATCCCGTGAGTTAGGACACAATATCTTAAATCTTGAAACGAGAATAAACACCAAAAATTTATCATGATTGCCATCATCAACTTCTTTGGTAAATAGGAGGCTGATTGATGTGCTTGTCAACCGTTTACCACTTCTAGTTGCACAAAATCTTGTTCGCATTGCTACTTTGGCATTTGCTTGCCTAAATCGACAACCCAAATCTCGACCAAGGATGAAAGAAGTGTGCGAAGAGTTTCTTTGTGTCCAAACATCCTTGTGAATTCCCCTTCGAATGATCTCTTTGTTACAACTTGTGAACCGTGAAATGCATATTGGAGATAGAACTGAAACTTGTAATGTTTAAACTCCATGTACTTGTTCTTGATTAGATATTGTTTATCAAGCTTTGATGATTTGTTTGTAAACCAGATCGTATGTTCTATATGATGGAATGAATTGCAATGTTCAATAAACTTGTTTATTCGATTGCTTTACAGAACATAAATTCGACAATTTGATCCAAATATTCAAACACCATCCTAATAGCTTCCTTACATTTCGTGCTTCTTTCAAGCATGAAAGACCAACTCAAAGGATAAATCAAATATAAGTAAAATAATTGTGAATTAAAGCAAAAAAAAAAAATCAAATTTATAAATACAATGTTTCTTTCCTCATTTTGCATAAAGGTTAAACGGTTCAGAAGAAAGCTTTCTAAAACAGACTACACTAAATATAACCAAACCATTTTGGAAAGAGGGAAAGATGCTTAGGGGTAAGGTCTTTTAATTTTTTTACATTATCTATAATAATTCAATTTGATTTAGTTTATTTATAATAATTCAATTTGATTTAGTTTATTTATTTTATATTAATTTTAAGTTTAGGGTTTTGCACTTATTTTAATAGATTTTTGGATATTATTTGATAAACTTTGACTTTTATATAAGGCTTAGAATTTTTAGTCCTCAGATGAAGGGTTCAGAAATAAAGCACAAAGAAGTATTTATAAAGTGAAACTATGAAGAAAACACAGTAGTCACTAGGGATAATAATATAATATAATCATCTCTTCCAACTTCGGCTTCAGTATAAATGATCTTTCATTCAACCAACAAGCCATGTCTCTTGGGCTATATCAGATGAAATTTTGTAGAAATCAAGGTCGTATTTCATCACTACTAAGCTCTCTTTCACCTTCCTGTTTTCTTCTTCCATTAAAGACCTCAAATTTTTTCTTTTTTCCTCGTCTTTCCTCTTGCACTCTTGTTTGTCTCCTTGATCTTCCTCGTCCTCTTCGACCCTGTTAGCTTCTTCTAACCAGCTCTTAGCAGGAGCGGATCGACAATGCATAAGCAAGAGAGCATTTGTAGGTGGGACTGCAGCAGCTTGATCATCAACATGATCGAGGGAGCATTTACCAGCAATCACAATTCTTAATATCAATCTGCAAGTCTGAGAAGATAGCAGATTTAAAAAACCTAACTATCTGCTTAAAGGTCAAAAGTCAAATGCTGAGTTGGTTATAACATGTAATTAAGTAATGAAACCTGCATTTATAATTTATTGAAGGAATCAGGCTGCCACAATATCTATAAATGATTAAGTTCAAGCTATACAAATTATATTAAAAATAAGATGATCTTTACAAAAAATTAAAAAAGAAGGCCCTTTTCACCGGCAGTAACATGTAATTAAGTAAACCATGTATTTTTCTGTTTCTTAATCTTAGCCTGAACTTCCATTTGCTTGCCAATATTTCTAGAAAATGATTTACTTTCTAGAAATGATTTACTTTTTTCGTGTTTGGATGAATATGTGTAAAATATTTTCTGTTCTTTGACAGATTTCCTGAAAATATTTCAAAAAACTGTTTTAAGTGAAACATATATACATTTCAGAATTTAATTGGGTTTATTTTATATCTATCAATAAATTTATATTTTACATTATTTTTACATATATTTCAACCACAATATCATTTCTCACCTCATTCTTATTTATTTATTTTCTAATTTAATTATAAGGAAAAAATTCTATTTTTCATTGTTTTTCATTTTGCACTTTTGATTTTCAAACTTCTAGTTTTGAATATAAAAATAAAAATTCATTTAATAATTATATTTGAGTGTGATTATACATTATTGGTAACTTGTAAATGCACTATTTTTAGTTTTTCACTTTACCCATAATTATTTATTAAAATAATTTTATAAATATATTTTTTTAATATAAAATATATTCATTCGGGAGTCTTACCATATAATATCCACATACATGTTATGGCTTAGGTTTGGATAATATTAGACTTTGGATTAACAGGAACGATAGAAGAAATTGATGTTGTCAAGTTGCACCATAGAAACTTTTATATTCTCCTCCAATGTAAACAAACCAAAAACTACTTTTCTATTTATCAACCACTGCACAAGTAGTGTGTATTTCTTTTGTTATACATATAAGCACAACTCCGCATATATGAATTATCTACCAAATACTCACGAAAGGCTTTTAAAAAAAATTAGTTAGTAAAGCCATCCAAGAGGGAATATGCTACTAACGTGAAACATGGAAAATTACGTAGTAAATATTTCTTTAAAAACCAGAAGAACTATAAGTGAAGGCACAATAGTTTATTGTCTCAACTCTCTATATCCCCATACCTCACTGTGCAATGAATAAAGTACATCAAGTAGGGATTTATCCCTCGCCATAAATATATCGCACTGGTCTTTGCTTTATACAAATTTCCCAAAACACAACTTTGGAATTTTAATATTTGGAACTCCTAAACTACCTGAAATAACAGTAACTTACCATGACTAAGAGCCAGTTCTTCATTGCTTTTGAGAAGTGCTTTTGAGAACTTTGAGTGTTTGGCATTGCTGTCAAAAAATGCTTTTGAAGAATAAAATGTCCATTTTAGACATGAGATTATAAAGTAGCAAATATGTATTTAAATAATGTTCAAATTAGTTAATATTATGATATTTTAGCAAAAATATAAAAAAATAAATTATTATAACTTATTGTTAATATTTTAATATATAATATTAATTTTAAATATTTCTAAGTAATTAATATTAATTATTTATAAAATTTAATTAGAATATATAAACTATATTTAAATATTTAAATATAAAAATTAAATATTTGTAATTAGATATTGACACGATTGTATTATTATAAAATTATTTTTATTTTTAATTAATATTTTTAATACATTTGTATTATTTTATTTTAAAATGTATTTGAATATATAACTCATATTAGATATTAACATAACATAGAAAACATAAACTTAACAAATTAAAATATTAGATATATTTGGATTGAAATCTTAAAAAGGGGGTAATATTCATATATCAGATATAAATACTAAAAATTTTACAATAGCATTTACAATTTAAATTGAATTCATTAAACTAGAAGCTATAGCATCTCTTGTTAATTCCATTTCAAAACCACTAAAAATATTTGATTCACCGTTATCATCACTATCATTGTCGTCGTCATCGTCATCATCACTTTGTGGCCCATGCGCATTTTCTGAATCAATATTATTCTCATATGTCGAGTTAATATCTTCGTATTCCATAAAATCTGCATCATTTCGGCCGACATGTTTTCGAATAAAATTGTGTATCGTCATTGTAGCAACAACGATCATCATTTGCTTCTCAAAACTATAACTTGGCATATCCCTTAAAATGGCCCATTTTTTTTTCAAAACACCAAAAGTTCGTTCAATCACACTACGTAATGATGAATGTGAATGATTGAATATCTCTTCTTTACCAGAAATCGGTCTACCTCTTCGGAAGTCAGGTAAATGATATCGTTGACCTCTATATGGTCCAAGATAAACTTTCATTTGAGGATATCCAGAATCAACAAGATAATATTTTCCTACAAGTCATAATATAACAAACAATTAATTCAAGAATTTTTTTAATAAAAAAAATCAATTAAAGAACTTATACTTTATTATTTAAAAAATCACATATAAATAAAATATCTAACCATTTGGAGGGTGCGGAAATTTGTATTTTGGATCTCGAATTGCATCAAGAAATATTCTAGTGTCATGTGCCGATCCTTCCCATCCAGCCATGACAAATGTGAAACACATATTAAAATCACATACTGCCATAACATTTTGAGTCGGGATACATTTTCTTCCAATATAGGGAATTTGTTCATTTGGGGGAAGAATAGCCGCAATGTGAGTACCATCAATTGCACCTATGCAATCCTGAACAAATAATCATATTACTCTCGTGCATATTTTTAGTCGACCAAATATATTAAAATATAATAATATAAAATTAAATTTTAACCTTAAAATGCGGCATATATCTAGAATCATTATGTATTTGTTCGGGTATTGAGCTAAAAAAAGATCTTCAGGTGCAATTAGATCAGTGGCCATCCTTGAAACTTTCTCAAGCACAACTGCAAAGTATCGACTTATTGTTGATCCAGACATTTGAAATCTTTCTCGACATTGGGAAACTTTTGCACCGGTGCCCAAGATGTATAAAAAAATTCCCAACATTTCAGTAGAAGATATGTTTCTTGAAGTTTGCAAGTTGTATCTTGTCTCCAAAACTCTCAGCAAACTTGTGAATACCATTTTAGACATCCTAAAATTAATCATACAACGTGATTCGTGACCGTCAAGGACCTCCCGGATCCATGTCTCACCTGACTGTTTTGAATCCATGCATGGTTGCCTCAATATATACTTCTCGTAATATAATTGCACGGAAGAAGATGCAACAGCAAATATTTGGTTAAAACATTCTATACGTTGTAACATCTCTTTCTTTTCCCTTCCATCATCACTTTCTTCACCGCTATAATCCTCAACTATACTCATCACCGTGAATAAATTTTATATCCAAAATCACATATAAACAACCATTAATAAAACTAATTTAATAAAAAATAAGTGGAACATAAATTCAATATCTAAAGACCAAACATAAACAACTATTAATAAAACATAATTGATACACATAAATTCAATATCCAAAAACTAAACATAAATAAAAACATAATTCGCTTAAGCCATTATAACTAGAAGATTACACATAAATAGATATCTTTGAACCCTAGAGGATCAGAAAATTTTCAACTATCCTCCATTTCCGTCTTAAGCCACAAAGCTCTAATCTTAGGATTAATTGATAAAAACATAATTCGCTTGTCCTTATTGAGCAATAATCTAAGTGCGAAAAAGTATAGCGGATTAGCTTCTGGAACTTCTTCCGACATGCTGTCAAGCATTTTGACTGCTTGTGGAATACCATATGGATCCATAACAGGAGTCAAACTAGATGTGGCTTGACTCATATTGTCAGTTGCATTGCATAGTTTTTCTATTTGACTGGACAATCTTGCAGCTCCTCCAATTTGCTTTGAGGATTTCTTTCTTCCAGTTTTAAAATGTGAACTTGACGTCTCAGGATTTTTTCTTTTTTGACTGTTTCCATCAATTTGAACATCATTTGAAATGTGAACATCATTTCTCATATTTTCTTCTTCACTCTCTTCAGGTATTTCGTTGTTAACATCCTCAAAAAAATCACTACGGAGTGTACCAAAAGAAGGTGCCCATGCTTTATCACCTGTTGCAACTATCCCCATGAACATTTGATCCAACTTTCCTTCGAATTCAGGATCAATGCCCGATGTTTTAAATTTTTTAGCTTCAGGCACAACCTGCATATAAAATGATTGATTAATAATAGTAATTGGCAATAATCTCATAAACAAAAAAAAAATATTTAGAATTTGGAAAGTACCTGGAGCCTACTCTCCCACCATTCATCAGATGCATCAACGGTTCTTTTTATAGGATTCCACCCTAAACCAGTATCTTCGCCTTTAAGTTTCTTCCAAGCTTTCCATTCTTTTTTTAGGGCATCCCACCTATTTTTAAGTTGTCTCTGTGAAAAACCCTTACCCGTTTCTTTCTCAAAGTTGGTCATTATTTTCAACCATCCATCTTTTGTGAAATGAGTACCAGGCCTATTGCCTTTTAATATCTCTTTAATACAAATATCACAAAATATGTCTGTCAATCTCTTATCCCACATTGCTTTCACTTTTTCATCACTAACTTCAATCGCCGAAGTACTCATCTATTGTGTATGCGAACAGATTCGTTTCAGCCAGTAAAGCAATGAAGAAAATCAAATGTCACATAAATATATATGTTTACATGTGTCTCAAAAATTTAACTATATACATGAACAAAAAACAGTATCAAAAAACAGCATCATAGTCTATTTTGGGATTTTATGTTTCTCATTTTCTTATATGTTTGGACCTAACAACTGACGTTTTTCTTATATGTTTGGAGCTACATGCAAATTTCATCATCCTAGAGACAAAGCTGAATAGCCATATCATGCATGTTTCATGCAAGTTTATAGTCATATCATCCTAGAGACAAATTTGGAGCTACATGCAAGTTTCATCATCCTACATGCAATATTTATTTAGCAAATCCGGAAATTAATGTCATCTAGATAACTTGTCCAACTTTATAGTCATATCATGAATTGGTTTATCATTTGAATCCAATATGAAAATCACATATATAAAGACAAGGATGATAAAGTAAAATTTTTATCACTTGCTATGACTCAAACAGAACCTTCCCTCTTTTCACTTTTGAGTTATAAATTTGGTTTTGACCTTAAATATAGACTCATGAACAAAAAGTACTGCTGGATTTTTTGACCATTTTTAGCATAAAAGTTTTGTTTGATTGTTGTATAAGTTTGGACCTTGTTAACGCATGCTGTATTTCTTCAATGATTGGTTTTTAACATGTAGTTTTTTGTGTGGTTATTGGTGTTTCATAGTCTTACTGTAACTTGTATAAGTTTGGACCTTGTGTGCTTATTATCTAAGAACTGGACAATGCAAGTTCGAGAGCAACAAAATGAGAGCTTCATTCATTCTTCTTGATTTTCTTATATTTCTTTTCTCTAAAATTTTCTCATTTTACTAAAATTACAGTAAAGAAAAATTGTAGTAATTATTTCTCTAAAATTTTCTCATTTTACTAAAATTACAGTAAAGAAAATTTTCTCATTTTTCTCTAAAGGTTTTGGATCTTCGAAAACTTCAGGCTCCTCATTAGGTTCTATTATTTCTAAGTATTTTAACACGTTTGGCTCTTATAAGATTTAGTGATTTTAAAGCTTTTAACCTTTAAATGAATTTTTACTTTATTTTTATTATTAGGTTCTAACCAATAGAAAAAGTCAATCCCAGACAAAATCAATCAATATACAAAAGAAGAGAAGAAGAGAAGAAAAAGATAAACTCACCAGCAAAAGGCAGTGTAGCAGCAGAGGGCAGAGAACAGTGTAATAGCAGAGGAAACCAGCAAAGAGCAAAGAGCAGAGAGAAGTTTAGCAGCAGAGGGAACCAGCGTCGGTGTGGCTAAAATGGTAAAGTAACCAGGCAAAAGGACTTTTTGGCTGAAAAGCTAAAAAAATCTACTTCTCATCTGCCGGGAAGTCCTTTTAAGAAGCTGTCCTTTTGCTCTCAAAATGAAATGCGTTTTCCTTTGCTTTTTAATGAAAAGCGCTTTTTTAACTAAAAGCTCATCTCAGCCGGGTTGAAGAACGGACCCTAAAGTGCATACATACATATATGAAAGTTTCTCAAGCAATGATAAGATAATTAATTGTTAAAAATTTTTATTGATTTTGTGGAGAGACAATCAGACAAGTCATGTCAGATTAATGATGGGACAAAAAGGTTTTCTGGACTTTTAAAGTTATGAATGCATCTATCATGCTCAAACATTTTCAACATCTAATTTATGGCTTACATCTCAAAGAAAATAATACAAAGCATGAGGCTTAAAGATCATAATATGCACAAAAAATGTAGTGCTGAAATTTTCCTTAAGGAGGACTTCTAATGAAAGTTGTTTTAAGGAGGACTTCTAATGAAATTTTCCTTGTCAACTTTCATTAGAAGTCCTCCTTAACTTGATTTCTTGATATGCTTCTTAACTTGGTTGAAAACAACTTTTAGTAACTGCCTTAAAAGAGTGCTGAAACTAGGGCATACTTTTTGTTATCTTCTTTATGTTGGTTGATGTCACATGATGTTTGTATTGAGGGAAGGAACTATATTGAGTTGACATTGTGTTTGTTATTGTAAATTTATATATCTTTCTTGTATTCATTTAAATGCATGAATATAAGTACATAAATTTTTATGGATTTAAATTTAAATTTTAATATGTCTGTCTGTTTACATTGTTGACATGGGTGATATTATGTCATTTGCAATGCAATATTTAGGCTCTATCTGAGTCTTGTCATCTCGTCGTCCTTACCAAGTCTGCATTTTGAAGAAACTCCAAAATCTAGCTTTCCTATAGAAGGAGGTAACTCACCAGATAAACCACAATTGGACAAGTCAAGGTACTTCAATGCTGATAGATCACCTATCTGATGCGGGATTTTTCCTCTAAGTTGATGATCACTAAGATCAAGAAGGACAAGATTTGGAAATGAAGAGAAATTCAGTTTCCTAAATCTATCTCCAACCTCAATGTTCGGCGCATCAGATAAGTTAATTTGGGTGATGCTTTCAGCAGTGTTGCAGGTTATACCAGGCCACTGGCAACGTTGTGAAGTATTGCTGCTATGGTTACTCCACCACCTGCTTTCTAGCAGAGCTATGGCTTCGGACTCCAATGGCGATGGATATGCTGCTGTCACAGTTGTAGCAAAGGAAAGAAGGATGGTAGCCCACAGTCCCCCTAGAATAACAGAAATGGTTAAGGATGAGGCCATGTTTAATCTGGTAAGGATTTTGTGGTAGCTTATATGTTATGGTTTCCAAACTGATGAATTTAAAGGAACTCATCAAAGGATTCGAGGTCTTGTTGCAATAGTTGTAGGGGCCAGTTATCGTCATTGCTTCAGTCCTTGTCATGGAACTTAATTCATCATTCGCAATGCTTTCTTTTTCATGGAAATTTCTATGTTGTTAGTATCAATAATGCAAATACTATATTATAGGATTGAATATTTGCTCTTCCTATTAGGGTGAACAAAACTTATTCAACTCGAAAAAATTGAAAAAAATTCGAATTTCGAGTTAAACGAATCGAGTTATTCGAGTTAATCGAGTTATTCGAATCAACTCGAATTTTTTTTCAAATTTCGAGTTCGAATCGAGTTGAGTTTTCGAATTCGAATAACTACAATAATTCGAATAATTCGAATATCAAACTATAATATTTTACATTTTTACCCCAAACTCTCAAACTTTTTTACTTTTCCCTCAAAACTTTTACTCCTTCCCACTTTCCCCCAAAACTTTTACTCCCCTCCCCTCCCCTCCCAACCCCCAATCTACCCAAAATCTGTTTTCCACCAAAATTTTACTCTCCTATTTACTTTTTCTCAAAATTTTACTCCCAAAAACCCTCAAAACATTTTATTTTCCCTCAAAATTTTTATTCTCTCCCACTTTTGCCCTAAAACTTTTATTCCCATCCCATCCCACCTCCCATCTCCCATCTACCCCAAACCTTCTCCCCTCCAATTTTTTTTTAAATATTTTCCCTCCAAAATTTTACTCTCCCCTATTTACTTTCTCTCAAACTTTTATTCCCCAAAACTTTTATTTTCCCTTAAACTTTTACTTCTCACTCTTTACTCTCAAATAAAAATCAAAATTATCAAAAAATCACTAAACATAAATAGTAATAATTTTATTTATATATACTATTTATATTATTCAATTAAATTTCACATTTTATATTATTTATATTATTGAATTGTTTAGTCATATTAAATATTTATAGTAAAATTGAATTATTAATTATGCCATAAAATATCCGTGTTAAAATTTTATATTGGTATCAATTTTATATTTTATTTTTAAAATAACTTTTATTAAAAATCATATTTTTACATTTAATATATTTTTAATTTCAAAATACATAGTGACAAGAATATGAAGATAATTGAAACAACTAAGCAAGCAAAGAAGCTAACCAATATATAAAAATTAATAAATAAATTATGAGGTGATGAAAGTTAATAAAAATTTGATTAAGGTGGACAAATTTTATTACGATGAGTGATAGTGATTGCAATGACCCAAAATTATTTTTTAAAATTTAACCCGAACAAATATATTCGATTCGATTCGAATTCCATCTCACTCGACTCGATTCGAGAAAACTTCAAATAGAATTCTATCTCACTCGACTCGATTCGAGAAAACTTCAAATAAAGTTAATATGATTAACTCAAAAATTTTCGATTCGATTCGATTCTATCGAATGCTCACCCTACTTCCTATGATCCATATTTCTTGATAATGATACCTCCTGATTTGAATTTTCATCAAAAATATATGGACGCTTGTTTCTAGATATATTAATTTCTCACGGAAAATTCATACATAATTTAACTTTTAAAAAAATAATTTTTATACAAGTTCAAGTTAAAAATATATATATTATAAGCATAAATACACATGCGAATTTGGGATGATTATGAATAAAAATTTCTAAAATCATATTATAAGTTCTAAAAATTATATTATATATTTTTTTGATATTTTATAAAATTACTAAAAGAATTATATTATTTAAATCCTAAAAAGTTTCTAAAGTTATAGCAAAAGTATATTATAAAAAAATTGTTATAACCTAACATAAATTATTTTTCTTGTTATTTTTATTAGTAATCGTATTATTGATTATTTTCTTGGACTAACATATTAAATATGATGATTTTATTTTAATTTTTGTCACTTGTTTAGAAATTTTTAATTGTACTAATAATTTATTATAGTAATTAATATTTTAAAAATTTATATTAAGTAACTATGTAATTATAAATTATAAATTACAATTTGTACTACTGAAATATGATATAGGAAATTACGATCTAATTACACTCTGTCACCAAACATGTCTAGGAAATCATAATTCTTTGTAATTATAAATCTTTTGTAATTACTACTTAATAATTACACTTTTATTACGTGTTGTCGAAACAAATTTTTGCAATTGCTTGGAAAAAATAAAGAGCTTAATTTGAATCCAAAGCAGCATTATTTTGAAAATATTTCCTTTCTCATTGAAATCAAAAGTTTCATGCAAAAAACATTGGAAATTCATTATACGGAAAACTGGAACACCCCGTGTAGATCCCATGACAACCACGTTTCCATCTTTGATTCGGTTTAACAATTTAAAGATGTTGATTTAATTGTGGCCCAAAGCCTTTTCTATCATTTTGTGGATATACTTTTCCATTAACTGCCTAATTTTCCACAGAAGATTAAAGAATTGAGCTATCGTCTTCAGTTTCTATATATGAAATTTCTCATCCATTAAAACTCAAAAAGTCGAGACTTCAAACAAACTAATGGTGTTTTCTTTATTAACATTATATCTATGTTTATATAATATATTTTATTAAATTGGTGTTACGAGTTAATTCGATATCAATTCGGTCGAAAAAATTACTTAAAAATCAGTTTTCTAATAAAGTAATGAATATTAATATAAGGTTAAAGGGTAAAAAACATCTTAGTAAAAAGTTAAAAATCAATTAAGTTCATAATAGAAAATGGACCCAATTGAGCATTCAATGAGCAAAAAATCAATTGGCTCTTTTGTTAACGAAAACGGTTGTTGACTGATTTTATCAATATTGGTTGTCGATGTGGTTGGCGGAAGCTATGACAAGTTTATATGCGACATGCCATGTGGAAGTATGTTGATGTTGCTTGTCAAGTTATTAGAATATTTTTAAAAATGTAAAAGTTATAAAAAATTATAAAAATTATTACAAATATAAAAAATAAAATATAAATGATTTTTAAAGAGTTCCGAAAACATTATAAAATATAACTTGACTCGTTATGAGATTTCCATTTGGTATTTCACCCAAATGTCTATAGAAATACTCCCATGTATTGGTAGTGTAAATAATCCTTAGACTTACACAAACTCTCCTTGTATGTTGACCGTCATACTTTGATTCATCACCAAATGGATTCACATTGATAGGTGTTTAAAGTAGAATGTTTTAAGTATGGTATGACATACGAAAGTGATGGAGTGGTTCAGAAAGGACTCATCACCCTAAGTGATATGAGGGGACATCTTTTTTGCTCTTGACTTGTATCACTACAAGTCTTTAGTGATGGCCGATAATCAAGGTTAATACAAAGAATTGCAAGTCTGACATGGATGAGCAAAGGTAGACACCATGCCATGCCTTTTAACTTATAGGGATATATGATGGAAAGATTGAATTACACATAAATACTAAGCACTAAAAGTTTTTGTCGAAAAAAAATTAATTTTAACTTTACCAATAATTTGGGTCATAATGAATTTCATTTTTTTAATTGAATAGATTATATTTATTACCAGCGTAACGGGTGACACACGAAAAAGACCTAGTCGTAGCGTATGCGTTATAGTTTCCAAACTGATGGATTTCTATAGGAGTCAATGTCTTTTTGCAGTTGTTGTTATTGCTTCAGCCGATGTCATGGAACTTACTTTTCATACGCGATACTTCTTTTCATGGAAATTTCCATTTCGTGCCGGCATATTGATTAGAAAAGATGAGTATACATTTTTATGTTGTTATTAGTATGAATGATGCAATTACTAGGGGTGAGTGTTGGATCGAATCGAGTAAAATAATTTGAGTTGACGACTCTCATCTTATTTTTCATTCTAATTCAATTTGAAATTTTTTCAAATTGAGTTGAGTGAAATGAAATTGAGTCGAGCCAAATTGAATGAAATTATTTGAGTTAAATTAAAATTTTAAACATGTCACATTAAATCTTACTACAATATAATGAACTTCATATTAAAACTTACAAATTTAAAACCATATATATATATATATATATTTTAAAACTCTTTTAAACAAAATTAGAGACTTTAGAATGACTAAACTGGATTAAGTTTTATGAAGTTAAGCTAATTTCAGAGGCTTAATTGAATTAGCTCAGTGTTGTCATTTCCTTCAGCAGATTAAACTGGATTAAGTTTTAGTATTTTCATATTTCTTGTATAAAGCAAAATGTCTTATATAATATTTTAATGATTGAAATATTATTAATGTGACATCTTATTTGAAAATTCCAATGTGAATTAATTATTTGAAAGCAACTTAATTTCATGAATTTTCTTTGCAATTGTTTGGAAATAATAAAAATCAGTTTAATTTGGACCCCAAAGTATATGATTTTGAAAATTTCAATATGAATTAATTATTAGATTTGAGTGTAATTACTTGCTATTACAAAAGTATAGTATGTTTGGCTAACTATTGTTATTGATGGGTCCATTAAATTAAATGTAATTATAGCACCTCAATTATACTATTCAATTTTTAGGGAGTTGAGAGTTGGGGTAATTACGAGTAATTACAATAAATTACTAATTACCCTATAGTTTTTCAAACACATGTACATGATTTAAGAATTTATTTTTTATACAAGTTTATAAAATTTATTTTAATACAATAATAATAAAATATTTTATTTTTAGAACATATATTTTATATTTTTAAAATATAATTATATTTTTTAGGTCAAAATTGCTTTGCTATTAGACATATAAATTCAAATATTTCGTGCAAATATTAGATTTGAGTGCAATTACTTGCGATTGCAAAGGTGTGGCATGATTAGAAAACCATTGTGATTTGTGGGTTCACTAAATTGAATGTAATTATAGCACCTCAATTATAATATTCAATTCTTAGGGGTTGAGAGTTGGGGTAATTACTCGAGTAATTACAATAAATTACTAATTACCCTATAGTTTTTCAAACACATGTACATGATTTAAGAATTTATTTTTTTATACAAGTTTATAAAAGTTATTTTAATACAATAATAATAAAATATTTTATTTTTAGAACATATATTTTATATTTTTAAAATATAATTATATTTTTAGGTCAAAATTGCTTTGCTATTAGACATATAAATTCAAATATTTCGTGCAAATATTAGATTTGAGTGCAATTACTTTTAAGAAATTATTATATTTTATATTTTATTAGTTATTATAGTTTTTCAAACACACGTACATGATTTAAGAAATTATTTTTATAGAAGTTTATAAAATTATTTTAATACAATAATAATATATTTTAAGTTTAGGACATATATTTTATATTTTTAAATATAATTATATATTTCTTATTGGGTCAAAATTGCTTTGCTATTAGACACATAAGTCAAAATATTTCGTGTAATTTTTTTTTTTGTGATTTCTCTATCTATCTACCTAAGCAAGCCCGGTAACTAATCATAATTAGATTTATCAAGTTGGTTATAAAGTTGGGTCAAAATATTATAAAAGGTTATAAAGTTGGTTTATTAGTGAACACATAGTAAACTGCAAATTAGATTTATAAAAACTATTATAATTGAAGGATTATAAAGTTGATTTGTGACTCAAATACTAGAATGCTAAGAATGATGTTTGAGAGAGAAAATAGATCAAAATTGTACTTCATAAATACATTAATATTATCATCACCTTGCTGTTATTTTATTTTTCTCGCAAATTATTTAAATTGTTACATGTTTTTAGAAAATATTATGTGGTAGGTATTGATTATGCAAATGCAAAAGGTTTTTTTTGCAAGATATCACGGGTATGATATCATTTGAAAGAACGAGCTAGACACAAGTAACAAACACGGCTCATAAACTCTTTATTCAAAGCTTTGAAATGTGGTTGAGAGGATATTTGTTGTTCTAAAAAATATTTCTCATATTAACAAACCACATCAATATAGTTTAAAAACAATGTTCAATCGTTCTAACTTGTTGTATACTTCACAATTCCATTTATAAGTGGAATTGGAATTATCAATACTTTTAAATAGTAAATGAAAAAAACATAGATCTTGATAATCTTAATGATACATATAAAAATGATCTCGATAATCTTAATGATGCATATTCAGATTTTGATTTAGATGATGAATGTTATACCTCGCCACATGGACACGTGTCAATAGTATAGACAACATTAACCCTCTCATTGAGTCTGCCTAAGAAGATGTCTTGCCAGACCATCCACTAAGATGAAAGGAGCACCAACCCTTTAGAAAGACTAGGCACCCTTTTTTTTTGGTGTGAACACATCCTTGAGGCCATTAGGACTTGCATGGGCGTAACAACCTTGTATTGATCGAATGAATAACATAATGGGGCCCATCATGAATATCCTCTATGTTCATGAATATCCTTTACACATTTGGTGGGACTGAGCATTTATCTTGCCATGTTATGCTAATGGACAAGAGGACCTCTCTTATAAATACCTTTCCAACTATGAAGAATGGATCGATTTTCCAACCCTTAAAGTTACTCTAAGCAACCGTCTCCCCTTTCAACAATCAACCTATCCTCTTGTTCCTTTCTGGCTCTCCGCCTCTTTAAGTGAATCGGCCTCCACAAAACCACCACTCACTCCACCTTACTCCCCTCCATTGTTGTACCTTGTATCAGCAATGAAGAAATTGGTCAAGAACTAATAGATAATGATAAGAAGTATATGTTAAATGTTAGAAAAGGAATAACCCAACAAACATGGAATGCTAGAGCAATAATAAAGTTGCATATGATGTTTATTATTCTTGTTCTTTTTTATCGGCAATCTGTTGTCGATTACCTTCTTAGACTAACATAACCTGATTTGATTTTAATTTATGTCACTTGTTTAAAAAAATTTCTCAGGTATTTTTGATAACTATTTATAGTAATTAATACTTTTTAAACAATTTAAAATTTGTAAATGTGTAATTACAATTTATATTACTAAACAAGGCAAAAAGAATTACAATATAATTACACTCTACTAGCCAAATGCATCTAGAAAATTATAATTCTTTGCAATTACTAGAAGGTGACATTACTACCTTAATAATCACATTTTCATCTAATTCCTTTGTGGCATCAAAATACGCTTTACATGTATACGTGGAAACACCCCGTACATCGTGTGCCTATACTATGCGCGAATGTAAAATTAATTAAAAAAGACATATCAATAGTTAAAGCAGGGCTTAAAGGTATTTTTGATAGTCGAACTTTTTCGAAAAAATCAATTAGGCCCCTGTGAACTTTTTGCACCCAACTGAGCCCTTAAACTAACAAAATTGACAAAATAAGCCCATTAACTAATGTTGACCGATACTTAGAAAAAGAAATATCAATAGTTAAAGAAGGGTTTAATGGTATTTTTGGTCGTCAAACTTTTTCAAAAAAATCAATTAAGCCCCTGCGAACTTTTTGCACCCAATTGAGCCCATGAACTAACAAAATTGGCCAAATAGGCCCTTTGACTAATATTGACCGTTACAACGTTGACGTGGCCATTAACGGCGCTAACGTGGTGCTTCATGTTAGAGATAGTTGCTTATGTGGCAATACCACGTCAACTGCCATGTCAACACAAATAAAAAATGAAAAGGAGTATTTAAATTTTTTTACAAGGAATAGTTGCTGATGTCGCAGTACCAAGTTCATTCGTTTCGAAGCTTAATTTTTTTTAATTTAAAATAACATTTTAAAAAACTAATATTTTTAAAAATTTTATAAAATTTTAAAATATTATTAAAATTTATAAAATATTAAATAAATTTAAAAAAATTTAAAAATTAATAAAAACCATTTACAAGTTAAGTCTATGTCTAAATTCATTCAAGACAATTTTTCTAAATTATACAAAGTTTAAAAATATTAAAATTAATCTTCTTTAAAAAATTGATATGTGTATCAATGTTCTAATTCTATTGGTACATTTTAGAATGTATAAAAATTTTAAAAAATATTTCAGAAAATAAATAAAATAAATATTATTAACTGTTTGTGTGAAGTTGTTTTAAATGTATGAATATATCCAATTTTTAAACTTTTAAGCTACACATGTAATGAAATAATAGATACACTATTTTAATTGAATATATTCATACATTTAGAAAATCTTTAGACGTATGATTAATAAAATTTAAATTATTTAATTTGATTTATTTTCCAATTTTTTATTCATCCTAAGAGGTAGCAATAGAAAAATATTGACACACATATCAATTTTAAAGAAAATTAATTTTAATATATTTGAAACTAATCTTGAGTGAATTTGGACATATTCATTAGGGACTTATGTTTTAAATGTTTTCATTAAATTTTAATAGTGTTTTACATTTATAAAAACTTAATTTTTTTAAATTTAAAAATTTAAGTTTTGAAACGAATGAACTTGGACAACCATATGTTTAGGTTCATTCTAGTAAAAAATTTAAATATTCCTTTTAATTTTTAATTTTTTTTGACATTGTCGCTAACTATCGCGACATAGGCGCCACGTTAATGTTGTTAATGGTCGTGTCAAGACCTTTGTGACGACCATAAAATAGATGAAACACCTATAATTATACAAAAAGGACAATTTTCCATAAAATAGGTAAGTAGTTTTCTTTTTCATTTGACTGAAAAAAGTATTATGATCTGTATTAAATCAAAATAGTAGAAATCAGATTAAGTGTTTCAATTGGATTTTTTATTAAACATAAAAAAACAAAAGATGGATTCAATGGAGAGTCCAAGTATGTCTTCTTTGTCGACAAATTTATGTTCAAAGATTTAAAATCAAGTGGCTGCCGACAAATAAAAAGAGAGTAATCGCTTTTGTTCCTAATCATTATATTTTCCAGTTCTTTCACGGTTCTTGAATAATTGGTTTCTCAATCCGATTTTTTCTGATCTAAATCGGCTTATTTGTTCGCAATCCCTTTGTGGGTATTCCATGTTTTTCTTTCTTACTATTGATTTACCTTGCAATCTTTTTTTTTATTTTTTTTAAAACAGATGGAACTAATATAAGAAAATTTTACATTCTCAATCATCTGTTCTACTGCATTAGTTTTGGCTTTCTTTAATTTCATTTTAGATGGAATTATTTCACTTATTTTTCTTTTATTGTATGTGTGAAATCTTGTATAGAAACTCGTAATCTATCACTCTATATGGAAACTCGTAATCTATCACTCTATTGTAATACCCAATTTGCCCGGGCCCATTTAGCAATAAACAAAAACAATAAAAAAGTCTCAGTCCATTTACAAAGTCCAGCAAGCCTGTATGGCCCAAAACCAATAAACAACCCAAACCTAACCTAAACCCTAGCCAAACAAAACAGCCTAAAACATTTTCAGAAAAAGAAAATAGAAAAACCCTAAGTCATAAGAAGACCCAAGCATTACCAGCGCGCTTCTCGCGTGTGCCGCCACATTTGTACCTGCAAAACGGACTAGGAGAGTCCAAAAGGAAAAAAACAACGAAGCAAAAGGAAAAATAGAATAGAGGAAATAGAGTGTGTTTTTTTTCAGGCTATAAAAGCCCTATTTTCATGTACTCAAAGAAAAAGAAAACACACAGGCATACTAAAATACAGAGAGAAAAATAAAATCAAAAATTAAAGGTGAATCACGTCTCTGTTATTGGATTTTTTTGTGTTTTATTTATTTTCTGTTTCTTTTTATATAAACAATAATAGAAAAAGATAAGGGGGGATATTACCTTCGTGGTTTCGTCGTCGAAATCCACGTCTGCTTCGCTCAAATCGGAGCTTGACGGGATGATGGGGATTCGGATTGGCTGAGATCGGCGGTGGAGAAAGACGAAACCCCTAGGGTTTCTTTATTTATTTATTTATTTATTTTTGTTCGGTTTGGACTAAGAATTTTCAGGTTTTTTAGGTTTTATAACTACCTTGAAACGACGCTGTTTGTGGCACCTTACGGCCTCAAAAGCGACGTCGTATAAACTGTAACCCAGGTGACCCGACCGAATAATGCTAGATCCGTGTTTTGGTCTTGGAGGGTATTTGTGCCATCGACCCCTTCATTTTATTCCATCATTTCAATTTCAATTTTGTTGTTTTTAATTTTTTCTCGTGTATTTCGAATTTGTTTCATCTTAGTCCAGGTTGCAACGCAATGTTTTGATGGGAAGGGAATATTTCCCAGTTAGCCCCCCATGTTATCCGCGCATCTTGTCTTGGCCCTCCATTTTATTTTATTTTCGTTTTTTTTTTAAATTCAATTGAATCCCCATTAGTTTGATTTAATTTGCTTGTTTTTTTATTTAAGTATTTATCATTATGTTTTAAATTTAAATCTAATATTATTCAAATGTTTAAACTTATTATTATCTTAAATTTATCATTAATATTATTTAAGTTTATTGTATATTGTTATTTCAAATTTATCATGTGTTATTATTATAATTTGTCATGTATTCTTTTTATATTAATCCAACATAATTTATACATTTTTTATTTTATAATACGTTTTAGAATTCACTTATACATACTTTTAGGCTTTAAAATTTATACGATAATATTCCTACACAATACTATTCTTTCTATATATACACAATTTATATTAAACTGTTTTTATTATACATATATGTACATATAATATATTATTGATTTCATATTATTATATATCTTTTACATTTTCTATATATACAAATTTTATTTCTTATTTATCTCAACTTTTTACATATACTTTTAAAATTCATTTAGATATTATTTTTCACATAGTATTTATTTTATCTTCATTTTGACTTATTTCAAACTCATATATGTATATTGTTTATTTTAAAATTTTACGCATATACTTTTTTTTGTATTGATAATTTTAAATTTCCTTTTGTGTATGTTTTTTTTTATTTATTCTAAAACTTATTACATTTCATTTGTGTTAAGTTGCTTGGTTTTTTTTTCGATAGACTTTTAGGTCATTATTTTTCAAATGTTGATGTTAATATTTGCATAATATATGATGAGAAATTATTACTCTTATGTATGATATTACTTATTCGTATTTATTGATTCTTTGTTGCTCATTAGCATACATTTTAGTTCTGAATTATTTGTGTTATACATTGTCATCCCATTGCGCTTGATTTGTCAAAAGATTATGTTTCATTAAAGCATTAAAATCATTTTATTCAAAAGTTTTCAAAATAAAGCAACACTCAATATCCAAATTTTCGAGAAGATTGTGCCCTAACTTCTCGGGCTTCAATTTTCTTCGTTAAATTTAAATAACGAGTATCCTTTTTCAATCCAAACGTAAAATTTCAAATCAAAGCTTGTCTCGAATTCAAAACGTTGTGTCCTAACTCATTGGATATGGCCTTTCGATATCTCGAGGCGAGGTTTTTTAATAAAACAAACTTATATATCATCTTTGGAACTACGAGGAATTGTTCCCTAATTTACGGGTTTCGATTTCCTCATTGAACCAAGATGGTAAAACATTTTTAGTTTTCAAATACACAAAGTTTCAATAAAGGTTTTAAAGGTTAGTTTATGCTCGGAATTCAAATGTTGCATCCTAACTTATTGGATACGACATTTTGTTGCCTCGGATGAGAAGGTCTTTCTACATATGTTCAAATTTATACAAATATTTAAAATATGGCACTAATAAAAAGGGGAATCATATTTGATCTTTTGAAATTTTTGACATTCAACTTTAAGACATTAAACAATCAATTCGGTACTAATTTTGGGCGTTATGAGGGTGCTAACCCTTCCTCGTACGTAACTGACTCTCGAACCCATTTTTTTTTTGAAACTCGTAGACCAAAATCATTTTTTAAGGTGACCCGATCACACCTCATTAAAAAAGATTGGTGGCGACTCCCATTTTTTTTGTTTTCATTTTCAAAATCTAAGTCGACCCGTTTTTAAAAAAATGATTTCGACAGCTTGGTGACTCCACTGAGCACTGGTTCAGAGTCAAGCCACAAATTGATTAAATTTTGTCTTTTTGTTGAAAAATCAAAATTTGTTTTAAATTTTCCCCCTTTGCGTTCTATCCATTATTTTCATGGTTTTAATCATAGTGTCGTTCAAATTTGTCAATGTGTATTTGCATTTTGCATTGCATAGGTTGGTCAATTTTACCCCTTTAAGTGGGAGTGAGAAACTAGTCCTTCGTGAGGTTTTCACCTCTGTGCAGGATAGTGGATTGCTTTTGGGATACATCCGTACCTATGTCTTCGTGAGATTTTCATCTCCATGTAGCCATAGGAAATGTATTCCTTTGAACTGAACTCGGTCCGCATGAGCCTATAATGGGTGAGGATCAAGGAATCCATTGGTTCGGTACCTTTACTCTAGAAGCCAAACCTCATGTAGTGAACTTTAGGAACTTGCCCTAGGTAGAACTATACCAAACCCTAGTAGATTCCCGAATAGGTGCTTTATATTTCTGTTTGTCTTGAATTCTATTTTTATGACACTAACTTTGTTGTGTTTTGCTTTGATTGCATGGTATTTTGACTGCATAGCATTTCATCATAAAATGTGTTGGTTCATATTTAGTTACTACATAGAGAGCTTATCATGGAAAATAGTTTTCTTGATAAGGTGGAAAATAATATGGCATTTCGAATATGTTCCGAGAAAACACAACAAGAGAAGAGTGATAGTCTAACGGAGGTTTCGTTGCCCGAAGATTCAACTTGGTTTCATTGCCCGAAGATTCAAGTTGACAAAGATCATTCGAGAGTCGTCAACGTACCGACCTTTTTTTAAAGAAGCTGACGAGCATCACGAGGATGAGCGAGCAATGAGTCATGGCCTAGATCAAGCAAAAAGAGCTAGTAGAGGCATCCAGTGGAAAATTCGTAAGATTTATCTTAACTCCTGTATTTTTTTAAAGCAAATTTTAACCTAGCAAATTATGCTTATAAATCATGTATTATAATTTTTATACTATTCTTGTGTGACACATATTTGAGCACTTTAACATAAGCACCATAAAAGCTATTCAATATTTTATAAAAACATTGTTTATAAATGTTATATTATAAAATTTATAATATTTTTTTATCTACTTTGCATAAAATGATAGCAATCGAAATATTATAAAAGGTTATAAAGTTGGTTTATTATTGAACACATAGTAAACTGCAAATTAGATTTATAAAAACTATTATAATTGAAGGATTATAAAGTTGATTTGTGCCTCAAATACTAGAATGCTAAGAATGATGTTTGGGAGAGAAAATAGATCAAAATTGTATTTCATAAACACATTAATATTATCATCACCTTGCCGTTATTTTATTTGTCTCACAAATTATTTAAATTGTTACATGTTTTTAGGAAATATTATGTGGTAGATGTTGATTATGCAAATGCAAAAGGTTTTCTTGCAAGATATTACAGATGCGATATCATTTGAAAGAACGAGCTAGAAACAAGTACCAAACAAGGCTCGCAAACTCTTTATTCAAAGCTTTGAAATGTGGTTGAGAGGATATTTATTGTTCTAAAAAAATATTTCCCATATTAACAAACCACATCAATATAGTCTAAAAAACAATGTTCAATCGTTCTAACTTGTTGTATACTTCACAATTCCATTTATAGGTAAATGATCCGGATAATCTTAATGGGCCCCATCATGAATATCCTTTATGTTAATGAATATCCTTTACACATTTGGTGGGACTAAGCATTTATCCTGCCATGTCATGCTAATGAATAAGAGGACCTCTCCTATAAATACCTTTCCACCACTCACTCCACCTTACCTCCTCCTTACTCCCCTCCATTGTTGTACCTTGTATCAACAATGAAGAAATTGGTCAAGAAATAATAGATGATGATAAGAAGTATATGTTAAATGTTAGAAAAGGAATAACCCAACAAACATGGAATGCTAGAGCAATAATAAAGTTACATATGATGTTTAGTTTTCTTGTTCTTTTCTATCGGCAACCGTGTTGTCGGTTACTTTCTTGGACTAACATAACATGATTTGATTTTAATTTATGTCACTTGTTTAAAATTTTTTTCTCATGTATTACTGATAACTATTTATAGTAATTAATAGTTTTAAACAATTTAAAATTTGTAAATGTGTAATTACAATTTATATTACTAAACAAGGCACAAAGAATTACAATATAATTACACTCTACTAGCCAAATGCATCTAGAAAATTATAATTCTTTGCAATTACTAGAAGGTGACATTACTACCTTAATAATCACATTTTCGTCTAATTCCGCCGTGGCATCAAAATACACTTTACATGTATACATGGAAATACCCCATACATCGTTTGCCTATACTATGCACGAATGCAAAATTAATTAAAAAAGACATATAAATAGTTAAAGTAGGGCTTAAAGGTATTTTTGATTGTCGAACTTTTTTGAAAAAATCAATTAAGCCCCTGCGAACTTTTTGCACCCAATTGAGCCCTTAAACTAACAAAACTGACAAAATAAGCCCTTTAACTAATGTTGACCGATAATTAGAAAAAGAAATATCAATAGTTAAAGAAGGGTTAATGGTATTTTTGGTCCTCAAACTTTTTCAAAAAAATCAATTAAGCCCCTGAACTTCTTGCACCCAATTGAGCCCATGAACTAACAAAATTGGCCAAATAGGCCCTTTGACTAATATTGACCGTTACAACGTTGACGTGGCCATTAACAAATACTAATGTGGTGCTTCATGTTAGCGATAGTTGCTTATGTGGCAATACCACGTCAACTGCCATGTCAACAAAAATAAAAAAATTAAAAGGAATATTTAAACTTTTTAAAAGGAATAGTTGCTGATGTCGCAGTACCAAGTTCATTTGTTTGAAGCTTAAAAATTTTTAAATTAAAAATAATATTTAAAAAATAATGTTTTTTAAAATTTTATAAAATTTTAAAATATTATTAAAATTTATAAAATATTAAAAAATTAAAATTAATAAAACCATTTACAAGTTAAGCCTATGTCTAAATTCATTCAAGTTTTTCCAAATTGTACAAAGTTTAAAAAATATTAAAATTAATCTTCTTTAAAAAAATGATACGTGTATCAATGTTCTAATTCCATTGGTACATTTTAGAATGTATAAAATTTAAAAATATATTTCAGAAAATAAATAAAATAAATAATATTAATTGTTTGTGTAAAGTTGTTTTAAATGTATGAATATATCCAATTTTTAAATCTTTTAGGCTACACATGTAACCTAATAATAGATACACTATTTTAATTGGATATATTCATACATTTAAAAATCTTTAGACTTATGATTAATAAAATTTAAATTATTTAATTTGATTTATTTTCTAATAAGTTTATAAAATTATTTTAATACAATAATAATATATTTTAATTTTAGGATATATATTTTATATTTTTAAATATAATTATATATTTCTTATCGGGTCAAAATTGCCTTGCTATTAGACACATAAGTCAAAATATTTCGTGTAAAATTTTTTTTTTGTGATTTCTCAATCTATCTACCTAAGCAAGCCCGGTAACTAATCATTCGCATTCTGTAGGCTTATTAAGGGAGTAGATGCTGGCCATAAGTTTTAAAGCTACTCCATACCTTGGGCGAGGATCAAACCCTCGATTATTGATTAAGGTAGGAGAAACCCTTACCATGTCACCTAACTCCTGTATTTTATAAAGCAAATTTTAACCTAGCAAATTATGCTTATAAATCATGTATTATAATTTTTATACTATTCTTGTGTGGACACATTTGAGCACTTTAACATAAGCACCATAAAAGCTATTCAACACTTTATAAAAACATTGTTTATAAATGTTATATTATTATTTTATCTAATTTGCATGAAATAATAGCAATCGAAATATTATAAAAGGTTATAAAGTTGGTTTATTAGTGAACACATAGTAAACTGCAAATTAGATTTATAAAAACTATTATAATTGAAGGATTATAAAGTTGATTTGTGACTCAAATACTAGAATGCTAAGAATGATGTTTGAGAGAGAAAATAGATCAAAATTGTACTTCATAAATACATTAATATTATCATCACCTTGCTGTTATTTTATTTTTCTCGCAAATTATTTAAATTGTTACATGTTTTTAGAAAATATTATGTGGTAGGTATTGATTATGCAAATGCAAAAGGTTTTTTTTGCAAGATATCACGGGTATGATATCATTTGAAAGAACAGAGCTAGACACAAGTAACAAACACGGCTCAAAACTCTTTATTCAAAGCTTTGAAATGTGGTTGAGAGGATATTTGTTGTTCTAAAAAATATTTCTCATATTAACAAACCACATCAATATAGTTTAAAAAACAATGTTCAATCGTTCTAACTTGTTGTATACTTCACAATTCCATTTATAAGTGGAATTGGAATTATCAATACTTTTAAATAGTAAATGAAAAAAACATAGATCTTGATAATCTTAATGATACATATAAAAAATGATCTCGATAATCTTAATGATGCATATTCAGATTTTGATTTAGATGATGAATGTTATACCCTCGCCACATGGACACGTGTCAATAGTATAGACAACATTAACCCTCTCATTGAGTCTGCCTAAGAAGATGTCTTGCCAGACCATCCACTAAGATGAAAGGAGCACCAACCCTTTAGAAAGACTAGGCACCCTTTTTTTTTGGTGTGAACACATCCTTGAGGCCATTAGGACTTGCATGGGCGTAACAACCTTGTATTGGTCGAATGAATAACATAATGGGGCCCATCATGAATATCCTCTATGTTCATGAATATCCTTTACACATTTGGTGGGACTGAGCATTTATCTTGCCATGTCATGCTAATGGACAAGAGGACCTCTCTTATAAATACCTTTCCAACTATGAAGAATGGATCGATTTTCCAACCCTTAAAGTTACTTTGAGCAACCGTCTCCCCTTTCAACAATCAACCTATCCTTTTTTTCCTTTCTGGCTCTCCGCCTCTTTAAGTGAATCGGCCTCCACAAAACCACCACTCACTCCACCTTACCTCCTCCTTACTCCCCTCCATTGTTGTACCTTGTATCAGCAATGAAGAAATTGGTCAAGAACTAATAGATGATGATAAGAAGTATATGTTCAATGTTAGAAAAGGAATAACCCAACAAACACGGAATGCTAGAGCAATAATAAAGTTGCATATGATGTTTATTATTCTTGTTCTTTTTTATCGGCAATCGTGTTGTCGGTTACCTTCTTAGACTAACATAACATGATTTGATTTTAATTTATGTCACTTGTTTAAAAAATTTTCTCAGGTATTTTTGATAACTATTTATAGTAATTAATACTTTTTAAACAATTTAAAATTTGTAAATGTGTAATTACAATTTATATTACTAAACAAGGCAAAAAGAATTACAATATAATTACACTCTACTAGCCAAATGCATCTAGAAAATTATAATTCTTTGCAATTACTAGAAGGTGACATTACTACCTTAATAATCACATTTTCATCTAATTCCACTGTGGCATCAAAATACACTTTACATGTATACGTGGAAACACCCCGTACATCGTGTGCCTATACTATGCACGAATGTAAAATTAATTAAAAAAGACATATAAATAGTTAAAGTAGGGCTTAAAGTTATTTTTGATAGTCGAAATTTTTCGAAAAAATCAATTAAGCCCCTGCGAACTTTTTGCACCCAACTGAGCCCTTAAACTAACAAAATTGACAAAATAAGGGTTTAATGGTATTTTTGGTCCTCAAACTTTTTCAAAAAAATTAATTAAGACCCTGCGAACTTTTTGCACCCAATTGAGCCCATGAACTAACATAATTGGCCAAATAGGCCCTTTGACTAATATTGACCGTTACAACGTTGACGTGGCCATTAACGGTGCTAACGTGGTGCTTCATGTTAGAGATAGTTGCTTATGTGGCAATACCACGTCAACTGCCATGTCAACAAAAATAAAAAATTAAAAGGAATGTTTAAATTTTTTTACAAGGAATAGTTGTTGATGTCGCAGTACCAAGTTCATTCGTTTCGAAGCTTAATTTTTTAAAAAATTTAAAATAACATTTTAAAAAATAATATTTTTAAAAATTGTATAAAATTTTAAAATATTATTAAAATTTATAAAATATTAAAAATTTTAAAAAATTAAAAATTAATAAAACCATTTACAAGTTAAGTCTATGTCTAAATTCATTCAAGACATTTTTTCTAAATTATACAAAGTTTAAAAAATATTAAAATTTATCTTCTTTAAAAAATTGATATGTGTATCAATGTTCTAATTCTATTGGTACATTTTAGAATGTATAAAAATTAAAAAATATATTTCAAAAATAAATAAAAATAAATATTATTAACTGTTTGTGTGAGGTTGTTTTAAATGTATGAACATATCCAAATTTTAGACCTTTTAAGCTACACATGTAATGAAATAATAGATATACTATTTTAATTGGATATATTCATACATTTAGAAAAGTTTTAGACGTATGATTAATAAAATTTAAATTATTTAATTTGATTTATTTTCTAATTTTTTTATTCATACTGAGAGGTAGCAATAGAAAATATTGACACACATATCAATTTTTAAAGAAAATTAATTTTAATATATTTGAAACTAATCTTGAATGAATTTGGACATATTCATTAGGGACTTAAGTTTTAAATGTTTTCATTAAATTTTAATAGTGTTTAACACATTTATAAAAAAAACTTAATTTTTTTTAAATTTAAAAAAATTAAGTTTGAAACGAATGAACTTGGACAATTAGATGTTTAGGTTCATTCTAGTAAAAAAATTAAATATTCCTTTTAATTTTTTTTTTGCTAACATTGTAGCTAACTATCGCTGACATAGAGCACCGCGTTAATGTTGTTAATGGTCGTGTCAGCACTATGACGGCCATAAAATAGATGAAACACCTATAATTATACCAAAAAAGGACAATTTTCCATAAAATAGGTAAATAGTTTTCTTTTTCATTTGACTGAAAAAAGTATTATGATCTGTATGGAATCAAAATAGTAGAAATTAGATTGAGTGTTTCGATTGGATTTTTTATTCAACATAGAAAAACAAAAGATAGATTCAATGGAGGGTCCAAGTATGTCTTCTTTGTCGACAAATTTATGTTCAAAGACTTAAAATCAAGTGGTTGCCGACAAATAAAAAGAGGGTAATCGTTTTTGTTCCTAATCATTATATTTTCCAATTCCTTCACGGTTCTTGAATAATTGGTTTCTCAATCTGATTTTTTCTGATCTAAATCGGTTTATTTGTTCGCAATCCCTTTGTGGGTATTCCATATTGTTCTTTCTTACTACTGATTTACCTTGCAATCTTTTTTATTTATTTTTAAAACAGATGGAACTAATATTAGAAAATTGGATATATTCATACATTTAAAACAACTTTACACAAACAATTAATATTATTTATTTTATTTATTTTCTGAAATATATTTTTAAATTTTTATACATTCTAAAATGTACCAATGGAATTAGAACATTGATACACGTATCAATTTTTTAAAGAAGATTAATTTTAATATTTTTTAAACTTTGTACAATTTGGAAAAACTTGAATGAATTTAGACATAGGCTTAACTTGTAAATGGTTTTATTAATTTTAATTTTTTTAATATTTTATAAATTTTAATAATATTTTAAAATTTTATAAAATTTAAAAAAACATTATTTTTTTAAATATTATTTTTAATTTAAAAATTTGTTAAGCTTCGAAACAAATGAACTTGGTACTGCGACATCAGCAACTATTCCTTTTAAAAAGTTTAAATATTCCTTTTAATTTTTTTATTTTTGTTGACATGGCAGTTGACGTGGTATTGCCACATAAGCAACTATCGCTAACATGAAGCACCACATTAGCGCTGTTAATGGCCACGTCAACGTTGTAACGGTCAATATTAGTCAAAGGGCCTATTTGGCCAATTTTGTTAGTTCATGGGCTCAATTGGGTGCAAGAAGTTTGCAGGGGCTTAATTGATTTTTTTGAAAAAGTTTGAGGACCAAAAATACCATTAACCCTTATTTAACTATTGATATTTCTTTTTCTAATTATCGGTCAACATTAGTTAAAGGGCTTATTTTGTCAGTTTTGTTAGTTTAAGGGCTCAATTGGGTGCAAAAAGTTCGCAGGGGCTTAATTGATTTTTTCAAAAAAGTTCGACAATCAAAAATACCTTTAAGCCCTACTTTAACTATTTATATGTCTTTTTTAATTAATTTTGCATTCGTGCATAGTATAGGCACACGATGTACGGGGTATTTCCATGTATACATGTAAAGTGTATTTTGATGCCACTGCGGAATTAGACGAAAATGTGATTATTAAGGTAGTAATGTCACCTTCTAGTAATTGCAAAGAATTATAATTTTCTAGATGCATTTGGCTAGTAGAGTGTAATTATATTGTAATTCTTTGTGCCTTGTTTAGTAATATAAATTGTAATTACACATTTACAAATTTTAAATTGTTTAAAACTATTAATTACTATAAATAGTTGTCGAGAATACATGAGAAAAAATTTTAAACAAGTGACATAAATTAAAATCAAATCATGTTACGTTAGTCCAAGAAAGTAACCGACAACACGATTGCTGATAGAAAAGAACAAGAAAACTAAACATCATATGTAACTTTATTATTGCTCTAGCATTCCATGTTTGTTGGGTTATTCCTTTTCTAACATTTAACATATACTTCTTATCATCATCTATTATTTCTTGACCAATTTCTTCATTGTTGATACAAGGTACAACAATGGAGGGGAGTAAGGAGGAGGTAAGGTGGAGTGAGTGGTGGAAAGGTATTTATAGGAGAGGTCCTCTTATTCATTAGCATGACATGGCAGGATAAATGCTTAGTCCCACCAAATGTGTAAAGGATATTCATTAACATAAAGGATATTCATGATGGGGGCCCATTAAGATTATCCAGATCATTTACCTATAAATGGAATTGTGAAGTATACAACAAGTTAGAACGATTGAACATTGTTTTTTAGACTATATTGATGTGGTTTGTTAATATGGGAAATATTTTTTTAGAACAATAAATATCCTCTCAACCACATTTCAAAGCTTTGAATAAAGAGTTTGCGAGCCTTGTTTGGTACTTGTTTCTAGCTCTGTTCTTTCAAATGATATCGTACCCGTAATATACTGCAAGAAAACCTTTTGCATTTGCATAATCAACATCTACCACATAATATTTCCTAAAAACATGTAACAATTTAAATAATTTGTGAGACAAATAAAATAACGGCAAGGTGATGATAATATTAATGTGTTTATGAAATACAATTTTGATCTATTTTCTCTCCCAAACATCATTCTTAGCATTCTAGTATTTGAGGCACAAATCAACTTTATAATCCTTCAATTATAATAGTTTTTATAAATCTAATTTGCAGTTTACTATGTGTTCAATAATAAACCAACTTTATAACCTTTTTATAATATTTCGATTGCTATCATTTTATGCAAAGTAGATAAAAATATTATAAATTTTATAATATAACATTTATAAACAATGTTTTTATAAAATATTGAATAGCTTTTATGGTGCTTATGTTAAAGTGCTCAAATATGTGTCACACAAGAATAGTATAAAATTATAATACATGATTTATAAGCATAATTTGCTAGGTTAAAATTTGCTTTAAAAAATACAGAGTTAAGATAAATCTTACGAATTTTCCAATTGGATGCCTCTACTAGCTCTTTTTGCTTGATCTAGGCCATGACTCATTGCTCGCTCATCCTCGTGATGCTCGTCAGCTTCTTTAAAAAAAGGTCGGTACGTTGACGACTCTCGAATGATCTTTGTCAACTTGAATCTTCGGGCAATGAAACCAAGTTGAATCTTCGGGCAACGAAACCTCCGTTAGACTATCACTCTTCTCTTGTTGTGTTTTCTCGGAACATATTCGAAATGCCATATTATTTTCCACCTTATCAAGAAAACTATTTTCCATGATAAGCTCTCTATGTAGTAACTAAATATGAACCAACACATTTTATGATGAAATGCTATGCAGTCAAAATACCATGCAATCAAAGCAAAACACAACAAAGTTAGTGTCATAAAAAATAGAATTCAAGACAAACAGGAAATATAAAGCACCTATTCGGGAATCTACTAGGGTTTGGTATAGTTCTACCTAGGGCAAGTTCCTAAAGTTCACTACATGAGGTTTGGCTTCTAGAGTAAAGGTACCCGAACCAGCGGATTCCTTGATCCTCACCCATTATAGGCTCATGCGGACCGAGTTCAGTTCAAAGGAATACATTTCCCTATGGCTACATGGAGATGAAAATCTCACGAAGACATAGGTACGGATGTATCCCAAAAGCAATCCACTATCCTGCACAGAGGTGAAAACCTCACGAAGGACTAGTTTCTCACTCCCACTTAAAGGGGTAAAATTGACCAACCTATGCAATGCAAAATGCAAATACACATTGACAAATTTGAACGACACTATGATTAAAACCATGAAAATAATGGATAGAACGCAAAGGGGGAAAATTTAAAACAAATTTTGATTTTTCAACAAAAAGACAAAATTTAATCAATTTGTGGCTTGACTCTGAACCAGTGCTCAGTGGAGTCACCAAGCTGTCGAAATCATTTTTTTAAAAACGGGTCGACTTAGATTTTGAAAATGAAAACAAAAAAAATGGGAGTCGCCACCAATCTTTTTTAATGAGGTGTGATCGGGTCACCTTAAAAAATGATTTTGGTCTACGAGTTTCAAAAAAAAAATGGGTTCGAGAGTCAGTTACGTACGAGGAAGGGTTAGCACCCTCATAACGCCCAAAATTAGTACCGAATTGATTGTTTAATGTCTTAAAGTTGAATGTCAAAAATTTCAAAAGATCAAATATGATTCCCCTTTTTATTAGTGCCATATTTTAAATATTTGTATAAATTTGAACATATGTAGAAAGACCTTCTCATCCCGAGGCAACAAAATGTCGTATCCAATAAGTTAGGATGCAACATTTGAATTCCCGAGCATAAACTAACCTTTAAAAACCTTTATTGAAACTTTGTGTATTTGAAAACTAAAAATGTTTTACCATCTTGGTTCAATGAGGAAATCGAAACCCCGTAAATTAGGGAACAATTCCTCGTAGTTCCAAAGATGATATATAAGTTTGTTTTTATTAAAAAAAACCTCGTCTCGAGATATCGAAAGGCCATATCCAATGAGTTAGGACACAACGTTTTGAATTCCCGAGACAAGCTTTGATTTGAAATTTTTACGTTTGGATTGAAAAAGGGATACTCAGTTACTTAAATTTAACGAAGAAAATTGAAGCCCAGTAAGTTAGGGCACAATCTTCTCGAAAATTTGGATATTGAGTGTTGCTTTATTTTGAAAACTTTTGAATAAAATGATTTTAATGCTTTAATGAAACATAATCTTTTTGACAAATCAAGCGCAATGGGATGACAATGTATAACACAAATAATTCGTAAACTAAAATGTATGCTAATGAGCAACAAAGAATCAATAAATACGAATAAGTAATATCATACATAAGAGTAATAATTTCTCATCATATATTATGCAAATATTAACATCAACATTTGAAAAATAATGACCTAAAAGTCTATCCCAAAAAAAAACCAAGCAACTTAACACAAATGAAATGTAATAAGTTTTAGAATAAATAAAAAAAAACATACACAAAAGGAAATTTAAAATTATCAATACAAAAAAAAAAGTATATGCGTAAAATTTTAAAATAAACAATATACATATATGAGTTTGAAATAAGTCAAAATGAAGATAAAAATAAATACTATGTGAAAAATAATATCTAAATGAATTTTAAAAGTATATGTAAAAAGTTGAGATAAATAAGAAATAAAATTTGTATATATAGAAAATGTAAAAGATATATAATAATATGAAATCAATAATATATTATATGTACATATATGTATAATAAAAACAGTTTAATATAAATTGTGTATATATAGAAAGAATAGTATTGTGTAGGAATATTATCGTATAAATTTTAAAGCCTAAAAGTATGTATAAGTGAATTCTAAAACGTATTATAAAATAAAAAAATGTATAAATTATGTTGGATTAATATAAAAAGAATACATGACAAATTATAATAATAACACATGATAAATTTGAAATAACAATATACAATAAACTTAAATAATATTAATGATAAATTTAAGATAATAATAAGTTTAAACATTTGAATAATATTAGATTTAAATTTAAAAACATAATGATAAATACTTAAATAAAAAAAACAAGCAAATTAAATCAAACTAATGGGGATTCAATTGAATTTAAAAAAAAAAACGAAAATAAAATAAAATGGAGGGCCAAGACAAGATGCGCGGATAACATGGGGGGCTAACTGGGAAATATTCCCTTCCCATCAAAACATTGCGTTGCAACCTGGACTAAGATGAAACAAATTCGAAATACACGAGAAAAAATTAAAAACAACAAAATTGAAATTGAAATGATGGAATAAAATGAAGGGGTCGATGGCACAAATACCCCCTCCAAGACCAAAACACGCGGATCTAGCATTATTCGGGTCGGGTCACCGGGTTCTGGCCTATACGACGTCGTTTTGAGGCCAGAAGCAGGCCACAAACGGCGTCGTTTCAAGGTAGTTATAAAACCTAAAAAAAACCTGAAAATTCTTAGTCCAAACCAGAACAAAAATAAATAAATAAATAAATAAAAGAAACCCTAGGGGTTTCGTCTTTCTCCACCGCCGATCTCAGCCAATCCGAATCCCCATCATCCCGTCAAGCTCCGATTTGAGCGAAGCAGACGTGGATTTCGACGACGAAACCACGAAGGTAATATCCCCCCTTATCTTTTTCTATTATTGTTTATATAAAAAGAAACAGAAAATAAATAAAACACAAAAAAAATCCAATAACAGAGACGTGATTCACCTTTAATTTTTGATTTTATTTTTCTCTCTGTATTTTAGTATGCCTGTGTGTTTTCTTTTTCTTTGAGTACATGAAAATAGGGCTTTTATAGCCTGAAAAAAAACACACTCTATTTCCTCTATTCTATTTTTCCTTTTGCTTCGTTGTTTTTTTCCTTTTGGACTCTCCTAGTCCGTTTTGCAGGTACAAATGTGGCGGCACACGCGGAGAAGGCGCGCGCGTGGGGCTGCCGTTGGGTCTTGCGGCGGCTTAGGGTTTTTCTATTTTCTTTTTCTGAAAATGTTTTAGGCTGTTTTGTTTGGCTAGGGTTTAGGTTAGGTTTGGGTTGTTTATTGGTTTTGGGCCATACAGGCTTGCTGGACTTTGTAAATGGACTGAGACTTTTTTATTGTTTTTGTTTATTGCTAAATGGGCCCGGGCAAATTGGGTATTACAATAGAGTGATAGATTACGAGTTTCCATATAGAGTGATAGATTACGAGTTTCCATACAAGATTTCACACATACAATAAAAGAAAAATAAGTGAAATAATTCCATCTAAAATGAAATTAAAGAAAGCCAAAACTAATGCAGTAGAACAGATGATTGAGAATGTAAAATTTTCTTATATTAGTTCCATCTGTTTTAAAAAAAATAAAAAAAAAGATTGCAAGGTAAATCAATAGTAAGAAAGAAAAACATGGAATACCCACAAAGGATTGCGAACAAATAAGCCGATTTAGATCAGAAAAAATCGGATTGAGAAACCAATTATTCAAGAACCGTGAAAGAACTGGAAAATATAATGATTAGGAACAAAAGCGATTACTCTCTTTTTATTTGTCGGCAGCCACTTGATTTTAAATCTTTGAACATAAATTTGTCGACAAAGAAGACATACTTGGACTCTCCATTGAATCCATCTTTTGTTTTTTTATGTTTAATAAAAAATCCAATTGAAACACTTAATCTGATTTCTACTATTTTGATTTAATACAGATCATAATACTTTTTTCAGTCAAATGAAAAAGAAAACTACTTACCTATTTTATGGAAAATTGTCCTTTTTTGTATAATTATAGGTGTTTCATCTATTTTATGGCCGTCACAGTGCTGACACGACCATTAACAACATTAACGTGGCGCTCTATGTCAGCGATAGTTAGCGACAATGTCAGCAAAAAAATTAAAAATTAAAAGGAATATTTAAATTTTTTTACTAGAATGAACCTAAACATATGGTTGTCCAAGTTCATTCGTTTCAAAACTTAAATTTTTTTAAATTTAAAAAAAATTAAGTTTTTTATAAATGTGTAAAACACTATTAAAATTTAATGAAAACATTTAAAACATAAGTCCCTAATGAATATGTCCAAATTCACTCAAGATTAGTTTCAAATATATTAAAATTAATTTTCTTTAAAATTGATATGTGTGTCAATATTTTCTATTGCTACCTCTTAGGATGAATAAAAAAATTGGAAAATAAATCAAATTAAATAATTTAAATTTTATTAATCATACGTCTAAAGATTTTCTAAATGTATGAATATATTCAATTAAAATAGTGTATCTATTATTTCATTACATGTGTAGCTTAAAAGTTTAAAAATTGGATATATTCATACATTTAAAACAACTTCACACAAACAGTTAATAATATTTATTTTATTTATTTTCTGAAATATTTTTTAAAATTTTTATACATTCTAAAATGTACCAATAGAATTAGAACATTGATACACATATCAATTTTTTAAAGAAGATTAATTTTAATATTTTTAAACTTTGTATAATTTAGAAAAATTGTCTTGAATGAATTTAGACATAGACTTAACTTGTAAATGGTTTTATTAATTTTTAAATTTTTAAATTTATTTAATATTTTATAAATTTTAATAATATTTTAAAATTTTATAAAATTTTTAAAATATTAGTTTTTAAAATGTTATTTTAAATTAAAAAATTAAGCTTCAAACGAATGAACTTGGTAATGCTGCGACATCAAGAACTATTCCTTGTAAAAAATTTAAATACTCCTTTTCATTTTTTATTTGTGTTGACATGGCAGTTGACGTGGTATTGCCACATAAGCAACTATCTCTAACATGAAGCACCACGTTAGCGCCGTTAATGGCCACGTCAACGTTGTAACGGTCAATATTAGTCAAAGGGCCTATTTGGCCAATTTTGTTAGTTCATGGGCTCAATTGGGTGCAAAAAGTTCGCAGGGGCTTAATTGATTTTTTTGAAAAAGTTTGACGACCAAAAATACCATTAAACCCTTCTTTAACTATTGATATTTCTTTTTCTAAGTATCGGTCAACATTAGTTAATGGGCTTATTTTGTCAATTTTGTTAGTTTAAGGGCTCAGTTGGGTGCAAAAAGTTCACAGGGGCCTAATTGATTTTTTCGAAAAAGTTCGACTATCAAAAATACCTTTAAGCCCTGCTTTAACTATTGATATGTCTTTTTTAATTAATTTTACATTCGCGCATAGTATAGGCACACGATGTACGGGTGTTTCCACGTATACATGTAAAGCGTATTTTGATGCCACAAAGGAATTAGATGAAAATGTGATTATTAAGGTAGTAATGTCACCTTCTAGTAATTGCAAAGAATTATAATTTTCTAGATGCATTTGGCTAGTAGAGTGTAATTATATTGTAATTCTTTTGCCTTGTTTAGTAATATAAATTGTAATTACACATTTACAAATTTTAAATTGTTTAAAAGTATTAATTACTATAAATAGTTATCAAAATACCGAGAAATTTTTTAAACAAGTGACATAAATTAAAATCAAATCAAAGTTATGTTAGTCTAAGAAGGTAATCGACAAGAGATTGCCGATAAAAAAGAACAAGAATAATAAACATCATATGCAACTTTATTATTGCTCTAGCATTCCGTGTTTGTTGGGTTATTCCTTTTCTAACATTTAACATATACTTCTTATCATTATCTATTAGTTCTTGACCAATTTCTTCATTGCTGATACAAGGTACAACAATGGAGGGGAGTAAGGTGGAGTGAGTGGTGGTTTTGTGGAGGCCGATTCACTTAAAGAGGCGGAGAGCCAGAAAGGAACAAGAGGATAGGTTGATTGTTGAAAGGGGAGATGGTTGCTTAGAGTAACTTTAAGGGTTGGAAAATCGATCCATTCTTCATAGTTGGAAAGGTATTTATAAGAGAGGTCCTCTTGTCCATTAGCATAACATGGCAAGATAAATGCTCAGTCCCACCAAATGTGTAAAGGATATTCATGAACATAGAGGATATTCATGATGGGCCCCATTATGTTATTCATTTGATCAATACAAGGTTGTTACGCCCATGCAAGTCCTAATGGCCTCAAGGATGTGTTCACACCAAAAAAAAAGGGTGCCTAGTCTTTCTAAAGGGTTGGTGCTCCTTTCATCTTAGTGGATGGTCTGGCAAGACATCTTCTTAGGCAGACTCAATGAGAGGGTTAATGTTGTCTATACTATTGACACGTGTCCATGTGGCGAGGGTATAACATTCATCATCTAAATCAAAATCTGAATATGCATCATTAAGATTATCGAGATCATTTTTTATATGTATCATTAAGATTATCAAGATCTATGTTTTTTTCATTTACTATTTAAAAGTATTGATAATTCCAATTCCACTTATAAATGGAATTGTGAAGTATACAACAAGTTAGAACGATTGAACATTGTTTTTTAAACTATATTGATGTGGTTTGTTAATATGAGAAATATTTTTTTAGAACAACAAATATCCTCTCAACCACATTTCAAAGCTTTGAATAAAGAGTTTGCGAGCCGTGTTTGTTACTTGTGTCTAGCTCTGTTCTTTCAAATGATATCATACCCCGTGATATACTGCAAAAAAAAACCTTTTTGCATTTGCATAATCAATACCTACCACATAATATTTTCTAAAAAACATGTAACAATTTAAATAATTTGTGAGAAAAATAAAATAACAGCAAGGTGATGATAATATTAATGTATTTATGAAGTACAATTTTGATCTATTTTCTCTCTCAAACATCATTCTTAGCATTCTAGTATTTGAGTCACAAATCAACTTTATAATCCTTCAATTATAATAGTTTTTATAAATCTAATTTGCAGTTTACTATGTGTTCACTAATAAACCAACTTTATAACCTTTTATAATATTTTGACCCAACTTTATAACCAACTTGATAAATCTAATTATGATTAGTTACCGGGCTTGCTTAGGTAGATAGATAGAGAAATCAAAAAAAAAAATTACACGAAATATTTTGACTTATGTGTCTAATAGCAAAGCAATTTTGACCCAATAAGAAATATATAATTATATTTAAAAATATAAAATATATGTCCTAAACTTAAAATATATTATTATTGTATTAAAATAATTTTATAAACTTCTATAAAAATAATTTCTTAAATCATGTACGTGTGTTTGAAAAACTATAATAACTAATAAAAATATAAAATATAATAATTTCTTAAAAGTAATTGCACTCAAATCTAATATTTGCACGAAATATTTGAATTTATATGTCTAATAGCAAAGCAATTTTGACCTAAAAATATAATTATATTTTAAAAATATAAAATATATGTTCTAAAAATAAAATATTTTATTATTATTGTATTAAAATAACTTTTATAAACTTGTATAAAAAATAAATTCTTAAATCATGTACATGTGTTTGAAAAACTATAGGGTAATTAGTAATTTATTGTAATTACTCGAGTAATTACCCCAACTCTCAACCCTAAGAATTGAATATTATAATTGAGGTGCTATAATTACATTCAATTTAGTGAACCCACAAATCACAATGGTTTTCTAATCATGCCACACCTTTGCAATCGCAAGTAATTGCACTCAAATCTAATATTTGCACGAAATATTTGAATTTATATGTCTAATAGCAAAGCAATTTTGACCTAAAAATATAATTATATTTTAAAAATATAAAATATATGTTCTAAAAATAAAATATTTTATTATTATTGTATTAAAATAAATTTTATAAACTTGTATAAAAAATAAATTCTTAAATCATGTACATGTGTTTGAAAAACTATAGGGTAATTAGTAATTTATTGTAATTACTCGTAATTACCCCAACTCTCAACTCCCTAAAATTGAATAGTATAATTGAGGTGCTATAATTACATTTAATTTAATGGACCCATCAATAACAATAGTTAGCCAAACATACTATACTTTTGTAATAGCAAGTAATTACACTCAAATCTAATAATTAATTCATATTGAAATTTTCAAAATCATATACTTTGGGGTCCAAATTAAACTGATTTTTATTATTTCCAAACAATTGCAAAGAAAATTCATGAAATTAAGTTGCTTTCAAATAATTAATTCACATTGAATTTTCAAATAAGATGTCACATTAATAATATTTCAATCATTAAAATATTATATAAGACATTTTGCTTTATACAAGAAATATGAAAATACTAAAACTTAATCCAGTTTAATCTGCTGAAGGAAATGACAACACTGAGCTAATTCAATTAAGCCTCTGAAATTAGCTTAACTTCATAAAACTTAATCCAGTTTAGTCATTCTAAAGTCTCTAATTTTGTTTAAAAGAGTTTTTAAATATATATATATATATATATGGTTTTAAATTTGTAAGTTTTAATATGAAGTTCATTATATTGTAGTAAGATTTAATGTGACATGTTTAAAATTTTAATTTAACTCAAATAATTTCATTCAATTTGGCTCGACTCGAATTTCATTTCACTCAACTCAATTTGAAAAAAATTTCAAATTGAATTAGAATGAAAAAATAAGATGAGAGTCGTCAACTCGAAATTATTTTACTCGATTCGATCCAACACTCACCCCTAGTAATTGCATCATTCATACTAATAACAACATAAAAAATGTATACTCATCTTTTCTAATCAATATGCCGGCACGAAATGGAAATTTCCATGAAAAAGAAGTATCGCGTATGAAAAAGTAAGTTCCATGACATCGGCTGAAGCAATAACAACAACTGCAAAAAGACATTGACTCCTATAGAAATCCATCAGTTTGGAAACTATAACGCATACGCTACGACTAGGTCTTTTTCGTGTGTCACCCGTTACGCTGGTAATAAATATAATCTATTCAATTAAAAAAATGAAATTCATTATGACCCAAATTATTGGTAAAGTTAAAATTAATTTTTTTTCGACAAAAACTTTTAGTGCTTAGTATTTATGTGTAATTCAATCTTTCCATCATATATCCCTATAAGTTAAAAGGCATGGCATGGTGTCTACCTTTGCTCATCCATGTCAGACTTGCAATTCTTTGTATTAACCTTGATTATCGGCCATCACTAAAGACTTGTAGTGATACAAGTCAAGAGCAAAAAAGATGTCCCCTCATATCACTTAGGGTGATGAGTCCTTTCTGAACCACTCCATCACTTTCGTATGTCATACCATACTTAAAACATTCTACTTTAAACACCTATCAATGTGAATCCATTTGGTGATGAATCAAAGTATGACGGTCAACATACAAGGAGAGTTTGTGTAAGTCTAAGGATTATTTACACTACCAATACATGGGAGTATTTCTATAGACATTTGGGTGAAATACCAAATGGAAATCTCATAACGAGTCAAGTTATATTTTATAATGTTTTCGGAACTCTTTAAAAATCATTTATATTTTATTTTTTATATTTGTAATAATTTTTATAATTTTTTATAACTTTTACATTTTTAAAAATATTCTAATAACTTGACAAGCAACATCAACATACTTCCACATGGCATGTCGCATATAAACTTGTCATAGCTTCCGCCAACCACATCGACAACCAATATTGATAAAATCAGTCAACAACCGTTTTCGTTAACAAAAAGAGCCAATTGATTTTTTTGCTCATTGAATGCTCAATTGGGTCCATTTTTCTATTATGAACTTAATTGATTTTTTAACTTTTTACTAAGATGTTTTTTACCCTTTAACCTTATATTAATATTCATTACTTTATTAGAAAACTGATTTTTAAGTAATTTTTTCGACCGAATTGATATCGAATTAACTCGTAACACCAATTTAATAAAATATATTATATAAACATAGATATAATGTTAATAAAGAAAACACCATTAGTTTGTTTGAAGTCTCGACTTTTTGAGTTTTAATGGATGAGAAATTTCATATATAGAAACTGAAGACGATAGCTCAATTCTTTAATCTTCTGTGGAAAATTAGGCAGTTAATGGAAAAGTATATCCACAAAATGATAGAAAAAGGCTTTGGGCCACAATTAAATCAACATCTTTAAATTGTTAAACCGAATCAAAGATGGAAACGTGGTTGTCATGGGATCTACACGGGGTGTTCCAGTTTTCCGTATAATGAATTTCCAATGTTTTTTGCATGAAACTTTTGATTTCAATGAGAAAGGAAATATTTTCAAAATAATGCTGCTTTGGATTCAAATTAAGCTCTTTATTTTTTCCAAGCAATTGCAAAAATTTGTTTCGACAACACGTAATAAAAGTGTAATTATTAAGTAGTAATTACAAAAGATTTATAATTACAAAGAATTATGATTTCCTAGACATGTTTGGTGACAGAGTGTAATTAGATCGTAATTTCCTATATCATATTTCAGTAGTACAAATTGTAATTTATAATTTATAATTACATAGTTACTTAATATAAATTTTTAAAATATTAATTACTATAATAAATTATTAGTACAATTAAAAATTTCTAAACAAGTGACAAAAATTAAAATAAAATCATCATATTTAATATGTTAGTCCAAGAAAATAATCAATAATACGATTACTAATAAAAATAACAAGAAAAATAATTTATGTTAGGTTATAACAATTTTTTTATAATATACTTTTGCTATAACTTTAGAAACTTTTAGGATTTAAATAATATAATTCTTTTAGTAATTTTATAAAATATCAAAAAATATATAATATAATTTTTAGAACTTATAATATGATTTTAGAAATTTTTATTCATAATCATCCCAAATTCGCATGTGTATTTATGCTTATAATATATATATTTTTAACTTGAACTTGTATAAAATTATTTTTTAAAAGTTAAATTATGTATGAATTTTCCGTGAGAAATTAATATATCTAGAAACAAGCGTCCATATATTTTTGATGAAAATTCAAATCAGGAGGTATCATTATCAAGAAATATGGATCATAGGAAGTAGGGGTGAGCATTCGATAGAATCGAATCGAATCGAAAATTTTTGAGTTAATCATATTAACTTTATTTGAAGTTTTCTCGAATCGAGTCGAGTGAGATAGAATTCTATTTGAAGTTTTCTCGAATCGAGTCGAGTGAGATGGAATTCGAATCGAATCGAATATATTTGTTCGGGTTAAATTTTAAAAAATAATTTTGGGTCATTGCAATCACTATCACTCATCGTAATAAAATTTGTCCACCTTAATCAAATTTTTTATTAACTTTCATCACCTCATAATTTATTTATTAATTTTTTATATATTGGTTAGCTTCTTTGCTTGCTTAGTTGTTTCAATTATCTTCATATTCTTGTCACTATGTATTTTGAAATTAAAAATATATTAAATGTAAAAATATGATTTTTAATAAAAGTTATTTTAAAAATAAAATATAAAATTGATACCAATATAAAATTTTAACACGGATATTTTATGGCATAATTAATAATTCAATTTTACTATAAATATTTAATATGACTAAACAATTCAATAATATAAATAATATAAAATGTGAAATTTAATTGAATAATATAAATAGTATATATAAATAAAATTATTACTATTTATGTTTAGTGATTTTTTTGATAATTTTGATTTTTTATTTGAGAGTAAAGAGTGAGAAGTAAAAGTTTAAGGGGAAAATAAAAAGTTTTGGGGAATAAAAGTTTGAGAGAAAGTAAATAGGGGAGAGTAAAATTTTGGAGGGAAAATATTTAAAAAAAAATTGGAGGGGAGAAGGTTTGGGGTAGATGGGAGATGGGAGGTGGGATGGGATGGGAATAAAAGTTTTAGGGCAAAAGTGGGAGAGAATAAAAATTTTGAGGGAAAATAAAATGTTTTGAGGGTTTTTGGGAGTAAAATTTTGAGAAAAAGTAAATAGGAGAGTAAAATTTTGGTGGAAAACAGATTTTGGGTAGATTGGGGGTTGGGAGGGGATGCCGCGCGCGTGGGGCTGCCGTTGGGTCTTGCGGCGGCTTAGGGTTTTTCTGTTTTCTTTTTCTGAAAATGTTTTGGGCTGTTTTGTTTGGCTAGGGTTTAGGTTAGGTTTGGGCTGTTTATTGGTTTTGGGCCATACAGGCCTGCTGGACTTTGTAAATGGACTGAGACTTTTTTATTGTTTTTGTTTATTGCTAAATGGGTTCGGGCAAATTGGGTATTACAATAGAGTGATAGATTACTAGTTTCCATATAGAGTGATAGATTACGAGTTTCCATACAAGATTTCACACATACAATAAAAGAAAAATAAGTGAAATAATTCCATCTAAAATGAAATTAAAGAAAGCCAAAACTAATGCAGTAAAACAGATGATTGAGAATGTAAAATTTTCTTATATTAGTTCCATCTGTTTTAAAAATAATAAAAAAAAAGATTGCAAGGTAAATCAATAGTAAGAAAGAAAAACATGGAATACCCACAAAGGGATTGCGAACAAATAAGCCGATTTAGATCAGAAAAAATCGGATTGAGAAACCAATTATTCAAGAACCGTGAAAGAACTGAAAAATATAATGATTAGGAACAAAAGCGAATACCCTCTTTTTATTTGTCGGCAGCCACTTGATTTTAAGTCTTTGAACATAAATTTGTTGACAAAGAAGACATACTTGGACCCTCCATTGAATTCTTCTTTTGTTTTTCTATGTTTAATAAAAAATCCAATTGAAACACTTAATCTGATTTCTACTATTTTGATTCAATACAGATCATAATACTTTTTTCAGTCAAATGAAAAAGAAAACTACTTACCTATTTTATGGAAAATTGTCCTTTTTTGTATAATTATAGGTGTTTCATCTATTTTATGGCCGTCATAGTGCTGACACGACCATTAACAACATTAACGCGGTGCTCTATGTCAGCGATAGTTAGCTACAATGTCAACAAAAAAAAATTAAAAGGAATATTTAATTTTTTTTTACTAGAATGAACCTAAACATCTGATTGTCCAAGTTCATTCGTTTCAAAACTTAAATTTTTTAAATTTAAAAAAAATTAAGTTTTTTTTATAAATGTGTTAAACACTATTAAAATTTAATGAAAACATTTAAAACTTAAGTCCCTAATGAATATGTCCAAATTCATTCAAGATTAGTTTCAAATATATTAAAATTAATTTTCTTTAAAAATTGATATGTGTGTCAATATTTTTCTATTGCTACCTCTCAGTATGAATAAAAAATTAGAAAATAAATCAAATTAAATAATTTAAATTTTATTAATCATACGTCTAAAACTTTTCTAAATGTATGAATATATCCAATTAAAATAGTATATCTATTATTTCATTACATGTGTAGCTTAAAAGGTCTAAAATTTGGATATATTCATACATTTAAAACAACTTCACACAAACAGTTAATAATATTTATTTTATTTATTTTCTGAAATATTTTTTTAATTTTATACATTCTAAAATGTACCAATAGAATTAGAACATTGATAACATTTTTTTAAAGAAGATTAATTTTAATATTTTTAAACTTTGTATAATTTAGAAAATTGTCTTGAATGAATTTAGACATAGACTTAACTTGTAAATGGTTTTATTAATTTTAATTTTTAAATTTATTTAATATTTTATAAATTATAATAATATTTTAAAATTTTATAAAATTTTTAAAAATATTATTTTTAAAATATTATTTTAAATTTAAAAAAGTTTTAAGCTTCGAAACGAATGAACTTAGTACTGCGACATCAGCAACTATTCCTTTTAAAAAATTTAAATATTTCTTTAAATTTTTTATTTTCGTTGACATGGTATTGCTACATAAGCAACTACCGCTAACATGAAGCACCACGTTAGTGCCGTTAATGGCCACATCAACGTTGTAACGGTCAATATTAGTCAAAGGGCCTATTCGGCCAATTTTGTTAGTTCATGGGCTCAACTAGGTGCAAAAAGTTCGCAGGGCTTAATTGATTTTTTTTTTTAAGTTTGAGGACCAAAAATACCATTAAACCCTTCTTTAACTAATTGATATTTCTTTTTCTAAGTATCGGTCAACATTAGTTAAAGGGCTTATTTTGTCAATTTTGTTAGTTTAATGGCTCACTTGGGTGCAAAAAGCTCGCAGGGGCTTAATTGATTTTTTTGAAAAAGTTCGATGATCAAAAATACCTTTAATCCCTACTTTAACTATTGATATGTTTGTTTTAATTAATTTTACATCCGTGCATAGTATAGGCACACGATGTACGAGGTGTTTCCACGTATACATGTAAAGTGTATTTTGATGCCACGGAGGAATTAGATAAAAATGTGATTGTTAAGGTAGTAATGTCACCTTCTAATAATTGTAAAGAATTATAATTTTGTAGATGCATTTGACTACTTATTGTAATTTTTTGTGCCTGTTTAGTAATATAAATTGTAATTTCACATTTACAAATTTTAAATTGTTTAAAAAGTATTAATTACTATAAATAGTTATCAATAATACACGAGAAAAATTTTAAACAAGTGACATAAATTAAAATCAAATCATGTTATGTTAGTCTAAGAAAGTAACCGACAACACGATTGCCGATAAAAAAGAACAAGAAAAATAAACATCATATGCAACTTTATTATTGCTCTACCATTCCGTGTTTGTTGGGTTATTCCTTTTTCTAACATTTAACATATACTTCTTATCATCATCTATTAGTTCTTGACCAATTTGTTCATTGTTGATACAAGGTACAACAATGGAGGGGAGTAAGGAGGAGGTAAGGTGGAGTGAGTGGTGGTTTTGGGGAGGCTGGTTCACTTAAAGAGGCGGAGAGCCAGAAAGGAACAAGAGGATAGGCTGATTGTTGAAAGAGGAGATGGTTGCTCAGAGTAACTTTAAGGGTTGGAAAATCGATCCATTCTTCATCGTTGGAAAGGCATTTATAAGAGAGGTCCTCTTGTCCTTTAGCATGACATGGCAAGGTAAATGCTCAGGCCCACCAAATGTGTAAAGGATATTCATGAACATAAAGGATATTCATAATGGGCCCCCATTATGTTATTCATCCGATCAGTACAAGGTTGTTACGCCCATGCAAGTCTTAATGGCCTCAAGAATGTGTTCACACCAAAAAAAAGGGTGCCTAGCCTTTTTAATGGGTTGGTGCTCCTTTGATCTTAGTGGATGGTCAGGCTAGACATCTTCTCAGGCAGACTCAATCAGAGGGTCAATGTTGTCTATACTATTGGCACGTGTCCATGTGGCGGGGGTATAACATTTATCATCTACATCAAAATCTGAATATGCATCATTAAGATTATCGAGATCATTTTTTTATCTGTATCATTAAGATTATCAATTTTTTTTTCATGTACTGTTTAAAAGTATTGATAATTCCAATTCCACCTATAAATGGAATTGTGAAGTATACAACAAGTTAGAATGATTGAACATTGTTTTTTAGACTATATTGATGTGGTTTGTTAATCTGAGAAATATTTTTTTAGAACAACAAATATCCTCTCAATCACATTTCAAAGCTTTGAATAAAGAGTTTGCGAGCCTTGTTTGGTACTTGTGTCTAGCTCTGTTCTTTTAAATGATATCGTACCCCGTAATATACTGCAAGAAAACATTTTGCATTTGCATAATCAACATCTACCACATAATATTTCCTAAAAACATGTAACAATTTAAATAATTTGTGAGAAAAATAAAATAACAGCAAGGTGATGATAATATTAATGTACTTATGAAGTACAATTTTGATCTATTTTCTCTCTCAAACATCATTCTTAGCATTCTAGTATTTGAGGCACAAATCAACTTTATAATCCTTCAATTATAATAGTTTTTATAAATTTAATTTGTAGTTTACTATGTGTTCAATAATAAACCACCTTTTATAATATTTCGATTGCTATTATTTCATGCAAATTATATAAAAGAAATAATATAAGTTTTATAATATAACATTTATAAACAATGTTTTTATAAAGTGTTGAATAGCTTTTATGGTGCTTATGTTAAAGTGCTCAAATATGTGTCCACATAAGAATAGTATAAAAATTATAATACATGATTTATAAGCATAATTTGCTAGGTTAAGATTTGCTTTATAAAATAAAGGAGTTAGGTGACATGGCAAGAGTTTCTCCTACCTTAATCAATAATCGAGGGTTTGATCCTCAACCTAGGTATGGAGTAGCTTTAAAACTTGTGGCTAGCATCTACCCCCTTAATATAGGCCTACAGAATGTGAATGATTAGTTACTGGGCTTGCTTAGGTAGATAGATTGAGAAATAAAAAAAATTTTACACGAAATATTATGACTTGTGTGTCTAATAGCAAAGCAATTTTGACCCGATAAGAAATATATAATTATATTTAAAAAATATAAAATATATGTCCTAAAATTAAAATATATTATTTTTGTTTTAAAATAATTTTTGCAAATTAAAATATATTATTATTGTATTAAAATAATTTTTGTAAACTTGTATAAAAATAATTTCTTAAATCATGTACGTGTGTTTGAAAAACTATAAGGTAATTAGTAATTTATTGTAATTACTCGCGTAATTACCCCAACTCTCAACCCTAAGAATTGAATAGTATAATTAAGGTACTATAATTACAATTTAGTGAACCCACAAATCACAATGGTTTTTAAACATGACACGCCTTAGCAATCGTAAGTAATTGCACTCAAATATAATATTTGCACGAAATATTTGAATTTATATGTCTAATAGCAAAGCAATTTTGACCCAATAAAACCATATAATTATATTTTAAAAATATAAAATATATGTTCTAAAATTTATTATTGTATTAAAATAACTTTTATAAACTTGTATAAAAATAATTTCTTAAATCATGTACCTGTGTTTGAAAAATTATAAGGTAATTAGTAATTTATTGTAATTACTCGTAATTACCCCAACTCTCAACTCCTAAAAATTAAATAGTATAATTGAGGTGCTATAATTACATTTAATTTAATGGACCCATCAATAACAATGGTTAGTCAAACATACTATACTTTTATAATAGTAATTAAATACACTCAAATCTAATAATTAATTCATATTGAAATTTTCAAAATCATATACTTTGTGGTCCAAGTTAAACTGATCTTTTTTTTAATTTCCAAACAATTGCAAAGAAAATTCATGAAATTAAGTTGTTTTCAAATAATTAATTCACATTGGAATTTTCAAATAAGATGTCACATTAATAATATTTCAATCATTAAAATATTATATAACACATTTTACCTTATACAAGAAATATGAAAAATGCTAAAACTTAATCCAGTTTAATCTGCTGAAGGAAATGACTCTAACACTGAGCTAATTCAATTAAGCCTCTGAAATTAGCTTATCTTCATAAAACTTAATCCAGTTTAATTATTCTAAATGTACAGGCCCATTTTGACCTAACCCATTTCAACCCACCTAAACACTAACCCAATACCCCAAAATCAGCAACCCAAAGCCCAATGACCTAACCCTAGCCCAAAAAGAGAAAAACAAATCAGAAAATAAAACCCTAGCCCCTAACCAAGTGGCGCCGCACCCTATTCCTAGCCACTGCCACCGCCGCATGTCACCGTTCACCTGCCACTGTCCCATCACCCACTTGCCGCCAACAATTACCTGCAACAAAGAAGCACACACGCAAGCAGCAACAATAGAGCAAAAAGATAGAAACGAAATATGTGTAAAAGGCTATATAAAAAGCCATTTCTTGAACGAAAAGGGGGCTCTCGGTTTATTGGTATTTTCTACGAGATTTTGGGGGTTCTCTGCTTCCGTTTTTGTAACAAAAAAAACAGATATCAATAAAAAATTTTAAGTTTCAAGATGATTTTCGTTTTGCATTTCTTTTCTTTTTTAAATCTTTTTGTTATTATTTATTTTCTAGGAAAACAGTTTACATTTAAAAATATATATATAAAGAGGAAAGTATAAAAAAAAATTTAACCTTTTTTCTGAATTTTTCGGGCGTGATGGCGACTCTCCTCGCCGGATTCTGGGCTATGGACTAGAGGGGGGAGAGGATTTTTTTAAGAGAAATTTTTTTCTTTGAAAGAGCTGAAAATGAAGTTAAATAAAAAAACTATGATTTATAAAGGCATATAAAACGGCGCCGTTTTAGGCCCTAGCTCCAGGCGCCAAAACGACGCCGTTTAGGAGCCGACCCGATCTGCCTGACCCGCTCCAGGCTAGGATCCGCGTGTTTTTGAGCGGAAGGGCTAATTTCGCTTTCAGCCCTTCCGCTTTTAAATGATCTTGCAATCAAGTTCTTTTGTTTTTTTAAATTTTTCCCTGTAATCTATTTTGCTTTACAATCTGGTCCACCCTAAGGCTGTGCGTTTTGGAGGGACGGGATTATTTCCCATTTGGTACCTCCTTGTTATTCGCACGTTCATTGTCGTCCTCCTCCTTTATTTTATTTGCGATTTGACCCCAAATGTTTTTTTTAATTCAATCTAGCCCTCTGTTTGTATTTAGGTTATTTTGTTATTATTATTATTATTATTATTATTATTATTATTATTATTATTATTATTATTATTATTATCCTTAGTATTATTATTAATACTATTATGACTATCATTATATTTACACTTATATTTATTTTATGAATCTTAGATATATGTGATATATTATTTTCATGTAATTGCTTACATATGTATATATATACTTATATATATATTTTATCTATGCATACATAAATACTCATTTTATATATATTTATATATATGTATATTTATATATTTTCTCACGAATATGTATATACTTACTTCCATATATATATATATATATATATATATATATATATATATATTTATATTTATATAATATTTTTAAAACAAGTGCATATGTTTTATTTTATAATTTCAAAGTATATATATATATATATATATTCAAGTGAATACATTTACATAATATATATATATACGTACATATTTTTAGTTTTTATAAATATATATATATTCACATACTTACATATTTTTATATATGTACATACATATATCGTTTTACATTTTATAATTCTATTCATTTTCTTTATTTATTTATTCATTTACACTCTTATTATTATTTTGAATGAATGATTTAATTTTATTCGTTTTATATTTTACTTGTTTGGATGTTATAGGTTTGATTTTATTTTATATTGTTGCTATAATACTTTTATGCATTATGATTTTACCATGCATAACAATAATGTAATTTGCTTTCGCATTTTTTGTTACGATTTTCGTGTTTTATTATACTCGATTTAACAAAATTTGTTTTGAATAAATAATATTTCGTGTTTAGATTCGAGAGGATCATACCCTAACTTACTGGGTTTCGATTTTCACGATAAATCTAAATGCACGAATCTTTTAAACTCAAATTTTAAATGATCTCGGGATTAAAAAACCGCGTCCTAACTTACTGGTCGTGATCTCATTTTTAAATCCGAGATGGCTAAAATATCTTTTAAAGAAGCATTTTTCATTCACGTATCGGGAATTTGAGACATTGTATTCTAACTTACTGGATATGATTATCTTTCTCGATTAATGTGAAATATACTTCTTTTCCCAAAAATTTTCATTTTAATACAAGGATCGTATTTTTAATTTTTTCAAGTTCTCAATTTTCGACATCAAGACATTAGATAATCAACTAGGTACCAATTTTGGGCTTATCGAGGGTGCTAATCCTTCCTCGTGCGTATCCGACTCTCGAACCCGTTTTTCTGAATGTCGTGAACCAAACTTGTTGTTTTAATAAAATCAAATCATTTATTAAAAACAATCACTTTTCGAGGTGATCCGATCACACCTCATCAAAAAGGATCGGTGGCGACTTCCATTTTCGTTTTCATTTTCCAAAACCAAGTCGACCCCGTTTTTCATCCAAAAAAATGGTGTCAACAGCTTGGCGACTCCACTGGGGAACCAAAATAAGAGAGTCAAGCCACGAGTTGATTATTTTTTGTCTTTTTGTCAAAATTTGAAAATTTGATTTAAATATACGATCCTCTCATTGCATTTCATTTGTTTTGAATTATAGTTTTCATCATGTTTTATATTTTAAATTTTTTTATGCATTTCTGCATTGCATTGCATGACCGTTGGTCACACCTTCTTAAGTGGGAGTGAGAAGCTAGTCCTTCGTGAGGTTTTCACCTCCGTGCAGGATAGTGGATCACTTTCGGGATACATTCGTACCTATGTCTTCGTGAGATTTTCATCTCAGTGCAGCCATAGGGAAATGTATTCCCCTGAACCGAACTCGGTCCGTTTGAGCCTATAATGGGTGAGGATCGAGGAATCTGCTGGTTCAGGTACCCTTACTTTAGAACCAAACCTCATGTAGTGAACCTTAGAAGCCCACCCTAGATAGAACCACTTCAAACCCCTAATATTCACCCGAATAGGTATTATATTTATTCCTGCTTGCTTTTGTTTTATACTAACCTGTTGTCTTTTTTGTTATGATTGCATTGCATTTTCATCATAAAAAGAGATGTTGGTTCACGTTCGGTTGTTAAATAGAGAGCTTGTCATAAGGAAATGAGTTTCTTGATAAAGTGGGTAATAATACGGTTGTCCGAATAGGTTCCGAGAAAACACAACAAAAGAAGGATAATAGTTAAATAGAGGACTACACGACTATTGCTCCGTTGCCTGAGGATTCAAGATGACAAAGATTATTCGAGAGCCGCTAAACTTTCTTAAAGAGAAGCCATGAGCATCACAAGGACAAGCGAGCAACGAGTCGAGGCCCGGATCAAGCAAAAGGGAGATAGAAGAGACATTCCTTTCGAAGAGTTCGTGAGATTTATCTTAACGCTCGAATGAAGAAAAGGATCGTTGACTTGGAATATAAGGGCAAAATCGTATATATATATATATCTGCTTTATGAAAAGATATTTGTTTTCTAGTAAATTTCTTCTAATAGAATTGAATAAAAAATCAACGTCTCTTTTTTGCATTCATTTCATGCATTTGCATTACATTGCATCATATGCATTAGATTTTCACGAAGTGACCCTAATTAAATTAAATTATTTCAGTTAATCTGGAAAACCAACACCCTTACGAAACTCGAACGAAATTGAAGAGCATGGATCAAAGATTAGAAAAACTTGAACAGCTCCAAAGAGATATGCAAGATCAGATGCAAGAGCGTCTGGAAAAGATTCAGCGAGATATGGCAGAAAAGATGCGGAAATCTCAGAATGACATGATGGCAACGTTAACACAATTGTTGAAAGGAGGAAATGACAAGGGAAAAGACCCTGTAGTTAATGATGAAGAGGGAAATAATGATGAACCCCTTTACCCTCTAGGCTTTACTCCTCTGTACGCGCATACTCAAGTTGAGCAGTACCCACAAAAATCCTCTGTTACGATCAGACCCCAGTAGTTTCAGATGGGTCCTTCAATGCCAATGAACTTTCAAATCGGAGTAGGTAATAATCCCGGAGAGAATCCTACCAATCTCATGGTTCCTGATCTCGATGATGTGGCAGAGGTGGAGAAAGCGAAAATGGATCTGTCGAAGCAATTAGAGGACCGGTGTAAATCGCTAGAAGAAAAGTTTAAAGCCATGGAAAGTGCTGATTACCATCGAGGAATGGATGCTAAAGATTTGAGCTTGGTACTCGATTTGGTTCTCCCTCCCAAATTTAAGATGCCGGAGTTTGAGAAATATGACGGTACAAGTTGTCCTGAAGCTCATATTACTATGTTTTGCCGAAGGATGACCGGGAACATCAACAATGATCAACTGTTGATTCACTTCTTTCAGGACAGTTTGATCGGGTCAGCGTCTAGATGGTACAATCAATTGAGTCGAACTGAAATCCACTCCTGGAAAGATTTGGCGCAGGCCTTTGTAAAGCAGTACAGACATGTGATGGATATAGCACCCGATCGAATTGTATTGCAAAACATGGAAAAGATGACTAATGAGAGTTTCCGACAGTATGCTCGGAGATAGAGGGAGGTGGCAGCGCAAGTTCAACCACCACTTTTAGAGAAGGAGATAGGCATGCTTTTTATCAATACCTTAAAAGCTCCATTTCTCAATCACATGTTGGGCAGTGCCACTAAAAGCTTTTCAGACATAGTGATGTCTGGAGAAATGATAGAGAACGCCATAAGGTGCAGCAAGATAGAAGCGGGAGAAAGCGCCTAGAGGTCGGCTCCAAGGAAGAAAGAGCACGAGATAAACAATGCAACCGTGTTTAATAAGGGATATTCTAAACCAACCATGGTGGGACAAGCAAGAGCAATAACTACTAACCGTCAAGGTTCTTTAAGGCAAGAATCCAATCCAAGGTCAAATGAAGAAAAACCCCAATTTACACCAATCCCAATGACATATAGAGAGCTGTACCAAAACTTATATGACGCACATATGGTATCTCCCTCTTATCCAAAACCCATGCAACCTCCATATCCTAAATGGTACAACGCGAATGCCCAATGCGAGTATCATGCGGGAATTACGGAGCACTCGATTGAAAATTGTACTACGTTCAAGAAGTTAATTGAGAGATTTATTAAGATGGGGATCATAAAATTTGGCGATCCGTCAGGAACAAACGTAGTAGGGGATCCGCTACCCAATCATGATTGATAGTGGAGTGACTGCAATGAATGAAGAGATGTTGGGAAACGTTCACATCAGTGCCGAATACGAAGAAGCAACCGGAGAAGAGATCTTATTAGATGTTCGCCCTTATAAACTTGGGAGTGTTCTAAATAATCGGACTGTAGAAGAAATCTTTGTAGCCTACCTAGAGTAATATTCAGAACACACTGTTGCTTTCAGCCTAGAGGCAACAAGAACTCTTTTGTGAAATAGGCTCATGTCTGAACATCATTATTTCAATAAAATGCATCTTTTCGATCTTTTTTTAGCCAATATTCTTTTATTCTTTACGAATAAGTATCTTTGATTCTTTCATTCTTTTCAATTTTCTTCCAAATTTTATTCTTTTAGATTTTTTTTCCAAATCAATCTTGCATTCATAATCATATTGTACATAACTTTATATATTCTTTGTATATTCTTTTGTACCTACAATAGGTCACTGGATATCAACGACATGAATGACACTGCTACAGACTTAGAATCTCCTTTTGAGCGAGACATGTGTTTAGAGGGATCTTACGACTTTGAAAATGACATAGATCGTAGCTTATCTCCAAACTTTTTGAGGATGGTAGAACAAGAGGATAAACAGATCCTACCTCTCAAGGAATCATTAGAAATTGTGAGCTTGATGAAGACTAGAATTGACCTGACCACAGAGACGAAGCAAGACCTTGTTGAGTTACCTCTAGAGTTCAAAGATGTCTTTGTATGATCATACCAGGGTATGCCTCGATTCTTATAATAAAACCTGCACAACAGCACGAAGTCAGAAATTTATAGTGTGAACTATGCAATTCTTTGCCGGGGCAATGCCTCTCTCGTTGAGTCAGCATAGCTTTGCCCATTTGAAGTCGAGTTTCCATCCTTTCAAGATGTTATTGGATTAAAGAGGAAGATCCAAAGTTTTTTGTCGTAGTTGCGTCCCCAAAAGGGCTCTATGAAAGAAATCTGGTACCAAAAAAGATTTTTCACATACAAGATGAAAGTGGAAGATCTTATGTGAAAGACTTTAGAATAACATTAATTCTGGTCGAAAAGCATGACCAGGACTTGCCTGATTGCATGAGGTCAGACTAAAAAAAAAAAAACAAAAACAAAAACAAAAACAAAAAAAATAAAAAAAATCAATCATAGAAAAAAAAAGAAGAAAAAGAAAAAGGAGAGGTTAAGGCGAAAACCCGCAAAGGGCGCTTTGACCAAAGGTGGATCTGAGTTGAAAACCCTAAAAAGGGCGACTCAAATTTTGAGCAAAATGGGGCATGGACATCACCATTATCGAAGACTTCTAATGGGCATTGCTTCATTTTTTTGAGAGGCTACTTCATGGATCAAGATCATCCTATACCGATACAGAATTTCAGAGAGGATGGTATTGGAAAATACATTGAACTTAAATGATAGCACGATAACTGAGGTCTGAAATCAATTCAGAAGCAGACACCACATTTTGTCACCGAATTACCTAGAGGTGAACAAAGACTGGCATGAGAAATTACCATTTGCCCTCATTGTTTGTCGAACATCTGTATTGGGGCAACACCTCTCTTTTTGGTTTACAGGATTGAGGTAGTTTTACCTATTAAAATCCCCTCATTGCTTGTTGGAGGGATCCAATCGCGATATGATCAGTTGGCCCTAAGAAAAGGGTTAAAAGCTATTCATTAGGATCAGATGTACCATAAATAAATAATATGAGCCCATAATAAACAGGCTCGTCTCAGAGAATTCCACGAGAGGGCTGAATGTTGAAAAAGATTCTTCCTTAACGAAAGGATTCTAAAGGGAAATGAATGCCAAACCGGGGATGTCCCTATGTTGTAAAGAAGACCTTTTTTAGAGGAGCACTGATCCTGAGTGAGATTGCTAATCCTATAAACTCGGATCCAGTTAAGAAACACTTCGGAAGGACCAAGGTGAAAACCTGCAAATGGCACTTCGAGTCAAAAAAAAAAGAGATGAAAAAAATGAAAAAATGAAAAATGAAAAAAATGAAAAAGTAAAAATGGAGAGGCTAAAGGGAAAACCCGCAAAGGGCACCTTAGGCCAAAGGGGATTTGAGTTGAAAACCCGAAGGGCAGCTCAAATATTGATCAGAATGGGGCATGAAGTGATCAGATTGGGGCATGTAGTGATCTTACTATACCTGAAAGGGTAAGGCGACATCTTGGGGCATCGACAGAGTCCTGTAGATATCTGGGGCACCTAACCTTCATACTATTTATATATTGAATTTGTTATTGTTCTTGGAATACTTCATTCTTTTTCAAGATACGTGTTCCAATCAATTACTCTTTTATTCTTGCTACCCTTGATAATTCATTCGAACTTGCTCTCAAACCAATTCTATTTCATCCATCGTTATATTCTTTTTTGCAAGTATGTTGCATTGGAATGATGATACTTTCACAATAAAAGTTTTGCATATTACTCTAGAAGTTTCTAAATAATATAGGAACCTGAAACAGGACTATTGTTTAGAAAACACCAAGTTTAAAATGTGAAATATCTAAGAAGGAAGAGTCTAAGTTAAAGACTATCTTTTCAGATTTTGTTGTCCAAACATTGATTGAACAAAATGACAAGATGTCGTGTTGGTGAAAAAGCTTCAATAAACAAACAAGCAAGGATCACCGAGTGGTAAGAAGGTTTTCTCGTAGAAGAAAATTTTGCAATTGTGCATAAGCATTTGGTATGACACCTTGGGAATGAGGTAAAGGACCAAAGAGCTTCACATTCTGTATCCTTGAATTGCGATAGGAGAAGATTGAGAAAAGCCATATCTTTCTACCCTTGAGTTACAGTGGGAGATTGATGGTACAAATTTTATGTCCTAGTGGATTGAACTTTGATGTGTTTCTTTGGATATGCCAGCTGAGCAAGAAGGCGTTGTAGCACGCCAGTGATAAAAACTTAATAAGCTTTTGCGTGATGATAACCTAAGCATTAAGGAATCATTTTCATGACATTTTGCATTCATACACATCTAGTTAGGAGCATTTGATTCGTTCTGATCATGTCATCCTAATCACTAGGCACAATTAGGTTCATAAAATAGAACATACAGGTCATGTTCCCCAGAGAACAGATCAATGAAGATAGCAGACTTATCTTCCTGTATTTGGCAGCGGAAGAGATCGAAGATAGCAGATCTTGTCTTCCTGTATTTGGCAGTGGAGGAGATCGAGGATAGCAGATCTTGTCTTCCTGTATTTGGCAGCGGAGGGGATCGAAGATAGCAGATCTTGTCTTCCTGTATTTGGCGCGGAGGAGATCGAAGATAGCAGATCTTATCTTCCTGTATTTGGCAGCGGAGGAGATCGAAGATAGCAGATCTTGTCTTCCTGTAATTGTCAGTGGAGGGATCGAAGATAGCAGATCTTGTCTTCCTGTATTTGGCAGCGGAGGAGATCGAGGATAGCAGATCTTGTCTTCCTGTATTTGGCAGCGGAGGAGATCGAGGATAGCAGATCTTGTCTTCCTATATTTGGCAGCGGATAGCAGATCTTGTCTTACTGTATTTGGCAGCGGAGGAGATCGAAGATAGCAGATCTTGTCTTCCTGTATTTGGCAGCGGAGGAGATTAAAGATATCAGATCTTATCTTTCTGTATTTGGCAGCGGAAGAGATCGAAGATGGTGAATCTTATCTTCCCAATACAGTGGAGATGCAGATTTAAGCCATTAGTCCTATCACCCTAAGCAGTAGTGGAGTAGGTTGAAGATTGTAGATTCTGTCACCCTAAGCAATAGTGGAGCAGATCGAATATGGTGAATCTTATCTTCCCAATACAGTGGAGAAACAGATTTAAGCCATTAGTCCTATCACCCTAAGCAGTAGTGGAGTAGGTTGAAGATTGCAGGTTCTGTCACCCTAAGCAGTAGTGGAGTAGGTCAAAGATTGTAGATTCTGTCCCCCTAGGCATTAGTGGAGCAGATCAACAATAACGAATCTTACTGCGAATCTCATCCCCCTGAAGTTGCAACAGAGTGGATTGAAGTTACAAGTCGTATCTTTCTGAAGTGCAGTGGAGTGAATCGACGCAACAAGACACAGTGGATTGAAATAAAGCTACTTGAAGAGAAGCGTCAAGAGAAGTCAAGAATCGGCGAGGCCGGGCAAAATGAGCCTTTCTTAGTCTTTGCTATGTTATCGTTACACGACAACGAGCAAAGAGGGGCAGCTGTACAAGCCCATTTTGACCTAACCCATTTCAACCCACCTAAACACTAACCCAATACCCCAAAATCAGCAACCCAAAGCCCAATGACCTAACCCTAGCCCAAAAAGAGAAAAACAAATCAGAAAATAAAACCCTAACCCCTAACCAAGTGGCGCCGCACCCTATTCCTAGCCACTGCCACCGCCGCATGTCACCGTTCACCTGCCACTGTCCCATCACCCACTTGCCGCCAACAATTACATGCAACAAAGAAGCACACACGCAAGCAGCAACAATAGAGCAAAAAGATAGAAACGAAATATGTGTAAAAGGCTATATAAAAAGCCATTTCTTGAACGAAAAGGGGGCTCTCGGTTTATCGATATTTTCTACGAGATTTTAGGGGTTCTCTTCTTCTGTTTTTGTAACAAAAAAATAGATATCAATAAAAAATTTTAAGTTTCAAGGTGATTTTCGTTTTGCATTTCTTTTCTTTTTTTAAATCTTTTTGTTGTTATTTATTTTCTAGGAAAACAGTTTACATTTAAAAAAATATATATAAAGAGGAAAGTATAAAAAAAATTTTAACCTTTTTTCTGAATTTTCCGGCCACCGTTCACGCCGTCGACGGCGACTCTCCTCGCCGGATTCTGGGCTATGGACTGGAGGGGGAGAGGATTTTTTTTAAGAGAAATTTTTTTCTTTGAAAGAGCTGAAAATGAAGTTAAATAAAAAAACTATGATTTATAAAGGCATATAAAACGGTGCCGTTTTAGGCCCTAGCTCCAGGCGCCAAAACGACGCCGTTTAGGAGCTGACCCGATCTGCCTGACCCGCTCCAGGCTAGGATCCGCGTGTTTTTGAGCGGAAGGGCTAATTTCACTTTCAGCCCTTCCGCTTTTAAATGATCTTACAATCAAGTTCTTTTGTTTTTTTAAATTTTTCCCTGTAATCTATTTTGCTTTACAATCTGGTCCACCCTGAGGCTGTGCGTTTTGGAGGGACGGGATTATTTCCCATTTGGTCCCTCCTTGTTATTCGCACGTTCATTGTCGTCCTCCTCCTTTATTTTATTTGCAATTTGAACCCAAATGTTATTTTTTTAATTCAATCTAGCCCTCTGTTTGTATTTAGGTTATTTTGTTATTATTATTATTATTATTATTATTATTATTATTATTATTATTATTATTATCCTTAGTATTATTATTAATACTATTATGACTATCATTATATTTACACTTATATTTATTTTATGAATCTTAGATATATGTGATATATTATTTTCATGTAATTGCTTACATATGTATATATATACTTATATATATTTTTATCTATGCATACATAAATACTCATTTTATATATATTTATATATATGTATATTTATATATTTTCTCACGAATATGTATATACTTACTTCCATATATATATATATATATATATATATATATATATATATATATATATATTTATATAATATTTTTAAAACAAGTGCATATGTTTTATTTTATAATTTCAAAGTATATATATATATATATATATATATATATATTCAAGTGAATACATTTACATAATATATTTATACGTACATATTTTTTAGTTTTATAAATATATATATATACACATACTTACATATTTTTATATATGTACATACATATATCTTTTTACATTTTATAATTCTATTCATTTTCTTTATTTATTTATTCATTTACACTCTTATTATTATTTTGAATGAATGATTTAATTTTATTCGTTTTTATATTTTACTTGTTTGGATGTTATAGGTTTGATTTTATTTTATATTGTTGCTATAATACTTTTGCGTGCATTATGATTTTACCATGCATAACAATAATGTAATTTGCTTTCGCATTTTTTGTTACGATTTTCGTGTTTTATTATACTCGATTTAACAAAAAAATTTTTGAATAAATAATATTTCGTGTTTAGATTCGAGAGGATCGTACCCTAACTTACTGGGTTTCGATTTTCACGATAAATCTAAATGCACGAATCTTTTAAACTCAAATTTTAAATGATCTCGTGATTAAAAACCGCATCCTAACTTACTGGTCATGATCTCATTTTTAAATCCGAGATGGCTAAAATATCTTTTAAAGAAGCATTTTTCATTCACGTATCGGGAATTTGAGACATTGTATTCTAACTTACTGGATATGATTATCTTTCTCGATTAACGTAAAATATACTTCTTTTCCCAAAAATTTTCATTTTAATACAAGGATCGTATTTTTAATTTTTTTCAAGTTCTCAATTTTCGACATCAAGACATTAGATAATCAACTAGGTACCAATTTTGGGCGTATCGAGGGTGCTAATCCGTCCTCGTGCGTAACCGACTCCCGAACCCGTTTTTCTGAACGTGGACCAAACTTGTTGTTTTAATAAAATCAAATCATTTATTAAAAACAACCACTTTTTGAGGTGATCCGATCACACCTCATCAAAAAGGATCGGTGGCGACTCCCATTTTCGTTTTCATTTTCCAAAACCCAAGTCAACCCCGTTTTTCATCCAAAAAAATGGTGTCAACACTAAAGTTTCTAATTTTGATTAAAAGAGTTTTTAAATATATATATGATTTTAAATTTGTATGTTTTAATATAAAATTCATTATATTGTAGCAAGATTTAATGTGACATGTTTAAAATTTTAATTTAACTCAAACAATTTCACTCAATTTGGCTCGACTCGAATTTCATTTCATTCGACTCAATTTGAAAAAAAATTCCAAATTGAGTTAGGATGATAAAGTGAGACTCGTCAACTTGAAATTATTTTACTCGATTCGATCCAACACTCACCCCTAGTAATTGCATCATTGATACTAATAACAACATAAAAATGTATCTCATCTATTCTAATCAATATGCAGGCACGAAATGGAAATTTCCATGAAAAAGAAGTATCGCGTATGAAAAAGTAAGTTCCATGACATCGGCTGAAGCAATAACAACAATTGCAAAAAGACATTGACTCCTATAGAAATCCATCAGTTTGGAAACTATAACGTATATGCTACGACTGGGTGTTTTTTCGTGTGACACCCGTTAGACTTTCATTTATGTTGGTAATAAATATAATCTATTTCAATTAAAAAATGACTAGAATTTAGTACTTCATTATGACCCAAATTATTGGTGAAGTTGAAATTAAAATTTTTTCGACAAAAACTTTCAATACTTAGTACTTATGTGTAATTCAATCTTTCCATTATATATCCCAAATAAGTTAAAAGCATGGCGTGGTGTCTACCTTTGCTTACCATGTCAGACTTGCAATTCTTTATATTAACCCTGATTATCGGACTTCATAAAAAGATGTGTAATTATACAAGTCAAGAGCAAAAAAGATATGTCCCCTCATATCACTTGGAGTGATGAGTCCTTTCTGAACCACTCCATCACCTTCGTATGTCATACCATATTTAAAACATTACTTTAAGCACCTATCAATATGAATTCATTTGGTGATGAATCAAAGTATGACGGTTAACACATAAGGAGAGTTTGTGTAAGTCTAAAGATTATTTACACTACCAATACATGAGACTATTTCTATAGACATTTGAGTGAAATACCAAATGGAACTATCATAGCAGGTCAAGTTATACTTTATAATTTTTTCGGAACTTTTTAAAAATTATTCACATTTTTTTTTATATTTGTAATAAATTTTATAAATTTTATAACTTTTACATTTTTAATATATTCTAATAACTTGACAAGCAACATCAACATACTTCCACATGGCATGTCACATGTCAACTTGTCATAGCTTCCGCCAACCACATCAACAACCAATATTGATAAAATCAGTCAACAACCGTTTTCGTTAGCGAAAGGAGCCAATTGATTTTTTTCTCATTGAATGCTCAATTGGGTCAATTTTTCTGTTATGAACTTGATTGATTTTTTAACTTTTTACTAAGGTGTTTTTTACACTTTAACCTTATATTAATATTCATTATTTTATTAAAAAACTTATTTCTAAGTAATTTTTCCGACCGAATTGATATCGGATTAACTCCAATAAAATATATTATATAAACATATTAAAATCTATCAATAAAGAAAACACCATTAATTTGTCTGAAGTCTCGACTTTTTGAGTCTTAATGGGTGAGAAATTTCTTATATAGAAACTGAAGACGATATATAAAGTAAATGCCACATTAAAAGCCCAATTCTTTGGAAAATAAATTCCATCACGACTGAACAAAAATTAAAATAAAATCTATCATATTTAATATATTAGTCCAAGAAAATAATCGATAATATGATTACTAATAAAAATAACAAGAAAAATGATTTATGTTAAGTTATAACAATTTTTTTTTGAACAATGAGATTTTGACCTAGACTATTCCTTGAAAAGGTGAATACTCGACTAATAGGCCACAACTTAAAATTTTTAAATTATAACCATTTTATAATACATGAATTAGGTTTAAAATAGTATAAAATTTATAATATATACCAACTATATAAAAAATATTTATAAGGTGTCCAATAACTTCCAAAACACTTCTTATAAATAATATATATTTTTATCTTAAAAGTTTTTTTTAAATAAGTCATGGAAAAAATTATAATTGTTTTATAAATAAGTATATTTTTTCTATAACATATAGTATGGACACATAAATAAGTTATATTTAAATTTTTTGACCATAACTTTTTTTTATAAATAAGTATTTGCATAATATAGTATTTGCATAATATAATATTTGCATTATTGATACTAACAACATAGAAATTTCCATGAAAAAGGCCTTGAATCCTTTGATGAATTAAGTTCCATGACAAGGACTGAAGCAATGACGACAGCTGGCCCCTGCAACTATTGCAACAAGACCTTGAATCCTTTGATGAGTTCCTTTAAATTCATCAGTTTGGAAACCATAACATATATGCTACCACTAAATCCTTACCAGATTAAACATGGCCCCATCCTTAACCATTTCTGTTATTCTAGGGGTACTGTGGGCCACCATCCTTCTTTCCTTTGCTACAACTGTGACAGCAGCATATCCATCGCCATTGGAGTCCGAAGCCATAGCTCTGCTAGAAAGCAGGTGGTGGAGTAACCATAGCAGCAATACTTCACAACGTTGCCAGTGGCCTGGTATAACCTGCAACACTGCTGAAAGCATCACCCAAATTAACTTATCTGATGCGCCCAACATTGAGGTTGGAGATAGATTTGGGAAACTCAATTTCTCTTCATTTCCAAATCTTGTCCTTCTTGATCTTAGTAATCATCAACTTAGAGGAAAAATCCCGCATCAGATAGGTGATCTATCAGCATTGAAGTACCTTGACTTGTCTAATTGTGGTTTATCTGGTGAGTTACCTCCTTCTTTAGGAAAGCTGACCCAATTAAATTTTCTCGACATTTCCAATAATGATAATATTAATGGTTCCATCCCTCCACAATTGGGGAATCTAGAGAACCTCGTGACTTTAAACTTAAGGCAATGTGGAATTGTTGGTCCAATCCCTTCTGCTTTGGGTCAATTAATCAATCTCCAATCTCTGATCCTTTCGGGGAACCAAATCAATGGATCTATCCCATTAGAAATTGGATATTTGAGAAATTTGACTTATTTGAGTCTCTCCAACAATAGAATTGTTGGTCCAATCCCTTCTGCTTTAGGTCAATTAACCAGTCTCCAATCTCTGATCCTTTGGGGGAACCAAATCAATGGATCTATCCCATTAGAAATTGGATATTTGAGAAATTTGACTTGTTTGGATCTCTACAACAGTAGACTTGTCGATTCAATACCAATTACTCTGTACCAATTAACCAATTTGGAAATTTTGTACCTTGATAATAACCAACTTCAAGGTTCAATCCCTTCTTGTGTTGGTAGTTTATCAAAGATGCAGTACTTAAGCCTTGATTCTAATCTATTAGAAGGTCTTATTCCCCAAGAAATTTGTAATCTAGCAAATTTAACTTCATTGTACCTCTCCCAAAACAAATTGACTGGTTCAATCCCTTCTTGTATTGGTAGCTTATCAAAGATGCAGTACTTAAGACTTGATTCTAATCTATTAAAAGGTCCTATTCCCCAAGAAATTTGTAATCTAGCAAATTTAACTTCATTGTACCTCTCCCAAAACAAATTGACTGGTTCAATCCCTTCTTGTATTGGTAGTTTATCAAAGATGCAGTACTCAAGCCTTGCTTCTAATCTATTAAAAGGTCCTATTCCCCAAGAAATTTGTGATCTAGCAAATTTAGCTTCGTTGTACCTCTCCCAAAACAAATTGACTGGTTCAATCCCTTCTTGTATTGGTAGTTTATCAAAGTTGCAGTACTTAAGCCTTGCTTCTAATCTATTAAAAGGTTCTATCCCAAAAGAAATTGGCAAGCTTTTTGATCTATCAAATCTAAACCTTAGCTTCAACCAACTCTCAGGTCCTATCCCTATCTTGTCTGCTACTCATCTCTACATTGTCGACGCTGGAAATGGTTGTCAAAAGATTTTTCCCGATCCATTTGAAGGCAATAGTGATTTATCACCCTATATGTGTCCTACTCCAGTTACCAAAAAAGCCAACAGCAGCAGAATTCCTTACTATATCAAAATATTCCTCCCTATTGCGATCTTATTCACAATCTCCATTTTAGGATGTTTGCTATTTTCACGGTTTAAGCTCAAGAATAACCATGTCAACGTACAACCAACCAAGAATGGGGATTTGTGTTCCATATGGAACTATGATGGAAAGATAGCATACGAGGATATCGTTGCAGCAACAGAGGATTTCGACTTCCGATACTGTATTGGAGTTGGTGGTTATGGTAGTGTTTACAAAGCAGAACTCCCTTGTGGTAAAGTAGTTGCTTTGAAGAAACTTCATCATTTAGAAGCCGAAAATCCAACTTTTGACAGGAGTTTCAGGAACGAGATCAAGTTTCTATCAGAAATACGACATCGAAACATTGTGAAGCTTCACGGGTTTTGTCTACACCGACGATCCATGTTTTTGATCTATGAATACATGGAAAAAGGGAGTTTGTTCTGCAACCTAAGGGATGAAGTGAATGCTGTGGAAATGGATTGGACGAAAAGAGTAGAGATCATCAAAGGCATAGCACATGCTTTGTCTTACTTGCACCATGATTGCTGCCCTCCGATAGTTCATCGAGACATATCAAGTAACAATGTTCTTTTAAACTCAAGTTTTGAGGCCTTTGTGGCCGACTTTGGAACAGCTAGAATGTTGGATCTTGATTCATCCAATCAGACCATTATTGTCGGAACTTGTGGCTACGTAGCTCCAGGTGGCGTTTTCTTTTTTACTTGATTTACTGACCTTTTCTCTGAACATATAATTGAATTTCTTCTTACTAATTTGTGTATGTAGAACTTGCTTATACAATGATTGTCACCGAAAAATGCGATGTTTATAGTTTTGGAGTGGTAGCACTGGAAATAGTAATGGGAAAGCATCCTGAAGAACTGTTATCATGGTTGTCATCACCAACTTCTTTGGTAAACATGAAGCTGGTTGATGTGTTAGACAACCGTTTACCACTTCCAACAAGCCAACTAGTTACACAAAATCTTGTTCATGTTGCTACACTGGCATTCGCTTGCTTAAATCCACAACCGAAGTCCCGACCAACAATGAAGGAAGTGTGTGAAGAGTTCCTTTCTTGCCATACATCCTTGGGAATTCCTCTTCGGATGATCTCTTTGTTACAACTCATGAACCGTGAAATGCATATTGGAGGCAAAACTAAAACTTGTGATGTGTGAAGTCCATGCGCTTTTTGATTAGATACTGTTTATCATGCTCTGATAATTTGTTTGTAGACCATCTCTGGTTTTATATATGATGGAATGAATTGCAATGTTTAATAAACCTGTTTATTCGGTTGCTTTAGAAGACATAAATTCTGCAAATTGATCCAAATATTAAGACATCATCGCTGGCTGCTTCCTTGAATTTTGTGCTTCTTTCAAACCAACTCAAAGATAAATAAAATATAAGTAAATTAAGGGTGAATTTATCAACCACGGCACAAGTATTGTGTATTTCTTTTGTTATACATATAAGCACAACTCCTCATATATGAATTATCTACCAAATACTCACGAAAGGCTTTTAAGAAAATAGTAGTTAGTAAAGCCATCCAGGAGGGAATATGCTACTAACGTGAAACGGGCAAAATTACATAGTAAATATGTCTTCATGAGACTGCTGTATTTCTTTAAGAACCAAAAGAACTATAAGTGAAGGCAAAATAGTTTATTGTCTCAACTCTTTATATCCCCATACCTCATTGTGCAATGAATAAAGTACATCAAGCAGGGATTTATCCCTCGCCATAAATATATCGCACTGGTCTTTGCTTTATACAAATTTCTTGAAACACAACTTTGAAATTTTAATATTTGGAACTCCTAAGCTACATGAAATAACTGCAAGTTACCATGACTAAAGTGCATACATACATATATGAAAGTTTCTCAAGCAATGATAAGATAATTAATTGCTAAAAATCTTCATTGATTTTGTGGAGAGACAATCAGACAAGTCATGTCAGATAAATGATGGGACAAAAAGGTTTTCTGGACTTTTAGAAGTTATGAATGCATCTATCAGGCTTAAGCATTTCCAACATCTAATTTATGGCTTTCATCTCAAAGCAAAGAATGCAAAGCATCAGGCTTAAAGATCATAATATGCACAAAAAATGTAGTGGCCCTACAAGGTTTGCATCATGTCATGCATGCATAGATACATTACATTACTAAAAGCAAATTTACAGCTTTATTGGTCTATAACACGGTAGCATAATTAGAGAGTATCAAACAAGTCGGAGTGTGCATGTCTGAATCGAAGTACAAAGGCAAAAATATACAGGTTTCTTCTCACTGCAGTATAGTATAAACAAACTTCTATTGCCTGCAAAGGATGGAAGATGCTAACTCAAGCCTTACAACAGTGCATACATCACAAGATGCATGCGAGCCAATGGCGCTTCAAGAGACATGAAACTTTACACAGTTAGAATCTTCACATTTACCCCAAAAGTTCAGACTTCAGACAATAGAAAATGATAGACGAACTAGCATTTTATAGTGTCAAACATGCTGCATTACAACAAAATATTCTTATTGTTCTTCTCCGGTAAAACAAAAGGTTAACATTTAGAGTTTAAAACAAACGGAAAATGAAAAAATAATTGGAAACAGACTATTAAACAAATGAAAAAATGAAAAATATTTTCCGATATATATATACTAAATAAAAACCCAAAATGGCAATCGGTCTTGAATCCCAATCTCTTAACAATTCAAGAAACAAATTCCAATTCCAAAAAATCCTAGTCTTTTAACAAAACAAAAACCAAATATACCAAATACGCTTTCCCTTACACACAAAAGCTAATTCAAGAGATTACCAAAAAAAGCTAATTCAAGAACCAAGCTTGAAAAACAACCAAAACCCCCAATTAAAATCTTGGTCAGCTTACCCTGAAAAATCACATAGAAAGAGAAAAAGAGAAACTCGTCACATGTGGCCATGGAGAAAGCAACGAATTTACAGAGTAACCAAAATACAATAACTTTGAAGAACAAAAATAATCAGGGAAATAGCCAAAGAGAAAAGCAACAATGACAAAAGCAACAAGTTAAACCCCATGAAGGAAATTCCAAATGCTCATTTACAGAGTAGTCAAAATAAAATATAGTGATATACCTTGATAGGATTGGAAAGCTAGATTTTGGAGTTTCTTCAAAATGCAGACTTGGTAAGGACGACGAGATAATAAGACTCAAATTCGGAGGTGAGGCCAACGAATAGAGACGAGGAGGAGAGGCGGAGGCTGATCGACAAAGAGGAAGGAGAACGACTGTTGTGATAGAGTGGAGGAAAATGGAAAATGTCTTACCGAAATAAAATCGGTAAGACGTTTTCCATAAAAAGCCATTTCATTTACCCTTGGTTTAGAAAATGTTTTCTGAAGTAATTTATTTTCCATCAAACAAACACAATAAAATAAGAAAAATATTTTACGAAAAATATTTTACTGGCAAATAAACAGAGCCTAAGTATTGCATTACAAATGACATAATACCACCCATGTCAGCCATGTAAACAGACAGACATATTAAAATTTAAATTTAAATCCATAAAAATTTATATACTTATATTCATACATTTATACAAACACAAGAAATATATATAAATTTACAAGAACAAACACAATGTCAAATCAATATAGTTCCTTCCTTCAATACAAATATTGTGTGACATCAACCAACATAAAGAAGATAATAAAAAGTATGCCCTAGTTTCAGCACTCTTTTAAGGCAGTTACTAAAAGTTGTTTTCAACCAAGTTAAGAAGCATATCAAGAAATCAAGTTAAGGAGGACTTCTAATGAAAGTGACAAGAAATTTTCCAGAGATGGATGTAGTATCTACGATCCGTTCTAACAATTTGATCTTAAGTCTTACCTTCTATTATAAGAATGAGTAGCCTTTGTTTCTGGCAATTTTTGATTGGTTCCAATATTCACTAATAAGAAAGATTTTCATTTTCTGAATATGTATACAACCTGAATCCATTCTATATCAACAACAACAATAGTACTCATGATAGAGTGATAGATTACAAGTTTCCATACAAGATTTCACACATACAATAAAAGAAAATAAGTGAAATAATTCCATCTAAAATGAAATTAAAGAAAGCCAAAACTAATGCAATAGAACAGAGAATGTAAAATTTTCTTATATTAGTTCCATCTGTTTTAAAAATAAATAAAAAGAGATTGCAAGGTAAATCAGTAATAAGAAAGAAAATTATGGAATACCCACAAAGGGATTGCGAACAAACAAGCCGATTTAGATAAAAGAATCGGATTGAGAAACCAATTATTCAAGAACCATGAAAGAACTGGAAAATGTAATGATTAGGAACAAAAATGATTACCCTTTTTTTATTTGTCGCCAACCACTTGATTTTTAAGTCTTTGAACATAAATTTGTCAACAAATAAGACATACTTGGATTCTCCATTGAATCCATCTTTTGTTTTTCTGTGTTGAATAAAAAATTCAATCGAAACACTCAATCTAATTTCTACTATTTTGATTCAATACAGATCATAATAGTTTTTTCAGTCAAATGAAAGGGAAAACTATTTACCTATTTTATGGAAAATTGTCCTTTTTTTGTATAATTATAGGTGTTTCATCTATTTTATGGTCCTTACAGTGCTGACACGACCGTTAACAACATTAACTTGGCGCTCTATGTCAGCGATAGTTAGCTACAATGTCAGCAAAAATAAAAATAAAATAAAAAATTAAAAGGAATATTTAAATTTATTTTACTAGAATGAACCTAAACATATGGTTGTCCAAGTTCATTCGTTTCAAAACTTAAATTTTTTAAATTTAAAAAAATTAAGTTTTTTTATAAATGTGTAAAACTCTATTAAAATTTAATAAAATATTTAAAACTTAAGTCCCTAATGAATATGTCCAAATTCATTCATGATTAGTTTCAAATATACTGAAATTAATTTTCTTTAAAAATTGATATGTGTGTCAATATTTTCTATTGCTAACTCTTAGGATGAATAATATATATATATATATATATCAATTTAAATAATTTAAATTTTATTAATCATACGTCTTAAGATTTTTAAATGTATGGATATATCCAATTAAAACAGTGTATCTATTATTTCACATGTGTAGCCAAAAGGTTTAAAAATTGGATTTATTCGTACATTTAAAACTACTTTACACAAACAATTAATAATATTTATTTTATTTATTTTCTGAATTTTTTTAATTTTATACATTCTAAAATGTACGAATGGAATTAGAACATTGATACACGTATCAATTTTTTTAAAGAAGATTAATTTTAATATTTTTTAAACTTTGTACAATTTAGAAAAACTTGAATGAATTTAAACATAGAATTAACTTGTAAATGGTTTTATTAATTTTTAATTTTTAAATTTTTTAATATTTTATAAATTTTAATAATATTTTAAAATTTTATAAAATTTTAAAACATATTTTTTAAATATTATTTTTAATTTAAAAATTTTAAGCTTCAAAACAAATGAACTTGGTACTACGTCATCAGCAACTATTCCTTTTAAAAAGTTTAAATATTCCTTTTAATTTTTTATTTTTCTTGACATGGAAGTTGACGTGGTATTGCCACATAACCAACTATCGCTAACATGAAGCACAACGTTAGCGTTGTTAATGGCCACATCAACTTTGTAACGGTCGATATTAGTCAAAAGGCCTATTTGGCCAATTTTGTTAGTTCATGGGCTCAATTGGGTGCAAAAAGTTTGCAGGGGCTTAATTGATTTTTTTGAAAAAGTTTGAGGACCAAAAATACCATTAAACCCTTCTTTAACTATTGATATTTGTTTTTCTAAGTATCGGTCAACATTAGTTAAATGACTTATTTTGTCAGTTTTGTTAGTTTAAGGGCTCAGTTGGGTGCAAAAAGTTTGCAAGGGCTTAATTGATTTTTTCGAAAAAGTTCGACAATCAAAAATACCTTTAAGCCCTACTTTAACTATTGATATGTCTTTTTTTTAATTAATTTTGCATTCATGCATAGTATAGGCACACGATGTACAGGGTATTTCCACGTATACATGTAAAGTGTATTTTGATGCCACGGCGGTATGAGATGAAAATGTGATTATTAAGATAGTAATGTCACCTTCTAGTAATTGCAAAGAATTATAATTTTCTAGATGCATTTGGCTAGTAGAGTGTAATTATATTGTAATTATTTGTGCCTTGTTTAGTAATATAAATTGTAATTACACATTTACAAATTTTAAATTGTTTAAAAAGTATTAATTACTATAAATAGTTATCAATAACACCTGAGAAAAAAATTTAAACAAGTGACATAAATTAAAATCAAATCATGTTATGTTAGTCCAAGAAAATAACAAACAGCACGATTGCCGATAAAAAAGAACAAGAAAACTAAACATCATATGCAACTTTATTATTGCTCTAGCATTCCATATTTTTTGGGTTATTCCTTTTCTAACATTTAACATATACTTCTTATCATCATCTATTAGTTCTTGATCTATTTCTTCATTGTTGATACAAGGTACAACAATAGAGGGGAGTAAGGAGGAGGTAAGGTGGAGTGAGTGGTGGAAAAGTATTTATAAGAGAGGTCCTCTTGTCCATTAGCATGACATGGCAGGATAAATGTTCAGTCCCACCAAACGTGTAAAGGATATTCATGAACATAAAGTATATTCATGATGGAGGCCCATTATGTTATTCATTCGATCAGTACAAGGTTAATACGCCCATGCAAGTCCTAATGGCCTCAAGGATGTGTTCACACCAAAAAAAGGATGCTAGCCTTTCAAAAGGGTTGGTGCTCCTTTGATCTTAGTGGATGGTTCGGCGAGACATCTTCTTAGGTAGACTAAATGAGAGGGTTAATGTTGTCTACATAGTTGACATGTGTCCATGTGGCGTGGGTATAACATTCATCATCTAAATCAAAATTTGAATATGCATCATTAAGATTATCCAGATCATTTTTTTTATTTGTATCATTGAAAGTATTGATAATTCCAATTCCACCTATAAATGGAATTGTGAAGTATACAACAAGTTAGAACGATTGAACATTGTTTTTTAGACTATATTGATGTGGTTTGTTAATATGAGAAATATTTTTTTAAAACAACAAATATCCTCTCAACCACATTTCAAAGCTTTGAATAAAGAGTTTGCGAGCCTTGTTTGGTACTTGTGTCTAGCTCTGTTCTTTCAAATGATATCGTACCCCGTAATATACTGCAAGAAAACCTTTTGCATTTGTATAATCAACATCTACCACATAATATTTCCTAAAAACATGTAATAATTTAAATAATTTGTGAGACAAATAAAATAACAGCATGGTGATGATAATATTAATATATTTATAAAATACAATTTTGATCTATTTTCTCTCCCAAACATCATTCTTAGCATTCTAGTATTTGAGGCACAAATCAACTTTATAATCCTTCAATTATAATAGTTTTTATGAATCTAATTTGCAGTTTACTATGTGTTCAATGATAAACCAACTTTATAACCTTTTATAATATTTCGATTGCTATTATTTCATGCAAATAAGATAAAAGAAATAATATAAATTTTATAATATAACATTTATAAACAATGTTTTTATAAAGTGTTGAATAGCTTTTGTACAAGCCCATTTTGCCCGGGGCCCAACTAACCCAATCAATAAACCCATTACCAAACCCAAACAACACCCAAAACCCAACAAAACAAAAAAAATAAATGACCCAATGCAATCGGCCCAATAAGCCCAATAACAAATCAGACCCAACCCAAATTTCCAATAGTCAAACTAGGATTTCAGTTTTCTGAAACCCTAGCCTACTGCCTTCAGCCGCCATTGCCCATGCCACTACTGCACCTACCCCTGACCACCTGTCTCCACTGTCGCCTGTAGCGCCGCACCAACTCCACCCACTTGCACCTGCAAAATCAGAGAGAAACGACAGCAAGCAAATAATAAAAAATTGTAAAATGGCTCTATATATAAGGCCATTCAAACATTGTAATGCGGGGTTTTTTTTCTTTTTTCTTTTTTAAAAAAATCTATTCAAAAAGGAAGAGAAAAAAGATTCAAGAAAAAGCAATAAAAGGTCCTTTTTTTTCTCATTATTTTCGGTTTTGGATTATTTACATTCGAAATTTTTTTTATTATTTTTCTTTTATTTTAAACTATACATATATATATATACATAACATATTAAAAAAGTAAAAAAAAAACCTTGTTGAACTTTCCGGCCACCAGTGTATACGGTGTATGCATAACAATGGTGTTGGTCGAATCAGGCAAGACACGAGAAAGGGAAGGAAGTTGAGAGAGAGTTGGGAGTTTTTTTTTTAAAACAAGGGATGAAATGATTTTTTTGTTCAAAAAAAAAGGTTATATAAGCCTGCAAAACGACGTCGTTTTGAGGCTGGCTTCAAGCGCCTAAAACGGCGCCGTTTTGCCTTAGACCCGCGCAGTGACCCGACCCTGAGGGGAGGATCCGCGTGTTTTCTTTAAAAGGGCTATTTGCGCGCGCGGTCCCTCCACGTTTGCAGCGCGTTGCAATTTGCCCCTCTTTCCTGCTTTTCTTTATTTTTAATTTAGCCGTATAGTTCTATCGTTGTTTCATTTTAGTCCTACGTAAAGTGATGCGTTGGGAGGGATGGTATATTTCTTTTTTTGGTCCCCCTTCTTTCACGCGCATTCCAAATTAATCTTTTTCTTTACTTTATTCTGATTTCTCCCCTGGGACTTTGTTTTGCTTTCAATCTAATCCTTTATTATTATTATTATTATTATTATTATTATTATTATTATTCTTGTTATTGCATTTATTATTATTACTTTCCTTATTATTATTATTTACCCACTTATACCATTTTAGATTTTGTTATATATATTCATACTAACATATATATATATATCTACATTTTAATTTTTATATATGTACGTACTTATATTTTTATATACTTTAATATATATATACTTACTTATATATTATTTGTATTTTATGCTTTATATATGTATACCCACATATTTTAAATATACATACTTATTTTTAAGGCTTTATAATTTTTATATATACATAGATATACATACATAAATAATGTATTTTTGTAATTCATATTGTTCTCGATTGTTTTATTTGATATTTATTTATTTGCTTATCATTATTTTTATGAAATGCTTTAGTTCTTTTTATTTACTCATTATTTCATGTATAATTGTTTTTTATGTGCCCTTTTATTGTTTTGCTTGTGATTATTTTACTTACATTATCATCATCATTTCATTACACCCATTTTTTTAGATTTCAAAAAAGAAATTTTAAAAATGTAAGTAATACTCGGTATTTGGGATCTTCGAGAGAATTAAGCCCTAACGTATTGGGTTCCGATTTTCTTCGTTGACCCTAAATAATCGAGATTACTCTTTTAAAAAAAATGATAAAAAGCTCGTTATCAAGAATTCAATACGTTGTATCCTAACGCATTGGATGTGACATGTTGTTTTCTCGAGACGAGGATTTTTCGAAATAAATGCAATATTCAATGTTTAATATTTTGAGAAATTGTGCCCTAACGTATTGGGTTGCGATTTCTTCATTTGATTTAAACAATTGAATATTCTTTTAAACTTTATTACAAATTTTTTAAACTCAAGTTTTAAACAATATCGGAATTAAAAGGATCGTGTCCTAACTTCTCGGTCGTGATCCTTTTAAATCCAAGATAATTAAATATCTTTTAAATAAGTATTTTTATTCGCGTATCGAGAATTCGAGACATTGTGTCCTAACTTACTGGATATGATTCTCTATCTCGAATAACGTGAAATATCCCCTTTTTTCTTGAAAATTTTCAACATTTTAATAAAATGATCGTATTTTTAAAATTCTCCAAAGTTCTCAATTTTCGACATTAAGACATTAAGTAATCAACTAGGTACTAATTTTGGGCGTATAGAGGGTGCTAATCCTTCCTCGTGCGTAACCGACTCCCGAACCCGTTTTTCTGAATTTCGTGGACCAAACTTGTTGTTTTAATAAAATCAAACCGTTTATTAAAAACAACCACTTTTCGCGGTGATCCAATCACACCTCATAAAAAAGGATTGGTCGCAACTCCCGTTTCATTTTTCAAAACCCAAGTCGACCCCGTTTTTAATCCAAAAAATGGTGTCAACAGCTTGGCGACTCCGCTGGGGACTTTAAATAAGAGAGTCAAGCCACGAGTTGATTATTTCTTGTCTTTTTGTCGAAAGTTGAAAATTTGATTTAAATATACAATTCTCTCATTGCATTTCATTTGTTTTGAGTTATAGTTTTCATCATGTTTTATATTTTAAATTTTTATATCTTTCTACATTGCATTGCATGACCGTTGGTCACACCTTTTAAGTGGGAGTGAGAAGCTAGTCCTTCGTGAGGTTTTCACCTCCGTGCAGGATAGTGGATCGCTTTCGGGATACATCCATACCTATGTCTTCGTGAGATTTTCATCTCCGTGCAGCCATAGGGAAATGTATTCCCCTGAACCGAACTCGGTCTATATGAGCCTATAATGGGTGAGGATCGAGGAATCTGCTGGTTTGGGTACCTTTACTTTAGAGCCAAACCTTATGTAGTGAACCTTAGGAGCCCACCCTAGGTAGAAACACTTTGAACCCCTAGTAGTCACCCGAATAGGTGTTCTATTTATTCTTGCTTGCTCTTGCTTTGTACTAACCTATTTTCTTTTGTTTTGGTTATGATTGCATTTCATTTTCATCATAAAGAGGTGTTGATTCAGGTTCGGTTGTTAAATAGAGAGCTTGTCATAAGGAAATGGGTTTTTTGATAAAGTGGATAATAATACGGTTGCCCGAATATGTTCTGAAAAAATACAACAAGAGAAAGATGATAACTTAATAGAGGACAACACAACTATTGCTCCGTTGCCTGAGGATTCAAGGTGACAAAGATTATTCGAGAGCCGCTGAACTTTCTTAAAGAGAAGCCAATGAGCATCATGAGGATGAGCGAGCAACGAGTCAAGGCCCGGATCAAGCAAAAAGGAGATAAAAGAGACGTCCCTTTTGAATAGTTTGTGAGATTTATCTTAACGCGCGAATGAAGAAAAGGATCGTTCTCTTGGAACATAAGGGCAAAGCCGTATATATATCCGCTTTATGTAAAGAGATTTGTTTTCTAGTAAAGTTGTTCTAATAGAATTGAACCAAGAATCAACGTCTCTTTTTTGCATTCATTTCATGCATCTGCATTGCATTTCATTGCATGCATCAAATTTCACTAAAAGACCCTAATCAAACGAAATCATTTCAGAGTCAATGGAAACCAACCTACCAAACCAACGCCCTTGCGCTACCCGAACAGGAACTAGAGAAATGGAACAAAGGTTGGAAAAATTAGAGCGAGTGCGAATCTGAATCTGAGGAGCAATTGATCGAATTTCAACAGGAGATAAGAGATCAGATGCTAGAATTACAGAGAACTATGATAAGCCAATTCAACCGATTGCTAGCTGGAGAGTTAGAAAAAAGGAAGGACCTGATAGACCACTCTGAGGTTGATAATGAGGATTTTGCTTATTTATTAGATTGTACTCCGACAAGTGTCCAGGTCCAGCCAGATGGGCACCCACAAGGGGCACTATTCACCATCAAATCTCAACAATATCAAACTGGTACAACAGCACCAGTGAGTGGCTTGACGGGCCCAAGATCCAATTTGAGGAACAATTTTCTTGTTGCATGTGATGATCCAGTAGAAATGAAGCAGGTGAGGGCAGAGTACCCAGATACTATAGAGGCCCCAAGGAAGAAGGGGAATAGGGGAATAATGCGAACAGATATAACAAGGGCCACTCAAAACCAATCACGTAGAGGCGGTCAAAGATGAAACCACCAGACGCTCGAGTCCTTTAAAGCAAGAATCTAGGGTGAAACCAGTGCAAAAGCTCAATTTACACCAATTTCGACGTCATATAAGGAATCAGATCGAGATTATTTGACGCGTGTTGTCTCCCTTTCTACTTGAAGCCTTTACAACCTCCGTATCCCAAATGGTATGACACAAATGCGCAATGTGACTATCATGCGGGAATTACGGGGCATTCTATAGAAAATTGCACTGCCTTTAAAAAGCTGGTCGAAAGGTTTATCAATATGTGCATTGTCAAATTTGAGGATTCACTCAGTACAGAAAACCCTCTACTCAATCATACGGATAATGAAGGGAATGCGATGAATGAAAAAATGTTGGGAAATGTTCACATCAGTGCCGCATACGAAGAAGCAACTGGAGAAGAGATCTTATTAGATGTTCGCCCTTATAAATTTGAGAGTGTTCTGAATAATTAGACTGCAAAAGAAATCCCTGTAGTATTTAGAGCTTACTCAGAGTAATATTCAGAATACACTTGTTGCTTTCAGCCTAGAGGCAACAAGAACTCTTTTGTGAAATAGGCTCATGTCTGAACGTCATCATTTTAATGGAATGCATCTTTGCGATCTTTTGAACCAATATTCTTTCATTTCTTAATGATTATTTTTATTCTTGTATTCTTTTATCCAAATCATTCTTTCATTCATTCATAATCATATTGTACATAACTTCATATATTCTTTGTATATTCTTTTGTACCTACAATAGGTCCCTAGATATCAACGACATGAATGACACTGCTACAGACTTTGAATCTCCTTTTGAGCGAGACATGTGTTTAGAGGGATCTCACGACTTTGAAGATGACATAGATCGTAGCTTATCTCCAAGCTTGTTGAGGATGGTAGAACAAGAGGATAAACAGATCCTACCTCTTAAGGAATCATTAGAAATTGTGAGCCTGGTGAAGACTAGAATTGACCTGACCACAGAGACGAAGCAAGACCTTGTTGAGTTACCTCTAGAGTTCAAAGATGTCTTTGTATGATCATACCAGGGTATGCCTCGATTCTTATAATAAAACCTGCACAACAGCATGATGTCAGAAATTTACAGTACAAACGATGCAATTCTTTGCCGGGGCAATGCCTCTCTCGTTGAGTCAACATAGCTTTGCCCATTTGAAGTCGAGTTTCCATCCCTTTAGGATGTTGTTGGATTTTATCCTGATTAAAGAGGAAGATCCGAAGTTTTCTGTTGTATTTCCGTCCTAAAAAGGGCTCTATGAAAGAAATCTGGTACCAAAGAAGGTTTTTCACATAGAAGATAAAAGTGGAAGATCTTATGTGGAAGACTTTAGAATAACATTGATTCTGGTCGAAAAGCATGACCAGGACTTGCCTGATCTCGTGAGTTCAGACTCAACAAAATAAAAAATAAAAAAAATCAAAAAAATTAAAAAAATTAAAAAAAAAGAAAAAGGAGAGGTCAATGCGAAAACCCGCAAAGGACGCTTTGACCAAAGGTGGATCTGAGTTGAAAACCCGAAAAAGGGCAACTCAAATTTTGAGCAAAATGGGGCATGAACATCACCATTATCGAAGACTTCTAATGGGCATTGCTTCATTTTTGAGAGGCTACTTCATGGATCAAGGTCATCCTATACCGATACAGAATTTCAGATAGGATGGTATTGGAAAATGCATTGAACTTAAATGATAGCACGATAACTGAGGTCTGAAATTAATTCAGAAGCAGACACAACGTTTTGTCACCAAATTACCTAGAGGTGAACAAGGACTGGCATGAGAAATTACTATTTGCCCTCATCGTTTGTCGAACATTTGTATTGGGGCAACACATCTCTTTTTGGTTTACAGGATTGAGGTAGTTTTACCTATCAAAATCCCCTCATTACTTGTTGGAGGGATCCAATCACGATGTGATCAGTTGGCCCTAGGAAAAGGGTTAAAAGCTATTCATCAGGGTCGAATGTACCATAAATAAATAATATGAGCCCATAATAAATAGGCTCATCTCAGAAAATTCCACGAGAGGGATGGATGTTGAAAAATATTCTCCTTTAACGAAAGGATTCTAAAGGGAAATGAATGCCAAACCAGGAATGTCCCTATGTTGTAAAGAAGACCATTTTCAGAGGAGCACTGATCCTGAGTGAGATTGCCAATCCTATAAACTCAGATCCAGTTAATAAACACTTCGTTTAAAGAAGAAGGAAGGACCAATGTGAAAACTACAAAGGGCACTTTGACTCAAACAAAAAATGATTAAAAAAAAGAAGAAAAGAATGAAAAAAATGAAAAATGAAAAAGTAAAAATGAAGAGGCTAAAGGGAAAACCCTCAAATGGCACCTTAGGCCAAAGGGGATTTGAATTGAAAACCCGAAGGGCGGCTCAAATATTGATCAGAATGGGGGCATGAAGTGATCGGATTGGGGTATGTGGTGATCTTGCTATACCTGAAAGGGTAAGGCGACATCTTGGGGCATCGACAGAGTCCTGTAGATCTCCTAAACACATGTCAAACTCAGGAAAGTCTTCAGAAAGTTTGTACAGAGAAGTTCAAGCTGCGATATCTGGGGCACCTAACCTTCATACTATTTATATATTAAATTTGTTGTTGTTCTTGGAATACTTCATTCTTTTTCAAGATACGTGTTCCAATCAATTCCTCTTTTATTCTTGCTACCCTTGATAATTCATTCATTTCGAGCTTGCTCTCAAATCAATTCTATTTCATCCATCGTTATATTCTTTTTTGCAAACATGTTGCATTGGGATAATGATTAATGGACTAATAAAACTTTCACAAAGGAAGTTTTGCATATTACTCTGAAAAGTTTTTAAATAATATAGGAACCTGAAACAGGACTATTATTTAGAAAACACCAAGTTTAAAGGGTGAAATATCTAAGAAGGAAGAGTCTAAGTTAAGACTATCTTTTCAGATTTTGTTGTCCAAACATTGATTGAACAAAATAACAAGATGCCGTGTTGGTGACAAAACTTCAATGAACAAACAAGCAGCGATCATAGCGAAGATAGCAGATCTTGTCTTCCTGTATTTGGTAGTGGGGGATTGAAGATAGCATATCTTGTCTTCCTGTATTTGGCAGCAGAGGGGATCGAAGATAGTAGATCTTATCTTCATGTATTTGGCAGCGGAGGAGATCGAGGATAGCAGATCTTGTCTTCCTGTATTTGGCAGCGAAGGGGATCGAAGATAGCAGATCTTGTCTTCCTGTATTTGGCAGCGGAGGAGATCGAAGATAGCAGATCTTGTCTTCTGTATTTGGCGTGATAATGAGGTATTTGGCGTCGAGGAGATCGAAGATAGATCTTGTCTTCTGTATTTGGCGTGAAGAGGATCGAAGATAGCAGATCTTGTCTTCTGTATTTGGCGTGGAGGGATCGAAGATATAGCTTGATCTTGTCTTCCTGTATCTGGCAGCGGAGGGATCGAAGATATCAAATCTTGTCTTCCTGTATTTGGCGTGGAGGGATCGAAGATAACATATCTTGTCTTCCTGTATTTGGCAGTGGAAGAGATCGAGGATAGCAGATCTTGTCTTCCTGTATTTGGCAGCGGAGGGGATCGAAGATAGCAGATCTTGTCTTCTGTATTTGGCGGAGGGGATCGAAGATAGCAGATCTTGTCTTCCTGTATTTGGAGCGAAGGGGATCGAAGATAGCAGATCTTGTCTTCCTGTATTTGGCAGCGAAGGAGATCGAAGATAGCAGATCATGTTTTCCTGTATTTGGCAGCGGAGGGGATCGAAGATAGCAGATCTTGTCTTCCTGTATTTGGTAGTGGAGGGGATCGAAGATAGCAGATCTTGTCTTCCTGTATTTGGAGTGGAGGGGATCAAAGATAGTAGATCTTGTCTTCCTGTATTTGGCAGCGAAGGAGATCGAAGATA